>NC_047104.1:143595648-144203773 GCF_902500255.1 Thalassophryne amazonica | reverse complement strand
AAGTAATGCTGATGAGGGTGAAGGACTCTTCTGCCAGCACCTTCTCCACAGAGAAAAACCAGTTTGCATAAGAAAACAACACCAAAATGTCCAGCCAAACCCCCCAACACACAACAGGACATTTGAGAAGTGCTGTACTGGGTACACAGATTTTTCTTTTAAATGATAGTTGGTGGATGTAATTGTCTTGCAATCAGATGATTTAGTTTTTGTTTTGTTAGTAATTGTAACTGACTACTGTTGCCTTTTTTGTATCCTAATTACACAGCATCCGCTCCTATCCCAAAATATAGGAGTGGGCCTTCCTCGCAGTTGGCCGTATGTGGCCTGTAAAATCATTTCCATGACTGCACAGCACAAGCTGTCAGCTTTGGGTTTTTTTCCAAGCATCAAACAGCCTTCTGCACCATAAATTTGGAGACATTTTAGTCTGATGACATACAAAGATCTTCTTCTTACTACTTAACCTCAAGTCACAGAAAATGAGAAAGCCCATTTTAAATCACACACACAGGGTTGGTAATCATCATTTGCTGCAGAGTTCAAAGGCACGTGTCCATTTTTAGCTACATATCATTCTCAGAGGTCGTGATGTCATTGCATTGGCTCGCAGTCTGATCCTCTGAATCTCTGGCCCATTTGAAAGCCTGCTATTAGCTAACCAGAGCACAGGGAACGTAAACCAGTGACTCAGACCTTGTTCATTTATGTTTCTACAAGATGAGACACTCGTGTGTTTGTGTGAGAAATGGCAGATAGAAGTGAAACGACACCCTGAGCATCCAGCAGACAGGAAAGACAGAGAAAAACAAACTGAACTCAGATGGATTTTCAGCTGTCTGTGGATGAGCTGAGACGGGATACATGTGCACGAAGGAGAAAAAGTCAGAGAATAACATTGATCAAAGCTTATTTTTTTCACACTAAATGTAATTCTGACATCATTTAACCTCAAACCAGTAAAAACTTGAGATGGTATAGAAAGTGCAAAAAAAAGAAAAAAGAAAAAGTGTGATTCTTACATTTATTATGAATTTCATTTCATTGCAGACTATAGGGGCAGCATGGTGGCTTAGTGTTGCCTCACAGCGAGAAGGTCACGGGTTTGATTCCTTTCTGTTTGGAATTTGCATGTTCTCCCCGTGTTTGCGTGGGTTCTCATCGGGTGGTCCGGCTTCCTCCCACATCCAAAAGACATGCAGGTAAGGTGGATTGGACACTTTAAATTGTCTGTAGTTGTGTGGGGGGGTGTGAATGTTTTTGTTTGTCTATATGTGGCCCTGCGCCAGACTGGCGTCCTGTCCAGGGTGTACCCCGCCTCACGCTGTATGATTGCTAGGATAGCCTCCAGCTCTCCGCGACCCATAATTGAACTAAGCAGTTGAAGATGAGTGTGTGTAAGTGTGCAGAGTGCATGAACCCAAGATGTTTCATGTTTTCTTTTGATAGCTTCATTTAATTCATTTCTTACTGTACATCCATTCTTGCATTTCAGTCCTGCAAGGCATTTCAAAAAAAGTTGGGGTGCTCAAGCATTTACCACAGTAATGTTGCCAGAAGGACAGACTCTCAATTTACACTCCTACCCTATGGTCATGAATGTTGGGTAATAACCAAAAGAGCAAGCTTGTGGATACAAGTGGTGGAAATGTGATCCAAGACCCACAACTTGGAAACACCTGATTCATTAGTATTCAAAATGCCAAGGACTCAATTCTCCAATTTACAAAAAATAAAACATATTCAACATATTCAAAAGTACATGGTGTACAGGTTTACAGGCAGTTGGATTTGAACACATCAGTCTCTAAGATTACTGCACCCATGTGGAGCTTGCATGATGGAAATAAAGAGGAATTTGCCTGAACAGTTCATAATTTGTGGTCATAAATCACTTTTTTGTGCTCTCAAATTAAAAAAATTAAAAAATTTATAGCCAGATGTTCAGCACAAGGGTCAAATGTGACTAGTTTGTTAACGCAGGTGTCAAAAATAATGGGTGAGTAAAACAATTGTAACATATTTCTAAAAACATTTAAGTCAAAATTTCAAGATTTATAAATAAATGAGCATGTATATATACAGTGGGTAAATAAACATGTTCCCATCTGTTATTTTTCTTGGTAAATATATTTCTAAAGGTGCTACTGACATGGATTTTTCACCATATGTTGGTAACAACCCAAGTAATCCATACATGTAAAGAAATCAAACCACAGATGTCCATAAATTAAATTATGTGTAATAAAGTGAAATGACACAAAGAATAGGTATTGAAGACCTGAGGAAAGAGAGGTGCAAAAAGGCATGGAAAACCAAGACACCAGCTGAAATCAGTAATTAGAAATCATCCTGCCCCTTGTCAGTGCAAATTAATATCAGCTGGTTCAGTCCCAACTGAGGCCTATAGAAAGGTGCCTTATTACTATAGCGTCAAACAAGAAACATCTCATGATGGATGAAAGCAAAGAGCTCTCTCAAGATCTTTGTAAGTTTATTGTTACAAAACATACTGATAGCATTGAATACAGAATGATGACTGTCTGTGCTCCAGACTTCATGTTATTTAGTTTGTATGTTGACGTTAGCTCCACTGTTAATCCATGGTTGGCCAGCCAGTAAATTGGTCACATACTTAGAGAGTGGGTTTATAAAGTGTACATGTGTTTGTTCTATGTGGCACCATAGCTTGCCCTTTTTTGGGGGGATGCTGTGATCTCAATCTCACTCGCTCTTAAAGATAACACAGCTCATTGCAACAAAATCTTATTAACCTATGCATGCATAACATACTCAGTAAAAAGTGGCCAAATGTAAAAACCCCGTTGCCTCTTAAACATTTTTCTCTGGCACTGGTACTGCAGATAGCATGACTCTATTCTGGAATTAACAGGGAGCCAATGAAGAGAAGCCAATATGGGTGAAATATGCTCTCTCCTTCTAGTCCCTGTCAGTACTCTAGCTGCAGCATTTTGAATTAACTGAAGGCTTTTTAGGGAACTTTTAGGACAACCTGATAATAATGTAGTCCAGCCTAGAAGAAATAAATGCATGAATTAGCTTTTCAGCATCACTCTCTGAGACAAGACCTTTCTAATTTTAGAGGTATTGCACAAATGCAAAAAAGCAGTCCTACATATTTGATTAATATGCGCATTGAAGGACATATCCTGATCAAAAATTACTCCAAGATTTCTCACAGTATTACTGGAGGTCAGGGGTAATGCCATCCAGAGTAAGGATCTGGTTAGACACCATGTTTCTAAGATTTGTGGGGCCAAGTACAATAACTTCAGTTTTATCTGAATTTAAAAGCAGGAAATTAGAAGTCATCCATGTCTTTATGTCTGAAAGACATTCCTGCAGTTTAACTAATTGGTGTGTGTCCTCTGGCTTCATGGATAGATAAAGCTGGGTATCATCTGTGTAACAATGAAAATTTAAGCAATGCTTTCTAATAATACTGCCTAAGGGAAGCATGTATAAAGTGAATAAAATTGGTCCTAGCACAGAACCTTGTGGAACTCCATAATTAACCTTAGTCCATGAAGAAGACTCCCCATTTACATGAACAAATTGTAATGTATTAGATAAATATGATTCAAACCACTGCAGCGCAGTGCCTTTAATACCTATGGCATGCTCTAATCTCTGTAATAAAATTTTATGGTCAACAGTATCAAAAGCTGCACTGAGGTCTAACAGGACGAGCACAGAGATGAGTCCACTGTCTGAGGCCATAAGAAGATAATTTGTAACCTTCACTAATGCTGTTTCTGTACTATGATGAATTCTGAAACCTGACTGAAACTCTTCAAATAGACCATTCCTCTGCAGATGATCAGTTAGCTGTTTTACAACTACCCTTTCAAGAATTTTTGAGAGAAAAGGAAGGTTGGAGGCCTATAATTAGCTAAGATAGCTGGGTCAAGTGATGGCTTTTTAAGTAATGGTTTAATTACTGCCACCTTAAAAGCCTGTGGTACATAGCCAACTACTAAAGATAGATTGATCATATTTAAGATCGAAGCATTAACGGTAGGGCTTCCTTGAGAAGCCTTGTAAGAATGGGGTCTAATAGACATGTTGATGGTTTGGAGGAAGTGACTAATGAAAGTAACTCAGACAGAACAATCAGAGAGAAATAGTCTAACCAAATACCAGTATTACTGAAAGCAGTCGAACATAAACATATGTCTTTGGGATGGTTATGAATAATTTTTTCTCTAATAGTTAAAATTTTATTTGCAAAGAAAGTCTTGAAGTCATTACTAGTTAAAGTTAAAGGAATACTCGGCTCAGTAGAGCTCTGACTCTTTGTCAGCCTGGCTACAGTGCTGAAAAGAAACCTGGGGTTGTTCTTATTTTCTTCAATTAGTGATGAATAGTAAGATGTCCTAGCTTTACGGAGGGCTTTTTTATAGAGCAACAGACTCTTTTTCCAGGCTAAATGAAGATCTTCTAAATTAGTGAGACGCCATTTCCTCTCCAGCTTACAGGTTATCTGCTTTAAGCTGCGAGTTTGTGGGTTATACCACGGAGTCAGGCACTTCTGATTTAAGGCTCTCTTTTTCAGAGGAGCTACAGCATCCAAAGATGTGCTCAATGAGGATGTAAAGCTATTGACGAGATACTCTATCTCACTCACAGAGTTTAGGTAGCTACTCTGCACTGTGTTGGTATATGCAGTGGTGGGCACACTTCCGATAATCCGATAACAGATGATTATCGAAGATAATGTTTTCATTATCGGATTATCTTTTTAGATAAATTTAAAAACCATCATTGGACTAATTATCTTCCGATGAATTACCATCTGATAACTTTTAGACCAATAACATACTAAACTAAGTTGAACAGTGAAAAACATTTTTAAAACTGTTAAAGCTGTTGAGACCTACCTGTTAAAAGTTTCCTAATAGGCATGTTGTTCTACCCTCTGCAAACAAACCACTCTATCGTCTGTAAGCAAAGGAGAACTGGTGACCAAAAAAAAAAGTCATTTCTTTTAACACCATACTAATATAATCGCAATGTCACCAAGTCATCCAGAGGCATACACGTTTAACTTATGGTTCAAATTTTAACCACTCATTTTAGACAAGTTATTTAAAATTATTGTCATGTCTGAAGTTTATAAAGTGAAAATATCAGATATATGTTTTTGTTTTAAAGTAATGTGCTAATTTTTAAGGTTTTGTGAGCACATGCTGTGCCAGGCAGCAATGCATTATGGGTAGCATAAGGTAATCTCAGACGTTCACAACAGGACAAATGCATTTCAGACACTCTGTTCAGGGTCCACAGATAACAGCATTAAACTCTAGTGCCTAAAACTCTCATGAACATATTCTCTGGGTTTATAGACGTTAGTGTATTTGCGTTTGTTAAATTCCACGCACCTTAAATGTAGCAGACACGGATTATCTGGAATTTTGTTTGACATTTCTTCAAGGCCGCTACTGCCATCTACTGGCCAGGTGTGTTCATGGCAGTATTAAACGTCTGGGTACATGGCTGCTCTCAAAGTGTTGGTATTGTCCATTGTCCAGGCGCTTTTTGTGTGCATATATTTGTTAACTTTGTATTCTAAAACTACGGTTAGAAGTAATTCCGACTCCTTATCGGTCCACACAAACGAGGTTGGCGCCATGTTTTTAGTTTTTGTGGAAGTGACGACAAGAGAATAAGGCTCCTGATTGGATAGAATTTTAATCAGTACCGCCACCCGAAGGTTTGGCAGACTAATTACAACACATTTATATGGTTTGATGTGGATGGATTTTTTTTTTAAACGATGTAGTGTGGATGAAGTTTTTTCCCCAAACTGAAAGGGTAAGATATTCGGTTTTACAAATACCCGACAACGTGTGTACATGGCCTTATGTCTGTGAAAGGCACTATATAAATAAATTGACTTACTTACTAATATTGAGTGCACGTTTTACAACATCATAAAAGTTTTAAAACATGGAATTGCGATGACACTTCCAGGGCTCCGTAAAAATGCCTGTTTTTACAAATAAAAATGGAATATTTTACAAAAGCACATTTATCTTTAAACCAACACATGACACACATCACAATAACGTGTTGGTTTACATAATGGATTACTGAACCAATCACTGTTTAGCACTTTTACCCAGAATGCTTTGCGGTCTGTGTTTGTTACAAAACCTCAGAATTAGTGCCTTATTCAACATTAAAAGATATATGTTATATTTTAACTTTGTACAAATGACAGAATTGACATTAATGGAGTTATTCTATCAGTATTTTCAAAAAACCATAAGTTAGTATGACTTTATTTTTCAAGACCTCCGCCTGACCGGAGTGTTGAAATTGATAAGGAGCTGGTCTTATGGCTGCTCTTGGTGGGTTTCTTTGGTGAGAGTGGTGTTGTAAACAAGAGCTTCCAGCAGGGACAGAATACTGAAAGAAAAATGATTATAATTAGTAAAGAGTTGATTTTGTGGGTGCTCTCAGGATTTGTCTGTGCTGTTTCCTGCAGGGAGCAGCATGGTCAAACATTCTTGCTTATTCTTTAGGTCTTTTACCGCTTTTGATGCTTTCAAAAGCGATCGTGTTAAAAATCAATTTCAGCTCTTTACTAACTGCAAATGTCCTATAGACAACACTGGAATTTATCGGTTATCGGTTATCTGTAACTTCCGATATATTTTTGGGTGGTTTATCGGTTTATCTTTATCAAAGATAACTTTTCAGTTATCTTATTATCTGTTATTGAAGTTAATTTTTTGGTTATCTGTGCCCACCACTGGGTATATGGCATTGAAGAACATAACAAAGAAGGAATCATATCCTTAAACCTAGTTACAGCGCTTTCAGAAAGACTTCTACTGTAATGAAACTTATTCCCCACTGCTGGGTAGTCCATTAAAGTAAATGTTATTAAGAAATGTTCAGACAAAAAGGGGTTTTCAGGGAATACTGTTAAGTCTTCAGTTTCTATGCCATATGTCAGAACAAGATCTAAAGTGTGGCTAAGGTGGTGGGTGGGCTCATTTACATTTTGAGCGAAGCCAACTGAGTCTAATAATAGATTAAATGCAGTGTTGATGCTGTCATTCTCAGCATCTATGTGGATGTTAAAATCACTACATATGCATGTGGGATAGCCAACTTTACCTCACAGCATCTAACATATACTGCCTTCATGTAACTGTGAAGCAGTTTAAAGTCATGTTCTGGACTGTAGGTGGTCCTCCAGCCTACAGATAACTCCTTGATGGGGCTTTGTGGAGGGATTGCAACTCCAGCCACCATAAAACCTTGACACCAGAAAGTAGTTTGTATTTCTACACTCTGTGGGAGCAACTTTGCTGCTGCGCCGAGTTTCAGCTTAATTGCGCATTCTGCATCGTGTAGTATACATGGAGTAACAAGCTGCATTTAACCTCTCGTGACCACCTCCCGATCAGCAATCGTATGGTCGGATGAAAATCAAACCTGTTTGATATTCTGGTCGGTCGTCATCAGGGTATCCCGCTGTTGAAGCAGCGCTACAAGCGCCTCTCGCACTCTGAATGTGCAAACACAGGAGAGAGCATAAACAGTGATCATCTCTTTGGGAGAGCAGCTTCTGTTTCTTTTTTCCCCCTTATTCTTCAACTCATTTAAAGTCTAGTATTTTTTTTAAACTTTGATGTCTCCCATCGAGAGTTTTTGTAAAAATAAGAAATGTAAATAAAGTTTGAAAAAAGAAAAAGAAAAAAGTTTCTGTTTACATTTTGCTTCCGGAAACATGAGTCCAATGTGTGTGTGTTTTTTTTAACGTACAGTGTGAATAGTCAGATCGCATCAGAGCATCGGGCCGTATCGATGCTCTGAACTTTTACACCATGCTGTTTTGTCGAACAGTTTGAGCTGGAGCCAAGTACAATGACTATCGTACAGTGTCTGCCAGCATTAAGGGGCTTGTGGACTTTTTCTCATCAACTGGTGAAAAGACCAAAAACCCTCATCAATCCCATATGGTGGAGTGGCATTAATTTCAAGCATGAACGAAAATTATTATCACGCTCTTTTTCAGTTTTTGTCTCATATCACAATATTAAACAGTTAGTAAGACACAAAACCTTCTTTTTGTGTGTTTATGTACAACCCCAATTCCAATGAAGTTGGGACATTGTGTAAAATGTAAATAAAAACAGAATACAATGATTTGCAAATCCTCTTCAGCCTATATTCAATTGAATACACCACAAAGACAAGATATTTAATGTTCAAACTGATAAACTTTATTGTTTTTGTGCAACTATTTGCTCATTTTGAAATGGATGCCTGCGACACATTTCAAAAAAGTTGGGACAGTGGTATGTTTATCACTGTGTTACATCACCTTTCCTTCTAACAACACTCAATAAGCGTTTGGGAACTGGGGACGCTAACTGTTGAAACTTTGTAGTGGAATTCTTTTCCATTCTTGCTTGATGTATGACTTCAGTTGTTCAACAGTCCAATGTCTCCATTGTCATATTGAAGCAGCAGGACCTTCGTGGCCGGGACGACAGTGGGGGATCGAACCCACGCGGCTCGCACCAAAAGACCATTCCTCTACCAGGTCAGCCAAAGGGGAACTCCCCGTTAGCCAAGCTAGCGGGAACGTCTTTTCAATTGGGACCCGGGACTTTCATCCCGCTACACATCTCCCCACCATTTTTGACTTCGTCCCGAAGTCACAGGTGCATGTTTGCATACTCTGTGACCCACATCCTGTTCGTGATGCCAGATTGAAGCAGCAGGACCTTCGTGGCCGGGACGACGGTGGGGGATCGAACCCACGCGGCTCGCACCAAAAGACCATTCCTCTACCAGGTCAGCCAAAGGGGAACTCCCCGTTAGCCAAGCTAGCGGGAACATCTTTTCAATTGGGACCCGGGACTTTCATCCCACTACAATATTTTGCGCTTCATAATGCGCCACACATTTTCAATGGGTGACAGGTCTGGACTGCAGGCAGGCCAATCTAGTACCCACATTCTTTTACTATGAAGCCACATGCTTGTAACACATGCAGAATGTGGCTTGGCATTGTCTTGCTGAAATAATCAGAGATGTCCCTGAAAAAGACATTGCTTGGATGGTAGCATGTGTTGCTCCAAAACCTGGATGATGGAGGCAACAGTGGTAAAGAAAACGTCCTCTGATGATGTTGAGGAAGAAACCTCAAGCAGATCAGACTCAGAGGGGTGACCCACTGCTTAGGCCATTCTAACAGTTACAAAGTTTTTACAAAGCTGAAGAAACAGAAAACCAGAATAACATTGAAACAAAGTGTGTTACTGAGATGAGCACACAGTAATTTGGTGCTGCAGGCGGGGGCTTATCCAGCACCTTGGGGTGCAGGGCCAGCGTCCAATTCAATTCAATTCAATTCAATCAATTACGTCATCACTGGGCCATAGTACAAGGTGTCCTTAAACCAGACTACAGTGTGCTGCGTTAGCTTCAGCCAGGGCATCTCGTGGTCACTCCAGCGCATGTGGTTTGCAGCCATCAGCCTTGCACGATGTCATCAGTGCCTAGGACAGAGAGAAAGAGAGCAGAATCAATTGGCTGGAAAAATTGCACCTAAGGTATGGGTTCACCAGTAGAAAATCGATAGGGAAGCAGAGAGAATACTAAAGTGATTGCCAGCAGCTTGCTCTGAGCTTTACTAACAAACCTAGAATTTAGATGAAGTGAGGCCAAGACCTGTTCCACTGCCATTAAGATGAATTGAAGGGATAGGAAGCATAGTTCCATACTGTGCCAGTATGCTAGCCATACGAGAGGGAGAATAGATGCATCTTAAGTCTGGACTTGAATGTCTCCACAGAATCTGACTGTTTTATCTCCACAGGGAGATCATTCCACAAAACAGGTGCACAATAAGGGAAGGCTCTGTGGCCTGCAGACTTTTTATTAATCTTAGGGACACAAAGCAGTCCTGCGCCCTGAGAATGCAAAGCATTTAGCATTTATTCTTTTACTTCTGATTTTAATTATGTATTTGAATTTTTTATTCATTTTTAATTATTTATTTAATTTTTATATTGAAAAAAATGAGGTGGGCTTCATAGATAATTGGCAAAGCTTCTGGGGAAAACCTGGTCTTGTTAGGAGAGACGGCATCCATCCCACTTTGGATGGAGCAGCTCTCATTTCTAGAAATCTGGCCAATTTTCTTAAATCCTCCAAACCGTGACTATCCAGGGTTGGGACCAGGAAGCAGAGTTGTAGTCTTACACACCTCTCTGCAGCTTCTCTCCCCCTGCCATCCCCTCATTACCCCATCCCCGTAGAGATGGTGCCTGCTCCCAGACTACCAATAACCAGCAAAAATCTATTTAAGCATAAAAATTCAAAAAGAAAAAATAATATAGCACCTTCAACTGCACCACAGACTAAAACAGTTAAATGTGGTCTATTAAACATTAGGTCTCTCTCTTCTAAGTCGCTGTTGGTAAATGATATAATAATTGATCAACATATTGATTTATTCTGCCTTACAGAAACCTGGTTACAGCAGGATGAATATGTTAGTTTAAATGAGTCAACACCCCCGAGTCACACTAACTGTCAGAACGCTCGTAGCACGGGCCGAGGCGGAGGATTAGCAGCAATCTTCCATTCCAGCTTATTAATTAATCAAAAACCCAGACAGAGCTTTAATTCATTTGAAAGCTTGACTCTTACTCTTGTCCATCCAAACTGGAAGTCCCAAAAACCAGTTTTATTTGTTATTATCTATCCTCCACCTGGTCGTTACTGTGAGTTTCTCTGTGAATTTTCAGACCTTTTGTCTGACTTAGTGCTTAGCTCAGATAAGATAATTATAGTGGGCGATTTTAACATCCACACAGATGCTGAGAATGACAGCCTCAACACTGCATTTAATCTATTATTAGACTCTATTGGCTTTGCTCAAAATGTAAATGAGTCCACCCACCACTTTAATCATATCTTAGATCTTGTTCTGACTTATGGTATGGAAATAGAAGACTTAACAGTATTCCCTGAAAACTCCCTTCTGTCTGATCATTTCTTAATAACATTTACATTTACTCTGATGGACTACCCAGCAGTGGGGAATAAGTTTCATTACACTAGAGGTCTTTCAGAAAGCGCTGTAACTAGGTTTAAGGATATGATTCCTTCTTTATGTTCTCTAATGCCATATACCAACACAGTGCAGAGTAGCTACCTAAACTCTAAGTGAGATAGAGTATCTCGTCAATAGTTTTACATCCTCATTGAAGACAACTTTGGATGCTGTAGCTCCTCTGAAAAAGAGAGCTTTAAATCAGAAGTGCCTGACTCCGTGGTATAACTCACAAACTCGCAGCTTAAAGCAGATAACCCGTAAGTTGGAGAGGAAATGGTGTCTCACTAATTTAGAAGATCTTCATTTAGCCTGGAAAAAGAGTCTGTTGCTCTATAAAAAAGCCCTCCGTAAAGCTAGGACATCTTACTACTCATCACTAATTGAAGAAAATAAGAACAACCCCAGGTTTCTTTTCAGCACTGTAGCCAGGCTGACAAAGAGTCAGAGCTCTACTGAGCTGAGTATTCCATTGACTTTAACTAGTAATGACTTCATGACTTTCTTTGCTAACAAAATTTTAACTATTACAGAAAAAATTACTCATAACCATCCCAAAGACGTATCGTTATCTTTGGCTGCTTTCAGTGATGCCGGTATTTGGTTAGACTCTTTCTCTCAGATTGTTCTGTCTGAGTTATTTTCATTAGTTACTTCCTCCAAACCATCAACATGTCTATTAGACCCCATTCCTACCAGGCTGCTCAAGGAAGCCCTACCATTATTTAATGCTTCGATCTTAAATATGATCAATTTATCTTTGTTAGTTGGCTATTTACCACAGGCTTTTAAGGTGGCAGTAATTAAACCATTACTTAAAAAGCCATCACTTGACCCAGCTATCTTAGCTAATTATAGGCCAATCTCCAACCTTCCTTTTCTCTCAAAAATTCTTGAAAGGGTAGTTGTAAAACAGCTAACTGATCATCTGCAGAGGAATGGTCTATTTGAAGAGTTTCAGTCAGGTTTTAGAATTCATCATAGTACAGAAACAGCATTAGTGAAGGTTACAAATGATCTTCTTATGGCCTCAGACAGTGGACTCATCTCTGTGCTTGTTCTGTTAGACCTCAGTGCTGCTTTTGATACTGTTGACCATAAAATTTTATTACAGAGATTAGAGCATGCCATAGGTATTAAAGGCACTGCGCTGCGGTGGTTTGAATCATATTTATCTAATAGATTACAATTTGTTCACGTAAATGGGGAATCTTCTTCACAGACTAAGGTTAATTATGGAGTTCCACAAGGTTCTGTGCTAGGACCAATTTTCAATCAATCAATTTTCAATCAATTTTTTTATATAGCGCCAAATCACAACAAACAGTTGCCCCAAGGCGCTTTATATTGTAAGGCAAGGCCATACAATAATTATGTAAAACCCCAACGGTCAAAACGACCCCCTGTGAGCAAGCACTTGGCTACAGTGGGAAGGAAAAACTCCCTTTTAACAGGAAGAAACCTCCAGCAGAACCAGGCTCAGGGAGGGGCAGTCTTCTGCTGGGACTGGTTGGGGCTGAGGGAGAGAACCAAGAAAAAGACATGCTGTGGAGGGGAGCAGAGATCGATCACTAATGATTAAATGCAGAGTGGTGCATACAGAGCAAAAAGAGAAAGAAACAGTGCATCATGGGAACCCCCCAGCAGTCTACGTCTATAGCAGCATAACTAAGGGATGGTTCAGGGTCACCTGATCCAGCCCTAACTATAAGCTTTAGCAAAAAGGAAAGTTTTAAGCCTAATCTTAAAAGTAGAGAGGGTGTCTGTCTCCCTGATCTGAATTGGGAGCTGGTTCCACAGGAGAGGAGCCTGAAAGCTGAAGGCTCTGCCTCCCATTCTACTCTTACAAACCCTAGGAACTACAAGTAAGCCTGCAGTCTGAGAGCGAAGCGCTCTATTGGGGTGATATGGTACTATGAGGTCCCTAAGATAAGATGGGACCTGATTATTCAAAACCTTATAAGTAAGAAGAAGAATTTTAAATTCTATTCTAGAATTAACAGGAAGCCAATGAAGAGAGGCCAATATGGGTGAGATATGCTCTCTCCTTCTAGTCCCCGTCAGTACTCTAGCTGCAGCATTTTGAATTAACTGAAGGCTTTTTAGGGAACTTTTAGGACAACCTGATAATAATGAATTACAATAGTCCAGCCTAGAGGAAATAAATGCATGAATTAGTTTTTCAGCATCACTCTGAGACAAGACCTTTCTGATTTTAGAGATATTGCGTAAATGCAAAAAAGCAGTCCTACATATTTGTTTAATATGCGCTTTGAATGACATATCCTGATCAAAAATGACTCCAAGATTTCTCACAGTATTACTAGAGGTCAGGGTAATGCCATCCAGAGTAAGGATCTGGTTAGACACCATGTTTCTAAGATTTGTGGGGCCAAGTACAATAACTTCAGTTTTATCTGAGTTTAAAAGCAGGAAATTAGAGGTCATCCATGTCTTTATGTCTGTAAGACAATCCTGCAGTTTAGCTAATTGGTGTGTGTCCTCTGGCTTCATGGATAGATAAAGCTGGGTATCATCTGCGTAACAATGAAAATTTAAGCAATACCGTCTAATAATACTGCCTAAGGGAAGCATGTATAAAGTAAATAAAATTGGTCCTAGCACAGAACCTTGTGGAACTCCATAATTAACTTTAGTCTGTGAAGAAGATTCCCCATTTACATGAACAAATTGTAATCTATTAGACAAATACGATTCAAACCACCGCAGCGCAGTGCCTTTAATACCTATGGCATGCTCTAATCTCTGTAATAAAATTTTATGGTCAACAGTATCAAAAGCAGCACTGAGGTCTAACAGAACAAGCACAGAGATGAGTCCACTGTCCAAGGCCATAAGAAGATCATTTGTAACCTTCACTAATGCTGTTTCTGTACTATGATGAATTCTAAAACCTGACTGAAACTCTTCAAATAGACCATTCCTCTGCAGATGATCAGTTAGCTGTTTTACAACTACCCTTTCAAGAATTTTTGAGAGAAAAGGAAGGTTGGAGATTGGCCTATAATTAGCTAAGATAGCTGGGTCAAGTGATGGCTTTTTAAGTAATGGTTTAATTACTGCCACCTTAAAAGCCTGTGGTACATAGCCAACTAACAAAGATAGATTGATCATATTTAAGATCGAAGCATTAAATAATGGTAGGGCTTCCTTGAGCAGCCTGGTAGGAATGGGGTCTAATAAACATGTTGATGGTTTGGATGAAGTAACTAATGAGAATAACTCAGACAGAACAATCGGAGAGAAAGAGTCTAACCAAATACCGGCATCACTGAAAGCAGCCAAAGATAACGATACGTCTTTGGGATGGTTATGAGTAATTTTTTCTCTAATAGTTAAAATTTTGTTAGCAAAGAAAGTCATGAAGTCATTACTAGTTAAAGTTAATGGAATACTCAGCTCAATAGAGCTCTGACTCTTTGTCAGCCTGGCTACAGTGCTGAAAAGAAACCTGGGGTTGTTCTTATTTTCTTCAATTAGTGATGAGTAGAAAGATGTCCTAGCTTTACGGAGGGCTTTTTTATAGAGCAACAGACTCTTTTTCCAGGCTAAGTGAAGATCTTCTAAATTAGTGAGACGCCATTTCCTCTCCAACTTACGGGTTATCTGCTTTAAGCTACGAGTTTGTGAGTTATACCACGGAGTCAGACACTTCTGATTTAAAGCTCTCTTTTTCAGAGGAGCTACAGCATCCAAAGTTGTCTTCAATGAGGATGTAAAACTATTGACGAGATACTCTATCTCCCTTACAGAGTTTAGGTAGCTACTCTGCACTGTGTTGGTATATGGCATTAGAGAACATAAAGAAGGAATCATATCCTTAAACCTAGTTACAGCGCTTTCTGAAAGACTTCTAGTGTAATGAAACTTATTCCCCACTGCTGGGTAGTCCATCAGAGTAAATGTAAATGTTATTAAGAAATGATCAGACAGAAGGGAGTTTTCAGGGAATACTGTTAAGTCTTCTATTTCCATACCATAAGTCAGAACAAGATCTAAGATATGATTAAAGTGGTGGGTGGACTCATTTACTTTTTGAGCAAAGCCAATAGAGTCTAATAATAGATTAAATGCAGTGTTGAGGCTGTCATTCTCAGCATCTGTGTGGATGTTAAAATCGCCCACTATAATTATCTTATCTGAGCTAAGCACTAAGTCAGACAAAAGGTCTGAAAATTCACAGAGAAACTCACAGTAACGACCAGGTGGACGATAGATAATAACAAATAAAACTGGTTTTTGGGACTTCCAATTTGGATGGACAAGACTAAGAGACAAGCTTTCAAATGAATTAAAGCTCTGTCTGGGTTTTTGATTAATTAATAAGCTGGAATGGAAGATTGCTGCTAATCCTCCACCCCGGCCCGTGCTACGAGCATTCTGACAGTTAGTGTGACTCGGGGGTGTTGACTCATTTAAACTAACATATTCATCCTGCTGTAACCAGGTTTCTGTTAGGCAGAATAAATCAATATGTTGATCAATTATTATATCATTTACCAACAGGGACTTAGAAGAGAGAGACCTAATGTTTAATAGACCACATTTAACTGTTTTAGTCTGTGGTGCAGTTGAAGGTGCTATATTATTTTTTCTTTTTGAATTTTTATGCTTAAATAGATTTTTGCTGGTTATTGGTGGTCTGGGAGCAGGCACCGTCTCTACGGGGATGGGGTAATGAGGGGATGGCAGGGGGAGAGAAGCTGCAGAGAGGTGTGTAAGACTACAACTCTGCTTCCTGGTCCCAACCCTGGATAGTCACGGTTTGGAGGATTTAAGAAAATTGGCCAGATTTCTAGAAATGAGAGCTGCTCCATCCAAAGTGGGATGGATGCCGTCTCTCCTAACAAGACCAGGTTTTCCCCAGAAGCTTTGCCAATTATCTATGAAGCCCACCTCATTTTTTGGACACCACTCAGACAGCCAGCAATTCAAGGAGAACATGCGGCTAAACATGTCACTCCCAGTCCGATTGGGGAGGGGCCCAGAGAAAACTACAGAGTCCGACATTGTTTTTGCAAAGTTACACACCGATTTAATGTTAATTTTAGTGACCTCCGATTGGCGTAACCGGGTGTCATTACTGCCGACGTGAATTACAATCTTACCAAATTTACGCTTAGCCTTAGCCAGCAGTTTCAAATTTCCTTCAATGTCGCCTGCTCTGGCCCCCGGAAGACAATTGACTATGGTTGCTGGTGTCGCTAACTTCACATTTCTCAAAACAGAGTCGCCAATAACCAGAGTTTGATCCTCGGCGGGTGTGTCGTCGAGTGGGAAAAAACGGTTAGAGATGTGAACGGGTTGGTGAATTTTATTCACTTTATACATGCTTCCCTTAGGCAGTATTATTAGATGGTATTGCTTAAATTTTCATTGTTATGCAGATGATATCCAGCTTTATCTATCCATGAAGCCAGAGGACACACACCAATTAGCTAAACTGCAGGACTGTCTTACAGACATAAAGACATGGATGACCTCTAATTTCCTGCTTTTAAACTCAGATAAAACTGAAGTTATTGTACTTGGCCCCACAAATCTTAGAAACATGGTGTCTAACCAGATCCTTACTCTGGATGGCATTACCCTGATCTCTAGTAATACTGTGAGAAATCTTGGAGTCATTTTTGATCAGGATATGTCATTCAAAGCGCATATTAAACAAATATGTAGGACTGCTTTTTTGCATTTACGCAATATCTCTAAAATTAGAAAGGTCTTGTCTCAGAGTGATGCTGAAAAACTAATTCATGCATTTATTTCCTCTAGGCTGGACTATTGTAATTCATTATTATCAGGTTGTCCTAAAAGTTCCCTGAAAAGCCTTCAGTTAATTCAAAATGCTGCAGCTAGAGTACTAACGGGGACTAGAAGGAGAGAGCATATCTCACCCATATTGGCCTCTCTTCATTGGCTTCCTGTTAATTCTAGAATAGAATTTAAAATTCTTCTTCTTACTTATAAGGTTTTGAATAATCAGGTCCCATCTTATCTTAGGGACCTCGTAGTACCATATCACCCCAATAGAGCGCTTCGCTCTCAGACTGCAGGCTTACTTGTAGTTCCTAGGGTTTGTAAGAGTAGAATGGGAGGCAGAGCCTTCAGCTTTCAGGCTCCACTCCTGTGGAACCAGCTCCCAATTCAGATCAGGGAGACAGACACCCTCTCTACTTTTAAGATTAGGCTTAAAACTTTCCTTTTTGCTAAAGCTTATAGTTAGGGCTGGATCAGGTGACCCTGAACCATCCCTTAGTTATGCTGCTATAGACCTAGACTGCTGGGGGGTTCCCATGATGCACTGAGTGTTTCTTTCTCGTTTTGCTCTGTATGCACCACTCTGCATTTAATCATTAGTGATTGATCTCTGCTCCCCTCCACAGCATGTCTTTTTCCTGGTTCTCTCCCTCAGCCCCAACCAGTCCCAGCAGAAGACTGCCCCTCCCTGAGCCTGGTTCTGCTGGAGGTTTCTTCCTGTTAAAAGGGAGTTTTTCCTTCCCACTGTAGCCAAGTGCTTGCTGACAGGGGGTCGTTTTGACCGTTGGGGTTTTACGTAATTATTGTATGGCCTTGCCTTACAATATAAAGTGCCTTGGGGCAACTGTTTGTTGTGATTTGGCGCTATATAAATAAAATTGATTGATTGATTGAATTGTTCTGTGTGATGCGCCTTGAGGTGGCTTTTGTTGTGATTTGGCGCATTATAAGATGATTAAACTGAAGTGAAATTGAAAGCCCAGGGTGCAATGAAAAGGTAAATGGACTACATTTATATAACGCTTTTCCATCTGCATCAGAAGCTCAAAGCACTTTACAATTATGCTTCACATTCACCCATTCACAAGCTAAATGCTAACAAAAAGCTAACCACTCCTAGGATTCACAAAGGAGTAAAATAATGAAGCAAAAGTCATACCATAGTTACACTTAAAAATTAACAGAATTGATAGACAGGTAACAGAAATTTAAAAAATGATTATGACCTTGTATTAGTTAGAAAAGTGCCATTCAGCCCGGTCGCTGAGGAGCTAGTCTGTCCAGGAAAATGTTGACAGTACCCAAGTGCCAAGGCACTCTTCTCCTCGGAGTTCATGTCTTGCCTTTAGAATCATTGGATTTTGTCCACCAAAACAGTTTGGCTACAGGTTTGAAACACACATTAAGTCATATTTCACATCACTACATGTCTAATCCAAAGCGTTACACCATGGTCCGTGTGTTGCCGTTCTAATCCCATCACTGTAACTCTGTCTTTCAGTGCATCTGGGATGTTGTCTTCTAAGACCAAACATTTGAGATTTATAGTAAAGAGGAATGTTTCAGCCTCAACCCTCCATCACTGTTGAGACGTTTAGAGCTGTGTAGCAATCCTTCAGTAGATGCTGCCGCGTGTCATCGTCCTCACTATAAATCACCGGAACAACTCCATGGAACTGCAGCTCACCACACGTCTCTGACCTTTTCATACATATTTTTACTTTTTGGCGTTTCCACTAGACCTCTGCCTTATTTTCTGCTTAGATGTTCATTCATTTATCAAAAGTGATTTTGTTCAATGGACTGCACCGGCCTTTCTGCAGGTCACCAAATGTTAATTTACAGAATGATTGCTTTCTTTTCTGAACCACTTGTTTAGTGTGAAGACACACAGCACTTCTGGGTCTAAACAGACCGTTGCGCATTTTGCTTCCCGCTGTTTTGTGATTTGGTCAGAGTGAAACTGCCTGAATGTTGTGTTTCTGACTACAAGAGAAGATCTGTACGTAATGTCAGAGCAACTTAAGCACTTATGAGTTCATTTTCCTTAAAGAATGGGAACATGAAAATGACAGCTGAGTGTTTGATTCAGTTGATTGGACTGTTCTGTGGGACATCCTGAGAATGTGTGGGGGTCCCTAAGAAGTTCCTGGACATCATAACCAGCTGATACACAGATACTGTGACTGCTGTACAGAGTAGAGGAAAAGACTTTTAGTTTCCCTACTGAAAACTGGTGTTCATCAGGGATGTGTTCTGTTTAGTACTTGCATGGACTGGGTGGTGGGTAGGGTTGTGTAAACCAGTGACCTAGGTGCTTTTGTTTGCCAGGAAAGATTTGCTAACCTTGACTTTGTGATTGATGCTCTGATTTTTGTGGAATCAATGAATTGATTCCACAAAAATCCTCTGATTGGTGCACTTGAGAAGCTGTGTGAGACCCAGGTCCAAGATAAAGTCTTTTAATGAATTCCTGGACTCATGCATCAAATGTGTATCTGTCTGTGGTGTTGAACTTGTAGACACATTCCCTTATCTGGACAGTGACATCCATTTCTCTGGGTACTTGACCTTTGAGATCAAGAGACACTTGGGAAGAACTTATGAAATTATGAGGTCACAGGACAGAGGTGGTTAGTGATGCTGATATCTTTGATGGGGAACAAAAGTGCAAGTTTTTAGGGTCCTGCTGTTTCCTGCCTTACTGTATGGTTGTGAGACTTGGATGCTAACCAGTGACCTACGAGGTGTGACAAAAAAGAAATGAGACTGTGACTGCCATGGTTATGACAATGTCAATCAGCTGACTTCTTATGTCATTGTGTTGTGCAACATCTCATCAATATTTTGCTATAATATTGTTCACATATGTCACTCCGTGTTTCTTTTTACAGGCTGTTGTGTAGCACGACCATTATACCCTTAGTCGCGCAACTGGAGGCACCAGATATGGATCAAAGGATCAATCTAAAATTCCTTGTTAAATTAGGCAAGGGCCCAACCAAATGCCTCAAACTTCTCCAAGAGGCTTATGGAGAAGATGCTATGTCATGGGCATGAGTCTTTGAGCGGCACAAACGCTTCAAGAGTGGATGTGAAGAGGTGGAGGATGACCCCAAAACAGGACAGCCTTCCACAGCAATGACAGCTAAGACCACTGAGAGGGTGAACCAGATGGTGCAAAGTGATCGAAGACTGATTGTGTGGATGACAGCAGAGGAACTCAGCCTGAACAGAGAGTCAGTGTGGCCCATCTTGGTGCAGGAGCTGGGGATGCGGAAGGTGTGCGCAAAGATGGGACCCAAGCTTTTGTCAGATGACCAAAAATAGCACTGAGTCACTGTTTGCCAAGACTTGCTGAAAAAGACTGAGGAAACCAAGAGACAGAGCCTCCAATGGAAGACCCCATTGTCGCCCAGACCCAAGAAGGCGCGCATGCCCAAATCAAAGATCAAGGTCATGCTGATTGCATTCTTTGACCAGAATGGATTGGTACATCATGAGTTCATGCCTAAGGGACAGACAGTCAGTCAGCACTTCTACCAGCAGGTCTTCCGTTGTCTCCATGACCATGTTTGGCGGATCAGACAGGCTCTGTGAAGAGATAGGTCGTGGCTGCTCCACCACAACAATGCACCTGCCCACAATGCACTCAGTTTGAGGAGGTTCTTGGCAAACAAACAGATCACAGCTTTCGACCACCCACCTTATTCCCCAGATTTTACACTGTGTGACTTCTCCCCAAACTGAAGACTGTGCTTAAAGGAACTCATTTCACCTCCAAAGAAGAGATCAAGGCCACTGTTACAAGGGGTCTAAGGGACCTCAAGAAGGAAGGCTTTGCAGAGTGCTTCTTGGGGTGGCAACACCGAATGCAAAAAGTGCATTAATCTTGGGGGAATTACTTTGAAGGGGACAATGAGAAATGTCTTTGTCCATTTTGTAATAAAACAATGTTTGTTGTACACACTGCAATGGAGAAGCCTGGCATTTTATCAAATCTTACACAATATCACATTCTTGAACAATCGTGATCTTCACACATACAGACACACACACACACACACACACACACACACACACACACACACACACACACACACACACACACACACCACACACACACACACACACACACAGGTGGCACTATTATAGACTGAGACTCCATGAAAGTCCATGAAAGTGAGAACAGTACTTCAGATTTTAAAGATATTCTTTGGCGTTAGAACTGTATTGTCTTGTCCATTATATACCACTAACTCGGTACAGTCGCAGTGTGTCAGTGTTGCTAATGGTCCTGTCCTTGCGTCGTCATTAACAGGCAATTACTGTTATTTCAGCAAGTGATGTTGCAGTACTAAAAGCTTTAATTATTTTCCTATATTTGGTTGAAAAGCACAAATACAAACATATTAATGTACTGTGTGACTCCTCTAGAGTCTTCTGACATAAGTTTATTGATGACAGATTCTTTGGTACATATATATATATATATACTCAACAAAAATATAAACGCAACACTTTTGGTTTTGCTCCCATTTTGTATGAGATGAACTCAAAGATCTAAAACTTTTTCCACATACACAATATCACCATTTCCCTCAAATATTGTTCACAAACCAGTCGAAATCTGTGATAGTGAGCACTTCTCCTTTGCTGAGATAATCCATCCCACCTCACAGGTGTGCCATATCAAGATGCTGATTAGACACCATGATTAGTGCACAGGTGTGCCTTAGACTGCCCACAATAAAAGGCCACTCTGAAAGGTGCAGTTTTGTTTTATTGGGGGGGATACCAGTCAGTATCTGGTGTGACCACCATTTGCCTCATGAAGTGCAACACATCTCCTTCGCATCATCCGTGAAGAGAACACCTCTCCAACGTGCCAAACGGCAGCGAATGTGAGCATTTGCCCACTCAAGTCGGTTACGACGACGAACTGGAGTCAGGTCAAGACCCCGATGAGGACGACGAGCATGCAGATGAGCTTCCCAGAGATGGTTTCTGACAGTTTGTGCAGAAAATCTTTGGTTATGCAAACCGATTGTTTCAGCAGCTGTCCGAGTGGCTGGTCTCAGACGATCTTGGAGGTGAACATGCTGGATGTGGAGGTCCTGGGCTGGTGTGGTTACATGTGGTCTGCGGCTGTGAGGCTGGTTGGATGTACTGTCAAATTCTCTGAAACGACTTTGGAGACGGCTTATGATAGAGAAATGAACATTCAATACACGAGCAACAGCTCTGGTTGACATTCCTGCTGTCAGCATGCCAACTGCAGGCTCCCTCAAATCTTGCGACATCTGTGGCATTGTGCTGTGTGATAAAACTGCACCTTTCAGAGTGGCCTTTTATTGTGGGCAGTCTAAGGCACACCTGTGCACTAATCATGGTGTCTAATCAGCATCTTGATATGGCACACCTGTGAGGTGGGATGGATTATCTCAGCAAAGGAGAAGTGTTCACTATCACAGATTTTGACTGGTTTGTGAACAATATTTGAGGGAAATGGTGATATTGTGTATGTGGAAAAAGTTTTAGATCTTTGAGTTCATCTCATACAAAATGGGAGCAAAACCAAAAGTGTTGCGTTTATATTTTTGTTGAGTATATGAATATACATATATACTCGTACACTGATGTCGATAATCAGTATTGATCAGGTGTGTAATTAGTTGCTGTGGATTTGGTCCTTTTGTTGCCACTAGTATCTTCAAGTGCATCTGTTGAAAATGGAATGTGGAGCGATGAGATTGTCTGTGGATAAGGTCATGGATCTTCAACCACATGGCCAGACTGTGTTTTGGACCTGATCCAGAGAAAATGAAGTGTATTTGGCCAAATTCCACATCAGGCCTCCTGGTTCTAGTGGGTCATGTGTCTGAAGAAACAAGCACATACTGAACTGTGGAAAGACATCTAACACAAACGATCAGACTCCAGAAGGAAAGCACATCTTAGATCGAACTGGGTCTGAGACGTGTTGACTGTTGATGTCATTTACCCACAGCTGAGTGTGCAGCCAAATGCATCCAATGCATTGTACATGTGAGAGGTCCATGAAGGAGCAGAGGTTCTATCCAGGGGTAGAGTATGTCTTAATTATCAATTGCAAAGGTTCAAAAAGGCCATTTTCTGACAAATGTGTAACACGTCGTTTAGAGACCACTCATTCAAAGTGTTAACTTAGTTATGGTATTCAGGTTTTATTCATTGATTCATTTTCCATACCTGCTTATGGCAATCAAGGGTCATGGAGCAGGGGGATGCTGGAGATTATCCAGTCAAATGGCATGAGGCAGGGTACACCCTGGACAGGGTGCCAGTCTGTTGTAGGGCTTTTTATATATATATATATATATATATATATATATATATATATATATATATATATATATAAAGGGCATGGGCTGAAGCTGTCTGTCTCGGCTTTCAATGCTTACCAGTCCAGTAAGTATCAGTGAAATTGTGGAGAGCTGGACATGTCCAAACTTGTCCTCTGACACGCCGAAACAGAGGTGTTCCTTTGTCTCGCTTCCAAAGCGAATCGGTCGTGACGCGCGAAGCCTCCGCGCGGCTTTCCATGACAAAATCTCTTGTTAAAAGTGAAATCTGCCGGAAAATGGCTGATGTCCAGCTCTTGTGATAACCAGAGAAAGAGCACACGACGGTCTCGTATCCACAGAGCCATCAGCTCAGAAATGGTCCGTTGGCTTGTGCCACGTCGTCACAGCTCGGAGCGCGGCGCGCTGAACGTCGTTAAAGGGGTCCTTAAAGCTATACTACCAGACCTTATTCTCTGTGAAGCCCGTAAAATTTTTCAATGAAAGCCAGATAAATTTTTCGAATAGTTTCCAGGTGCCAGTCTCTAACAGCTTCTGAAAAAATTCTGATGGAAAAAAACTCCAAATCATTCCGCCATTTCCAGACAATGAAAATCCGACGACGGGGTGGGACCACTCCTTCCACAAAGCGTACTCACAGGCGAATGACGTCACCGACAGGCGTGGAAAAACTCACACATGCACACAAGGGTTCAAGCTTGTCTGACGTGAAAACATATGAATCAAATCCATATACTTTAAAATAAAAATAAAAAGGTACGATACTTTATGGACAGACCTCGTATGTACTATAAAAGCAAACTAAACATCTTTTGCTATGTATTTTGACCTTGAATTCAAATATTGTTGTTGGCAAGCTGTATCTTTACCCCTTCACCCCCTTCAATGGCCGCTCATTTCATGAAACTTTTCAAATGTCTGCTTATGTTTGCATTAGAAGAGAAAATAAAGCTTCTATTTCTAGACCTTACTTGTGTGAAGTGCCTTGAGGCAATTTTGTTGTGATTTGGCGCTATATAAATAAAAATAAATTGAAATTGAAAATTTAAGCTGTATCTTTACTCCTTCTCCCCTAATTTGCATAAAACTAAATGGTTGCCCACTTCATCATATTTGTCAGAAGGGTGGTGCTATTTACTTTGGATGACAAAATACAACTTATATTTCTATGTAATTTGACCTGCTGAATTTAAATATTGTTGTTGGCAAGCTGTATCTTTACCCCTTCACCCCTAAATTGCATAAACAAAATCAATCAATCAATCAACTTTTTTTTTTATATAGCGCCAAATCACAACAAACAGTTGCCCCAAGGCGCTTTATATTGTAAGGCAAGGCCATACAATAATTATGAAAAACCCCAACGGTCAAAACAACCCCCTGTGAGCAAGCACTTGGCAACAGTGGGAAGGAAAAACTCCCTCTTAACAGGAAGAAACCTCCAGCAGAACCAGGCTCAGGGAGGGGCAGTCTTCTGCTGAGACTGGTTGGGGCTGAGGGAAAGAACCAGGAAAAAGACATGCTGTGGAGGGGGGCAGTGATCGATCACTAATGATTAAATGCAGAGTGGTGCATACAGAGCAAAAAGAGAAAGAAACAGTGCATCATGGGAACCCCCCCACAGTCTACGTCTAAAGCAGCATAACCAAGGGATGGTCCAGGGTCACCCGATCCAGCCCTAACTATAAGCCTTAGCGAAAAGGAAAGTTTTAAGCCTAATCTTAAAAGTAGAGAGGGTATCTGTCTCCCTGATCTGAATTGGGAGCTGGTTCCACAGGAGAGGAGCCTGAAAGCTGAAGGCTCTGCCTCCCATTCTACTCTTACAAACCCTAGGAACTACAAGTAAGCCTGCAGTCTGAGAGCGAAGCGCTCTATTAGGGCCGCTCATTTCATGAAGCTTTTCAAATGTCTGTTTGCATTAGAAGAGAAAATAAAACTTCTATTTCTAGACCTTACTTGTGTGAAGTGCCTTGAGGCAATTTTGTTGTGATTTGGCGCTATATAAATAAAAATAGTTTGAAATTGAAGCGGTATGTTTACTCCTTCACCCCTAATTTGCATGAAACAAAATGGCCGCCCGCTTCATCAATTTGTCAGAAGTGTGGCGCTATGTATATGGATGACAAAATACAACTTATGTAATGTATGTAATTTGTAATTTGACCTGCTGAATTTAAATATTGTTGTTGGAAAGCTGGATCCCTTCTCCTTCACCAAATAATTAGCAAAAAAATAATTAATTCAGTGACTGCCTGGTATTGTTACCGGTTTAAGAAAAAAAAAAGTTAGTCACCTTTGATTTGACCAAGGCAAGCAAATGAGCAGAATGAAGTAAAATTAATGATAGTTTGAAATGTAACACATTTCTTGGATGAATATGCATCCAAATCCAATATGCATGTCCATCCAAATTGGAAGTCCCAAAAACCAGTTTTATTTGTTATTATCTATCGTCCACCTGGTCGTTACTGTGAGTTTCTCTGTGAATTTTCAGACCATTTGTCTGACTTAGTGCTTAGCTCAGATAAGATAATTATAGTGGGTGATTTTAACATCCACATAGATGCTGAGAATGACAGCCTCAACACTGCATTTAATCTATTATTAGATTCAGTTGGCTTCGCTCAAAATGTAAATGAGCCCACCCACCATTTTAACTGCACTTTAGATCTTGTTCTGACATATGGCATAGAAATTGAAGACTTAACAGTATTCCCTGAAATCCCCCTGTTGTCTGATCATTTCTTAATAACATTTACATTTCTTTAATGGACTACCCAGCAGTGGGGAATAAGTTTCATTACAGTAGAAGTCTTTCTGAAAGCGCTGTAGCTAGGTTTAAGGATATGATTCCTTCTTTGTTATTTTCTTCAATGCCATATACCAACACAGTGCAGAGTAGCTACCTAAACTCTGAGAGTGAGATAGAGTATCTCGTCAATAGCTTTACATCCTCATTGAGCACAACTTTGGATGCTGTAGCTCCTCTGAAAAAGAGAGCCTTAAATCAGAAATGCTTGGCTCCGTGGTATAACTCACAAACTCGCAGCTTAAAGCAGATAACCCGTAAGTTGGAGAGGAAATGGTGTTGGGGAAAGTGTAGTGACACGGACCCACAACAGGGGGCGCAAATGAACGGTCAATAGATGAGCCAAAAGGTAACAATTTAATGCTGTGAATGTGCACAACGATTATACAGACAATCACAGAATCTGACAGCAGTCAATACACCAAGGTGACGTGTGGGCAGGCTCGAGGATAGAAGACGTCTGTCCTGAGAAGAGCCGGAACCACACGATTTCCACCGCCACAGAACCTGGTGAATACTGGAGCCGCCAAGTCCCGAATTCCCAGGTGATCACCGTCCCGGACTGTCGGATCTGGTACTGCTGGCGAGGAGTACAAACAGTGAGATGTGGGTGTGTGCACACCCAGTAACAAACAGTCAGAAGGTGGAAAGTCACCTCCACCTCTAATCACACACACGTGCAGCTCCTGTCTAACCACTTATCTGGTTGGGGTGTGAAGCGAAGCTGTCGCTGATCACACCAAACGCCAATCCCACAGATAAGGAAACACTTACAGGAAAATGGCTGCAAAGAAGTTCAGACTATTAGTCAGTGTTTTCAGTTTAGCAGAGAATTACCTTCACAGGTAGATGATATCTCGGCAGCGAGGTGGAGATGACATCCGGCTTTTATGGAGTGATGAAATGAAGATGGGTGACAGCTGTCATGAGTTGATGCGTGACAGCTGTCACTCCCGGTTGTGTCCGTGGCGGCAGCGCCCTCTCGTGCCTAAAGCCCGCACTTCAGGCAGGGCGCCCTCTGGTGGTGGGCCAGCAGTACCTCCTCTTCTGGCAGCCCACACAACAGGACCCCCCCCTCAACGGGCGCCTCCTGGCGCCCGACCAGGCTTGTCCGGGTGACGTCGGTAGAAGTCGGCCAGGAGGTCCGGGTCCAGGATGAAGCTCCTCTTCACCCAGGAGCGTTCTTCAGGTCCATACCCCTCCCAGTCCACCAGATACTGAAACCCCCGGCCCTTCCGACGGACGTCCAGGAGCCTGCGAACCGTCCATGCAGGCTCCCCATCGATGATCCGGGCAGGAGGCGGCGCCGGTCCGGGAGCACAGAGGGGTGAGGTGTGGTGTGGCTTGATCCGGGAAACATGAAAAACCGGGTGGACCCGCAGTGAAGCTGGGAGCTGGACCTTCACTGCGGCCGGACTGAGGACTTTGAGGATCTTGAATGGACCGATATACCTGTCCTTGAGTTTGGGTGAGTCCACTTGGAGGGGGATGTCCTTCGTTGAAAGCCACACCTCCTGCCTGGGCTGGTAAGCAGGGGCCGGGGAACGCCAGCGGTCTGCATGGGCCTTAGCCCTCGTCCGGGCCTTCAACAAGGCAGAACGGCAGTGCGCCACACCCGACGGCATCTTCGCAGGTGGGCCTGGACCGAGGGCACACCGACCTCTCCCTCCACTACGGGGAACAATGGGGGCTGGTACCCCAGACACACCTCAAATGGGGAGAGGCCGGTGGCAGAGGACACCTGGCTGTTATGGGCGTACTCGATCCAGGCCAGATGGTGACTTCAGGCCGACGGGTGCACGGATGTAACACAGAGGAGGGCCTGTTCAAGTTCTTGGTTGGCCCGCTCTGCCTGTCCATTCGTCTAAGGGTGATACCCGGACGAGAGGCTCACATTGGCCCCCAATTCTCTGCAGAAACTCCTCCAAACCTGTGAGGAGAACTGAGGACCACGGTCCGAGACAATGTCAGTTGGTATCCCATGCAGACGTACGACGTGGTGGACCAGGAGGTCTGCTGTCTCCTGGGCCGTAGGGAGCTTCGGGAGGGCCACGAAGTGGGCCGCCTTGGAGAAATGGTCCACTATCGTGAAGATGGTCGTCATGCCCTGGGACGGCGGGAGGCCCGTGACAAAGTCCAGGCCAATGTGAGACCAGGGGCGACGAGGCACCGGAAGCAGTTGCAGACGTCCTTGTGTCTTGGAGTGGTCTGCTTTGCCCCTGGCACAGGTGGTGCAGGCCTGGACATACTCCCGGACGTCGGCCTCCATGGACGCCCACCAGAAGCGCTGCCGGACAACTGCCACAGTCCTACGCACCCCTGGATGACAGGAGAGCTTGGACCCGTGACAGAAGTCCAAGACTGCAGCTCTGGCCTCTGGTGGGATGTATAAACGGTTCTTTGGTCCAGTTCCGGGGTCCGGGCTCCGTGCCAGGGCCTCCCGGACGGTCTTCTCCACGTCCCAGGTGAGGGTGGCCACGATAGTGGACTCCGGAATGATGGGCTCCGGTGGATCCGACAGCTCAGTCTTGACCTCATCTTCATGCACCCAGGACAAGGCATCCGATCTCTGGTTCTTGGTCCCGGGGCGATAGGTGATTCGGAAGTCAAAACGCCCGAAGAACAGTGACCAGCGGGCTTGCCTGGGGTTCAGCCGCTTGGCGCTCCTGATATACTCCAGGTTCCGATGGTCAGTGAAAACCGTGAACGGCACAGACGCTCCCTCCAACAGGTGTCTCCACTCCTCAAGAGCCTCTTTCACGGCAAGGAGTTCTCGATTGCCGACGTCATAGTTCCATTCAGCTGGGGTCAACCTGCGAGAAAAGTAGGCACACGGGTGAAGAACCTTATCGGTCTCTCCGCTCTGGGATAGCATGGCTCCTATCCCTGAGTCAGAGGCGTCCACTTCAACCACGAACTGGCAGCTAGGGTGCAGAACTGGTGCAGACGAGAACCGGCGTTTAAACTCCTTGAACGTGGCTTCGCACCGATCCGACCAGGTGAAGGGGACTTTTGGAGAGGTCAGGGCTGTCAGGGGGCTAACTACCTGACTGTAGCCCTTAATGAACCTCCTGTAGAAATTTGCAAAGCCGAGGAACTGTTGCAGCTTCCTACGGCTTGTTGGTTGGGGCCAATCTCTCACCGCCGCAACCTTGGCCAGATCAGGGGCGACGGAGTTGGAGGAGATGATGAACCCCAGGAAGGACAAAGAGGTGTGGTGAAACTCACACTTCTCACCCTTCACAAACAGCCGGTTCTCCAACAACCGCTGCAGGACCTGACGTACATGCTAGACATGAGTCTCAGAGTCCGGGGAAAAGATGAGTATGTCATCCAGATATACGAAGACGAATCGGTGCAGGAAGTCCCGCAAGACGTCATTAACCAAAGCTTGGAACATCGCGGGGGCGTTAGTGAGGCCGAACGGCATGACCAGGTACTCAAAATGCCCTAATGGGGTGTTGAATGCCGTCTTCCATTTGTCTCCCTTCCGGATCCGAACCAGGTGGTACGCATTCCTGAGGTCCAGTTTGGTGAAAATTTGGGCTCCATGCAGGGGCGTGAACACTGAATCCAACAGGGGTAAAGGGTATCGATTATGAACCGTTATGTCGTTCAGCCCCCTGTAATCAATGCATGGACGGAGTCCGCCATCTTTCTTGCCCACAAAAAAGAAACCTGCACCCATTGGGGAGGTGGAATTCCGGATCAACCCAGCAGCTAATGAGTCCCGGATGTAGGTCTCCATTGATTCGCACTCGGGGCGTGAGGGATTGTACAGCCTGCTGGACGGGAACTCAACGCCCGGGACCAAATCAATGGCACAATCGTACGGATGGTGCGGGGGAAGGGTGAGCACCAGATCCTTGCTGAAGACGTCAGCAAGATCGTGGTACTCAACCGGCACCGCCGTCAGATTGGGAGGGACTTTGACCTCCTCCTTAGCATTTACACCGGGTAGAACCGAGGATCCTAAACAATTCCGGTGGCAGGTTTCGCTCCACTGAGCCACAACCCCAGACGGCCAATCAATCCGGGGATTGTGTTTAATCATCCATGGGAAGCCCAAAATCACACGGGAGGTAGAAGGAGTTACAAAAAACTCAATCTCCTCCCGGTGATTCCCAGACACTACCAGGGTTACAGGTAGTGTCGTGTGTGTGATAAAATGGAGAAGAGTGCCATCTATTGCTCGCACCTTCACTGGCGAAGAAAGCGCCACCAGAGGGAGCCCTACCTCCCTTGCCCATCTGCTATCCAGCAGATTCCCTTCTGACCCCGTGTCCACCAGTGCTGGGGCTTGAAGGGTTAAATCCCCGCTCAGGATTGTAACTGGGAGTCCTGTTGAAAGATGTGTATGACCCACGTGAATGTTTTGACCCCCCCTCAGCCCAGTCTCTAAGGGCGGGCGTTTGTGTTTTGACCGTTTGGGGCAGACTCTCTGCTGATGCTCACTCGAGCCGCAGACAAAGCACTCCCCACGGACCAGCCTCCTCTGTCTGAATGTGGCCCTGCTCGTGTCCCTAGCATCGTCAGCAGGGGGAGCTGTAGCCACACGGAGCGCTGTGGCTGTGGAGCGTGTGGAAGACGGCTCTCTTTCGGACCCGGGAGGAAGAGGGACGGCTTGTGCCTGACCACGCCCTTCGCCTCGCTCCCGTCGGCGTTCTTCTAACCGATTGTCCAATCGTATAACCAAATCGATAAGCTAAGCCAAATCCCACGGTTCCTCCTTAGCCACCAGGTGCTCCTTCAGGGCCGACGACAGTCCGTTTATGAAGGCGGCATGGAGCACAGTCATATTCCAGCCGGATCTCGCAGCCGTGATGCGGAAGTCGACTGCATATTCGGCTGCGTTCCAACGCCCCTGTCTCATTGACAGCAGCATGGTAGACGCGGTTTCGCCTCTGTTGGGGTGATCAAAAACAGTTCTGAGCTCCCTCACAAACCCAGTATAAGAGGCAAGGAGCCGTGAACCTTGTTCCCAAAGCGCTGTAGCCCAAGCGTGTGCCTCACCTCGAAGCAAATTAATCACGTAAGCCAGCTTACTGGCGTCAGACGCGTACATCAGGGGACGCTGTGCAAAGACGAGCGAACACTGCATAAGAAAGTCCGCGCACGTCTCCACACCACCTCCGTACGGCTCTGGGGGGCTTATGTATGCTTCAGGGGATGGTGGGGGGGGTCGTTGAATGACCAGTGGAATGTCTGTATTCGGCACTGGGTCGGCAGGAGGAGGAGCTGCAGCAGTGCCCTGAGCGCGTGCTTCCACCTGCGCGGTGAGAGCCTCCATCCTGCGATTAAGGATGACGTTTTGCTCAGTCATCAGGTCCATCCGAGCGGTAAAGGCGGTGAGGATATGCTGCAACTCACCAATCACGCCTCCAGCCGACGCCTGTGCACCCTGCTCTTCCATTGGTTGTCCAACAGATGGTTGACGCCCCTCGGGATCCATGACGTTGGCCGAGATATCCTGTTGGGGAAAGTGTAGTGACACGGACCCACAACCCCCAACAGGGGGCGCAAATGAACGGTCAATAGATGAGCCAAAAGGTAACAATTTAATGTTGTGAATGTGCACAACGATTATACAGACAATCACAGAATCTGACAGCAGTCAATACACCAAGGTGACGTGTGGGCAGGCTCGAGGATAGAAGACGCCTGTCCTGAGAAGAGCCGGAACCACACGATTTCCACCGCCACAGAACCTGGTGAATACTGGAGCCGCCAAGTCCCGAATTCCCAGGTGATCACCATCCCCGACTGTCGGATCTGGTACTGCTGGCGAGGAGCACAAACAGTGAGATGTGGGTGTGTGCACACCCAGTAACAAAAACAGTCAGAAGGTGGAAAGTCACCTCCACCTCTAATCACACACACGTGCAGCTCCTGTCTAACCACTTATCTGGTTGGGGTGTGAAGCGAAGCCGTCGCTGATCACACCAAACGCCAATCCCACAGATAAGGAAACACTTACAGGAAAACGGCTGCAAAGAAGTTCAGACTATTAGTCAGTGTTTTCAGTTTAGCAGAGAATTACCTTCACAGGTAGATGATATCTCGGCAGCGAGGTGGAGATGACATCCGGCTTTTATGGAGTGATGAAATGAAGATGGGTGACAGCTGTCATGAGTTGATGCGTGACAGCTGTCACTCCCGGTTCTGTCCGTGGTGGCAGCGCCCTCTCGTGCCTGAAGCCCGCACTTCAGGCAGGGCGCCCTCTGGTGGTGGGCCAGCAGTACCTCCTCTTCTGGCAGCCCACACAACAAATGGCGTCTCACTAATTTAGAAGATCTTCATTTAGCCTGGAAAAAGAGTCTGTTGCTCAGAGCTCTATTGAGCCGAGTATTCCTTTAACTTTAACTAGTAATGACTTCATGACTTTCTTTGCAAATAAAATTTTAACTATTAAAGAAAAAAATATTCATAACCATCCCAAAGACATATCTTTATGTTCAGGTGCCTTCAGTAATGCTGGTATTTGGTTAGACTCTTTCTCTCCGATTGTTCTGAGTTATTTTCATTAGTTACTTCCTCCAAACCATCAACATGTCTATTAGACCCCATTCCTACCAGGCTGCTCAAGGAAGCCCTACCATTAGTTAATGCTTTGATCTTAAATATGATCAATCTATCTTTATTAGTTGGCTATGTACCACAGGCTTTTAAGGTGGCAGTAATTAAACCATTACTTAAAAAGCCATCACTTGACCCAGCTATCTTAGCTAATTATAGGCCAATCTCCAACCTTCCTTTTCTCTCAAAACTTCTTGAAAGGGCATTTGTAAAACAGCTAACTGATCATCTGCAGAGGAATGGTCTATTTGAAGAGTTTCAGTCAGGTTTCAGAATTCATCATAGTACAGAAACAGCATTAGTGAAGGTTACAAATGATCTTCTTATGGCCTCAGACAGTGGACTCATCTCTGTGCTTGTCCTGTTAGACCTCAGTGCAGCTTTTGATACTGTTGACCATAAAATTTTATTACAGAGATTAGAGCATGCCATAGGTATTAAGGCACTGCGCTGCAGTGGTTTGAATCATATTTATCTAATAGATTACAATTTGTTCATGTAAATGGGGAGTCGTCTTCACAGACTAAGGTTAATTATGGAGTTCCACAAGGTTCTGTGCTAGGACCAATTTTATTCACTTTATACATGCTTCCCTTAGGCAGTGTTATTAGAAAGCATTGCTTAAATTTTCATTGTTATGCAGATGATACCCAGCTTTATCTATCCATGAAACCAGAGGACACACACCAATTAGTTAAACTGCAGGAATGTCTTTCAGACATAAAGACATGGATGACCTCTAATTTCCTGCTTTTAAATTCAGATAAAACTGAAGTTATTGTACTTGGCCCCACAAATCTTAGAAACATGGTGTCTAAACAGATCCTTACTCTGGATGACATTACCCTGACCTCCAGTAATACTGTGAGAAATCTTGGAGTCATTTTTGATCAGGATATGTCCTTCAATGCGCATATTAAGCAAATATGTAGGACTGCTTTTTTGCATTTGCGCAATATCTCTAAAATTAGAAAGGTCTTGTCTCAGAGTGATGCTGAAAAACTAATTCATGCATTTATTTCCTCTAGGCTGGACTACTGTAATTCATTATTATCAGGTTGTCCTAAAAGTTCCCTGAAAAGCCTTCAGTTAATTCAAAATGCTGCAGCTAGAGTACTGACGGGGACTAGAAGGAGAGAGCATATTTCACCCATATTGGCCTCTCTTCATTGGCTTCCTGTTAATTCCAGAATATAATTTAAAATTCTTCTTCTTACTTATAAGGTTTTGAATAATCAGGTCCCATCTTATCTTAGGGACCTCTTAGTACCATATCACCCCAGTAGAGCGCTTCACTCTCAGACTGCAGGCTTACTTGTAGTTCCTAGGGTTTGTAAGAGTAGAATGGGAGGCAGAGCCTTCAGCTTTCAGGCTCCTCTCCTGTGGAACCAGCTCCCAATTCGGATTAGGGAGACAGACACCCTCTCTACTTTTAAGATTAGGCTTAAAACTTTCCTTTTTGAAAAAGCTTATAGTTAGGGCTGAATCAGGTGACCCTGAACCATCCCTTAGTTATGCTGCTATAGACTTAGACTGCTGGAGGGTTCCCATGATGCACCCAGTGTTTCTTTTTATTCACCTCTTTTTGCTCTGTATGCACCACTCTGCTTTTCAATCAATCAATCAATCAATTTTTTTTTATATAGCGCCAAATCACAACAAACAGTTGCCCCAAGGCACTTTATATTGCAAGGCAAGGCCATACAATAATTATGTAAAACCCCAACGGTCAAAACGACCCCCTGTGAGCAAGCACTTGGCTACAGTGGGAAGGAAAAACTCCCTTTTAACACAAAGAAACCTCCAGCAGAACCAGGCTCAGGGAGGGGCAGTCTTCTGCTGGGACTGGTTGGGGCTGAGGGAGAGAACCAGAAAAAAGACATGCTGTGGAGGGGAGCAGAGATCGATCACTAATGATTAAATGCAGAGTGGTGCATACAGAGCAAAAAGAGAAAGAAACAGTGCATTAATTACTTTTAATCATTAGTGATTGATCTCTGCTCTCTTCCACAGCATGTCTTTTTCCTGATTCTCTCCCCTCAGCCCCAACCAGTCCCAGCAGAAGACTGCCCCTCCCTGAGCCTGGTTCTGCTGGAGGTTTCTTCCTGTTAAAAGGGAGTTTTTCCTTCCCACTGTCGCCAAGTGCTTGCTCATAGGGGGTCGATTTGACTGTTGGGGTTTTTCTGTAATTATTGTATGGCTTTTACCTTACAATATAAAGTGCCTTGGGGCAACTGTTTGTTGTGATTTGGCGCTATATAAATAACATACGGCTAAATAACACCATGCAGAATATATTGGCTAAGCCATGTCCACGACATTGAGGATGATCTCATCCCACAAGATATTCTGTTATCTGCCAAAAGAATGACTGCCTGCCTTCAGCTCCCTGATAAAGATGCATGCAAGAGGGAAATGAGATCTGCACTGACCACAAGTCCCAGGAGGATCTCATTGGTGATTATACGAGGTGGAGAAGCACCCCGAGCCAGCACCTGAGGCCAGGGAAAGACAAATGTGCCTGCAAAAAATGAAAGCATGTGCAAAAAAGGAGAACAATAACTATGGCAGAGCTGTAGACCACCTGCAGATGTGACCTATACAGTTGAGAAGGGATGGCAATCAAGAACTGATTCCAGTAGAGAAGAGAATCCAAGTTGTCCAGTCCATCAAAACTGTATGTTTTGGATCTTATTGTGTCCTTCTATCATTCCTGCTTATTTCAGTTAGGGGTCAGGGAGTGTAGCTTATCTCAGTGGTCACTGATCCATAGGCGGGTACACCCTGGACAGGCCACCAGTCTTGTTGCAGGGGCGACACATATAGACAAATTCATTCACACCCCAACTCACATCTATGATCAATATAAAGTGCATCCAGAAAGTATTCATGGTGCTTCACTTTTTCTACATTTTGTTACAGCCTTATTTCAAAATGGATAAAATTAATTTTTTCCTCAAAATTGTACACATAATGACAATTTGGAAAAGGTTTTGTTTTTTTTTAGAATTTTGCAACTTTATTAAAAATAAAAAAGTAAGAAATCACACGTACAGAAGTATTCACAGTCTTTGCTATGAAGCTACAAATTGAGCTCAGGTGCATCCTGTTTCCACTGATCATCCTTGAGATGTTTCTACAGTTTAATTGGAGTCCACCTGGGGTAAATTCAGTTGATTGGACATGATTTGGAAAGACACACACCTGTCTACATATAAGGTCCCACAGCTGACAGTGCACATCAGAGCACAAACCAAGCATGAAGTCAAGGGAATTGTCTCGAGGCACAAATCTGCAGAAGGGTACAGAAACATTTCTGCTGCTTTGAAGGTCCCAATGGAAAAGGTTTGGATCCACCACAGGACTCTTCCTAGAGCTGGTCACCCGTCTAAACTGACCGATCAGTGGAGAAGGGCCTTAGTCAGGGAGGTGACCAAGAACCTGATGGTCACTATCAGAGCTCCAGCATTCCTCTGTGGAGACAGGAGAACCTTCCAGAAGGACAACCATTTCTGCAGCAATCCACCAATCAGGCCTGTATGGTAGAGTGGCTAGACGGAAGCCACTCCTTAGTAAAAGGCACATGGCAGCCCACCTGGAGTTTTCCAAAAGTCACCTGAAGGTCTCTCAGACCATAAGAAACACAATTCTCTGGTCTGATGAGACAAAGATTGAACTCTTTGGCATGAATGCCAGGCGTCATGTTTGGAGGAAACCAGGCACCATCCCTACAGTGAAGCATAGTAGTATCAACATCATGCTGTGGGGATGTTTTTCAGCAGCAGGAACTGAGAGACTAGTCAGCATTGAGGGAAAGATGAATGCAACAATGTACAGAGGCATCCTGGATGAAAACCTACTCCAGAGCGCTCTTGACCTTAGACTGGAGAAGCGGTTCATCGTTCAGCAGGACAATGACCCTAAGCACACAGCCAAGATATCAAAGGAGTGGCTTCAGGACAACTCTGTGAATGTCCTTGAGTGGCCTAGCCGGAGCCCAGACCTGAATCTGCTTGAACATCTCTGGAAGAGATCTGAAAATGTCTGTGCACCGACGCTCTCCATCTAACCTGAGGGAGCTTGAGAGGTGCTACAAAGAGGAATAGGTAAACCTGCCCAAAGATAGGTGCACCAAGTTTGTGGCATCATATTCCAGAAGACTTGAGGTTGTAATTGCTGCCAAAATTGCATCAACAAAGTATTGAGCAAAGAGTGTGAATACTTTATGTGCACGTGATTTCTTAGCTTTTTACTCCATCCCACCTCCACTCCAGCATCCACCTGTGGGTTCCAATCAGGGAGAAAATGGGTGTATTTAATCAGAACTACCTCAAATGTCAGGTAGGCATTAGAAGGGAGTGATGATTGAAACCCATCCACCAAACTCAAACCTACGCTGCTGTTGCATGTGAGTTGGTGTGTTTGGGTTTTGTTTTGGTTGTTTTTTGTTTTTTGAGACACGAAACAAATTCCCAATTAAAAGAAAAATCATTCTGACGGTGACCGTACTCTAACGCCCTCTAGTGGGCTACTGCCATTGGTAGAGAGTTGACATTGCATCATACATTCTGCTTCTCTTCTACCTGCTCATACTTTAAGACCACCCCCACCAAATGCAGAAAACAGGACTGCTTCATGGTCTGAACGTGAACTAAACATCATCATCTGTTGTTTATGACACCCAAGGGTGAACTTTAAGAAGAGTACATATGATTTGAAAACTAACCACCAGAAGAACAGCAGACCTCTTAAGAAGCAGAAGAACCACGATCCATCCTGCCATTCTTTCATTTCAGGTAACTTAAATGTCCTTGGAGTGGAAACATGAAATGTCACCAAAATGTCACAGATAAAGCAGCCTGTCCTTTGTGGAGCTGCAGACAGCCACTGAGAGATTAAAGGAGATTCAGGAACACGTTTTTGAACAAATAAACTCAAAATACACCTGCAGATGTTTGAGATGTGGATGTTGACATTTTTTGACATCAAAAGACACATTTCTGGCCTATTCTCCCAAACTGCTCCATGTATACACTACACTCATTGTATTTTCTACTCTCTAACAAGTTGAGATCCTTTTTATGATCCACTACACCACAAAGTTTGTTTCACTAGGGTAAGGTCTAACCTTTCCACTCCACCCACCCACCCCCGAGCAAGCATGTAGACAACACTATAAGGAAAAACTCCCTTTGGCACTTTTGACCTGCTTACACCATACTAACAATAACAGAGATCAAATAAAGTACAACAAAGAATTATCTAGTACGGAAGCATATTGCATTCACTGGAAAAAAAATTGACTACTGATGTCGCAATTACATCAGGATCTCATAATTATGACATCAAGCTATTTTTTATTTATTTATTGTGTGTGTGTGTGTGTGTGTGTGTGTGTGTGTGTGTGTGTGTGTGTGTGTGTGTGTGTGTGTGTGTGTGTGTGTGTGTGTGTGTGTGTGTGTAATCACTTCCGTACAATGTGCTTCCATACTTCCAGTCCCTCGGTAAAGACAAGTGTGAGAATGCCTGAGTCATAATCGAAAATCAGCCCATTTGTAACCTCCGACATTGCACTGTGATCCACACCACAGCGCACACAAAGTGTGGATTTCCCACTAAACTGTTCCTGGATGAATGAAACTCCTCCATCGAGGCGAGGCACAGCTCGGGCACACAGACTAGCATGTGACTAGCATTGTGCTGCCGCTGGTCACATCCACAGTTCTTGTCCCGTGTGGCCAAAAACCAACGCTCATCCTTAGACTCCAGGCTAAGGATGAGCCAGATAACATTCATGGGTGTTCAATCCGGATGCACCAAAATCCCGGGTACTCTTTTGTTTAATGACCGTTCCTTATCTATTCCTGCACTAATTGATACTGGGGCAGAAGGGAATTTCTTTGGATCGCAAGGTTGCAATCAATTCTTGCATCCCGGTGGTGGCACTGGACACGCCCCTTTCAGTGCATGCTTTAGATGGGGCTCCTCTTCCTGCCACAACACATCAAACCGAACCGGTCAGTTTAGTGGTATCTGGGAACCACTGGGAGACAATCCAGTTCTTTGTGTTTTCTTCTACGTCCCCCTTAGTTTTAGGTCATCCCTGGGTTATCAAACACAATCCCCGGATTGATTGGCCAACTGGGTCTGTCACACAGTGGAGCAAGGCCTGCCACCGTGAGTGTCATCGATCTTCCATTCCGCCCAGTTTTGAGGTCAGGGAGGAGGTCACTTCACCCCCTGATCTGTCTGTAGTCCCCATCACAAGTATCACGATCTTGCTGAGGTGTTCAGCAAGGATCGTGCTCTGTCACTCCCCCCGTACTGTCCTTATGACTGCGCTATTGACTTACTTCCGGGTGCCAAGTATCTGGTCACTTGGCTCTACAATCTGTCACGCCGGGAACGTGAGGCAGTGGAGACCTATATCCGGCACTCCTTCTGTGCTGGGCTGATATGTCACTTGTCATCCCCACTGGGGGCAGGCTTCTTCTTTGTCAGGAAGAAGGATGGTACCCTGCGCCCCTGCATTGATTTCCGGGGGCTGAATGCCATAACGGTCCGCAATCAGTACCCACTCCCCCTATTAGAGTCTGCATTCAGCCCCCTGCAGGAGGCCTCATTTTTTTCCAAATTAGACCTCAGAAACGCCTATCACCTGGTCCGGGTCAGCAGGGCCGGCCCAAGCCTTTATGGGGCCTTAAGCAGAATTTCATTTGGGGGCCCCCCTACCATCACCTCAGCACTGTAAAGAATAAATGAAAATATATGCTATTTTACTCATAATTATCTTTGCATGCTAACAATGCTAAAAGTTACCAAACTGAATAAAAGGGTTTGTGTTCATTATTTACAAAAAGTAACAAATGTTTAGAAGTATGTACACCATGCAGGTTTAAATGAACTAGATATTGTATTGAATGAATGAAGTTGAATAGAGTGTATACTTGTGCCATAATGTGTTTAAGGGTTTTATCATGATGTCAAATGAATGAAAATGTGTATGCCTATGCTTTGATAGGTGTTCAACCGATTTATGATGGTTTTGAAATGATACAGTATTATACGGTTTGATTAATGATTGAAATATGTGCTTATGATGAATTGTATTGAACATGTTGAACTGCTGACAGGTGTGTTGACTCTCAAATCAGTAAAGTTTTTTGGTTTAACGTTTTCATAAATAACATATGCTTAAGTAGGGTGTAACATGTTGGTTTAAAACATGTCAGACATTGACCATTTTAATAAAGTCATGACTAATGCCTGACATGATGTTTCATGATATGTTCAAAGGTCATGAGGTCAAGATGTGTACTGCAAATAATATTGTTGCCTCTGTTTGTAATCAAATGGTTTGCACATTTATGTTTGAACTATGCTGATCAATAATGAACAGTTGAATGACTGTATTGTTCAAAATTAATTGCTGCTTCTGCATTCTGTAAAATGTGAGTGATTTGATATTTTGACTGTGAAAGAACTTTGTTTCCACAGGGAAGAACAATGACTGGATTATGTGTTATCGGGGAGGCAACCTTGAAAGTGTCTGTAGAGACATTAACGCCACTAAACTGAACACATGGACCTGTTCTCATATGGAGCTGAAAACAAGAAAACAGTGATTTTTTAATTAATTAGTTACACTTTGCCGCAAAAGTCAGAAACTGGGGGTGTATGTACTGGCAATCTCTGCACCCAGGGCACTTATCAAATCAGTTCCCATCACAACGTTGGACATTAAGAATTAACAATGCCTGCTTTATGGACTTCATGGAGTTACATATTTACATGAGACTGAGGACGTGTGGGACTGAGCGCCCCGCCCGGACAGATTGACGTGCGGGAGTGGGAGCCCCGCCCGGACAGATTTCTGAACTGCAAGCTTAAAAAAACTCTGTTTTTGAAAGAAGAGTGTTCTTTTTGCTGCACATGCTGTGGGTAAAGGTTTTTGTGGCATTAAAGATGTGTATGCATTCTGAACCCATTTTTGCGCAAAGATGAATGATTTTTGATGACTGATCTGCTCTGCTGTTTTAATAAACCTGGTAGGAATAACTTGAATTTAAATTATCGTTGTCTGTGTATTCTATTTGCACTGCCCACGGACTCACGAGGCGAAACCTGAGATTTTCTATGTTTTGAGTAAAGGTTATTTTTGTAGGAAGGTGTTTTTTCCCCAACAGCACCAGATGCCTCATTATTCCATAGGCTACACTGGTGTAGCCTATGGACATGTTTTTCTTTTCTCCGCTCCAGAGGGATAATTTCTTTTCTGAGACATGACTTGCACTCACTTCATTCCTCACGATTAGTCATCGACCACCTGACCCAAGCGGTGCATCTAAATTTGCCCAACGGTGGCAGCAGCCAACAGGAGGGATCAATTAACCTAGTATTGGTATTTTGTCAAAATGAATTTATTTTTTTCGAGTGTAATACAATTTTGTTTAAATTATTCAATATTATTTTAATTTCATGTATATACGAGGGCTGTCAATAAAGTAATGGTCCTTTTTATTTTTTTCAAAAACTATATGGATTTCATTCATATGTTTTTACGTCAGACATGCTTGAACCCTCGTGCGCATGCGTGAGTTTTTCCACGCCTGTCGGTGACGTCATTCGCCTGTGCGCACCGTCTCGCACCGTGAAAAGTCCTTAAAGCGACAGAATCACCTCAAAATCTCTCATCAGCCGTTAAAATTTTCACTGAAAACCAGCTTAATTTTTCGAACCGTGTCCACTTCGATGTGTCTCACAGGTTTAGAAAAAAGTTTGATCAAACAACGCGCCAGTCTCTCAGCAACTTCTCAGACAAAGGAATTCCGACGAGGGGCTGGATAACTCCTCCCACAAGGAGTGCTCACAGGCGAATGACGTCACCGACAGGCGTGGAAAAACTCACGCATGCGCACAAGGGTTCAAGCATGTCTGACGTAAAAACATATGAATGAAATCCATATAGTTTTTGAAAAAAATAAAAAGGACCGTTACTTTATTGACAGCCCTCGTATTTACTTTTTTATCACAACGTATCGGTGCTCTCGGGGCCCCCTGGTGGCGTGGAGGCCCTAAGCGACCGCGTAGTTGGCGTATGCCTTGGGCCGGCTCTGCGGGTCAGGGAGGGTGATGAGTGGAAGACTGCCTTCAACACTCCTCTCGGACATTTTAAATATCTGATTTCGGTCTCACAAACGCTCCTGCCACCTTCCAAGCTCTAGTCAATGATGTCCTTCGAGACTTCCTCAACCGGTTTGTTTTTGTCTATCTCGACAATATCTTCATTTTTTCTCAGACTCTCTGTGAACACATCAAGGACGTGCGTCTAGTACTCCAGCGGTTGTTGGAGAACCGGTTGTTTGTGAAGGCCCAGAAATGTGAATTCCATCAGTTTACTATTCCCTTCCTTGGTTTCATTATTTCTCCCAACTCAGTCAAGCCAGATCCCGGTAAAGTCACAGCTGTAACTCAATGGCCAGTTCTGACCTCCAGAAAACAGTTAAAACAGTTTCTTGGTTTTGCCTATTTTTTATCACAGATTCATTCGAAACTTCAGTATTGTTGCCTCACCTCTCACAGCACTCACTTTTCCTGTGGTCCCATTTCAGTGGTCCGCCTCAACTGACAAAGCCATCCAAGACCTTAAACACCGGTTCGCCACAGCCCCTATCTTGCTCCAACCTGATCCGGTTGGCCAGTTTGTAGTGGAAGTTGATGCCTCTGATTCCGGTATTGGTGCTGTCCTGTCTCAGCGGTCTGCCACAGACAACAAACTCTATCCATGTGCTTTCTTCTCCCGCCAGCTGACCCCTGCGGAGAGGAACTATGATGTTGGGAACTCCTGGCGGTTAAGGAGGCTCTGGCAGAATGGAGACACTGGCTGGAGGGGGCCGCAGTTCCATTCAATGTTTGGACAGATCACAAAAACCTGGAATGCATCAAATCAGCCAAAGTCTCAATTCCCATTAGTCCAGGTGGTCCTTGGTTTTTTGACGCTTCAATTTCAACCTTCCCTACCGACTCGGAACCAAGAACGCCAGTTCAAACTCACGGATCCTCCCTCCACGTCAGACCCAATTCTGCCTCGTTCCATGGTCATGGGGGCCCTTACCTGGGATGTTGAGAGAGTCATCCGGGAGGCTTTGGACAGACATCCGGATCCTGGTGGAGGACCTCCCGGGCAGCTTTTCGTTCCACCAGAAGCCCGATCGGAAGTCCTCACCTTCTGCCATGCTTCCAAGCTCGCCTGCCATCCTGGGGTTTCCCGAACTGTAGACCTGGTACCTCGTCGCTTCTGGTGGCCCTCAGTTCGGGTGGACGTGTGTGCCTATGTTCAAGCTTGTACCATCTGCTGGGTTTCTTCAACCGCTTCCCAAGCCAAGCCGCCCCTGGTCCCACGTCTGCCTGGACTTTGTCACAGGACTGCCTCCATCCCAGGGTAACACCGTGGTCCTCATGATCGTGGATTGGTTTTCCAAGGCGGCACACTTTGTGGCTCTGCCGGTGATTCCATCAGCCCAGGAGACTGCTAACCTCCTAGTCCACCATATGGTGTGGTTGCATGGCATACCCTCAGATGCGGTGTCGGACCGAGGTCCCCAATTCACCTCTCAGGTCTGGAGGAGCTTCTGTGCGGCGCTTGGGGCCTCGGTAAGCCTCTCCTCCAGTTACCATCCACAGAGAAATGGTCAGGCGGAACGGGCTAAACAGGAGCTGGAATCCACCCTTAGGTGTGTCTTTTCCTCCCACTCGACTGAATGGAACTGTCATGGTCCTCTTTTTTGTCGTCTCAGGATGTCTTCTTTTAGATAACACAAACTAATTGCAAGTGATTTGCTAGAAAAGGACACAACACTTTGGAATAATTCAGCCTTAAGCAAGATAAAATGCACAGAGTTTTTAAGTTTATTTAAGCCTTTGACACAGAGCTTATACAAACTGAGTCCTCTAGAGAGACTGAATATGACAACCGCGCTCATCTATTTATTGGAGACCCGCGGGCATCGCTCCTCCTTCGACTTTTTTATTTATTTCATTCCCAAGACATGGTTTTCTATTGGAAGCATCCTCTAGTGAACCCTAAGCAGGTGTTAGGCCATTATTTCAATGTGACAAACGCTCCCATTAAAACGTGAAGGATTTACAACTGATTTTTTTAAAAGACCTTTGGCCACAGGTGCAGCTGTCCTGAGGCCCCCTGCACGTGGCCTGCGGGCTCATTACTGCTGGGATATCAGCCAACTTGGAAAGTACCTGACAGATCAAATGACTGATAGAGCCCTTTTTGTGGGTTGAACACCTGCTAGTTCAGCCAGAGGACATACAGTTCAGATCAGGACACTTGATAGTTCATCACAGTTCAAATAAGGACCTAAAAATGCTTCTACAGTCCCTCCTCTGGGACTCGAAAGAGTCCCATTACATCAACTATACTCTTGGGTTGTTTACTGACAAGACATCCTCATTTGTGCATTGCAATAATAAAAAAAGAAAAACACATCACTCGACTTACTGATAACTCTGGTGCGGATATGACTATAAGTGATACTTCACACGGTAAATATATTTAAGTGTAAGTGCAGGTGAACCTACATACTAAGGCACAAGGTGATCAATTAGCTGGATTATATCAACGCAAGGTGACATTCAAACATTGAGTTTTGGTGTAATTCAAGGCACTTAAAATGGCCACATAAAACAAGTTACAGCAACCTCTTAATCATGGCAAAGTAAAGACATTACATTGACATTAGTGCAACCAATCATCTTCTGGCATCTATTGTCTCACTCAACCAGAGGCTCCAACCCATTATACTTGGTTCTACATATTATTTGTTAAAGCGTCACACATTTATTTTTTAAATGCATCAAATAACCCCTACGTTACCACTATTTAGTCAACCAATCAAGAAACTATTCTAAGATTAGCGCAGCTATATCTAGTTAAATGATAAACACAATAAATGGTTTCCCTTCATGTCCGTCCTTAAGTCATTTGCCTTAGTCAATCATATAATGGTTTTCATTATAGGCCATTTCTCAACATTTTCCACTTTGTTTTTCTTCTTTTTCAGCTTGTTTTCTAATGCCCTTTTTGGCCAGATGCCAAATTTAGGCGATGCATGTCTCTTATGGCATGCTATAATTTAAGAAAAAGGGGTCCCTATGGTGCATCTTTACTACTAAATCTCCAAACACGCCGTGTAAGGGTCCCCTTTTTATAACTTTGCAATGTGATATCTATGTGTATGCATTTAGCTTTATCTGTGTTACGCAGATGATGGTAAGGACAGACATTTACCCGACCTTCGTTACTAACATATATCCTTCTTTGTTTTTTTTTTATTTACACTCAGATTTCTGAAACCAGTCCGTAATTCAAACTCAAGAACCAAGGTCATCGTCCGTTTTCAGTGCCATTACGTCAGTCCGCACTCCTCAGCATTTACTCAGCATCTGAAGTTTTGGGAGAAGTTGGGGAATATGGGGAGGTTGGCCTTTCAGGGGTAGTGGGGGAAGGATCAGGATTCTGGCTTTCAGACAGTCGCGCAGTTCTCTGATGGATCTTTCCAGCTCCTTGTGCTACTTGGCCAGGTTGTACAGGGCCCCCAGTGAATTCTTGCCCACATTCAGGGTGGTGGTGGCCAGCCCTAGGTGTTCCCTCTCCATATGCTCCATCATGCTGGCTAGCATGTCCATACTAGACTGAAGACCACACAGTTGAGTATGGAGGCCCTCCTGAGCACAAGAGATGTTGGCATTGTCACAGTGTATCCTTAACAGGTATGCAGCTGTCTGACTCAGTTGTGGCATGATTTCCTCAAATAGTCCATGGGGAATGTGATTTGTGAGGGGCAGGAGCTGCTCCAAGGTTTTTGGAACAGACTCTTGTGGAAGACAAAGCTCTCGAACCAAGATTGCCATGTCCTGTGGGGTGACCATGACCAGATTAAGGTTGTGCAGTCCAGGGGACAGGAAGTACAAGGGGGAAGGCATTTCGTGTGTGGGGGAGTATTGTTGATGTCGCTCGGGCAAGTGGTTGGGACACTCTGGGCATTTAGCAGCCTGTACAAAGCTCCCCTCTGTCCTGGTCGGTGAGTTCGGCTAAGGTCCACCCCTGCTGATCCTCCTCCAGAGGTACTGGGCTGATCGGAATATCTCTCCTGCCTTGGGGGTGGAAAGCTGGGGACAGGTCCTAGCAGTGAATTGGGTCTAGGATGCACTCGGGCGGTTGCTGCATATAGCCGACCTTGGCTGTCTCCCCTGGAGGGTATCGTTGCCACTGGCACATGTGACTGTCTCCATGGCATCTGCGGAAGGGGTGTGTTCCTGAGTCCAAAGGGTCCTTCAGGTGATGGTGGAGTCCTCGGGCCGACTCTTGCTGCAGGCAGATTTTGTGAAGCCGTCATCGCCAGGTGCTGGAACGATTAAGATCCTTCTGTTGCCAACTGGTTTAGCTGCTGGATGGATGGCGGCTGTGGCGACCAGTCATGGCTCGACCGTCCCTCCAGTATATCCTCTTCTCCAAACAGTTCTGAGAGTCCAAGCAGACTTGATAGAGGCAGATCAGGCATAGGTCCCTGATCAGGGGAGTCTGGTCTCTCAGCCATACTCCTGTGTCCTATTAATATACATATACGTTCATTATTACAGCTCCATGTCATTCTTTCAGATACTGTCTATCCTATCCCTCGTTGTGGGAGCATGTGTGTGAGTGTAAATGTGCGTGCATGTCTTCTTCCTCGTCTACAATATCACCAAGCATGGTCCATCCCAGTCCTCCCTATCTGGGGTATACGCCACAATATTAGGTAGCTGGGGGCTGTCGGGGAGGATAATTGGTATTTCATCCATTTCCATATATTCTGGTTCTCTGTCTATTTCGTTTGTGCTTTCTTCTAGGGCTCGGACGGCTAACAGTGGGAGCTGTCCTACTGTGGATGAAATCAATTTATTGACCAGAAATTTTATCAAGGGAATACCACAACATATTACCAGCAAGACCGCCACCCCTGTTAGTGCCAAGATTACACCTATCTGATATAACCAGTCTTTCCATGATATCCACCCTCTCCTTAGAGCCCCAAACAGTGAAAATAGTGGGCCAATATTCATTCCATTCCCTACAATGTATCCAGAATCGTCAGTTCATTTCTCCCTCCTATGGAGTTACTTAATAGTTCCTGTTGCATCTCTTCAAGTGTGATTAAGAGCTCTGTCAAATTTCCGTCTTCCCCTGTACGCATGGGAATAGCTGTGCAACATTCGGTGGCTTTGATCATAATACAACTCCTTGTTCATCAGCCATCATCATCTCGATAGCTAATCTATTTGCATTGTCATTAGCGAGGTGGTGTGCAGTTGTTCGGTTAAGGCTCCTACAGCTGCCAATGTCCAATTCAAATATCTTTGTTGATTATACCACAAGTAATTAATCCACTGCACCTCCTGGAACCTAGAACGGACTTTTGGAGTAACCCCGAACAGAGCCAATGCCCATCCCCATTTATCCCCGTCTTCATCTGCTTTAACTCTGCTACTGTCTATGGCTTCTAATTGTCGGGGTATCCCTTCTGGTATCCCGTTCTTACTGTGATGTTGTAGTCTGTTTTAAACGTCATTATTCCTCTTTTCTTACGAAGTTTCTGTGGCATGGGTTGTATTGAATTTGGCATTTCAATTACTGTTATTGCTCCTGTGAGCATCACAGGAGCACAAAGGCCTTTCCAATTAGGGGACAGCGATGACAGGAGTTTCCTTTTTTGTCTGCATATCCAAAAGATGTCAGCCAAGGGTACCGTTCCCTTAGCTAAATTTGGAGTGGATACCCATGAAGCATGGGTGAGATTCAGTCCAATTACAGACCCCCCTGTGGCCGGGTACTATTGTTCACACTGTATGCCTGCTGCTGGCAGAGTGTGACAGACGGTAATGTTCCATGCTGTTTTGGCCGGTTTGTATTCTTGCTGCTGTTTGCATACACTGTATGTGGCGTTTTGACTGGGTCGTCCCTACCTGCCAATCGCTTATGTATTGTGCTACTAAGCCTTTAGCTATACAGAATGGGTGTATCATCCCTTTCTCTATTTTAATCATAGGTGGAACGGTTCCTTCTGTACTTAGAGGCACTGGACAAAGTTTACTGTCGGCAGCATATTTTTCATCACCTACTGCCATTTTCATAACACATTGTGTATAGCATTCTGCTTGGTCTGAGTTATGTTGGGGGCTCCTATAACAGTTGTTGATATCAGGTAGGGGTTTAGCCTGAGGATCACACCCTTCCGGTGACAGGCTATGCACGGCTTTCACTGATCTGCCTACCCGAAAATTTCAACCATTGGTAAAATAGATTTGTCTTCAACCCTTGTGTACGGGCTAGCTCTGTACTGGGATCCCATCTCCCTAAGTGACTGCTTGTTTCTAGGCTTCTAATTGTCCTCTTTTTCCTTGGTTTGATTTTTACCCATTTTGTGGCTTCATGTACTGTAACAGTTACGTCTTGCTTGGTTTCCCTGCATCCTCTTTTATCACAAATTACCTCTATGTTGAGTGTTCCCTCCTCTTCACATTTGATGCTAATGGCTTCGCCTAATATGTAATCCCCCAGCTTTCCCTGTATTCCTATGTTCTTGTAGGCTTTTGATTAATGTATACCAAATTATATGTTTTTCCTGTGTTTAGAATGCCTTGTTTAGCTGCTATTGCGGCCATGGCCACGGCACAGTCCGTTGTATGTTTTGGACGTCTATGTTCTCCCATACTAACCCCAGTAGTATTGTCAATCCCTTAAATAATTCCTTAATCATTGTTCTGGTGACTGTGAGATGTACTACTAGATGTGCTACTGAGTGAGCCGTCGCTAGATGAGCTGTCACTAGGATGTGTGGTGTATCTGTCTTTGTCTGGGTTGTACTCCTGCGGTTCTTCTGTCGGTAAATCTACTGAGTTGCTGTCCGAGTCTGATGTCTCTGTGGCCTGTCTATCTGTCGGTCTGTATTTCTGTCTGTCTGTTGGCCTGCGTCTCCAGTTGTTTCTGAGTCTGCATCTGAGTCTGTCGCTGCTCTATCTGGCAGGGATCCACTACTCTCTGAAGCTGTGCGTCGTCTTTGTTCAATCTGTCTCTGTGAGCGCCTTGGCCGGTGTTCGCCTGGCTGCAGGGAGGCGTGGCCTTCCCTCGGTGCTGCTTCTGGCTGCAGGGAGGCGTGGCCGTCCCTCGGTGCTGCTGTAGGGTCTCTGGCTTCTCTTGCTTCCCCCCTTGGCCCGGCGGCTCTGCCAAGACGAGCTTGCCGAGGCCGCAGGGGCGCTGGGCCACCAACCCTACAGCAGTGGTTTAAATGAAACCAAGTGTCCTTACCGTCTACTTTGACTGCTGTACGTGAGGCAAGAATAACTTTAAAAGGACCTTCTCGGCGGGGCCTGTCCCACTTCTTTTTGAACATTTTGACGGTAAACCAGATCACCAGGCTGGATGCTCTGATTTTCGAGTGGAATCTCTGCTTCTCTGTCTTCTGTAGCACCTTTGACCTGCAAAAAGATAGTTTTGTGTATTTTGGGTTAACTGTCTCAGATAATTATGCCATTCGTCTTGTAGCTGCTCCAGCGATGGTCCTTCGTAGGGTCCTCTCAGGTATGGAATAGGCATCGGCCGACCTGTAAGAGCTTCAAATGGTGTCAAATGGGTTAGTCGGTTAGTTTGTGAGCGCATTGACAATAAAGCAAGCGGCAACGCATCCAGCCAGGTTAGTTGCCATTGCTGTCTGCTATGATTTTTGCTAGTTTGTTCTTTAAAATGCCATTAGCCCGTTCCACCGCCCCATTTGATTGAGGGTGATAAACACACCCAAACTTCTGTTTGATACCCAATTGTTTGAATGTTTCTTGTGTAACCTTGGCTACAAAAGCCCTACCGTTGTCAGATGAGATAGTATCTGGAATGCCAAATCTTGGAAAGACCTCTCGGCACAAGAATTTGGCTACCGTTTTATGGTCTTGATTTGCAGAGGCTACTGCCTCAATCCATCGGCTGAATCTGCATATCACTACCAAAACATATCTCATTCGTTAACTCGATTTTCAGCTCCCATGTCTATGAAATCCATCATAAGATGTCTGAATGGCCCATCAGGGACCGGAATGTGGGCTAAAGGGGCTGTGAATGATTTCCGGACATTGTACTGTGCACATACCTCACACTCATTCAACAAACGGTCCACTGTAGCTGCCATATATGGTGACCACCAGACAGCTTTTAGTTTGTTCATAATTTGGACTCGCGAACAATGATCGGGTCCGTGGGCCCAAATGATTGCATGTCGTAATAAATTGGTGGGTAACACAAATGTCCATGACTACTTGCGCCACAGCTTGTCCGCTGGCCCCTGACTGCGTGTCTCAATAGCGCCTCGTTTAACCCACATTCGTTTTTCTTCTCCACTGGCCCTACTTTGAGCCACTATCAGTGCGTCAAGTGAAACCAGTGGGGCACAATCTTGGATGGTTAACAGGGGAAACATATTTTCCCCTTGTGCTCTTTTGCGAGCTGCGTCATCTGCTAGGTTGTTACCTTGAGCTATGATATTATTATTCTTTTGATGACCTGCACATTTAATGATGGCTACCTCAGACGGTAATTGGAGAGCTTGTAACAGTTGGGAAATTGCTTCTCCATGAGTGACAGGGGTGCCATCTGCTCTCAGGAATCCCCTTTGTTTCCAAATGTTTGCATGTACATGACATACGCCATAAGCGTAGGCTGAGTCTGTGTAGATATTAACACGTTGATCTTTAGCTATCTGGTAAGCCATAGTTAAGGCTTGATTTCTGCCAGTTGGCTGAAACAAGGCTGATCAATTCCTTGGGACTCCAGTAATTCAAAGGTCTCGCCATCGTGTTTAGTTTAACCATCCCCATCCCCGCATGCAATCCCGCAGCATCCCGAAAGCATGAGCCGTCCACGAACAGGGTTAGATCTGCATCTATGGCGTGATTATACAAATGTTCTCTGGCTCTCAAAAATTTCTCTGTCTCTGTCACACAGTTATGTGGAGTACCATCTAACGGTGTGGTCAATTTGGTGGCGGGATTCACCGTGTGACAACGTGTATTGTTATTTCTGGAGCGGGACAACACAACTTCAATATCCAGTCGGTCTAGCTTGTGTTAAGACAAAACGTTGGACTGGTTAGCAGGGCATGTAACTGATGCGACGTGTACAACGTTACTGCATGTCCCATGATTATGGATGATGCTTTTTGAAATGCAAAGGCAGCTGCTGCTAGACCCTGATAGCATGGTGGCAATCCTGTTTCAATGTTGTCAAGCATTGTACATAATAGGCCAATGGTTGTTTTCCTTCATTGTTTCCTGCATTAGTACAGCACAAGCATATCCAGCTTTTTCAGTAACATACAAATGGAAAGGTTTCCATAATCTGGGTTACCTAACGCGGGGAGCAGATTGCATGTCTGTTTTTTTTAGGGCCCTCAAAAGCTCCCGTTGCCTCATCTGTCCAGACGAGGAGAGCTGCATTGCTTGTTTGCCCCACTGCTCTAATCATGGCACGCAAAGATGCAGGTTTTTATAGCATAATCACAAATCCACGGCCGACTGTACCCTGCCATCCCAAGGAATGAAAGCATCTGTCCCACTGTTTGGGGTTTGGGAGCCTTGATTATAGCCTCCACTTGGCTTGGGCTATACATCGCGTGGTCCCACACAACTGTCTTCCCAAGTATTCTACTTGTTGTTTGCAGAACTGCAATTTGTCCTTACTTACTTTATGACCTCCATCTGCCAATGCATGCAATACAATTAATGAATCTTTTTCACACTGTTCTTGAGTCTCTGATGCATAAGGAGATCATCCATATATTGCACCAATGTACTGGGTATGTCAAGGTGTTGTAAATCTTCAGCCAGGACTTTGTTAAAGATGGCTGGGGACAGGTTCAGTCCCTGAGGTAGCCGTGTATACGTTAGATGTTGTCCCAGAAATGTGAATGCAAACAAATGTTGTGAGTCTGGGTGCACAGGCACACTGAAATAGGCTGAACACAGATCGATTACTGTGTACCATTTTGCTCCAGCAGGGATGCTTGATAGTATAGTATGTGGATCAGGTACTATAGGTGCATCCATTTCTATTATGCATTGATAGGACGCAGATCATGTACCAGCCGATACTCTTTGGTATTGTTTTTAGGGATAGGGTAGATAGGAGTATTGCATGGGCTTGCAGTTTTTATTAAAACTCCAGCTGCCATTAGTCCCTTAATTACTGGTTTTATGCCTCAATAGCCTGAGGTTTAATGGATACTGCCTTTGGTGAGGCAGTTTTGCTCCCGGTTTTACTTTTATTTTTACTGTAAGGCTGTTTTTACTAGTCCTACATCTGTTTTGCTTTTGGACCAGACCACTGGTGGTATTTGCTCTAACAATTTCTCTTGTTGAGCCGATAACACCATCTGTCCCTCTGGTCTAGGATTGAGCTCCACTTTTTGAGCTATAGCCTCATCATTTACTTTTAAGGTTAATTCGTACAAACTGCTGGTCTTTTGACAGATGTACTTGTGGACTTTCCATGTTTTGCCATTCTTCAACTTCTGAGGCTGTCTTTACCATTGGACCTAGGTCATGGGATTCGTACTTTTCTGAGACTAAAAGGGTCACATGAGGCGTGGCATTCGGCACTTGATACCATCTTGTTCAGCTGAAGTTAGCTTGACAGAAGCTGCGGCCCCTTGGGGGACTAAATAAATTTCTGTGGTGGTTATGTGAAACAGCGTTGACTTCATCAATACATCCAAGCAGCACTGCCTAGTCAGTTTGTTCTTGTTTGGCATCGAACATCAGGGTGACATGTAACGGTAAACTAGGTGTATATACTGCTTCATAGTGTGTTTGCCCCAGGGCTTCCATTTTTCCCATTCCAGTTGAAGATTTGAATTTCTGGTTGTAACTTCAGCCAGTATACCATGGGTGCACAGGTCGGACCTTGTTTTTCCTGTCCATAAGCACCATCATGTTGGCGAGTGCTTCGTCAGGAAAGTGTATTTGCAGTCCTTGATGGGTAACACTATCTGGTTTGTAGCTTACATAAAATGTCTCTTCCCAGCAAATTCACAGGTGTATTTTGTGAGTATAACAGGGGTGCTCAATTGTTTTTCCTGCAATCGTTACAGGAAGTGGGCGTGTAAAAGGTATTATTTGAGTTTTCCCAGAGAAGCCGATGGTCTTAATTACAGACCCAGAGAGGGGGAGATGAGCGCCCATTTTCCCTATGCAAGAGTATGTTGCCCCTGTATCCACCATGAAAGGGAAATCTCTGTTTTGTATATTAACGGTGACGGTTGGCTCTTCCTTAGGTATCATAGAAATAGCCAATGCCACCGTTCCCCTCTGTCTTCTCTAGGCCCCCCTATTGCCAATAGGCAGAGGGTCCAACCCAAGGTCGGGCCGGACAATTCTCATTCAATGTCCATGGTGTCCACAGCTCCAACACTCATTAGAGGGTTGATCCCCTATTGGGGTGTTGATCCCATAGGCGGTCCCGCTTGACTGTTCCTGGGCTGAGTTCTGGAATCTGCTTCCAAATGAAGGTTGCCACCTTTGCCACCCTCCTCTTTGACCTTGAAAGTTCCGTGACTCTCCTCTCCACCCATGACTGTAGGGGTCCATTCCGGTGTGCCAGTGCTATGGTAGTGATAGTGATGCTCCACTGGTGCTGAGACTTCTCCTGTAGGAGTGCTCCCTGCTGCTCCTTGGGGGTCTGTGTGGCTGTTACCACAGGTGCCTGTATGGTGGCAGCAGTGTTTGCCGTAAGGCCTGTGCTTGCCAGCTCAGAAGGAACAGGGGTCATCATTGGTGCCTGGGTCTTTGTTTTTTCTTTCTTGCCTTTGGTTAGTTCTCCCAACTGCATCTGCACCAATTTTTTCGTCAGGGATTTTGCTGCATCTTCTTCTTTTTGTTTTTCTTTCTTATAGATTTCAAGATGGTGACAAATATGCTCAGAGTATAAAGCCCAATTCATTTTCGATAGTCCCACGACTCCATCTAGGGCTTTCTGAACCTCATCTGGTAGAGCCTTTTTTACAGTTATTTTAAACAGGATTTCAGTTGCTGGAGAATGGTTCCATGCATTTCCTGTTTCCTCCGCCCATCTTTTCTGGAATCGGTGCATGAACTTCTTTGGGCACTCTTCAGGTGTCCACTCCTCATCATCCAATTTAGAGGGATCCAAGACCTCAGGGTACTTTCTTCTCAGTCCTTCCCATATGGAGTTTCTATAGCGATTAAAGGGGACTTCATCATGTTGATTAGTGCCCATGATCTGTGTTAGTCCAACCTTTCCTGCTAATTCTTCAGTGTCATGTTTTCCCATGACATGCATTAGCAAGGCTTTTATGTCACCTAGAACAAGGTTACCCCTGCAGTGCCTTCTCTAAGGCAGTTATCCATCTCCCAGCTCCTTGGGTGATGTCTGCCAGCCTGTTGGCCAGCCCCACATGTCTGTCCAGCTCATGGGGTATACACATGATGACCATTTCTAACCACCAGTGGGCATATGAGGTCTTCGTCCTCCTCTTCTTCTGTGGGGGCTCCATATTGTCTTCCAGATCGAGTGCGACTGACTGGTCCCTGGCGGTCCATCCAGTTAGTTTGTCCTGTTCTAAAGCCGTTATGTCTTTGGCTACACATTGTTGTCTTTGCCTGAGTCGGGCCTCTTTTGCACTCTCAATGACGACCTCACCAGAATCTTCCGGGTGGGTGGCTCTATAATGTGATTTCCTTGATTGGGCGTCGATTGTTTAATATTCTTCTTTCTCTGGCGTCCCTACGTCTTTGCATTCTTTCCTTCGCTAGCCGAAGTTGCTCAGCTAGTTCTTCATTATCTCTTCTGGCCAGATCCAGTGTGTCACAGAAGCTCTTGTGCCACTCTTTGGAGCCTCTATAGCCTGAGAAGGTCCAGTCGGTTGACTTATGGTGGGAGGGGACGGTTTTCAGTGGACCTCGATGTGCAGGTGGGGCCCTCAGGTCTCTCTCTATCCTCGTTTGCCTCAGTGTCACTGTTATATTGGCCCCCCCTGCTGGTCGTGGTGAGCAACCACTTACTTCCGGACTTGGAGACCTTGTATGATCCATTTGACAGGCCGAGGACCTGTCTCCTTGTGGCTCTTGAGCTTTTAGTGTCAGTGTGAATTTGCCCCACATCCATGCCTTGGTCCTCTTCACGAGTTCCTAATACAAATTGTCCAGCTGTCCTTCCCATATCATGACGTTTATATGGGGGGGCTCTGCTTCCCAGCTCGGTGCACTGGCTTAGTGTCTTTGGATCTTTCCTCTGTCATTTTTTCTCTTTCTGCTGTAGCCACTGCGCTTCCTGCTTGAACAGGCCAAGACTTCTTTTTCGTCAGTGCGTTTTTTGTTGTTATTCACGTTCTTCTGCTGATCTTTAATTTCTTTTTTTCTGTATTTCTACCGCAACTGCTTCACACATCACTGGATCAAATGATCCCTCCAAAGGCCATTGCCTGCCCCCATGTGACCTTTGTGCCACTTTCTCATACATTGGTTGCCTTAATGCGTTTTCCTGGATATTTTCTTAGTACTAAGTCTAGCGGGGTACTTTCCCGACCTTGACCTTGAGAGTTACCCATGTAACCCTGACAAACACTAGTGAGATGTTTATGGTGTTCTGGTAGTCCCTCAGGGGCTGTCCTGATCCGACCAATAGCTTGCCGGCTGTAACACCTGTTTTGTATTTTAAACCCTTAAAATATAAATTTCCAACTGTTATCCCCTTCTTTTTCTTTAACTAAATATGAAATTTACCTGTTTCCCACCGAACCGTTGGGACCACAGTCAGAGTCAACCTAGGAAACAGTTCTTCACCTGGATCGGTTGGTAGTTGTTGTGTGGGCCGCTGAAGAGGAGTAGCTGGCCCACCACCACCAGAGGGCGCCCTGTCTGGGTGCGGGCTCCAGCACCAGAGGGCGCTGCCGCCTCACAAGCAGCCAGGGTGACAGCTGTCACCCATCACCTGAGACGAGACAGCTGATATCAATCAACAGGGAGGTATATCAGCAGACGGCATCTCCACCTCATTGCCGAGATATCGCTCTAACCAAGGAGGACATATCCAGCCAACGGATCATCTTTTGACCATTAAATACTTTTTGCTTTACACAGAAAGAGAAAAGACAGCAGGAGACTGTATTTTGGATAAGTACTCACATTCCTGCACTCACCTGTATGTCCCTAAGAAGTTCCTGGACATCATAACCAGCTGATACACAGATACTGTGACTGCTGTACAGAGTAGAGGAAAAGACTTTTATTTCCCTACTGAAAACTGGTGTTCATCAGGGATGTGTTCTGTTTAGTACTTGCATGGACTGGGTGGTGGGTAGGGTTGTGTAAACCAGGACCTAGGTGCTTTTGTTTGCCAGGAATTTGCTAACCTTGACTTTGTGATTGATGCTCTGATTTTGTGGAATCAATTCATTGATTCCACAAAAATCCTCTGATTGGTGCACTTGAGAAGCTGTGTGAGACCCAGGTCCAAGATAAAGTCTTTTAATGAATTCCTGGACTCATGCATCAAATGTGTATCTGTCTGTGGTGTTGAACTTGTAGACACATTCCCTTATCTGGACAGTGACATCCATTTCTCTGGGTACTTGTCCTTTGAGATCAAGAGACACTTGGGAAGAACTTATGAAATTATGAGGTCACAGGACAGAGGTGGTTAGTGATGCTGATATCTTTGATGGGGAACAAAAGTGCAAGTTTTTAGGGTCCTGCTGTTTCCTGCCTTACTGTATGGTTGTGAGACTTGGATGCTAACCAGTGACCTACGAGGTGTGACAAAAAAAAATGAGACTGTGACTGCCATGGTTATGACAATGTCAATCAGCTGACTTCTTATGTCATTGTGTTGTGCAACATCTCATCAATATTTTGCTATAATATTGTTCACATATGTCACTCCGTGTTTCTTTTTACAGGCTGTTGTGTAGCACGACCATTATACCCTTAGTCGCGCAACTGGAGGCACCAGATATGGATCAAAGGATCAATCTAAAATTCCTTGTTAAATTAGGCAAGGGCCCAACCAAATGCCTCAAACTTCTCCAAGAGGCTTATGGAGAAGATGCTATGTCATGGGCATGAGTCTTTGAGCGGCACAAACGCTTCAAGAGTGGATGTGAAGAGGTGGAGGATGACCCCAAAACAGGACAGCCTTCCACAGCAATGACAGCTAAGACCACTGAGAGGGTGAACCAGATGGTGCAAAGTGATCGAAGACTGATTGTGTGGATGACAGCAGAGGAACTCAGCCTGAACAGAGAGTCAGTGTGGCCCATCTTGGTGCAGGAGCTGGGGATGCGGAAGGTGTGCGCAAAGATGGGACCCAAGCTTTTGTCAGATGACCAAAAATAGCACTGAGTCACTGTTTGCCAAGACTTGCTGAAAAAGACTGAGGAAACCAAGAGACAGAGCCTCCAATGGAAGACCCCATTGTCGCCCAGACCCAAGAAGGCGCGCATGCCCAAATCAAAGATCAAGGTCATGCTGATTGCATTCTTTGACCAGAATGGATTGGTACATCATGAGTTCATGCCTAAGGGACAGACAGTCAGTCAGCACTTCTACCAGCAGGTCTTCCGTTGTCTCCATGACCATGTTTGGCGGATCAGACAGGCTCTGTGAAGAGATAGGTCGTGGCTGCTCCACCACAACAATGCACCTGCCCACAATGCACTCAGTTTGAGGAGGTTCTTGGCAAACAAACAGATCACAGCTTTCGACCACCCACCTTATTCCCCAGATTTTACACTGTGTGACTTCTCCCCAAACTGAAGACTGTGCTTAAAGGAACTCATTTCACCTCCAAAGAAGAGATCAAGGCCACTGTTACAAGGGGTCTAAGGGACCTCAAGAAGGAAGGCTTTGCAGAGTGCTTCTTGGGTGGCAACACCGAATGCAAAAAGTGCATTAATCTTGGGGGAATTACTTTGAAGGGGACAATGAGAAATGTCTTTGTCCATTTTGTAATAAAACAATGTTTGTTGTACACACTGCAATGGAGAAGCCTGGCATTTTATCAAATCTTACACAATATCACATTCTTGAACAATCGTGATCTTCACACATACAGACACACACACACACACACACACACACACACACACACACACACCCACACACACCACACACACACACACACACAGGTGGCACTATTATAGACTGAGACTCCATGAAAGTCCATGAAAGTGAGAACAGTACTTCAGATTTTAAAGATATTCTTTGGCGTTAGAACTGTATTGTCTTGTCCATTATATACCACTAACTCGGTACAGTCGCAGTGTGTCAGTGTTGCTAATGGTCCTGTCCTTGCGTCGTCATTAACAGGCAATTACTGTTATTTCAGCAAGTGATGTTGCAGTACTAAAAGCTTTAATTATTTTCCTATATTTGGTTGAAAAGCACAAATACAAACATATTAATGTACTGTGTGACTCCTCTAGAGTCTTCTGACATAAGTTTATTGATGACAGATTCTTTGGTACATATATATATATATACTCAACAAAAATATAAACAACACTTTTGGTTTTGCTCCCATTTTGTATGAGATGAACTCAAAGATCTAAAACTTTTTCCACATACACAATATCACCATTTCCCTCAAATATTGTTCACAAACCAGTCGAAATCTGTGATAGTGAGCACTTCTCCTTTGCTGAGATATCCCCCTCACAGGTGTGCCATATCAAGATGCTGATTAGACACCATGATTAGTGCACAGGTGTGCCTTAGACTGCCCACAATAAAAGGCCACTCTGAAAGGTGCAGTTTTGTTTTATTGGGGGGGGGATACCAGTCAGTATCTGGTGTGACCACCATTTGCCTCATGAAGTGCAACACATCTCCTTCGCATCATCCGTGAAGAGAACACCTCTCCAACGTGCCAAACGCCAGCGAATGTGAGCATTTGCCCACTCAAGTCGGTTACGACGACGAACTGGAGTCAGGTCAAGACCCCGATGAGGACGACGAGCATGCAGATGAGCTTCCCAGAGATGGTTTCTGACAGTTTGTGCAGAAAATCTTTGGTTATGCAAACCGATTGTTTCAGCAGCTGTCCGAGTGGCTGGTCTCAGACGATCTTGGAGGTGAACATGCTGGATGTGGAGGTCCTGGGCTGGTGTGGTTACATGTGGTCTGCGGCTGTGAGGCTGGTTGGATGTACTGTCAAATTCTCTGAAACGACTTTGGAGACGGCTTATGATAGAGAAATGAACATTCAATACACGAGCAACAGCTCTGGTTGACATTCCTGCTGTCAGCATGCCAACTGCAGGCTCCCTCAAATCTTGCGACATCTGTGGCATTGTGCTGTGTGATAAAACTGCACCTTTCAGAGTGGCCTTTTATTGTGGGCAGTCTAAGGCACACCTGTGCACTAATCATGGTGTCTAATCAGCATCTTGATATGGCACACCTGTGAGGTGGGATGGATTATCTCAGCAAAGGAGAAGTGTTCACTATCACAGATTTTGACTGGTTTGTGAACAATATTTGAGGGAAATGGTGATATTGTGTATGTGGAAAAAGTTTTAGATCTTTGAGTTCATCTCATACAAAATGGGAGCAAAACCAAAAGTGTTGCGTTTATATTTTTGTTGAGTATATGAATACATATATACTCGTACACTGATGTCGATAATCAGTATTGATCAGGTGTGTAATTAGTTGCTGTGGATTTGGTCCTTTTGTTGCCACTAGTATCCAAGTGCATCTGTTGAAAATGGAATGTGGAGCGATGAGATTGTCTGTGGATAAGGTCATGGATCTTCAACCACATGGCCAGACTGTGTTTTGGACCTGATCCAGAGAAAATGAAGTGTATTTGGCCAAATTCCACATCAGGCCTCCTGGTTCTAGTGGGTCATGTGTCTGAAGAAACAAGCACATACTGAACTGTGGAAAGACATCTAACACAAACGATCAGACTCCAGAAGGAAAGCACATCTTAGATCGAACTGGGTCTGAGACGTGTTGACTGTTGATGTCATTTACCCACAGCTGAGTGTGCAGCCAAATGCATCCAATGCATTGTACATGTGAGAGGTCCATGAAGGAGCAGAGGTTCTATCCAGGGTAGAGTATGTCTTAATTATCAATTGCAAAGGTTCAAAAAGGCCATTTTCTGACAAATGTGTAACACGTCGTTTAGAGACCACTCATTCAAAGTGTTAACTTAGTTATGGTATTCAGGTTTTATTCATTGATTCATTTTCCATACCTGCTTATGGCAATCAAGGGTCATGGAGCAGGGGGATGCTGGAGATTATCCAGTCAAATGGCATGAGGCAGGGTACACCCTGGACAGGGTGCCAGTCTGTTGTAGGGCTTTTTATATATATATATATATATATATATATATATATATATATATATATATAAAGGGCATGGGCTGAAGCTGTCTGTCTCGGCTTTCAATGCTTACCAGTCCAGTAAGTATCAGTGAAATTGTGGAGAGCTGGACATGTCCAAACTTGTCCTCTGACACGCCGAAACAGAGGTGTTCCTTTGTCTCGCTTCCAAAGCGAATCGGTCGTGACGCGCGAAGCCTCCGCGCGGCTTTCCATGACAAAATCTCTTGTTAAAAGTGAAATCTGCCGGAAAATGGCTGATGTCCAGCTCTTGTGATAACCAGAGAAAGAGCACACGACGGTCTCGTATCCACAGAGCCATCAGCTCAGAAATGGTCCGTTGGCTTGTGCCACGTCGTCACAGCTCGGAGCGCGCGCGCTGAGCGTCGTTAAAGGGGTCCTTAAAGCTATACTACCAGACCTTATTCTCTGTGAAGCCCGTAAAATTTTTCAATGAAAGCCAGATAAATTTTTCGAATAGTTTCCAGGTGCCAGTCTCTAACAGCTTCTGAAAAAATTCTGATGGAAAAAAACTCCAAATCATTCCGCCATTTCCAGACAATGAAAATCGACGGGGTGGGACCACTCCTTCCACAAAGCGTACTCACAGGCGAATGACGTCACCGACAGGCGTGGAAAAACTCACACATGCACACAAGGGTTCAAGCTTGTCTGACGTGAAAACATATGAATCAAATCCATATACTTTAAAATAAAAATAAAAAGGTACGATACTTTATGGACAGACCTCGTATGTACTATAAAAGCAAACTAAACATCTTTTGCTATGTATTTTGACCTTGAATTCAAATATTGTTGTTGGCAAGCTGTATCTTTACCCCTTCACCCCCTTCAATGGCCGCTCATTTCATGAAACTTTTCAAATGTCTGCTTATGTTTGCATTAGAAGAGAAAATAAAGCTTCTATTTCTAGACCTTACTTGTGTGAAGTGCCTTGAGGCAATTTTGTTGTGATTTGGCGCTATATAAATAAAAATAAATTGAAATTGAAAATTTAAGCTGTATCTTTACTCCTTCTCCCCTAATTTGCATAAAACTAAATGGTTGCCCACTTCATCATATTTGTCAGAAGGGTGGTGCTATTTACTTTGGATGACAAAATACAACTTATATTTCTATGTAATTTGACCTGCTGAATTTAAATATTGTTGTTGGCAAGCTGTATCTTTACCCCTTCACCCCTAAATTGCATAAACAAAATCAATCAATCAATCAACTTTTTTTTTATATAGCGCCAAATCACAACAAACAGTTGCCCCAAGGCGCTTTATATTGTAAGGCAAGGCCATACAATAATTATGAAAAACCCCAACGGTCAAAACAACCCCCTGTGAGCAAGCACTTGGCAACAGTGGGAAGGAAAACTCCCTCTTAACAGGAAGAAACCTCCAGCAGAACCAGGCTCAGGGAGGGGCAGTCTTCTGCTGAGACTGGTTGGGGCTGAGGGAAAGAACCAGGAAAAAGACATGCTGTGGAGGGGGGCAGAGATCGATCACTAATGATTAAATGCAGAGTGGTGCATACAGAGCAAAAAGAAAGAAACAGTGCATCATGGGAACCCCCCACAGTCTACGTCTAAAGCAGCATAACCAAGGGATGGTCAGGGTCACCCGATCCAGCCCTAACTATAAGCCTTAGCGAAAAGGAAGTTTTAAGCCTAATCTTAAAAGTAGAGAGGGTATCTGTCTCCCTGATCTGAATTGGGAGCTGGTTCCACAGGAGAGGAGCCTGAAAGCTGAAGGCTCTGCCTCCCATTCTACTCTTACAAACCCTAGGAACTACAAGTAAGCCTGCAGTCTGAGAGCGAAGCGCTCTATTAGGGCCGCTCATTTCATGAAGCTTTTCAAATGTCTGTTTGCATTAGAAGAGAAAATAAAACTTCTATTTCTAGACCTTACTTGTGTGAAGTGCCTTGAGGCAATTTTGTTGTGATTTGGCGCTATATAAATAAAAATAGTTTGAAATTGAAGCGGTATGTTTACTCCTTCACCCCTAATTTGCATGAAACAAAATGGCCGCCCGCTTCATCAATTTGTCAGAAGTGTGGCGCTATGTATATGGATGACAAAATACAACTTATGTAATGTATGTAATTTGTAATTTGACCTGCTGAATTTAAATATTGTTGTTGGAAAGCTGGATCCCTTCTCCTTCACCAAATATTAGCAAAAAAATAATTAATTCAGTGACTGCCTGGTATTGTTACCGGTTTAAGAAAAAAAAAAGTTAGTCACCTTTGATTTGACCAAGGCAAGCAAATGAGCAGAATGAAGTAAAATTAATAATAGTTTGAAATGTAACACATTTCTTGGATAAATATGCATCCAAATCCAATATGCATGTCCATCCAAATTGGAAGTCCCAAAACCAGTTTTATTTGTTATTATCTATCGTCCACCTGGTCGTTACTGTGAGTTTCTCTGTGAATTTTCAGACCATTTGTCTGACTTAGTGCTTAGCTCAGATAAGATAATTATAGTGGGATTTTAACATCCACAGATGCTGAGAATGACAGCCTCAACACTGCATTTAATCTATTATTAGATTCAGTTGGCTTCGCTCAAAATGTAAATGAGCCCACCCACCATTTTAACTGCACTTTAGATCTTGTTCTGACATATGGCATAGAAATTGAAGACTTAACAGTATTCCCTGAAAACCCCCTGTTGTCTGATCATTTCTTAATAACATTTACATTTCTTTAATGGACTACCCAGCAGTGGGGAATAAGTTTCATTACAGTAGAAGTCTTTCTGAAAGCGCTGTAGCTAGGTTTAAGGATATGATTCCTTCTTTGTTATTTTCTTCAATGCCATATACCAACACAGTGCAGAGTAGCTACCTAAACTCTGAGAGTGAGATAGATTATCTCGTCAATAGCTTTACATCCTCATTGAGCACAACTTTGGATGCTGTAGCTCCTCTGAAAAAGAGAGCCTTAAATCAGAAATGCTTGGCTCCGTGGTATAACTCACAAACTCGCAGCTTAAAGCAGATAACCCGTAAGTTGGAGAGGAAATGGTGTTGGGGAAAGTGTAGTGACACGGACCCACAACAGGGGGCGCAAATGAACGGTCAATAGATGAGCCAAAAGGTAACAATTTAATGCTGTGAATGTGCACAACGATTATACAGACAATCACAGAATCTGACAGCAGTCAATACACCAAGGTGACGTGTGGGCAGGCTCGAGGATAGAAGACGTCTGTCCTGAGAAGAGCCGGAACCACACGATTTCCACCGCCACAGAACCTGGTGAATACTGGAGCCGCCAAGTCCCGAATTCCCAGGTGATCACCGTCCCGGACTGTCGGATCTGGTACTGCTGGCGAGGAGTACAAACAGTGAGATGTGGGTGTGTGCACACCCAGTAACAAACAGTCAGAAGGTGGAAAGTCACCTCCACCTCTAATCACACACACGTGCAGCTCCTGTCTAACCACTTATCTGGTTGGGGTGTGAAGCGAAGCTGTCGCTGATCACACCAAACGCCAATCCCACAGATAAGGAAACACTTACAGGAAAATGGCTGCAAAGAAGTTCAGACTATTAGTCAGTGTTTTCAGTTTAGCAGAGAATTACCTTCACAGGTATGATATCTCGGCAGCGAGGTGGAGATGACATCCGGCTTTTGGAGTGATGAAATGAAGATGGGTGACAGCTGTCATGAGTTGATGCGTGACAGCTGTCACTCCCGGTTGTGTCCGTGGCGGCAGCGCCCTCTCGTGCCTAAAGCCCGCACTTCAGGCAGGGCGCCCTCTGGTGGTGGGCCAGCAGTACCTCCTCTTCTGGCAGCCCACACAACAGACCCCCCCCTCAACGGGCGCCTCCTGGCGCCCGACCAGGCTTGTCCGGGTGACGTCGGTAGAAGTCGGCCAGGAGGTCCGGGTCCAGGATGAAGCTCCTCTTCACCCAGGAGCGTTCTTCAGGTCCATACCCCTCCCAGTCCACCAGATACTGAAACCCCCGGCCCTTCCGACGGACGTCCAGGAGCCTGCGAACCAGTCCATGCAGGCTCCCCATCGATGATCCGGGCAGGAGGCGGCGCCGGTCCGGGAGCACAGAGGGTGAGGTGTGGTGTGGCTTGATCCGGGAACATGAAAAACCGGGTGGACCCGCAGTGAAGCTGGGAGCTGGACCTTCACTGCGGCCGGACTGAGGACTTTGAGGATCTTGAATGGACCGATATACCTGTCCTTGAGTTTGGGTGAGTCCACTTGGAGGGGGATGTCCTTCGTTGAAAGCCACACCTCCTGCCTGGGCTGGTAAGCAGGGGCCGGGGAACGCCAGCGGTCTGCATGGGCCTTAGCCCTCGTCCGGGCCTTCAACAAGGCAGAACGGGCAGTGCGCCACACCCGACGGCATCTTCGCAGGTGGGCCTGGACCGAGGGCACACCGACCTCTCCCTCCACTACGGGGAACAATGGGGCTGGTACCCCGACACACCTCAAATGGGGAGAGGCCGGTGACAGAGGACACCTGGCTGTTATGGGCGTACTCGATCCAGGCCAGATGGTGACTTCAGGCCGACGGGTGCACGGATGTAACACAGAGGAGGGCCTGTTCAAGTTCTTGGTTGGCCCGCTCTGCCTGTCCATTCGTCTAAGGGTGATACCCGGACGAGAGGCTCACGTTGGCCCCCAGTTCTCTGCAGAAACTCCTCCAAACCTGTGAGGAGAACTGAGGACCACGGTCCGAGACAATGTCAGTTGGTATCCCATGCAGACGTACGACGTGGTGGACCAGGAGGTCTGCTGTCTCCTGGGCCGTAGGGAGCTTCGGGAGGGCCACGAAGTGGGCCGCCTTGGAGAAATGGTCCACTATCGTGAAGATGGTCGTCATGCCCTGGGACGGCGGGAGGCCCGTGACAAAGTCCAGGCCAATGTGAGACCAGGGGCGACGAGGCACCGGAAGCAGTTGCAGACGTCCTTGTGTCTTGGAGTGGTCTGCTTTGCCCCTGGCACAGGTGGTGCAGGCCTGGACATACTCCCGGACGTCGGCCTCCATGGACGCCCACCAGAAGTGCTGCCGGACAACTGCCACAGTCCTACGCACCCCTGGATGACAAGAGAGCTTGGACCCGTGACAGAAGTCCAAGACTGCAGCTCTGGCCTCTGGTGGGATGTATAAACGGTTCTTTGGTCCAGTTCCGGGGTCCGGGCTCCGTGCCAGGGCCTCCCGGACGGTCTTCTCCACGTCCCAGGTGAGGGTGGCCACGATAGTGGACTCCGGAATGATGGGCTCCGGTGGATCCGACAGCTCAGTCTTGACCTCATCTTCATGCACCCAGGACAAGGCATCCGATCTCTGGTTCTTGGTCCCGGGCGATAGGTGATTCGGAAGTCAAAACGCCCGAAGAACAGTGACCAGCGGGCTTGCCTGGGGTTCAGCCCGCTTGGCGCTCCTGATATACTCCAGGTTCCGATGGTCAGTGAAAACCGTGAACGCACAGACGCTCCCTCCAACAGGTGTCTCCACTCCTCAAGAGCCTCTTTCACGGCAAGGATTCTCGATTGCCGACGTCATAGTTCCATTCAGCTGGGGTCAACCTGCGAGAAAAGTAGGCACACGGGTGAAGAACCTTATCGGTCTCTCCGCTCTGGGATAGCATGGCTCCTATCCCTGAGTCGAGGCGTCCACTTCAACCACGAACTGGCAGCTAGGGTGCAGAACTGGTGCAGACGAGAACCGGCGTTTAAACTCCTTGAACGTGGCTTCGCACCGATCCGACCAGTGAAGGGACTTTTGGAGAGGTCAGGGCTGTCAGGGCTAACTACCTGACTGTAGCCCTTAATGAACCTCCTGTAGAAATTTGCAAAGCCGAGGAACTGTTGCAGCTTCCTACGGCTTGTTGGTTGGGGCCAATCTCTCACCGCCGCAACCTTGGCCAGATCAGGGGCGACGGAGTTGGAGGAGATGATGAACCCCAGGAAGGACAAAGAGGTGTGGTGAAACTCACACTTCTCACCCTTCACAAACAGCCGGTTCTCCAACAACCGCTGCAGGACCTGACGTACATGCTGCATGAGTCTCAGAGTCCGGGAAAAGATGATATGTCATCCAGATATACGAAGACGAATCGGTGCAGGAAGTCCCGCAAGACGTCATTAACCAAGCTTGGAACATCGCGGGGGGTTAGTGAGGCCGAACGGCATGACCAGGTACTCAAATGCCCTAATGGGGTGTTGAATGCCGTCTTCCATTTGTCTCCCTTCCGGATCCGAACCAGGTGGTACGCATTCCTGGTCCAGTTTGGTGAAAATTTGGGCTCCATGCAGGGCGTGAACACTGAATCCAACAGGGGTAAAGGGTATCGATTATGAACCGTTATGTCGTTCAGCCCCCTGTAATCAATGCATGGACGGAGTCCGCCATCTTTCTTGCCCACAAAAAAGAAACCTGCACCCATTGGGGAGGGAATTCCGGATCAACCCAGCAGCTAATGAGTCCCGGATGTAGGTCTCCATTGATTCGCACTCGGGGCGTGAGGGATTGTACAGCCTGCTGGACGGGAACTCAACGCCCGGGACCAAATCAATGGCACAATCGTACGGATGGTGCGGGGGAAGGGTGAGCACCAGATCCTTGCTGAAGAGTCAGCAAGATCGTGGTACTCAACCGCACCGCCGTCAGATTGGGAGGGACTTTGACCTCCTCCTTAGCATTTACACCGGGTAGAACCGAGGATCCTAAACAATTCCGGTGGCAGGTTTCGCTCCACTGAGCCACAACCCCAGACGGCCAATCAATCCGGGGATTGTGTTTAATCATCCATGGGAAGCCCAAAATCACACGGGAGTAGAAGGAGTTACAAAAAACTCAATCTCCTCCCGGTGATTCCCAGACACTACCAGGGTTACAGGTAGTGTGGTGTGTGATAAAATGGAGAAGAGTGCCATCTATTGCTCGCACCTTCACTGGCGAAGAAAGCGCCACCAGAGGGTACCTCCCTTGCCCATCTGCTATCCAGCAGATTCCCTTCTGACCCCGTGTCCACCAGTGCTGGGGCTTGAAGGGTTAAATCCCCGCTCAGGATTGTAACTGGGAGTCCTGTTGAAAGATGTGTATGACCCACGTGAATGTTTTGACCCCCCCTCAGCCCAGTCTCTAAGGGCGGGCGTTTGTGTTTTGACCGTTTGGGGCAGACTCTCTGCTGATGCTCACTCGAGCCGCAGACAAAGCACTCCCCACGGACCAGCCTCCTCTGTCTGAATGTGGCCCTGCTCGTGTCCCTAGCATCGTCAGCAGGGGGAGCTGTAGCCACACGGAGCGCTGTGGCTGTGGAGCGTGTGGAAGACGGCTCTCTTTCGGACCCGGGAGGAAGAGGGACGGCTTGTGCCTGACCACGCCCTTCGCCTCGCTCCCGTCGGCGTTCTTCTAACCGATTGTCCAATCGTATAACCAAATCGATAAGCTAAGCCAAATCCCACGGTTCCTCCTTAGCCACCAGGTGCTCCTTCAGGGCCGACGACAGTCCGTTTATGAAGGCGGCATGGAGCACAGTCATATTCCAGCCGGATCTCGCAGCCGTGATGCGGAAGTCGACTGCATATTCGGCTGCGTTCCAACGCCCCTGTCTCATTGACAGCAGCATGGTAGACGCGGTTTCGCCTCTGTTGGGGTGATCAAAAACAGTTCTGAGCTCCCTCACAAACCCAGTATAAGAGGCAAGGAGCCGTGAACCTTGTTCCCAAAGCGCTGTAGCCCAAGCGTGTGCCTCACCTCGAAGCAAATTAATCACGTAAGCCAGCTTACTGGCGTCAGACGCGTACATCAGGGGACGCTGTGCAAAGACGAGCGAACACTGCATAAGAAAGTCCGCGCACGTCTCACACCACCTCCGTACGGCTCTGGGGGGCTTATGTATGCTTCAGGGGATGGTGGGGGGGTCGTTGAATGACCAGTGGAATGTCTGTATTCGGCACTGGGTCGGCAGGAGGAGGAGCTGCAGCAGTGCCCTGAGCGCGTGCTTCCACCTGCGCGGTGAGAGCCTCCATCCTGCGATTAAGGATGACGTTTTGCTCAGTCATCAGGTCCATCCGAGCGGTAAAGGCGTGAGGATATGCTGCAACTCACCAATCACGCCTCCAGCCGACGCCTGTGCACCCTGCTCTTCCATTGGTTGTCCAACAGATGGTTGACGCCCCTCGGGATCCATGACGTTGGCCGAGATATCCTGTTGGGGAAAGTGTAGTGACACGGACCCACAACCCCCAACGGGGGCGCAAATGAACGGTCAATAGATGAGCCAAAAGGTAAAATTTAATGTTGTGAATGTGCACAACGATTATACAGACAATCACAGAATCTGACAGCAGTCAATACACCAAGGTGACGTGTGGGCAGGCTCGAGGATAGAAGACGCCTGTCCTGAGAAGAGCCGGAACCACACGATTTCCACCGCCACAGAACCTGGTGAATACTGGAGCCGCCAAGTCCCGAATTCCCAGGTGATCACCATCCCCGACTGTCGGATCTGGTACTGCTGGCGAGGAGCACAAACAGTGAGATGGGTGTGTGCACACCCAGTAACAAAAACAGTCAGAAGGTGGAAAGTCACCTCCACCTCTAATCACACACACGTGCAGCTCCTGTCTAACCATATCTGGTTGGGGTGTGAAGCGAAGCCGTCGCTGATCACACCAAACGCCAATCCCACAGATAAGGAAACACTTACAGGAAAACGGCTGCAAAGAAGTTCAGACTATTAGTCAGTGTTTTCAGTTTAGCAGAGAATTACCTTCACAGGTAGATGATATCTCGGCAGCGAGGTGGAGATGACATCCGGCTTTTATGGAGTGATGAAATGAAGATGGGTGACAGCTGTCATGAGTTGATGCGTGACAGCTGTCACTCCCGGTTCTGTCCGTGGTGGCAGCGCCCTCTCGTGCCTGAAGCCCGCACTTCAGGCAGGGCGCCCTCTGGTGGTGGGCCAGCAGTACCTCCTCTTCTGGCAGCCCACCAACAAATGGCGTCTCACTAATTTAGAAGATCTTCATTTAGCCTGGAAAAAGAGTCTGTTGCTCAGAGCTCTATTGAGCCGAGTATTCCTTTAACTTTAACTAGTAATGACTTCATGACTTTCTTTGCAAATAAAATTTTAACTATTAAAGAAAAAAATATTCATAACCATCCCAAAGACATATCTTTATGTTCAGGTGCCTTCAGTAATGCTGGTATTTGGTTAGACTCTTTCTCTCCGATTGTTCTGAGTTATTTTCATTAGTTACTTCCTCCAAACCATCAACATGTCTATTAGACCCCATTCCTACCAGGCTGCTCAAGGAAGCCCTACCATTAGTTAATGCTTTGATCTTAAATAGATCAATCTATCTTTATTAGTTGGCTATGTACCACAGGCTTTTAAGGTGGCAGTAATTAAACCATTACTTAAAAAGCCATCACTTGACCCAGCTATCTTAGCTAATTATAGGCCAATCTCCAACCTTCCTTTTCTCTCAAAACTTCTTGAAAGGGCATTTGTAAAACAGCTAACTGATCATCTGCAGAGGAATGGTCTATTTGAAGAGTTTCAGTCAGGTTTCAGAATTCATCATAGTACAGAAACAGCATTAGTGAAGGTTACAAATGATCTTCTTATGGCCTCAGACAGTGGACTCATCTCTGTGCTTGTCCTGTTAGACCTCAGTGCAGCTTTTGATACTGTTGACCATAAAATTTTATTACAGAGATTAGAGCATGCCATAGGTATTAAAGGCACTGCGCTGCAGTGGTTTGAATCATATTTATCTAATAGATTACAATTTGTTCATGTAAATGGGGAGTCGTCTTCACAGACTAAGGTTAATTATGGAGTTCCAAGGTTCTGTGCTAGGACCAATTTTATTCACTTTATACATGCTTCCCTTAGGCAGTGTTATTAGAAAGCATTGCTTAAATTTTCATTGTTATGCAGATGATACCCAGCTTTATCTATCCATGAAACCAGAGGACACACACCAATTAGTTAAACTGCAGGAATGTCTTTCAGACATAAAGACATGGATGACCTCTAATTTCCTGCTTTTAAATTCAGATAAAACTGAAGTTATTGTACTTGGCCCCACAAATCTTAGAAACATGGTGTCTAAACAGATCCTTACTCTGGATGACATTACCCTGACCTCCAGTAATACTGTGAGAAATCTTGGAGTCATTTTTGATCAGGATATGTCCTTCAATGCGCATATTAAGCAAATATGTAGGACTGCTTTTTTGCATTTGCGCAATATCTCTAAAATTAGAAAGGTCTTGTCTCAGAGTGATGCTGAAAAACTAATTCATGCATTTATTTCCTCTAGGCTGGACTACTGTAATTCATTATTATCAGGTTGTCCTAAAAGTTCCCTGAAAAGCCTTCAGTTAATTCAAAATGCTGCAGCTAGAGTACTGACGGGGACTAGAAGGAGAGAGCATATTTCACCCATATTGGCCTCTCTTCATTGGCTTCCTGTTAATTCCAGAAATAATTTAAAATTCTTCTTCTTACTTATAAGGTTTGAATAATCAGGTCCCTTATCTTAGGGACCTCTTAGTACCATATCACCCCAGTAGAGCGCTTCACTCTCAGACTGCAGGCTTACTTGTAGTTCCTAGGGTTTGTAAGAGTAGAATGGGAGGCAGAGCCTTCAGCTTTCAGGCTCCTCTCCTGTGGAACCAGCTCCCAATTCGGATTAGGGAGACAGACACCCTCTCTACTTTTAAGATTAGGCTTAAAACTTTCCTTTTTGAAAAAGCTTATAGTTAGGGCTGAATCAGGTGACCCTGAACCATCCCTTAGTTATGCTGCTATAGACTTAGACTGCTGGAGGGTTCCCATGATGCACCCAGTGTTTCTTTTTATTCACCTCTTTTTGCTCTGTATGCACCACTCTGCTTTTCAATCAATCAATCAATCAATTTTTTTTTATATAGCGCCAAATCACAACAAACAGTTGCCCCAAGGCACTTTATATTGCAAGGCAAGGCCATACAATAATTATGTAAAACCCCAACGGTCAAAACGACCCCCTGTGAGCAAGCACTTGGCTACAGTGGGAAGGAAAAACTCCCTTTTAACACAAAGAAACCTCCAGCAGAACCAGGCTCAGGAGGGGCAGTCTTCTGCTGGGACTGGTTGGGGCTGAGGGAGAGAACCAGAAAAAAGACATGCTGTGGAGGGGAGCAGAGATCGATCACTAATGATTAAATGCAGAGTGGTGCATACAGAGCAAAAAGAGAAAGAAACAGTGCATTAATTACTTTTAATCATTAGTGATTGATCTCTGCTCTCTTCCACAGCATGTCTTTTTCCTGATTCTCTCCCCTCAGCCCCAACCAGTCCCAGCAGAAGACTGCCCCTCCCTGAGCCTGGTTCTGCTGGAGGTTTCTTCCTGTTAAAGGGAGTTTTTCCTTCCCACTGTCGCCAAGTGCTTGCTCATAGGGGGTCGATTTGACTGTTGGGGTTTTTCTGTAATTATTGTATGGCTTTTACCTTACAATATAAAGTGCCTTGGGGCAACTGTTTGTTGTGATTTGGCGCTATATAAATAACATACGGCTAAATAACACCATGCAGAATATATTGGCTAAGCCATGTCCACGACATTGAGGATGATCATCCCACAAGATATTCTGTTATCTGCCAAAAGAATGACTGCCTGCCTTCAGCTCCCTGATAAAGATGCATGCAAGAGGGAAATGAGATCTGCACTGACCACAAGTCCCAGGAGGATCTCATTGGTGATTATACGGGGAGAAGCACCCGAGCCAGCACCTGAGGCCAGGGAAAGACAAATGTGCCTGCAAAAAATGAAAGCATGTGCAAAAAAGGAGAACAATAACTATGGCAGAGCTGTAGACCACCTGCAGATGTGACCTATACAGTTGAGAAGGGATGGCAATCAAGAACTGATTCCAGTAGAGAAGAGAATCCAAGTTGTCCTCCATCAAAACTGTATGTTTGGATCTTATTGTGTCCTTCTATCATTCCTGCTTATTTCAGTTAGGGGTCAGGGAGTGTAGCTTATCTCAGTGGTCACTGATCCATAGGCGGGTACACCCTGGACAGGCCACCAGTCTTGTTGCAGGGGCGACACTATAGACAAATTCATTCACACCCCAACTCACATCTATGATCAATATAAAGTGCATCCAGAAAGTATTCATGGTGCTTCACTTTTTCTACATTTTGTTACAGCCTTATTTCAAAATGGATAAAATTAATTTTTTCCTCAAAATTGTACACATAATGACAATTTGGAAAAGGTTTTGTTTTTTTTTAGAATTTTGCAACTTTATTAAAAATAAAAAGTAAGAAATCACACGTACAGAAGTATTCACAGTCTTTGCTATGAAGCTACAAATTGAGCTCAGGTGCATCCTGTTTCCACTGATCATCCTTGAGATGTTTCTACAGTTTAATTGGAGTCCACCTGGGGTAAATTCAGTTGATTGGACATGATTTGGAAAGACACACACCTGTCTACATATAAGGTCCCACAGCTGACAGTGCACATCAGAGCACAAACCAAGCATGAAGTCAAGGGAATTGTCTCGAGGCACAAATCTGCAGAAGGGTACAGAAACATTTCTGCTGCTTTGAAGGTCCCAATGGAAAAGGTTTGGATCCACCACAGGACTCTTCCTAGAGCTGGTCACCCGTCTAAACTGACCGATCAGTGGAGAAGGGCCTTAGTCAGGGAGGTGACCAAGACCTGATGGTCACTATCAGAGCTCCAGCATTCCTCTGTGGAGACAGAGAACCTTCCAGAAGGACACCATTTCTGCAGCAATCCCCAATCAGCCTGTATGGTAGAGTGGCTAGACGGAAGCCACTCCTTAGTAAAGGCACATGGCAGCCCACCTGGAGTTTTCGCAAAAGTCACCTGAAGGTCTCTCAGACCATAAGAAACACAATTCTCTGGTCTGATGAACAAAGATTGAACTCTTTGGCATGATGCCAGCGTCATTTTTGGAGGAAAACCAGGCACCAATCCCTACAGTGAAGCATAGTAGTATCAACATCATGCTGTGGGGATTTTTTTCAGCAGCAGGAACTGAGAGACTAGTCAGCATTGAGGGAAAGATGAATGCAACATGTACAGAGGCATCCCTGGATGAAAACCTACTCCAGAGCGCTCTTGACCTTAGACTGGAGAAGCGGTGTTCATCGTTCAGCAGGACAATGACCCTAAGCACACAGCCAAGATATCAAAGGAGTGCTTCAGACAACTCTGTGAATGTCCTTGAGGTGGCCTAGCCGGAGGCCCAGACCTGAATCTGCTTGAACATCTCTGGAAGAGATCTGAAAATGTCTGTGCACCGACGCTCATCCATCTAACCTGAGGGAGCTTGAGAGGTGCTACAAAGAGGAATAGGTAACCTGCCCAAAGATAGGTGCACCAAGTTTGTGGCATCATATTCCAGAAGACCTTGAGGTTGTAATTGCTGCAAAATTGCATCAACAAAGTATTGGAGCAAAGAGTGGGAATACTTTATGTGCACGTGATTTCTTAGCTTTTTACTCCATCCCACCTCCACTCCAGCATCCACCTGTGGGTTCCAATCAGGGAGAAAATGGGTGTATTTAATCAAACTACCTCAAATGTCAGTAGGCCATGAGAAGGGAGTGATGATTGAAACCCATCCCCAAACTCAACCTACGCTGCTGTTGCTGTGAGTTGGTGTGTTTGGTTTTGTTTTGTGTTGTTTTTTGTTTTTGTTTGAGACACGAAACAAATTCCCAATTAAAAGAAAAATCATTCTGACGGTGACCGTACTCTAACGCCCTCTAGTGGGCTACTGCCATTGTAGAGAGTTGACATTGCATCATACATTCTGCTTCTCTTCTACCTGCTCATACTTTAAGACCACCCCCACCAAATGCAGAAAACAGGACTGCTTCATGGTCTGAACGTGAACTAACATCATCATCTGTTGTTTATGACACCCAGGGGTGAAACTTTAAGAAGAGTACATATGATTTGAAAACTAACCACCAGAAGAACAGCAGACCTCTTAAGAAGCAGAAGAAACCACGATCCATCCTGCCATTCTTTCATTTCAGGTAACTTAAATGTCCTTGGAGTGGAAACATGAAATGTCACCAAAATGTCACAGATAAAGCAGCCCTGTCCTTGTGGAGCTGCAGACAGCCACTGAGAGATTAAGGAGATTCAGGAACACGTTTTTGAAACAAATAAACTCAAAATACACCTGCAGATGTTTGAGATGTGGATGTTGACATTTTTTGACATCAAAAGACACATTTCTGGCCTATTCTCCCAAACTGCTCCATGTATACACTACACTCATTGTATTTTCTACTCTCTAACAAGTTGAGATCCTTTTTATGATCCACTACACCACAAAGTTTGTTTCACTAGGGTAAGGTCTAACCTTTCCACTCCACCCACCCACCCCCGAGCAAGCATGTAGACAACACTATAAGGAAAAACTCCCTTGGCACTTTTGACCTGCTTACACCATACTAACAATAACAGAGATCAAATAAAGTACAACAAAGAATTATCTAGTACGGAAGCATATTGCATTCACTGGAAAAAAAAATTGACTACTGATGTCGCAATTACATCAGGATCTCATAATTATGACATCAAGCTATTTTTTATTTATTTATTGTGTGTGTGTGTGTGTGTGTGTGTGTGTGTGTGTGTGTGTGTGTGTGTGTGTGTGTGTGTGTGTGTGTGTGTGGTGTGTGGTGTGTGTGTGTAATCACTTCCGTACAATGTGCTTCCATACTTCCAGTCCCTCGGTAAAGACAAGTGTGAGAATGCCTGAGTCATAATCGAAAATCAGCCCATTTGTAACCTCCGACATTGCACTGTGATCCACACCACAGCGCACACAAAGTGTGGATTTCCCACTAAACTGTTCCTGGATGAATGAAACTCCTCCATCGAGGCGAGGCACAGCTCGGGCACACAGACTAGCATGTGACTAGCATTGTGCTGCCGCTGGTCACATCCACAGTTCTTGTCCCGTGTGGCCAAAAACCAACGCTCATCCTTAGACTCCAGGCTAAGGATGAGCCAGATAACATTCATGGGTGTTCAATCCGGATGCACCAAAATCCCGGGTACTCTTTTGTTTAATGACCGTTCCTTATCTATTCCTGCACTAATTGATACTGGGGCAGAAGGGAATTTCTTTGGATCGCAAGGTTGCAATCAATTCTTGCATCCCGGTGGTGGCACTGGACACGCCCCTTTCAGTGCATGCTTTAGATGGGGCTCCTCTTCCTGCCACAACACATCAAACCGAACCGGTCAGTTTAGTGGTATCTGGGAACCACTGGGAGACAATCCAGTTCTTTGTGTTTTCTTCTACGTCCCCCTTAGTTTAGGTCATCCCTGGGTTATCAAACACAATCCCCCGGATTGATTGGCCAACTGGGTCTGTCACACAGTGGAGCAAGGCCTGCCACCGTGAGTGTCATCGATCTTCCATTCCGCCCAGTTTTGAGGTCAGGGAGGAGGTCACTTCACCCCCTGATCTGTCTGTAGTCCCCATCACAAGTATCACGATCTTGCTGAGGTGTTCAGCAAGGATCGTGCTCTGTCACTCCCCCCGTACTGTCCTTATGACTGCGCTATTGACTTACTTCCGGGTGCCAAGTATCTGGTCACTTGGCTCTACAATCTGTCACGCCGGGAACGTGAGGCAGTGGAGACCTATATCCGGCACTCCTTCTGTGCTGGGCTGATATGTCACTTGTCATCCCCACTGGGGGCAGGCTTCTTCTTTGTCAGGAAGAAGGATGGTACCCCTGCGCCCCTGCATTGATTTCCGGGGGCTGAATGCCATAACGGTCCGCAATCAGTACCCACATCCCCCTATTAGAGTCTGCATTCAGCCCCCTGCAGGAGGCCTCATTTTTTTCCAAATTAGACCTCAGAAACGCCTATCACCTGGTCCGGGTCAGCAGGGCCGGCCCAAGCCTTTATGGGGCCTTAAGCAGAATTTCATTTGGGGGCCCCCCTACCATCACCTCAGCACTGTAAAGAATAAATGAAAATATATGCTATTTTACTCATAATTATCTTTGCATGCTAACAATGCTAAAAGTTACCAAACTGAATAAAAGGGTTTGTGTTCATTATTTACAAAAAGTAACAAATGTTTAGAAGTATGTACACCATGCAGGTTAAATGAACTAGATATTGTATTGAATGAATGAAGTTGAATAGAGTGTATACTTGTGCCATAATGTGTTTAAGGGTTTTATCATGATGTCAAATGAATGAAAATGTGTATGCCTATGCTTTGATAGGTGTTCAACCGATTTATGATGGTTTTGAAATGATACAGTATTATACGGTTTGTTTAATGATTGAAATATGTGCTTATGATGAATTGTATTGAACATGTTGAACTGCTGACAGGTGTGTTGACTCTCAAATCAGTAAAGTTTTTTGGTTTAACGTTTTCATAAATAACATATGCTTAAGTAGGGTGTAACATGTTGGTTTAAAACATGTCAGACATTGACCATTTTAATAAAGTCATGACTAATGCCTGACATGATGTTTCATGATATGTTCAAAGGTCATGAGGTCAAGATGTGTACTGCAAATAATATTGTTGCCTCTGTTTGTAATCAAATGGTTTGCACATTTATGTTTGAACTATGCTGATCAATAATGAACAGTTGAATGACTGTATTGTTCAAAATTAATTGCTGCTTCTGCATTCTGTAAAATGTGAGTGATTTGATATTTTGACTGTGAAAGAACTTTGTTTCCACAGGGAAGAACAATGACTGGATTATGTGTTATCGGGGAGGCAACCTTGAAAGTGTCTGTAGAGACATTAACGCCACTAAACTGAACACATGGACCTGTTCTCATATGGAGCTGAAAACAAGAAAACAGTGATTTTTTAATTAATTAGTTACACTTTGCCGCAAAGTCAGAAACTGGGGGTGTATGTACTGGCAATCTCTGCACCCAGGGCACTTATCAAATCAGTTCCCATCACAACGTTGGACATTAAGAATTAACAATGCCTGCTTTATGGACTTCATGGAGTTACATATTTACATGAGACTGAGGACGTGTGGGACTGAGCGCCCCGCCCGGACAGATTGACGTGCGGGAGTGGGAGCCCCGCCCGGACAGATTTCTGAACTGCAAGCTTAAAAAAAACTCTGTTTTTGAAAGAAGAGTGTTCTTTTGCTGCACATGCTGTGGGTAAAGGTTTTTGTGGCATTAAAGATGTGTATGCATTCTGAACCCATTTTTGCGCAAAGATGAATGATTTTTGATGACTGATCTGCTCTGCTGTTTTAATAAACCTGGTAGGAATAACTTGAATTTAAATTATCGTTGTCTGTGTATTCTATTTGCACTGCCCACGGACTCACGAGGCGAAACCTGAGATTTTCTATGTTTTGAGTAAAGGTTATTTTTGTAGGAAGGTGTTTTTTCCCCAACAGCACCAGATGCCTCATTATTCCATAGGCTACACTGGTGTAGCCTATGGACATGTTTTTCTTTTCTCCGCTCCAGAGGGATAATTTCTTTTCTGAGACATGACTTGCACTCACTTCATTCCTCACGATTAGTCATCGACCACCTGACCCAAGCGGTGCATCTAAATTTGCCCAACGGTGGCAGCAGCCAACAGGAGGGATCAATTAACCTAGTATTGGTATTTTGTCAAAATGAATTTATTTTTTTCGAGTGGTAATACAATTTTGTTTAAATTATTCAATATTATTTTAATTCATGTATATACGAGGGCTGTCAATAAAGTAATGGTCCTTTTTATTTTTTTCAAAAACTATATGGATTTCATTCATATGTTTTTACGTCAGACATGCTTGAACCCTCGTGCGCATGCGTGAGTTTTTCCACGCCTGTCGGTGACGTCATTCGCCTGTGCGCACCGTCTCGCACCGTGAAAAGTCCTTAAAGCGACAGAATCACCTCAAAATCTCTCATCAGCCGTTAAAATTTTCACTGAAAACCAGCTTAATTTTTCGAACCGTGTCCACTTCGATGTGTCTCACAGGTTTAGAAAAAAGTTTGATCAAACAACGCGCCAGTCTCTCAGCAACTTCTCAGACAAAGGAATTCCGACGAGGGGCTGGATAACTCCTCCCACAAGGAGTGCTCACAGGCGAATGACGTCACCGACAGGCGTGGAAAAACTCACGCATGCGCACAAGGGTTCAAGCATGTCTGACGTAAAAACATATGAATGAAATCCATATAGTTTTTGAAAAAAATAAAAAGGACCGTTACTTTATTGACAGCCCTCGTATTTACTTTTTTATCACAACGTATCGGTGCTCTCGGGGCCCCCTGGTGGCGTGGAGGCCCTAAGCGACCGCGTAGTTGGCGTATGCCTTGGGCCGGCTCTGCGGGTCAGGGAGGGTGATGAGTGGAAGACTGCCTTCAACACTCCTCTCGGACATTTTAAATATCTGATTTCGGTCTCACAAACGCTCCTGCCACCTTCCAAGCTCTAGTCAATGATGTCCTTCGAGACTTCCTCAACCGGTTTGTTTTTGTCTATCTCGACAATATCTTCATTTTTCTCAGACTCTCTGTGAACACATCAAGGACGTGCGTCTAGTACTCCAGCGGTTGTTGGAGAACCGGTTGTTTGTGAAGGCCCAGAAATGTGAATTCCATCAGTTTACTATTCCCTTCCTTGGTTTCATTATTTCTCCCAACTCAGTCAAGCCAGATCCCGGTAAAGTCACAGCTGTAACTCAATGGCCAGTTCTGACCTCCAGAAAACAGTTAAAACAGTTTCTTGGTTTTGCCTATTTTTTATCACAGATTCATTCGAAACTTCAGTATTGTTGCCTCACCTCTCACAGCACTCACTTTTCCTGTGGTCCCATTTCAGTGGTCCGCCTCAACTGACAAAGCCATCCAAGACCTTAAACACCGGTTCGCCACAGCCCCTATCTTGCTCCAACCTGATCCGGTTGGCCAGTTTGTAGTGGAAGTTGATGCCTCTGATTCCGGTATTGGTGCTGTCCTGTCTCAGCGGTCTGCCACAGACAACAAACTCTATCCATGTGCTTTCTTCTCCCGCCAGCTGACCCCTGCGGAGAGGAACTATGATGTTGGGAACTCCTGGCGGTTAAGGAGGCTCTGGCAGAATGGAGACACTGGCTGGAGGGGGCCGCAGTTCCATTCAATGTTTGGACAGATCACAAAAACCTGGAATGCATCAAATCAGCCAAAGTCTCAATTCCCATTAGTCCAGGTGGTCCTTGGTTTTTTGACGCTTCAATTTCAACCTTCCCTACCGACTCGGAACCAAGAACGCCAGTTCAAACTCACGGATCCTCCCTCCACGTCAGACCCAATTCTGCCTCGTTCCATGGTCATGGGGGCCCTTACCTGGGATGTTGAGAGAGTCATCCGGGAGGCTTTGGACAGACATCCGGATCCTGGTGGAGGACCTCCCGGGCAGCTTTTCGTTCCACCAGAAGCCCGATCGGAAGTCCTCACCTTCTGCCATGCTTCCAAGCTCGCCTGCCATCCTGGGGTTTCCCGAACTGTAGACCTGGTACCCCATCGTCGCTTCTGGTGGCCCTCAGTTCGGGTGGACGTGTGTGCCTATGTTCAAGCTTGTACCATCTGCTGGGTTTCTTCAACCGCTTCCCAAGCCAAGCCGCCCCTGGTCCCACGTCTGCCTGGACTTTGTCACAGGACTGCCTCCATCCCAGGGTAACACCGTGGTCCTCATGATCGTGGATTGGTTTTCCAAGGCGGCACACTTTGTGGCTCTGCCGGTGATTCCATCAGCCCAGGAGACTGCTAACCTCCTAGTCCACCATATGGTGTGGTTGCATGGCATACCCTCAGATGCGGTGTCGGACCGAGGTCCCCAATTCACCTCTCAGGTCTGGAGGAGCTTCTGTGCGGCGCTTGGGGCCTCGGTAAGCCTCTCCTCCAGTTACCATCCACAGAGAAATGGTCAGGCGGAACGGGCTAAAACAGGAGCTGGAATCCACCCTTAGGTGTGTCTTTTCCTCCCACTCGACTGAATGGAAACTGTCAGTGGTCCTCTTTTTGTCGTCTCAGGATGTCTTCTTTTAGATAACACAAACTAATTGCAAGTGATTTGCTAGAAAAGGACACAACACTTTGGAATAATTCAGCCTTAAGCAAGATAAAATGCACAGAGTTTTTAAGTTTATTTAAGCCTTTGACACAGAGCTTATACAAACTGAGTCCTCTAGAGAGACTGAATATGACAACCGCGCTCATCTATTTATTGGAGACCCGCGGGCATCGCTCCTCCTTCGACTTTTTTATTTATTTCATTCCCAAGACATGGTTTTCTATTGGAAGCATCCTCTAGTGAACCCTAAGCAGGTGTTAGGCCATTATTTCAATGTGACAAACGCTCCCATTAAAACGTGAAGGATTTACAACTGATTTTTTTAAAAGACCTTTGGCCACAGGTGCAGCTGTCCTGAGGCCCCCTGCACGTGGCCTGCGGGCTCATTACTGCTGGGATATCAGCCAACTTGGAAAGTACCTGACAGATCAAATGACTGATAGAGCCCTTTTTGTGGGTTGAACACCTGCTAGTTCAGCCAGAGGACATACAGTTCAGATCAGGACACTTGATAGTTCATCACAGTTCAAATAAGGACCTAAAAATGCTTCTACAGTCCCTCCTCTGGGACTCGAAAGAGTCCCATTACATCAACTATACTCTTGGGTTGTTTACTGACAAGACATCCTCATTTGTGCATTGCAATAATAAAAAAAGAAAAACACATCACTCGACTTACTGATAACTCTGGTGCGGATATGACTATAAGTGATACTTCACACGGTAAATATATTTAAGTGTAAGTGCAGGTGAACCTACATACTAAGGCACAAGGTGATCAATTAGCTGGATTATATCAACGCAAGGTGACATTCAAACATTGAGTTTTGGTGTAATTCAAGGCACTTAAAATGGCCACATAAAACAAGTTACAGCAACCTCTTAATCATGGCAAAGTAAAGACATTACATTGACATTAGTGCAACCAATCATCTTCTGGCATCTATTGTCTCACTCAACCAGAGGCTCCAACCCATTATACTTGGTTCTACATATTATTTGTTAAAGCGTCACACATTTATTTTTTAAATGCATCAAATAACCCCTACGTTACCACTATTTAGTCAACCAATCAAGAAACTATTCTAAGATTAGCGCAGCTATATCTAGTTAAATGATAAACACAATAAATGGTTTCCCTTCATGTCCGTCCTTAAGTCATTTGCCTTAGTCAATCATATAATGGTTTTCATTATAGGCCATTTCTCAACATTTTCCACTTTGTTTTTCTTCTTTTTCAGCTTGTTTTCTAATGCCCTTTTTGGCCAGATGCCAAATTTAGGCGATGCATGTCTCTTATGGCATGCTATAATTTAAGAAAAAGGGGTCCCTATGGTGCATCTTTACTACTAAATCTCCAAACACGCCGTGTAAGGGTCCCCTTTTTATAACTTTGCAATGTGATATCTATGTGTATGCATTTAGCTTTATCTGTGTTACGCAGATGATGGTAAGGACAGACATTTACCCGACCTTCGTTACTAACATATATCCTTCTTTGTTTTTTTTTTATTTACACTCAGATTTCTGAAACCAGTCCGTAATTCAAACTCAAGAACCAAGGTCATCGTCCGTTTTCAGTGCCATTACGTCAGTCCGCACTCCTCAGCATTTACTCAGCATCTGAAGTTTTGGGAGAAGTTGGGGAATATGGGGAGGTTGGCCTTTCAGGGGTAGTGGGGGAAGGATCAGGAATTCTGGCTTTCAGACAGTCGCGCAGTTCTCTGATGGATCTTTCCAGCTCCTTGTGCTGCTTGGCCAGGTTGTACAGGGCCCCCAGAGAATTCTTGCCCACATTCAGGGTGGTGGTGGCCAGCCCTAGGTGTTCCCTCTCCATATGCTCCATCATGCTGGCTAGCATGTCCATACTAGACTGAAGACCACACAGTTGAGTATGGAGGCCCTCCTGAGCACAAGAGATGTTGGCATTGTCACAGTGTATCCTTAACAGGTATGCAGCTGTCTGACTCAGTTGTGGCATGATTTCCTCAAATAGTCCATGGGGAATGTGATTTGTGAGGGGCAGGAGCTGCTCCAAGGTTTTTGGAACAGACTCTTGTGGAAGACAAAGCTCTCGAACCAAGATTGCCATGTCCTGTGGGGTGACCATGACCAGATTAAGGTTGTGCAGTCCAGGGGACAGGAAGTACAAGGGGGAAGGCATTTCGTGTGTGGGGGGGGTATTGTTGATGTCGCTCGGGCAAGTGGTTGGGACACTCTGGGCATTTAGCAGCCTGTACAAAGCTCCCCTCTGTCCTGGTCGGTGAGTTCGGCTAAGGTCCACCCCTGCTGATCCTCCTCCAGAGGTACTGGGCTGATCGGAATATCTCTCCTGCCTTGGGGGTGGAAAGCTGGGGACAGGTCCTAGCAGTGAATTGGGTCTAGGATGCACTCGGGCGGTTGCTGCATATAGCCGACCTTGGCTGTCTCCCCTGGAGGGTATCGTTGCCACTGGCACATGTGACTGTCTCCATGGCATCTGCGGAAGGGGTGTGTTCCTGAGTCCAAAGGGTCCTTCAGGTGATGGTGGAGTCCTCGGGCCGACTCTTGCTGCAGGCAGATTTTGTGAAGCCGTCATCGCCAGGTGCTGGAACGATTAAGATCCTTCTGTTGCCAACTGGTTTAGCTGCTGGATGGATGGCGGCTGTGGCGACCAGTCATGGCTCGACCGTCCCTCCAGTATATCCTCTTCTCCAAACAGTTCTGAGAGTCCAAGCAGACTTGATAGAGGCAGATCAGGCATAGGTCCCTGATCAGGGGAGTCTGGTCTCTCAGCCATACTCCTGTGTCCTATTAATATACATATACGTTCATTATTACAGCTCCATGTCATTCTTTCAGATACTGTCTATCCTATCCCTCGTTGTGGGAGCATGTGTGTGAGTGTAAATGTGCGTGCATGTCTTCTTCCTCGTCTACAATATCACCAAGCATGGTCCATCCCAGTCCTCCCTATCTGGGGTATACGCCACAATATTAGGTAGCTGGGGGCTGTCGGGGAGGATAATTGGTATTTCATCCATTTCCATATATTCTGGTTCTCTGTCTATTTCGTTTGTGCTTTCTTCTAGGGCTCGGACGGCTAACAGTGGGAGCTGTCCTACTGTGGATGAAATCAATTTATTGACCAGAAATTTTATCAAGGGAATACCACAACATATTACCAGCAAGACCGCCACCCCTGTTAGTGCCAAGATTACACCTATCTGATATAACCAGTCTTTCCATGATATCCACCCTCTCCTTAGAGCCCCAAACAGTGAAAATAGTGGGCCAATATTCATTCCATTCCCTACAATGTATCCAGAATCGTCAGTTTCATTTCTCCCTCCTATGGAGTTACTTAATAGTTCCTGTTGCATCTCTTCAAGTGTGATTAAGAGCTCTGTCAAATTTCCGTCTTCCCCTGTACGCATGGGAATAGCTGTGCAACATTCGGTGGCTTTGATCATAATACAAACTCCTTGTTCATCAGCCATCATCATCTCGATAGCTAATCTATTTTGCATTGTCATTAGCGAGGTGGTGTGCAGTTGTTCGGTTAAGGCTCCTACAGCTGCCAATGTCCAATTCAAATATCTTTGTTGATTATACCACAAGTAATTAATCCACTGCACCTCCTGGAACCTAGAACGGACTTTTGGAGTAACCCCGAACAGAGCCAATGCCCATCCCCATTTATCCCCGTCTTCATCTGCTTTAACTCTGCTACTGTCTATGGCTTCTAATTGTCGGGGTATCCCTTCTGGTATCCCGTTTCTTACTGTGATGTTGTAGTCTGTTTTAAACGTCATTATTCCTCTTTTCTTACGAAGTTTCTGTGGCATGGGTTGTATTGAATTTGGCATTTCAATTACTGTTATTGCTCCTGTGAGCATCACAGGAGCACAAAGGCCTTTCCAATTAGGGGACAGCGATGACAGGAGTTTCCTTTTTTGTCTGCATATCCAAAAGATGTCAGCCAAGGGTACCGTTCCCTTAGCTAAATTTGGAGTGGATACCCATGAAGCATGGGTGAGATTCAGTCCAATTACAGACCCCCCTGTGGCCGGTACTATTTGTTCACACTGTATGCCTGCTGCTGGCAGAGTGTGACAGACGGTAATGTTCCATGCTGTTTTGGCCGGTTTGTATTCTTGCTGCTGTTGCATACACTGTATGTGGCGTTTTGACTGGGTCGTCCCTACCTGCCAATCGCTTATGTATTGTGCTACTAAGCCTTTAGCTATACAGAATGGGTGTATCATCCCTTTCTCTATTTTAATCATAGGTGGAACGGTTCCTTCTGTACTTAGAGGCACTGGACAAAGTTTACTGTCGGCAGCATATTTTTCATCACCTACTGCCATTTTCATAACACATTGTGTATAGCATTCTGCTTGGTCTGAGTTATGTTGGGGGCTCCTATAACAGTTGTTGATATCAGGTAGGGGTTTAGCCTGAGGTATCACACCCTTCCGGTGACAGGCTATGCACGGCTTTTCACTGATCTGCCTACCCGAAAATTTCAACCATTGGTAAAATAGATTTGTCTTCAACCCTTGTGTACGGGCTAGCTCTGTACTGGGATCCCATCTCCCTAAGTGACTGCTTGTTTCTAGGCTTCTAATTGTCCTCTTTTTCCTTGGTTTGATTTTTACCCATTTTGTGGCTTCATGTACTGTAACAGTTACGTCTTGCTTGGTTTCCCTGCATCCTCTTTTATCACAAATTACCTCTATGTTGAGTGTTCCCTCCTCTTCACATTTGATGCTAATGGCTTCGCCTAATATGTAATCCCCCAGCTTTCCCTGTATTCCTATGTTCTTGTAGGCTTTTGATTTAATGTATACCAAATTATATGTTTTTCCTGTGTTTAGAATGCCTTGTTTAGCTGCTATTGCGGCCATGGCCACGGCACAGTCCGTTGTATGTTTTGGACGTCTATGTTCTCCCATACTAACCACCAGTAGTATTGTCAATCCCTTAAATAATTCCTTAATCATTGTTCTGGTGACTGTTGAGATGTACTACTAGATGTGCTACTGAGTGAGCCGTCGCTAGATGAGCTGTCACTAGGGATGTGTGGTGTATCTGTGCTTTGTCTGGGTTGTACTTCCTGCGGTTCTTCTGTCGGTAAATCTACTGAGTTGCTGTCCGAGTCTGATGTCTCCTGTGGCCTGTCTATCTGTCGGTCTGTATTTCTGTCTGTCTGTTGGCCTGCGTCTCCAGTTGTTTCTGAGTCTGCATCTGAGTCTGTCGCTGCTCTATCTGGCAGGGATCCACTACTCTCTGAAGCTGTGCGTCGTCTTTGTTCAATCTGTCTCTGTGAGCGCCTTGGCCGGTGTTCGCCTGGCTGCAGGGAGGCGTGGCCTTCCCTCGGTGCTGCTTCTGGCTGCAGGGAGGCGTGGCCGTCCCTCGGTGCTGCTGTAGGGTCTCTGGCTTCTCTTGCTTCCCCCCTTGGCCCGGCGGCTCTGCCAAGACGAGCTTGCCGAGGCCGCAGGGGCGCTGGGCCACCAACCCTACAGCAGTGGTTTAAATGAAACCAAGTGTCCTTACCGTCTACTTTGACTGCTGTACGTGAGGCAAGAATAACTTTAAAAGGACCTTCTCGGCGGGGCCTGTCCCACTTCTTTTTGAACATTTTGACGTAAACCAGATCACCAGGCTGGATGCTCTGATTTTCGAGTGGAATCTCTGCTTCTCTGTCTTCTGTAGCACCTTTGACCTGCAAAAAGATAGTTTTGTGTATTTGGGTTAACTGTCTCAGATAATTATGCCATTCGTCTTGTAGCTGCTCCAGCGATGGTCCTTCGTAGGGTCCTCTCAGGTATGGAATAGGCATCGGCCGACCTGTAAGAGCTTCAAATGGTGTCAAATGGGTTAGTCGGTTAGTTTGTGAGCGCATTGACAATAAAGCAAGCAGCAACGCATCCAGCCAGGTTAGTTTGCCATTGCTGTCTGCTATGATTTTTGCTAGTTTGTTCTTTAAAATGCCATTAGCCCGTTCCACCGCCCCATTTGATTGAGGGTGATAAACACACCCAAACTTCTGTTTGATACCCAATTGTTTGAATGTTTCTTGTGTAACCTTGGCTACAAAAGCCCTACCGTTGTCAGATGAGATAGTATCTGGAATGCCAAATCTTGGAAAGACATCTCGGCACAAGAATTTGGCTACCGTTTTATGGTCTTGATTTGCAGAGGCTACTGCCTCAATCCATCGGCTGAATCTGCATATCACTACCAAAACATATCTCATTCGTTTAACTCGATTTTCAGCTCCCATGTCTATGAAATCCATCATAAGATGTCTGAATGGCCCATCAGGGACCGGAATGTGGGCTAAAGGGGCTGTGAATGATTTCCGGACATTGTACTGTGCACATACCTCACACTCATTCAACAAACGGTCCACTGTAGCTGCCATATATGGTGACCACCAGACAGCTTTTAGTTTGTTCATAATTTGGACTCGCGAACAATGATCGGGTCCGTGGGCCCAAATGATTGCATGTCGTAATAAATTGGTGGGTAACACAAAATGTCCATGACTACTGCGCCACAGCTTGTCCGCTGGCCCCTGACTGCGTGTCTCAATAGCGCCTCGTTTAACCCACATTCGTTTTTCTTCTCCACTGGCCCTACTTTGAGCCACTATCAGTGCGTCAAGTGAAACCAGTGGGGCACAATCTTGGATGGTTAACAGGGGAAACATATTTTCCCCTTGTGCTCTTTTGCGAGCTGCGTCATCTGCTAGGTTGTTACCTTGAGCTATGATATTATTATTCTTTTGATGACCTGCACATTTAATGATGGCTACCTCAGACGGTAATTGGAGAGCTTGTAACAGTTGGGAAATTGCTTCTCCATGAGTGACAGGGGTGCCATCTGCTCTCAGGAATCCCCTTTGTTTCCAAATGTTTGCATGTACATGACATACGCCATAAGCGTAGGCTGAGTCTGTGTAGATATTAACACGTTGATCTTTAGCTATCTGGTAAGCCATAGTTAAGGCTTTGATTTCTGCCAGTTGGGCTGAACAAGGCTGATCAATTCCTTGGGACTCCAGTAATTCAAAGGTCTCGCCATCCGTGTTTAGTTTAACAATCCCCATACCCGCATGCAATCCCGCAGCATCCCGAAAGCATGAGCCGTCCACGAACAGGGTTAGATCTGCATCTATGGCGTGATTATACAAATGTTCTCTGGCTCTCAAAAATTTCTCTGTCTCTGTCACACAGTTATGTGGAGTACCATCTAACGGTGTGGTCAATTTGGTGGCGGGATTCACCGTGTGACAACGTTGTATTGTTATTTCTGGAGCGGACAACACAACTTCATATCCAGTGCGTCTAGCTTGTGTTAAGACAAAACGTTGACTGGTTAGCAGGGCATGTAACTGATGCGACGTGTACAACGTTACTGCATGTCCCATGATTATGGATGATGCTTTTTGAAATGCAAAGGCAGCTGCTGCTAGACCCTGATAGCATGGTGGCAATCCTGTTTCAATGTTGTCAAGCATTGTACTATAATAGGCCAATGGTTGTTTTCCTTCATTTGTTTCCTGCATTAGTACAGCACAAGCATATCCAGCTTTTTCAGTAACATACAAATGGAAAGGTTTCCCATAATCTGGGTTACCTAACGCGGGAGCAGATTGCATGTCTGTTTTTAGGGCCTCAAAAGCTCCCGTTGCCTCATCTGTCCAGACGAGGAGAGCTGCATTGCTTGTTTGCCCCACTGCTCTAATCATGGCACGCAAAGATGCAGTTTTTATAGCATAATCACAAATCCACGGCCGACTGTACCCTGCCATCCCAAGGAATGAAAGCATCTGTCCCACTGTTTGGGGTTTGGGAGCCTTGATTATAGCCTCCACTTGGCTTGGGGCTATACATCGCGTGGTCCCACACAACTGTCTTCCCAAGTATTCTACTTGTTGTTTGCAGAACTGCAATTTGTCCTTACTTACTTTATGACCTCCATCTGCCAATGCATGCAATACAATTAATGAATCTTTTTCACACTGTTCTTGAGTCTCTGATGCAATAAGGAGATCATCCATATATTGCACCAATGTACTGGGTATGTCAAGGTGTTGTAAATCTTCAGCCAGGACTTTGTTAAAGATGGCTGGGGACAGGTTCAGTCCCTGAGGTAGCCGTGTATACGTTAGATGTTGTCCCAGAAATGTGAATGCAAACAAATGTTGTGAGTCTGGGTGCACAGGCACACTGAAATAGGCTGAACACAGATCGATTACTGTGTACCATTTTGCTCCAGCAGGGATGCTTGATAGTATAGTATGTGGATCAGGTACTATAGGTGCATCCATTTCTATTATTGCATTGATAGGACGCAGATCATGTACCAGCCGATACTCTTTGGTATTGTTTTTAGGGATAGGGTAGATAGGAGTATTGCATGGGCTTGCAGTTTTTATTAAAACTCCAGCTGCCATTAGTCCCTTAATTACTGGTTTTATGCCTTCAATAGCCTGAGGTTTTAATGGATACTGCCTTTGGTGAGGCAGTTTTGCTCCCGGTTTTACTTTTATTTTTACTGGTAAGGCTGTTTTTACTAGTCCTACATCTGTTTTGCTTTTGGACCAGACCACTGGTGGTATTTGCTCTAACAATTTCTCTTGTTGAGCCGATAACACCATCTGTCCCTCTGGTCTAGGATTGAGCTCCACTTTTTGAGCTATAGCCTCATCATTTACTTTTAAGTTAATTCGTACAAACTGCTGGTCTTTTGACAGATGTACTTGTGGACTTTCCATGTTTTGCCATTCTTCAACTTCTGAGGCTGTCTTTACCATTGGACCTAGGTCATGGGATTCGTACTTTTCTGAGACTAAAAGGGTCACATGAGGCGTGGCATTCGGCACTTGATACCATTGTTGTTCAGCTGAAGTTAGCTTGACAGAAGCTGCGGCCCCTTGGGGGCCTAAATAAATTTCTGTGGTGGTTATGTGAAACAGCCGTTGATTCATCAATACATCCCAGCAGCATGCATAGTCAGTTTGTTCTTGTTTGGCATCGAACATCAGGGTGACATGTAAAGGTAAACTAGGTGTATATACTGCTTCATAGTGTTGTTCTGCCCAGGGCTTCCATTTTTCCCATTCCAGTTGAAGATTTGAATTTTCTGGTTGTAACTTCAGCCAGTATACCATGGGTTGCACAGGTCGGACCTTGTTTTCCATGTCCATAAGCACCATAATGTTGGCGAGTGCTTCGTCAGGAAAGTGTATTTGCAGTCCTTGATGGGTACACACTATCTGGGTTTGTAGCTTACATAAAATGTCTCTTCCCAGCAAATTCACAGGTGTATTTTGTGAGTATAACAGGGGTGCTTCAATTGTTTTTCCTGCAATCGTTACAGGAAGTGGGCGTGTAAAAGGTATTATTTGAGTTTTCCCAGAGAAGCCGATGGTCTTAATTACAGACCCAGAGAGGGGGAGATGAGTGCCCATTTTCCCTATGCAAGAGTATGTTGCCCCTGTATCCACCATGAAAGGGAAATCTCTGTTTTGTATATTAACGGTGACGGTTGGCTCTTCCTTAGGTATCATAGAAATAGCCAATGCCACCGTTTCCCCCTCTGTCTTCTCTAGGCCCCCCTATTGCCAATAGGCAGAGGGTCCAACCCAAGGTCGGGCCGGACAATTTCTCATTCAATGTCCATGGTGTCCACAGCTCCAACACTCATTAGAGGGTTGATCCCCTATTGGGGGTGTTGATCCCATAGGCGGTCCCGCTTGACTGTTCCTGGGAGCTGAGTTCTGGAATCTGCTTCCAAATGAAGGTTGCCACCTTTGCCACCCTCCTCTTTGACCTTGAAAGTTCCGTGACTCTCCTCTCCACCCATGACTGTAGGTGGGTCCATTCCCGGGTGTGCCAGTGCTATGGTAGTGATAGTGATGCTCCACTGGTGCTGAGACTTCTCCTGTAGGAGTGCTCCCTGCTGCTCCTTGGGGGCTCTGTGTGGCTGTTACCACAGGTGCCTGTATGGTGGCAGCAGTGTTTGCCGTAAGGCCTGTGCTTGCCAGCTCAGAAGGAACAGGGGTCATCATTGGTGCCTGGGTCTTTGTTTTTTCTTTCTTGCCTTTGGTTAGTTCTCCCAACTGCATCTGCACCAATTTTTTCGTCAGGGATTTTGCTGCATCTTCTTCTTTTTGTTTTTCTTTCTTATAGATTTCAAGATGGTGACAAATATGCTCAGAGTATAAAGCCCAATTCATTTTCGATAGTCCCACGACTCCATCTAGGGCTTTCTGAACCTCATCTGGTAGAGCCTTTTTTACAGTTATTTTAAACAGGATTTCAGTTGCTGGAGAATGGTTCCATGCATTTCCTGTTTCCTCCGCCCATCTTTTCTGGAATCGGTGCATGAACTTCTTTGGGCACTCTTCAGGTGTCCACTCCTCATCATCCAATTTAGAGGGATCCAAGACCTCAGGGTACTTTCTTCTCAGTCCTTCCCACATGGAGTTTCTATAGCGATTAAAGGGGACTTCATCATGTTGATTAGTGCCCATGATCTGTGTTAGTCCAACCTTTCCTGCTAATTCTTCAGTGTCATGTTTTCCCATGACATGCATTAGCAAGGCTTTTATGTCACCTAGAGACAAGGTTACCCCTGCAGTGCCTTCTTCTAAGGCAGTTATCCATCTCCCAGCTCCTTGGGTGATGTCTGCCAGCCTGTTGGCCAGCCCCACCATGTCTGTCCAGCTCCATGGGGTATACACATGATGACCATTTCTAACCACCAGTGGGCATATGAGGTCTTCGTCCTCCTCTTCTTCTGTGGGGGCTCCATATTGTCTTCCAGATCGAGTGCGACTGACTGGTCCCTGGCGGTCCATCCAGTTAGTTATGTCCTGTTCTAAAGCCGTTATGTCTTTGGCTACACATTGTTGTCTTTGCCTGAGTCGGGCCTCTTTTGCACTCTCAATGACGACCTCACCAGAAATCTTCCGGGTGGGTGGCTCTATAATGTGATTTCCTTGATTGGGCGTCGATTGTTGTAATATTCTTCTTTCCTCGGTGTCCCTACGTCTTTGCATTCTTTCCTTCGCTAGCCGAAGTTGCTCAGCTAGTTCTTCATTATCTCTTCTGGCCAGATCCAGTGTGTCACAGAAGCTCTTGTGCCACTCTTTGGAGCCTCTATAGCCTGAGAAGGTCCAGTCGGTTGACTTATGGTGGGAGGGGACGGTTTTCAGTGGACCTCGATGTGCAGGTGGGGCCCTCAGGTCTCTCTCTCTATCCTCGTTTGCCTCAGTGTCACTGTTATATGTGGCCCCCCCTGCTGGTCGTGGTGAGCAACCACTTACTTCCGGACTTGGAGACCTTGTATGATCCATTTGACAGGCCGAGGACCTGTCTCCTTGTGGCTCTTGAGCTTTTAGTGTCAGTGTGAATTTGCCCTCCACATCCATGCCTTGGTCCTCTTCACGAGTTCCTAATACAAATTGTCCAGCTGTCCTTCCCATATCATGACGTTTATATGGGGGTGGCTCTGCTTCCCAGCTCGGTGCACTGGCTTTAGTGTCTTTGGATCTTTCCTCTGTCATTTTTTCTCTTTTCTGCTGTAGCCACTGCGCTTCCTGCTTGAACAAGGCCAAGACTTCTTTTTCGTCAGTGCGTTTTTTGTTGTTATTCACGTTCTTCTGCTGATCTTTAATTTCTTTTTTTCTGTATTTCTACCGCAACTGCTTCACACATCACTGGATCAAATGATCCCTCCAAAGGCCATTGCCTGCCCCCATGTGACCTTTTGTGCCACTTTCTCATACATTGGTTGGCCTTAATGCGTTTTCCTGGATATTTTCTTAGTACTAAGTCTAGCGGGGTACTTTCCCGACCTTGACCTTGAGAGTTACCCATGTAACCCTGACAAACACTATGTGAGATGTTTCTATGGTGTTCTGGTAGTCCCTCAGGGGCTGTCCTGATCCAGACCAATAGCTTGCCGGCTGTAACACCTGTTTTGTATTTTAAACCCTTAAAAGGATTAAATTTCCAACTGTTATGCCCGTCTTCTTTTTCTTTAACTAAATATGAAAATTTACCTGTTTCCCACCGAACCTTCCTTGGGACCACAGTCAGAGTCAACCTAGGAAACAGTTCTTCACCTGGATCGGTTGGTAGTTGTTGTGTGGGCCGCTGAAGAGGAGGTACTGCTGGCCCACCACCACCAGAGGGCGCCCTGTCTGGAGTGCGGGCTCCAGGCACCAGAGGGCGCTGCCGCCTCACAGGAGCAGCCAGGGTGACAGCTGTCACCCATCACCTGAGACGAGACAGCTGATATCAATCAACAGGGAGGTATATCAGCAGGACGGCATCTCCACCTCATTGCCGAGATATCGCTCTACCAAGGAGGTAACATATCCAGCCAAACGGATCATCTTTTGACCATTAAATACTTTTTGCCTTTACACAGAAAGAGAAAAGACAGCAGGAGACTGTATTTTGGATAAGTACTCACATTCCTGCACTCACCTGTATTTTCCTGACAAGAGGTGGAGGTGGTGTTTCCACCCTGTGTGTTGCTGGGTGCAGCCGCACCCACACCTGACTGTATCTGTTCCTTGCCAGCAGTACCGGATCCGACGAGCGGAGGCAGTGGCCACCTGGGGTTCGGGACTTGCCGGCTCCAGTATCCCCGGGGTTCGGTGGCAGAGGAAATCGGGTGGTTCCGGTTCGACTCGGACAGACGTCTCCTATCGTCGAGCCTGCCCACACGACACCTTTGGAATTCGGTTACTGCTGTATTTGTAAATCTGTTGTGTTTGTTGTGTGAGTTCACAACAGTAAAACTTTGTGATTTGACTTTCTCCATTGTCCGTTCATTTGCGCCCCCTGTTGTGGGTCCGTGTTCCAACACTTTCCCAACAGGATATCTCGGCCAACGTCATGGATCCCGAGGGGCGTCAACCGGCTGTTGAACAGCCAATGGAAGAACAGGACGCGCAGGCGTCCGCAGGAGGGGTAATCGGTGAGTTGCAGCGGATCCTCACCGCTTTCACGACTCGGTTAGATTTGATGACCGAGCAGAATGTCCTCCTGAACCGCAGGGTGGAGGCTCTCGCCGCGCAGGTGGAAGCGCGCCCTCTGGGCGCCGCTGCGGCTCTCCCTCCCGTAGACCCTGTGCGTAACATTGACGTTCCACTGGTCGTTCAACGACCCCTCCCACCTTCCCCGGAAGCATACATAAGCCCCCCAGAGCCGTACGGAGGCTGTGTGGAGACGTGCGCGGATTTCCTTATGCAGTGTTCGCTCGTCTTCGCACAGCGTCCAGTTATGTACGCAACTGATGCTAGCAAGGTAGCTTATGTAATAAACCTGCTTCGCGGCGAGGCACGCGCTTGGGCTACAGCGCTCTGGGAGCAAAAGTCACGGCTCCTTCAGACATATGATGGGTTTGTGAGGGAGCTCAGAACCGTGTTCGATCACCCCAATAGAGGAGAAACCGCTTCAACTGTGCTACTGTCGATGAGACAGGGGCGTCGGCGCGCAGCTGCCTATGCAGTCGACTTCCGCATCGCGGCTGCGAGGTCCGGCTGGAATAGCGCTGCCCTCCGCGCCGCCTTTGTAAACGGACTGTCATTGGTTCTTAAGGAGCACCTGGTGGCTAAGGACGAACCGCGGGATTTAGATGGGCTCATCGATCTTGTCATACGGTTAGACAACCGGTTAGAAGAACATCGGCGGGAACGAGACGAAGGGCGTGGCCGGGCACGCGCCGTCCCTCTCCCTTCCGGTTCCGACCGCGCTCCGCCTTCCCCACGCTCCACGGCCCCTGCGCTCCGTGGGGCCACAGCTCCCCCTGCTGACGAAGCTATGGACACGAGTAGGGCAACATTTAGGGCACCAGACGCACAGAGGAGACGGGCCCACGGAGCTTGTTTTGTTTGTGGTGCGATAGAGCACCACATGAGGGACTGCCCCGAGCGGTTCAACTCCAACGCCCCGCCCCTAGAGACTGGGCTAGGGGTGGGCCGAGACATTCACGTGGGACACACCCACATTGCCACACGACTCCCAGTCATGATCCTTTATGAGGACTCAACCCTGAAGGCCCCAGCACTGGTGGACACGGGCTCTGAGGGGAATCTGTTGGACAGCAGATGGGCCAGGGAGATAGGGCTCCCTCTGGTGGCGCTTACCTCGCCGGTACAGGTTCGGGCACTAGATGGCTCCCTACTCCCTCCGTTCACGCATAAGACACCACCTGTAACTCTGGTGGTGTCAGGAAATCACCGGGAGGTGATCGAGTTTTTTGTGACTCAGGCCACCTCCCGTGTGGTTTTAGGTTTTCCCTGGATGTTGAAGCACAATCCCCGGATTGATTGGCCGTCCGGGGTAGTGGTTCAGTGGAGCGAGACCTGCCATCGGGTGTGTCTAGGTTCCTCGGTTCCTCCCGGCTCCCAAGCTAAGGAGGAGGTCAGAGTCCCGCCCAATCTGGGGACGGTGCCGGTGGAGTACCACGACCTTGTCGACGTGTTCAGCAAGGATCTGGCTCTCACTCTTCCCCCCCACCGTCCGTATGATTGTGCCATTGATTTGGTTCCGGGCAGTGAGTTCCCGTCCAGTAGGCTGTACAACCTCTCACGGCCTGAGCGCGAATCAATGGAGACCTACATCCGGGACTCGTTAGCTGCCGGGTTGATCCGGAATTCCACCTCCCCGATGGGCGCAGGTTTCTTTTTTGTGGGCAAAAAAGATGGCGGACTTCGTCCATGCATTGATTATAGGGGGTTGAACGAGATCACGGTTCGCAACCGATACCCGTTGCCCCTGTTGGATTCAGTGTTCACACCCCTGCATGGAGCCCAGATTTTCACCAAGCTCGATCTTAGAAATGCGTACCACCTGGTTCGGATCCGGAAGGGAGACGAGTGGAAGACGGCATTTAACACCCCCTTAGGTCACTTTGAGTACCTGGTCATGCCGTTCGGTCTCACAAACGCTCCCGCGACTTTCCAAGCGTTGGTTAACGATGTCTTGCGGGATTTCCTGCACCGGTTCGTCTTCGTATATCTAGACGATATACTCATCTTTTCTCCGGACCCTGAGACCCATGTCCAGCATGTACGTCAGGTCCTGCAGCGGTTGTTGGAGAACCGGCTGTTTGTGAAGGGCGAGAAGTGTGAGTTCCACCGCACGTCTTTGTCCTTCTTGGGGTTCATTATCTCCTCCAACTCCGTCGCTCCTGATCCGGCCAAGGTTGCGGCGGTGAGAGACTGGCCCCAACCCACAAGCCGTAGGAAGTTGCAACAGTTCCTAGGCTTTGCTAATTTCTACAGGAGGTTCATCAAGGGCTACAGTCAGGTAGTTAGCCCCCTGACAGCCCTGACCTCACCAAAAGTCCCCTTCACCTGGTCGGATCGTTGCGAAGCCGCGTTCAAGGAGTTGAAACGGCGCTTCTCGTCTGCACCTGTTCTGGTGCAGCCCGATCCTAGTCGCCAGTTAGTGGTTGAAGTGGACGCCTCGGACTCAGGGATAGGAGCCGTGCTGTCCCAGAGCGGGAAGACCGATAAGGTCCTTCACCCGTGTGCCTATTTTTCCCGCAGGTTGACCCCAGCCGAACGGAACTATGACGTCGGCAATCGAGAGCTCCTTGCGGTGAAAGAGGCTCTTGAGGAGTGGAGACATCTGTTGGAGGGAACGTCCGTGCCATTCACGGTTTTCACTGACCACCGGAACCTGGAGTATATCAGGACCGCCAAGCGGCTGAATCCCAGGCAAGCCCGCTGGTCACTGTTCTTCGGCCGTTTTGACTTCCGGATCACCTACCGTCCCGGGACCAAAAATCAAAGATCGGATGCCTTGTCCCGGGTACATGAAGATGAGGTCAAAACGGAGTCGTCGGATCCCCCGGATCCCATCATCCCGGAGTCCGCTATCGTGGCCGCCCTCACCTGGGACGTGGAGAAGACTGTCCGGGAGGCCCTGACACGAGACCCGGACCCCGGAACCGGACCGAAGAACAAACTCTACGTCCCACCAGAAGCCAGGGCCAGGACTCCCCAAAACTACAGGAACGATACATTGGTCCGTTCAAAATTCTCAAGGTCATCAATCCCGCCGCAGTGAGGCTTCAGCTTCCGGCCTCACTGCGGATTCATCCAGTGTTCCATGTTTCCAGAATCAAACTTCATCACACCTCACCCCTCTGCACTCCGGGTCCGGCACCACCTCCTGCCCGGATCATCGACGGCGAGCCGGCTTGGACTGTACGCCGGCTCCTGGACGTCCGACGGATGGGCCGGGGTTTGCAGTATCTGGTGGACTGGGAAGGGTACGGCCCCGAAGAGCGCTCCTGGGTGAAGAGGAGCTTCATCCTGGACCCGGCCCTCCTGGCCGACTTCTACCGTCGCCACCCGGACAAGCCTGGTCGTGCGCCAGGAGGCGCCCGTTGAGGGGGGGGGTCCTGTTGTGTGGGCCGCTGAAGAGGAGGTACTGCTGGCCCACCACCACCAGAGGGCGCCCTGTCTGGAGTGCGGGCTCCAGGCACCAGAGGGCGCTGCCGCCTCACAGGAGCAGCCAGGGTGACAGCTGTCACCCATCACCTGAGACGAGACAGCTGATATCAATCAACAGGGAGGTATATCAGCAGGATGGCATCTCCACCTCATTGCCGAGATATCGCTCTACCAAGGAGGTAACGTATCCAGCCAAACGGATCATCTTTTGACCATTAAATACTTTTTGCCTTTACACAGAAAGAGAAAAGACAGCAGGAAACTGTATTTTGGATAAGTACTCACATTCCTGCACTCACCTGTATTTTCCTGACAAGAGGTGGAGGTGGTGTTTCCACCCTGTGTGTTGCTGGGTGCAGCCGCACCCACACCTGACTGTATCTGTTCCTTGCCAGCAGTACCGGATCCGACGAGCGGAGGCAGTGGCCACCTGGGGTTCGGGACTTGGCGGCTCCAGTATCCCCGGGGTTCGGTGGCAGAGGAAATCGGGTGGTTCCGGTTCGACTCGGACAGACGTCTCCTATCGTCGAGCCTGCCCACACGACACCTTTGGAATTCGGTTACTGCTGTATTTGTAAATCTGTTGTGTTTGTTGTGTGAGTTCACAACAGTAAAACTTTGTGATTTGACTTTCTCCATTGTCCGTTCATTTGCGCCCCCTGTTGTGGGTCCGTGTTCCTACACTTTCCCAACAGTAGTGTTATTAAATGATTTAATGGTATGCTAATTTCTTTATTAGGATCAGCACAAAGCAGCTCCAGCCACGGAGTTAAACCCTGATGCCACAGACGTCTTATCAGCAGCTCCCAATTAATTAGAGGGAATTGTTCTTTCTTTTGCTTCAGATTGATTACCTTAGTAATCTGCCATAATTTCTGATTGATCTCTTGTTCGTCCTGCCAATGTTCTGCTCCTACACTGTCAAAATAGGTCCTTTCCAGCCAAAAATGTGTCCTGATTCCCTGGGTTTTGATGTCTCTGTCAGTCAAGTAATGTTCTGGGAGTATTATTTCATCATCACTTAAGTCTCCCATCAAAGACTGTCCCAAGCATTGATCAGTCTGTCAGCTTTTTCACTATAATCTAAGCTTTAACTCTTTTGATTTATAACCAACTTTATTTATTTAATCCTCTTACAACCCTAACACTTCCTAATGTCTTTGCTCCCGACTATCTATTTTTCCTTCTAGTTTTCTTTCTTTGAAATAATATCTACCTTCTCTGTATTTACATAGCAGTCTCTTCTCCTGTCTTTTTCTTCACTGTCTCTGTTTCACACTTTCCTCTCTGCCTGTCATGCACCTCCCAAGTCCTTCTGTTGGGTCTAAACGTCTCCTCCTCCTCGTACTCTTTACATTAATCTTGTATGTCAGCCAGCCTGCAAGCCCTCACAGCTCTGCCTGCAACTCCCCGCTTACTCTCCGCTCTCCCACACACCAATCTTCAAAAGCTTTATACACAAAAATTATTAAAAACAACTTTCTATATATCTCTATCTAGACTTCTTCCACCCTTTACTCCGCGGCTTTAAACAACCTTTTTATTCACTTAACACCAATGTGTTCTGTTTAAGTATGTATCTCTTCTTCACGTTAGACAGCTTCTCCGGCGCTGCCAGCAACTTATATATTATTTTTTAACAAGCCCTCTTTGAGCATACAATATTTCATTTACTTCTACGCCTTACCGCGCCTCGCGTGCGTATCCTGTGCTTAATATATTATTTTTCACAAGCTCCTCTCTGAGCATACAATATTTCATTTATTTCTACGCCTTACCGCGCCTCGCGTGCGTATCCTGTGCCTTTCTGCACTTTCTTCTACTTTTTTCACTTACTGAGCTCCTCGTGAGCTTAATGTGCCTTTGCACTGAAAATACTCTCTTTTTCTTTTCTTATAAAAAAAAACTCATATTACTGTGTACTTAATTACTTATTCTTCTCCCACGCCCCACAAGCGTGTATTTGGTGCCTTACTGCACTATTTTCTGCTTCATTAATTCTCATGTATTCTGCACTAACTCTTCATTCATTTTTTTTTTTTTTATAGTTTTTCTCTTTTCTTAAAAAATGACGTCCTTTATTGAGCTCTTTTACTTACTGTGCTACTTTGCACTTTTCTCTTTAAATCTCTTTATCACGTACGGTATTTCTACTGCGCCCCCTCAGGCGCTTATCTTGTGCTTCCTCTGCACGTATTCTCTGTTAAACTCTTTTTCTCACTTATTTCACTTCAGTCTCTGTTAAACTCTTTAAATAACCTTGTATTACCTTGTATCTATTTGTCAGTATACTCCCCTAAATTAACCCCTACAGCGCATGCTATCAGCCGGCACGTTAGTAACGAATTTCAACACCAATTATTCCCCAAGCATCCAGGTTAGTTCTCCATGCACTCTTTTCCGCACCAGAGTTCATGAACATTCCTGACCTTTCACTCACACAGACATTGTTTTTCCCGGGAACACACACACCTTCTGAGCATTTTATCTACAAGGCCTGATAATTTTCAATCTTATCTTTTTTAGTCTCTTATCAATTTTCTTAGTCCAGGTTCTTTTGGGTAAGAGGCAATTAAAAATATCACCTGTCAACTTGGGCGGAAATCCCGACTCACTCCTCCAGATCGTGCAGAAGTTATAAAAGGTTTCTGCTTACCTTTTAGTTGTGATCACTGTTATTTACGGTCTGGAGGGATGAGCTGGACCGTCCCAGGCTGCCGGAATGTCTCTGGACCCTCCTGAAGCTGGCTCGCCAAGTTCTGTCGTGGTCCTCTTTTTGGTCGTCTCAGGATGTCTTCTTTTAGATAACACAAACTAATTGCAAGTGATTTGCTAGAAAAGGACACAACACTTTGGAATAATTCAGCCTTAAGCAAGATAAAATGCACAGAGTTTTTAAGTTTATTTAAGCCTTTGACACAGAGCTTATACAAACTGAGTCCTCTAGAGAGACTGAATATGACAACCGCGCTCATCTATTTATTGGAGACCCGCGGGCATCACTCCTCCTTCGACTTTTTTATTTATTTCATTCCCAAGACATGGTTTTCTATTGGAAGCGTCCTCTAGTGAACCCTAAGTAGGTGTTAGGCCATTATTTCAATGTGACAAACGCTCCCATTAAAACGTGAAGGATTTACAACTGATTTTTTTAAAAGACCTTCGGCCACAGGTGCAGCTGGCCTGAGGCCCCCTGCATGTGGCCTGTGGGCTCATTACTGCTGGGATATCAGCCAACTTGGAAAGTACCTGACAGATCAAATGACTGATAGAGCCCTTTTTTTGGGTTGAACACCTGTTAGTTCAGCCAGAGGACATACAGTTCAGATCAGGACACTTGATAGTTCATCACAGTTCAAATAAGGACCTAAAAATTCTTCTACAGAACACCCACCAAACCTTGGATTGAATACACTCACAATTTTCAGATCTCCTCAGCTACTGGACTTACTCCTTTTGAAGTATCGCTTGGCTATCAACCTCCCCTGTTTCCTCTACAGGAAGTGGACATTGCCATACTGTCAGTTCAGGCCCACCTCAGGCGTTGCCGTCAGGTGTGGAGGACAGCCCGTTCCGCCCTTCTGCGGGCTAAGGAGAGGATGGAACATCATGCCAACCATCACCGCACCCCGACCCCCGTCTACCAGCCCGGGCAGGAGGTGTGGTTCTCTTCGCGGAACATTCCTCTGCAGACGGAGTCTCCCAAGCTCACTCCTTGCTTCATTGGTCCATTTGTGGTTGATTGGGTGGTCAACCCTACCTCTGTGCAACTCCATCTGCCTCGTTACCTGCAGATCCACCCAGTCTTCCGCATGTCCCGACTCAAGCCTGTTTGTTCCAGTCTGTTGTGTCCACCTGCTCCACCGCCTCCTCCTGCCCGGATTGTCGACGGTCATCCGGCCTGGACAGTCAACAAGACCTTGTATGTTCATTGGCGCTGTCGGGGTTTCCAATATCTGGTGGACTGGGAGGGTTATGGGCCTGAAGAATGCTCCTAGGTCAACTGGAGCCTCATCTTGGACCCTTCCCTCCTCTGGAACTTCTACCGGGAGCATCCTGATCAGCCCGGTAGGTCGCCTGGGGGCTTCCATTGAGGGGGGGATACTGTTGTGTGTCGTCCTGGTACCTGCTCCTCTGCTTTCTCTCTCTCTCTCTCTCTCTCTCTCTCTCTCTCTCTCTCTTCCAGGTGGCATTCCTTGTGGAGCTGATGAGCACACCTGTCTGCAATCAACCTGCTGACATAAAAACTCTGGTCCAACAGCTCATCGGCACCAGAAACTCAGTGTTCATGACCTGGTACCTGGCCTCTCTATTTCTGGATAGAACCTCTCTGTTTGGCAATCTGCATGTTCTTGACACCTGTGCTATTTGGGTCTGAGTAATTGTGAACAGCCACCCTCATACTGTTTCTCCTCCTCTGCAGTGACACCACTCTCCGTCAGCTCCACTGGGGGTCACCTGGACCACGGACCATGCACAACTCCACACCTTGAAACTCCACCTGCACACTGGGTCTACTTGGGCTGCACCCACCGGTTTCCACTGCAACGCGGGGTGGGTCTCCACTCTGCAAATCTCCCAAGCAGTATTCACCATTCACACAGCTTTTGTTCTTGTACCATCCTTGTACAATAAATCTGGTTTTCTTTATCCATTCAGCCTCCCTGCATTGGAGTCTAATCCAGGTGTTTGGGATCAAATCCATAATACTTTGTGTTTGATTATACTTGTAGTGTGTTATCATCAGCTGAGCTCAGCTCGCGTCTTTACTGAGGGACTGGAAGTTTGGAAGTATATACATAAAACAATTTAGACACCTGATCTTTTCTAATAATTACAAGATCCTGATGTCGTAATTATGAGATCTTTTCTCATAATTACGAGAAAAGAGCTCATAATTACAAGATCTTTTCTCATAATTACAAGATCAGGATCTCGTAATTACGAGATCAGTGGTCAAATTTTTTTATCCAGTGAATGCAATACGCTTCCATAATCTAGTATGCAAAACAAAAACAAAAAGAGTTTGATGATAATATAAGGCCATAGACCAATGTTGTCCACAGGTTTTCTCAAATGGTGGAGGTCTTCTTGTCACAAATTCAGTCAAGGGGACCACTAGATGGGTATTCCACTCCACCCCAGCCATCAGCGAAGACTCTGACAACTGCATCTCAAACAGATAAAAAGAGAATAGAATCAATCAGCTGGTGCTAACTACTCACACAGAACACTATTTCTCAGCAGCAAAATAATAACAGTCAAGACGGGAATGTGGCCAGAAAACTACATCATAGGTGGCCAACTGATTCTGGTGAGGCCAATGTCATGGGCTGGATTTGATGACTGCCTAGTTTCTTAAATGAATGTGGAATGTGGAACGGACTCTGCCACAGGCCCACTAAACTGCTTGGTGACTCCTGCTTGTGGTGCAAACACCTCCATGGGCTTCTCATCAAATTAATCTTTTTTCTTTTGCAATGTTGTGTTGTTTGATCTCCTGTTTTCTGTTTCTTCACCTTTGTAAAACTTTCCAAAAACCTTGTAATTGTTAGAATGGCCTAAGCAGTGGGTCACCCCTTTGAGTCTGGTCTGCTTGAGGTTTCTTCCTCAATATCATCAGAGGGAGTTTTTCCTTAACACCTGTGTGCTTGCTCTAGGGGTTGGTAAGGTTAGGCCTTGAGGCAGCTTTGATGTGATTTGGCACTATATAAACAAAATTAATTGAACTGAAATTGGTCACTGGCAGTGAGCCCTTTGTTCCACTAACAGTCCAAGAATTTAGATATGATGAGACTGAGTCCTGCTTCAGTAATGAGTAACAAAAGTTAAGATGGTAGGGAAATATTTCAGTACACTAATATCTTAGTCATACCAAAGGGAGGAAAAACATAGTTCTTTAATCTAGATTTGAATGGCTCCATTTGACTGCTTTATCTCAACAGACAGGTTGTTCCACAGAACAGGTGCACAGAAAGTGATAGCTCCGTGGCCTGCTGACATCTTTTTTCCTTTTGGAACACACAGTAATCCAGCATCCTGAGAACGCAGAACACGGGTCTGTACAAAAGGTTTAATTTGATAAGCCAGACAGGGAGAGGTTAGTCCATGGAGGATTTTGATTGTGAATAATCATGGATGGTATAGGTCACACTCTTGGTGTCTGTAATTGGTGTGCTCCTGGAGCTGTTTGGGTGGAGGGGCATTGGCCCTGGTGTGGACATCTCCCTAACCCCTGGGATCTCCTGAAATGGTGAACAGAAACCAGATGGTGCCTGTGTTTGGCCCATACCTGCCAACATTTGAATGTACCAATGCTGGACACCCACGCATGGCCATAAGCGCCACCGGCGAAAAATGTAACTGGGGTGGGGGGTCTGTGGGCGTGCCCAGATGCACACAACTGAGGGAATAATGGGCGTCCCACACACACTCATGCGGGACGCGGGACAAGTGGGTAAATACCACCCAATGCAGGATGGATGGCAGCTCTGGTTTGGCCTCGCCGTCGCTGCTGCCCATGTCCCTGCTGTGTTTGTTTTGTTGTTAGTCTTCCTGCTGGTTTGCAGTGGTCTTGCTGCTCGCTGCTCATATGGTCATCAGGCTCTGCTAAATATGCAAGCTTCTATGGAGGATTACGGTGCTCCATTCAATTTAATTCAATTTATACAACTTATAGAGCACCAAATCACGACAGTGTCGCCTCAACACGCTTCACAGAAAACAACTCAAAAAACAAAACAAAATGGATCAAAAGATCAAAAAGCATAATTAAAAGATTAAAAGCACAATAAAATCTACCTGCAGCTATAAGGCAGTCCGACATGGTGGAGACTTTTAAATTAAGACTGAAGACCCACTTTTTTAGACTGTCTTATCATAAATTTATTCTGTTTTTATGTTTGCCTTGTAATGTCTTTTTATTCTACTTTGTTTTACCTTTTTATGCTATTGTGCCCTTTTTGATTTTGATTTACTCTGTTGTTATAAATTGTGTGTTATGTGAAACACCTTGGGGTGACTGTCATGAGATGGCGCTATATAAATTCATAAATTGAAATTGAAAATATATATAGAAATAAATAAAAAGCACAATAACACAATATGCTAATCATATAAATTATTTTCATGTTTTGGTGATGTGCTCTTTTTGTGGCCTCCATTTGTGCCATTTGTCACCAATCAATGCTGCAGGAGGTCCCATGGACAAAGACGGAGGAGAGGGAGGAGACGTGGAGTCCAGGTGAGGTTGAGGCTGCTCAGGAGTTCTAGAAAAACTTTGTCATTTCCTTTTGATCAACCTGCTGTCTCCAAATGTGTGGATGTACAGCCTGTCTTCTTCGCTGGATCATCGTGGGAGGTCTTGCTGTCTCCATCAGGTGTTTCCTGACTTTCCAGCGGCTGTGCTGGGCCTTTCATGCGTCGGAAGCGTGGGAGGCATCAAGAATCGGTCTAAAAAGCATTATTTTCAATGAGACACCGTTGCTTTATAGAGGCATCAAAAGTGTCGCTTTAGCTCAGCTTTGACCTGACGCATTGCCGCTTGTCAGCAGGCTGACGCGGCCAAAGTTCAACCCAATGTCTTTTTTTTTTTTTTTGAACAAAAGAAGAAACATAAGTTCAACCCAATCCAACTTTTGATGCTCTGAGCTGTGACGTAGCTTCGCGCTGTCCAATAGGAACGGCACGTCGGGCCAAAACACGGAAGACTAGTGGCAGAAACCACTGATCTGTACAAAACAGATCGGTGCAGAAACCACTGATCTGTACAAAACAGAAACTCATTTATTGTGCAGTTTTCTGAAGAAAAATCCTTGGAAATGTTTTTAGTTGTTGTTGTTTGTTACCTCAAAATTTTTGATTACTGTTTAAAAAAAAGTTTCGAACACGTAATTAAATTAGCTAAATCAATAGATGGTTCTTTAGAAACCTTTCATCTGTAAATTAAAACAACCTGTTATTTCAGATTAGATAATTTCTTGTTTAACATAAGGAACCTTGGACATTTATGTTTAGACAAATAAAATAACATGGAAATTTGTACATTTTTTAAGTCTGGTAGATTATTACTTGGTGATTAAAATGAAAATATTATATATTTAGCATTTGTTCATTGTTCATTCAGTTTTTTAAAGTATCGGATCGGGACTCGGGATCGGCAGATACTCAAAATCAGATGACTCCGAATCGGGACATCCCTAGTGTTAATATGCCATCCACCTGGTCCATGTACCTCCTTCTTGAGGACTTTAGTGACTTTTTATCTGGCATGTTGAAGCTGTTGGGACTTTTAATTGTTGGCGATTTTAATTTGCATGTAGATAAATCTGCTGCTAAATTCATGAGTCTGATGGAATCTTTTAATCTGATCCAACATGTGTCTGTCTCCACACATAACAAAGGACATGTTTTAAATTTTATTTTTATGCTTGGCCTAAATATTGACGCTATTTATTCTCAGGACATTTTTACTTATGATCATGTTTGTATTCTTTTTAATTTGTCTCTTAATTTGGATTGTCTCTGTGCTCCTCGGGTGCATTTTCTGCTGCTTTTAATCTCTATGAGATTTTTATTTCGGATGACGTTAGTATTTTAGTTAATTGTTTTAATTCATCATTGCCAGTCTATTAGACAGAGTGGCTCCTTTAAAACCAGACATGCCCCTTTGAATAACTCTTAACAATTTTAAGAGAACCTGTCAGAAAGTGCAGCGTTTGTGGAAATCCACAAAGCTCCAGGTCCATCTCCTTCATTTAAAGGAGTTTTTCATTTCTTTTAACAATATGGTGAAAGATGTGAGGGCTGCTCATTTTTCAAAACAATTTTTTTTTAACAGTCGACAGAATCCAAAAATTTTACTTGACACAATTAGAGATATTGTTACACCTGCATCTCCTGCTGCAACCATTCAGTCTAATGATGACTGTGAGGACTTTTTGTCCTGTTTTAATCAATAAAATTCATGGTAACCAGGGCGACATCAAACCCTCGCTTCCTTCTCCTGTCAAATGTCTCACCCGGCCATCAGTACTGGACAGCTTCACAAAGATATCACTGAAAGAGCTCATCAGCGTGGTTGATAGGATGAAACCTTCCTGCTGCCCATTTGACATTGTACCCACTTATTATTCCTAAAGGTTATCCACACCATTTGCCTTTTTTTTTCGGTAATCAACAGACCACTGATTTCTGGCTGTGGCCCTCAGTGTTTTAAACAGGCTGTTTCAACCTCTTTTTTAAAAAAAAAAAAACCTAATGCTGACCTTTCTCTTCCTCAGAATTTTATACTGATTTCAGCATTGCCTTTTATCTCTAAAATTTTAGAAAAACTGGGGGCCAAACAGCTTAATGAGGTTTTAGCTGAGCACAATATTCTTGACAAATTTCATTCTTGGTTCTGTCACTTGCACTCTATTGAAACAGCTCTTCTTTTATAATATATTTTAATACACAGATATGCAAGTAAATATTCAATACTTTTACTTTTGGATCTGTCTGCAGCTTTTGACACAGTTGATCACAGTGTTTTAATTGAGAGACTAAGGACATGGGTGGACATCTCTGGGTCAGTTGCTGTAGCTAAATATATGTTCTTCTTCTACTATTCTGTCCTGTGGTGTGCCCCAAAGTTCAGTTCTGGGACCCATTTTATTTGTTCTTTATATGATGTCTCATATTTTTATGCAGATGACATACAGCTGTACATCTCTTTTATGCCACAAAATGTTACTAACGTATCTGTTCTTCAAAACTGTGATTTTGTCTTAAAAACTGGATGGCTACAAACTATCTGTAACTTAATACAGCAAAAACTGAAGTTGTTGTTTGTGCCCCTGAGGAGTTTCTTTCTTCAGTGATTAAGAACTTTAGCTTTCCATCTTCTTCTGTTCGCTCAGCAGTCAGAAATCTGGATGTTACATTTGACCAGGCTCTCAATTTGACACCCATTACTCGTCTTGTGCAATCTTGCTTCTTCCATTTGCAGAACAATGCCCGCCTTTATTAGTGTTTTTATTAGTCTCCCTAGGGAGAAATTTGCCTTGGGCAGAGGGGTTTGCTGCACAAACAACACATCCAACACATACCACCCATGCATCAAAAACAATTGCCTAATAGATCAAAGATAAAATACATAATCAACAAAACCATACCAGCATCTTAGTGTAAATTCAGCAACACATGACCTTATACTATCCTTCCTATCCACCCTGAGCCATCTGCTCATTTATGAGCTTCACTGACAATGGGATAAATGAGTGTTTGTATTGGTTATATTTACAAAAAGGAACTCTGTGCCTCCTGCCTGAGTTAAGTAAAATATATTCAGAGTGCAGTACATAAAATATTGACTGCAAGTCTGAGGATTGCTTGTTCAAACAAATCTTGGGAAGTTACGGGTACCACCATACCAATCATTTTGCCGGCTATTTTTGTCAGATTTAGTATTTGAGTTTTTAATTTAACTGTTAAATTGCCAAACCAGCTGGTAATACCATACCCTAACACAGACTCAATAGCTGCTCTGTAGAAAATCAACTTAATATTCCTACATACACCAAACAATCAGAGCTAACAGAAAAGGTGTGCGCACTGGTGGATCAGGGCACAAATGCTTGACACTTGCATGTGCCATCTTATCTTGTTATCAGTGTAAACCCCCAGATATTTGTCATCCATGTATGGTGACCAAACTATGGCCCCCAATAGACCTGGGGTCCACCAACATCTCCTCTATTTTACTCGTATCAATCTGCAGTTGGTGAGCCTCACACCAGTTCACAAACCTGTCCACTCCAGATTTGTGACTACTTGAATTTGTATGTGTATTTATATTTGTAATAGTATTACAGTGTTGTCTGAAAATTTAATAACGTGCTGGTTTGGCTGTGAGCTGACAGTCATTGGTATACAATGTAATAAAAATACAATGTAAATACAAATGGTGAACTAACAGTCTAGAAGGGCTCCAGTGCTGCAGCTGAGCTGAAAATGATCATCCATGCTTTAATTTCATCCTGTCTTGACTATTGTAATTCATTGTTCCCTAGCCTCACTAAGTCTTCTCTGGATCATTTACAAATGGTCCAGAATGCGGCTGCAAAGCTTCTTACAAGGTCATCTTAGAGGGCTCATATAACACCCATTGTGTGCTCTTTGCACTGGCTGCCCATTCAGTTCATACTGCACTCTAAGAAATGAAACACAGGGGTTTTTAAATGTAATTAAAACTATTATTTTCAATATAATTGCAATTGTTAATTTTAGATATTTAAGTAATGTTTCATTTGATTTAATTAATTTCAACTACAACATTGTTTTGCACTTAATTGACAATGTTATGTGGAAAAAGTTACCTTAACTTTATCAATTAAATTCATTTTATTTCTAAGAGTGTGCAACTTAAAATATTGGTGATGACTTTTAGAGCGCTGCACGGTCAAATGCCTCTACATCAGTGAACTCTTGTACCCTTATGTGACAAGTAGGTCTCTGAGGTCCTTAGACTAGAACCTGTTGGTTGTACCTTGGCCAAGGCTGAAGACCAAAGGAGACTGTGAGAGGTTGTAGCTCCCAAACTGTGGAATGCACTGCCACTACACCTACGTTCTGTCGACTGTTGGAACTTTTCAAGAGAAGCTCAAGTGCTTTTTTCACTGTGAAGCACTGTGTTTTTATCATGAAAGGGGCCATTCAAATAAACTTAGTTACTACTAATAACAAAACCTTAAAATCTGACCTTGCACAGACAGGAAGCCAGAGTTAGGGTGATATAGTCTAACTTTCCTCTCCTAGTCAAAATTCTAGTAGCAGCACTTTGAACCAGTTGGAAACCTCTGATATTGAACTGCAGTAAACCAGAAGAAAAGTACATGACAGTAATCCAGTCAGGAACAGATAAAGGCATGAGTCAGTGTTTTTGCATCAGCCATAGACGGGATAAAGAGTCCAAGAGTCAATATCAGAAAACTCACAGGGTCTGCATGTGCACTTGTGCGCATGTTGCCTGTTATTATAAAGTGCTAAATCTGAGCCCTTTTCAAGTATTAAAAATGTTAAGTGGGTGGCTTAATCTTAAAAGTGAAGGTGTTTTATGTGGTCTTCAGATAGAAGCAGTCTGGCAGGAGGACAGAGCAAATTTGGAGAGGAAGCAAAACATTAAAAATAAAAAAAAACAACACACAAGCTTTTTTCTACTGATTTATCACAGTTAGACACAAGTTAATTAAATTTACAACAGATTTGGTGCAGATCACAACCTTATCAGTTGAGGATAAGTGTCCTGCACATTTGGAAATTGCTCTCAGCAGTGATATAAATCAGGTAAATGGTGTTACGATACATTAACGCTGCAAATCCATTCATATTTCTGTGCCTATTTAAGCTGCCGTTTCATCAGACATGATGGAAAATATAGCCAGATGTTGAACAGTCATTTGACATCAGTTTTATATTTCAGAAACACTTTTTTGCCAAGATATCATTGGCTCAAATGTTGCTCTGTCTTTTAGATAGATAGATAGATAGATAGATAGATAGATAGATAGATAGATAGATAGATAGATAGATAGATAGATAGATAGATAGATAGATAGATAGATAGATAGATAGATAGATAGATAGATAGATAGATAGATAGATAGATAGATAGATAGATAGATAGATAGATAGATAGATAGATAGATAGATAGATAGATAGATAGATAGATAGATAGATAGATAGATAGATAGATAGATAGATAGATAGATAGATAGATAGATAGATAGATAGATAGATAGATAGATATTTCATAGTTATTGGGCAATGGTTGCAGTATGGAGAATTTTGTCTCTTCATCTACTGAAGCAGATCATAAGAGCTTCACACCGTAATAGAGGCCTGATGAATGTTGAGGAATTCTGCGTGAGCTGAAGTCTTCATCAAGCTGAAGTTTCCATTTTCGAGTTCCTAAAGCAGCACCACGATGGATTCATTTCACTTGGGAATCGTTTCACGGCAGAGCTTACACGCCACCGGACAGGCAGGCTGCGGAGGCGCGGGACATTTAAGCCTCCATCAAATAACGGGTTTGTAATTTCACAGCAAACAGCCATGTTGAGCCAATCTCAGCTGCTGCCTCTCTCTAATTTTATCTCCACAGGTCCGTCCCGGTCTCTCCTCGGCCCCCAGATGTGCCCCGCCCCTCACCCAGACCCTCAATCTCAATCCTTTCCTCAAGCCGTCTCCATCTCTGACAGCTACAGACTCTATTAGCAGTGATTGGTTACAGCTCACAGCCATGAAATTATCCTCGGGGGGAATCTTAACAACTCACGTTAGCTGCAACGTGAAACCTGCTGTATGTGTAAATGTGGCACGTCAGAGCGAAGGTGCAGTCAGATGATGCCAAATGCTTAGAGAACATCTGCAGTGCCTCAAACCCCCGCTGCTTTTTGTGTGCAGATGGGTGGTGCAGAGAAGACAAGTGGTCCCATCCTATTGTCCTCAGACTCCAGTATCACTGCAGCATTTTGAAAAACTTCCTTGTAAATGTGGCAACTCTTCCTATGTGGTTTGTTGAAGTGTCTGTCACATCTTTGGGGAAAAATGCTTTGTTAAAGTTGACAGGGAACATTAAATTCTGTCATACAGCCACAGTGTAAGGCACATGAGAAGCTGAGTGCATGAGGCTGAATGCTAAAAATGTTGCTTCCTCCCACACTTCAACCTGCATGATGTTTCTGTCAGGTCATGTTTGGGAGCGTGGCCACATCCAGCACTTCACAGAGATGCAGTGAAAACACAGTGGATGCAGTAGTCAGGTTGCAGCTCCTGCCATTACTATACACCATGTCAGGACGTGGTGGCGTGGCACCAATGGGTGGGGGACACAAATGCAGACTCATGGACAAAGGAGTTGGAGTAATTAAAATGGCTTTTTATCTAGAAACCAGGCAGAGGTTCAGTACACAGTTTGCCAGTCAGTGATGCGGAGGTGACAGACAACCGAAAGACAGCAGTGAGGTACAAAAACAAGCAAGGTTTAAACATGGTGTGACAAAAATCACAGGTTGTGGCAAGAGTGTGGTTCAAAAAACAAGGCGGGGTCATACACAGCAACCAGTCAATAACTAAACAGTGGCGAAGACACTAAACAAAGGCTGGAACAAGGGCAGAAGCATAAGGCAAGAAGCACAACAAACTGGCAAAAACACGAGAAACACACATACACACACACACATATATACACTCAACAAAAATATAAACGCAACACTTTTGGTTTTGCTCCCATTTTGTATGAGAGGAACTCAAAGATCTAAAACTTTTTCCACATACACAATATCACCATTTCCCTCAAATATTGTTCACAAACCAGTCTAAATCTGTGATAGTGAGCACTTATCCTTTGCTGAGATAATCCATCCCACCTCACAGGTGTGCCATATCAAGATGCTGATTAGACACCATGATTAGTGCACAGGTGTGCCTTAGACTGCCCACAATAAAAGACCACTCTGAAAGGTGCAGTTTTATCACACAGCACAATGCCACAGATGTCGCAAGATTTGAGGGAGTGTGCAATTGGCATGCTGACAGCAGGAATGTCAACCAGAGCTGTTGCTCGTGTATTGAATGTTCATTTCTCTACCATAAGCCGTCTCCAAAGGCGTTTCAGAGAATTTGGCAGTACATCCAACCAGCCTCACAACCGCAGACCACGTGTAACCACACCAGCCCAGGACCTCCACATCCAGCATGTTCACCTCCAAGATCGTCTGAGACCAGCCACTTGGACAGCTGCTGAAACAATCGGTTTGCATAACCAAAGAATTTCTGCACAAACTGTCAGAAACCGTCTCAGGGAAGCTCATCTGCATGCTCGTCGTCCTCATCGGGGTCTCGACCTGACTCCAGTTCGTCGTCGTAACCGACTTTAGTGGGCAAATGCTCACATTCGCTGGCGTTTGGCACGTTGAAGAGGTGTTCTCTTCATGGATGAATCCCGGTTCACACTGTCCAGGGCAGATGGCAGACAGCGTGTGTGGCGTCGTGTGGGTGAGCGGTTTTCTGATGTCAATGTTGTGGATCGAGTGGCCCATGGTGGCGGTGGGGTTATGGTATGGGCAGGTGTCTGTTATGGACGAAGAACACAGGTGCATTTTATTGATGGCATTTTGAATGCACAGAGATACCGTGACGAGATCCTGAGGCCCATTGTTGTGCCATACATCCAAGAACATCACCTCATGTTGCAGCAGGATAATGCACGGCCCCATGTTGCAAGGATCTGTACACAATTCTTGGAAGCTGAAAATGTCCCAGTTCTTGCATGGCCGGCATACTCACCGGACATGTCACCCATTGAGCATGTTTGGGATGCTCTGGACCGGTGTATACGACAGCGTGTACCAGTTCCTGCCAATATCCAGCAACTTCGCACAGCCATTGAAGAGGAGTGGACCAACATTCCACAGGCCACAATTGACAACCTGATCAACTCTATGCAAAGGAGATGTGTTGCACTGCATGAGGCAAATGGTGGTCACACCAGATACTGACTGGTATCCCCCCCCCCCCCCCCCCCAATAAAACAAAACTGCACCTTTCAGAGTGGCCTTTTATTGTGGACAGTCTAAGGCACACCTGTGCACTAATCATGGTGTCTAATCAGCATCTTGGTATGGCACACCTGTGAGGTGGGATGGATTATCTCAGCAAAGGAGAAGTGCTCACTATCACAGATTTAGACTGGTTTGTGAACAATATTTGAGGGAAATGGTGATATTGTGTATGTGGAAAAAGTTGTAGATCTTTGAGTTCATCTCATACAAAATGGGAGCAAAACCAAAAGTGTTGCGTTTAGATTTTTGTTGAGTGTATATATATATATATATATATATATATATATATATATATATATATATATATATATATATATATATATATATATATTCATTTATATAGCACCAGTCTCTTGCTGAAGATTTTAAGGTTCTGCTACTAGTCTATAAAATTGTTCATGGACTGGCACCTCCCTACCTAGCTGTCCTAATTAAACCTTACGTATCGGCCCGGGCTTTGCCTTCTCCGGGTGCAGGACTATTTTGTGTCCCTAGGGTGAATAAGAGCTTTCTCTTATCATGCCCCTGTTCTATGGATCTCCCTGTGTCAATAAAATAGTCACATTCTGTAGAGACTTTCAAGTCCAGACTTAAGATGCACTTATTTTCCCTTTCGTATGGCTAGCATACTGGCATAGTATAGTTCTATGCTTTTTACTCTTTTAATTCACTTTATTAGGAAAAGGAGCATGCTGCGGCCTCAACTTTATCTAAATTCTGGGTCCTTTTGTGAAGCTTAGGGCTATAGGCCGGTGATCACCTTAGTATTTCCTGTTTTTCTTGTTGTTTAATGGTGACAAATTATACTGTATTTCTTGTCTTTCTGATGCCTGATTCTGTTTTTTCTCTCTGTTTAAGGTGCAGCTCCATCCAGAGATGGGAGTTGTATTGATCCTGGAGACCCCCTGTCCTGTGCACCAACAGCATTTCCTGTATATTCATTTTGTGAATTGTTTCTATGAATTGTTCTGTAATTTGTGTCTATATCATGGCCCAAGCAGAGGGTCACCCCTTTGAGTCTGGTCTGCTTGAGGTTTCTTCCTCAGAGGGAGTTTTTCCTTACCACTGTTGCTCTGGGGGTTGGTAATGTTAGACCTTACTTGTGTGAAGCACCTTGAGGCAACTCTGTTGTGATCTGGCGCTATATAAATGAAATTAAATTGAAATTGAAATTGAAAATATTCCGATGAGCGCCACTATTTTAAAAAGCCATGATTTATAGCAGTCAATTGAGTTGTTATAACTTTTAAAAAGTATTGGTTCAGGCACAGTTTCAAAAATATCAGTTTAGTACCAGCATCACAAAAAACCCAAGCAATTCCCAGACTGATGGTTGATACATTCTTCTGTTCTGAGCTGGTCTCTATATTGTTAGACAAACAAAGGAAGCAAAGCGTTTTAAAGGAAAGAAGATTGTACTGGGAGCACTGGGGCATCGAGTGTTTGTGTGCCACGGACAAATGGTTTGCACATGTCACTAGTCAGATGGGCCCTGAAACACAATTTTGCTTTGGGTCTCAGGGAGGTTCAGACTGGCTCCACTCACGGGGCAATGAGTCAGTCAGTATATTTGTATCATCATTAAAACCATTTCCCTCAGACACACATCATAATACTGAAGCTAAATCTGCTCTGACTTCTGTTTCATTTTGTTTTTAAATGCCTTTGGTTGGACTTTTCATCTGCTTTTCTGGACTTTTCTGCTCCAACTGTAATTTCCAACACAGAAAAGATTATTACTGTACGTAATTAAACACCTCATACAGATGAAGTGTTTCAGGAAAAAGGAAAATGTTCTAGTTTTGACAGAACACCTGCACTTGCACGTTTAATGTTCAGATTGTGGGGGGGTGGAACACGGGCGAGATGATTTAGTGCAGGCAGGCGTAGCAATGGAAATGCTGAAATGTTTTCCTAAGGCGCACAGAGCACTTAACAGCTGCAGGTTACATTCACTCACAAAAAGTCTCATAAACACGTCTGACTTATCCACCTGCTGGAGTGCAACCGTAATGAAGTGTAGATTGAAAAGCTTTTGACATAAGAACCTTGCAATTACACACATTCGCGCATGTGCACGTTTAAAGTGCACTTGCCATCAGTGACGTACTGTAACTACACTGTGTGATGCATTTGTCAGAAACAGATCGCTGCATGTCTGTGCACCCACAATGATAAATATACTGCTGAGAAAAGAGATTCCACTGAGTTCTGATGGAGCTTACCTCCATCTCTATCTCAGCTCATGAACTTTCTTCTTTCTCCATCTTTCATCACTCCAGCACAGTGCTGCAGGGCTTCCAAGGTTTTAAACACATCCAGTTTAAAACACTAATGTGAAGTGCAGCTTTAATGGTCCACATAACATTTTGGGCCCTATCTTGATGGACCTTCAGTCAGAGCTTTTGTGCAAATCTACAGTTGTATGCAAAATTTGGGCACCCCTGATCATTTTCATGATTTTCCTTTGTAAATCACTGGATAAGAAATTTCAGTTAAATATATCATATAGCAGACGAACACACTGATATTTGAGAAGTGAAATGACATTTCTAGTATTTACAGAAAGTATGCAATAATTATTTAAACAAAATTAGGCAGGTGCACATACTAATGATCAGATGGTCAGACTGTGATACTAATGATCAGACTGTATTCCATTTTTGTTAATCAACACCCTGAAAGCCAAAGAAGTCATTCCTTCACACAACATGCTCCAGTGTTACATGTTGTATAAAAAGCAAAAGGAATGATGCCTGATTATTTCACACTTTATAATGTAACTAAAAAATAAAAAAAATAAGTCTGAAAACATGGAACATCACGTCACAAATTATATGACAATTTTTTTTATTTTTTTTTTGCTCACATTCCCTATTTACACATGACTGGTTTGCCCACTGCGCTGTAAAATTAACTTCTTATATCTCATTCAAAACAAGCACGCCTCACACCAGGAGCTGCAGCCATTCCTGCATAATTCCAATAGCTTGATCCTCCACTATCACCCTGTCACAGATTCACACACTGAAGTAGGTCACCAGAATCTACAAACAGGGTTTCCACCTCCCAATAACCACAGTAACCACCTCACTGCTCAACGTGAACAGGAAGAGAAGCCCACAGCCAATCACACGTCAAGGACAAGATTTTATTAGTCTGCATGTTTCATATATATATATATATATATATATATATATATATATATATATATATATATATATAATACACACACACACACACATACGGTGTATCTGGAAAGTATTCACAGCACTTCTACATTTTGTTATGTTACAGCCTTTTTCCAATATGGATGAAATTCATTTTTTCCCACAAATTCTACACACAATACCCCATAATGACAATATAAAAAATAAGATTTTTTCAGATTAATTAAAAATTTAAAAAACTAAGAAATCACATGTACGTAAGTATTCACAGTGTTTGCCATGAAGCTACAAATTGAGCTCAGGTGCATCCTGTTTCCACTGATCATCCTTGAGATGTTTTTACAGCTTAATTGGAGTCCACCTGGGGTAAATTCAGTTGATTGGACATGATTTGGAAAGACACACACCTGTCTACATATAAGGTCCCACAGTTGACAGTGCATATCAGAGCACAAACCAAGCATGAAGTCAAAGGAATTGTCTGTAGATCTCTGAGACAGGATTGTCTTGAGGCACAAATCTGGGGAAGGATACAGAAACATTTCTGCAGCTTTGAAGATGTTTTATCTTGTTAGTAGAATCTTGAGGGGGAAAAAATGAATTTACTCCATTTTGGAATAAGGCTCTAACCCATTGATTGCCTGGATCTTAATCTTGATCGAAACGCTTCTCACTTGAGTGGCTGAAGGCCTCCTGTTCTGGGACATTTTGGCATCTTTGAACCTGCACAATGCCCATAAAGATGAACCATTCAAGTTGTTTGTGATGCCTTGTTGCTAAACACATAGTGCTGATGGTTATTAAGGGGACCTTCACACATAGTGCGAATTTGGTCGAATTGTGCATAAAGTGTGCATGAAGCAGGAATCGTATGCAAAACATGCACCTGTTGCTACAAATATTTGCACACACCAGCGGCTGAAAGACAGAGTGTGCACTGTGCAAGCCCACTGAACCCTCTTGCGACAGGTGTCGGCCAAATTCCAGGTGACACACGAACATCTAACACCGCTCACTTGGCACTTAGAAAATGTGTGGCCATTCGTACTATTAACACAAAAACAGTCAGCAGAAATCACTGTTGAGCTGGCAGTGAAATTTGTCTAAGTGGCCCACAAGTGTGGCTTTGCAAACAGACACAGTGACACGTTGGTGTGTGCGCTGAACTGACAGGAGGTGTGCCCACTGACAGAAGCAGCTGTGAAGATCTGTGGTTCTGGACGTCATGGCTGGATAGCACGTACTGTGTCTGGATGGACATGGACTAACAACTGCCCACTGTGATGCGCGTATATCTGGTTGCTGTCCTCACGTGGACATAAATAAAAACATATATCACTGTGGCAATGGGCTGCAGCAAGTGAGCGCGCACACGGCGCGCACATTGACAGGCTGCCCTCGGGTTGAAATGGACCGTCAGATCAGAACACGCAGCAGGTGATCTGGCTGTCATGTCACCCACATGAGCTCTGTTCCACATGTCATGGTGTCAGTCCTGCTGCGCACCATCCACAACATATACGTGTCGGGCTGGACATACACCAGCAGATGTGGACATGATAAGAGCACACTGCTCCATTCATGTCATTTCATGACTGTACGTCTGTGACCATGGGTGATCTACAGAGAAACAGACGGGTCATATTTGTTTTGTCCACTTGATAAGAGGGATTCAATAAAATGCAGTGTTTTTATGTGGTGTGTGGTTTTATTTTATTTAAATACATCTGTGTCCTTCCTGATATCAGCCAGTTTCCTGCACCTTTCACAGGACAGCGATGGTAGCTCAGTGGTAAAGTTTCTGACTGGCAATAAGAGCTTTTGGAAAGTGCAGGTTAGAGTGCCGTGGGTGGCATGTAATTTTTATTTTTTATTTTCACAGCAGCTGTGTTCCCACATGCTCGAAACTGTTGCAGCATGTATGTTTTTATTTTTTATTTATTTTTTCTTCACAGCAGCTACGCGATGTGGCACTGTGTTCCCGCGTACACGAACCATCGTAGTGGCATCGTGCACGCCTGTCCATTGGTGCGATGGTTCGTGGTTCGCTCATACGAGCTGTTCCGGCGGGAGTCGCCCTGAATTGTACATAGTCACACTATGTGTGAAGGGTCTCTAAGGCTAGTCTTGCTTTTTGTCTCTGTCACCATTTTTTTTTTTTATTATGGTTATTAAATGACTCACATTTATTTCCATGATATTTGTAAAGAGAGCTTACGGAGAGGAAAATTCCACCAAAGAACTAGGGACCACCACAGCCCTAATCAAAAGGTTTATAATACAACAATTTGAAGAACCGTCCCTAAGGAGTGTTTGTGGTTGAGGGGTTAAGGCACATATGCAGCAGAATGCAGTTTTCAGCATCATCCTGGTTTGAGTCCAGGGCTGGATGGCATTTGCTGCATGTCACCCCCATCTTTTCAGGTTTCCTGACTGTCTCTCTGATAAAGGCTTAAAAATGCACAGAAGAAAGTAAGACCCTTCAGCTACTCCCTTGTTTTCACTCAGGGTCCCCACAGCACATCTGAGACAGATCTGCATATTGATTCGGCACAGGTTTTATGTCAGATGCCCTTTCTAACACAACTCCACAATTACATGGAGAAATGGGGCAGGGGAGGTTTTGAACAGGGAACCTTCCGCACTGAAACCAAGTGCACTAACCACTTGACTACCACCCCAATTAAAAATGCACAGAAAATACGTGGGTATACATAAAAAATAATCTTTCCTAAGCTTCATCACTGTTGAAGGTCAACATTTTACTACAGGATCTGACCTAATATAAGATAGACAACTAATCAAAAACAAAATATGAGGCATTTTTCATGAGCCATGCTTATGGATCTGGTTCTTTTTGCATTTCTGAACAATTTTTGCAGCCATTCTGAATCTGTTGCCTGCTGCTGTTTTATGCTATAGTGTCTGTCACACTATGACGAATTGAGGAAATGAATGATTAACATAGAAGAAATTTTGATATCTGTTTGTGTTCATTTCTGTTCTGTACAACTCTTTTTCTCATTTGTTAAATGGGTTCCTTGTCAGGTAATGTCCGGCAAGTCCATCAGAAACTTTTGTGCATGTTCAAAACTTTGAGTGGACATCAGATGGAGACCTTTCCCCATGACTGCATTTACTGTTTTGTCCTGTACTTGTTTGTTACTTCTATGATACTTGTGTTCATATCCTGTGGTTGTCCAATGCTTCAGACTGGGGTTCTGATTGGCCAAAGGTCCAGCATTCTGTATGATATCAGTACAAGGGGAAAGAGGACAGTTCCTGATGCAGCAACATGCATATTTACTGTTCATTTAGCAAATAGTAAGTCCCTTCGGCTGCTCCCTTGTTTTTGCACTCAGGGTCGCCACAGCAAATCCAAGGTGGACCTGCATGTTGAATTGGCACAGGTTTTATGCCGGATGCATTTCCTGACGCAACTCCACATTACATGGAGAAATGGGGCAGGGGTGGGATTTGAACCTGGAACCTTCTGCACTGAAACCAAGCACATTAACCACTTGGCCACCACCCCTGCCTCACTATTCATTTAGCAAATATCAGACTTAATTGAAGAAAAGGACAGCTTGGCTCTGCACATTTTTATCTGGACATCAGAGCACACCTGATGGATTCTCTTGGCAAGAAGGTGCCACAGAGAAAGAAGGGTGGATATCCTTGTTCTTGCAGCCACACTGAACGCTGGCAAAGTGAGAGGATGCTATCAGCTCAGGAACGTAGTGAGGAAGTATGATGTAATGATCCCTGAGCTAATTGGATTCATTTCATTTATATAGGGCCAAATCACAGCAAAGCTGCCTCAAGGCGCTTCACACAAGTAAGGTCTAATCTAGAGCAAGTACACAAGCAACAGTGGTAAGGAAAAACTCCCTCTGATGATATTGAGGAAGAAACTTCAAGCAGTCCAGACTCAAAGGGGTGAGTCATTGCTTCTAGCCATATTTACATTCAGACCCAGTGAATCCCACTCAAATCCGGCTTCCCCCAGCACACATATGTGGCTTGAAATCAATAAAAATCTTTCTGCTGAATGCAGCTCTTTGTGTTGCCAGTGGCAATGTGACACCGTCCATCCATGAGAGCCCAAATCCACTGGAGACTGACAGGTTAAGTGACATTTGCCACTCGACAAATTATTTTAATCCTTTACAAATCACTTTACTCAGTTTGTCATAGCGTGACAACACCTTATCATTGTGAACAATCGCATGTGTTTAAACTGCTCTTTGTTATGGTTCTCTGCATTTGTGTCCTTGCCTAGATCATATATGACGTAAGCAGGTGATTACATGAACAAAGACACTCCTGAAATGTGCTGTTTGAGTTAGTTTTATGCACTTCAACAGCCTTAGGACATTAAATCTGTGGGACCAAACACTTCTAAGTACAAAGCAGTAATCATTTTTAGATCCCACAGGGGGAAACTACCAAAACCTTCATTATAGCCTCATTAGAAAATATTCTATATTGAAAGAAACAAAACCAGCCTGCAGCCTTTATCGTTATTATAATAACAGTCAATATGTACCATAGAAAATAAAATACAACAGGATAACTACATTCAGTGAAAACATCTGTCAAAAATAATGACAGAAGAAGATTAAAGTCACATTCATTCAACCTTTTTAAAGAAAGTGTGTAATTGAACAGATCAAATGCTGACTTCTGTTTGTTTCACTGATGTGCCTGGCAGCGCCACTCTCACAGCAGATTTATAGTTCCTGGATCCTGGCAGGGAGCGAATATCTTTCTTCCCCTTTTTCCGCCTGTTGGTCTTTAACCACTCAGGCAGATTCGGGCCTCAGGTGTCCCCCGTGTGTAGGGGTGCAAAATCCAACTATCAACTCACTGCTGGCAAGAAGAGGCGCACGTGTTAATTTGTGTGTGTGTCTCGGTAAAAGTTTCAGTGTGGAGTTTATCATCAGTGGGAGAAAGACGCCTGCAGGCTCTGAGGCTTTTGAGTTTCTACCTTTAGAAGAAAAAAAAGAAAAAAATTGGCAGCAGCAAGAAAACTTAATCCTACTCCTACAGGGCAAGATGAGGCCCAACTGACAAGAAGAAGACAAAGAGAGGAGGGCACGAGAGAGGGAGCGAAGTGAGTTTTTAATGTCACAGCCTCTGAAATATGAACAAATTGAGAATCAGATACCTTAAATCCTTTCTGCTCAGACTCAGCCTCAGTGTGTTTGAGAAAGCGCAGAGTGTTAGAACTGTAAATAATCCAAATGCCCAAAAATCAGTGACTGCATAACACTGTCTGCTATAAATGTGTACGCTGTACATCTCAGACCCTGCAGGCGCACATTCTCATGTTTCCTGTAAGAAACAGATACGGATGAATTGCTGATGAAATGCCAAAAGAAACTAATGTAAAAAAAAAATGTTCCTTGGCTCCTTCTAATTTCAGAGCCCATGAGTATTATTTTAACCCTCAAGTGACCAAGTGAGGTCATTTATGAGCCAGGGCATACATTTTTGTGCACCATTTTTTGAATGTTAATCAAAAAAAGTTTCCTACCATAAATTTGTCAATCTATTTGTTGTGCGCTTTTTCATTGAATTTTTGCAAGGATCGGCCAATCTGTGTGACAAGTATAATCCAAACTTGAAGATCTATGAGATTTTCAACATTATAACTTCAGATGGTATTGTAATTTGCCAACTCTAATCATTATATTTTAGTGTTTTGCAGGGAAGCATGGCCAACAGACCATAAGATTTACAGCTGCACAAGCACTGAGACTGATTCTTGATGCCCAGAGTGAGGATGAAAAGGATGATGGGCAAATACTATATTAGAGAATGAAATGTATATGAAGAACCCTAAAACAATCATTTATTTAAAAGTATTCCAATATAAAGTCAATGGAATCATGAATAACCCCACCCCGTTATAGTACATGGGTGCAAGCAACTGAAATTTTTTTGACTGAACATTTTCTGCAAGTGGACGGCCGAGTGCCAAAAGTGTGAGGTCCCCTTGGGGGTTCTGGGGGCATGCCCCCTGGAAATTTTGAAAAGATTGTGCAATTTGGTGCATTCTGAGAGCACTTTGGTCAGTTTCTCTTGGTTTAAATCTGTGGTATTTAACTCTTATACTGGAACAAAATAAGTCTTAATTTCATTCAAATTTATTTTCTATCTTGTATGTATTGTCTGTAACACCTTTCCACAAATGCACTGACTGTCTGCATTAACTGACTTTAATTCTGCTTTCATTGTTTTCATTCTACATTTATCAAATTCTAAGTGTCTCATAAAACAAATCAATAATTGCACCCTTTCTGCATTTAATAAATAATACACTTAAAGACATGATAACTATTGTCTATGAAAAGTCTTTTGCCACTTGTAAGTAATTTAAAACTGATGCAACAATTAAAAAAAGACCATCACCAGATCAAGACCGCATATTAATGCCAAATTCCACCACCAGACCAAGTGAATTTTAAATAAAGTGTTGTGAAATACTGTCACCAGAATGCAGCCCTTTCAAATGCTACCAGCTTTAATATAAATAATATGAGCGAAGCGTCGCACAGCGGCGTGAAGCTCACTCATGGTACAGGGTGAACTAAACAGGAAGTGACAAAATTCAAGTCCACAGTAAAACAGGAAATGTTCAAATGTCAAACACTTCCTGGATTGACAGACGAGATCCCATGGAATCGCACGGGAACTCAGTGGCGAGCTCACACTCAAACAGGAAGTGCTGAATTCTCAGTTACAGTGAAACAGGAAATGTTGAACACTTCCTGGCATGGGTGGAGCTAGAGTGGAGGTTGGGGTTTCACTGGACTCCCCTGAAATCTGATTGGACACAGATGATTGACATGTCACAGCACCACATGTCTGGTTGAAAGAGCTGCATTTTCAAATTAGTGAGTCACATTGACTGCTAGGTTCCTCCTGTCCAGTAGTTTGTGCTGTGTACCACAAAAAGTTCTAATCCACCTTAGTAGAAGAAGAAAAATGTTTGCTTCAGATTTGAACTGAACACGTCGTTTGAACTATGGACTCTCTAATCACACCAAACTTATACTGGTGAGTAAACGACCGTATTTTATGTCAGAAATGAGGTCCAGGTTGTTAAAAGCAGCATTTCTCCTTTAATTCAGGTTGCCATGTCTGTCTGTTAACTGTTTAAGTGTGCAAACATGTTTAAACTAACAGACATCAGCTGCTCTGTTGTCTTATTATTGCAGCAGATAACTGAAACAATCCTTCAAATGTGATACAAGTATCAAATTCAGCACAAATACAGCTGGAGCAAAATTAATGGAGCAACATTAACTTTTGACCCCTGTACAAACTGAAACTGTTCTTTGTCACCATTCTTATCGTTTATCATTCTTATCACTTATGTTTCCATCCCGACTTGTCTAAAGAAAACTGGCAATAAAACTGATTATTATTATTTACAGGTTTTATCAGGTTTTAGAGATTTGCTTTGTTTGATTTTGAGGAAGATAATTTTAGAAATTTATTTATTTATTTATTGTATTTCTTGTATTCAAAATGGCATAAACAAATTAAAATGTGTGAAATTCCAAGTGTTCCAATACTTTTGTAGGGCACAGTATCCTAACCTTATGATGAGTGCAAAATGAGTGTGGTATTATTACTGTTTTGTTTAAGAATGTTTAATTTTCACTGTTGCTGCACTTTGTGTCAAATCATAGTAATACGTATATCATATTGATATGAAAATTCAGTAAGGTATATCTTCTATTATACATTCCAAATCTAAGGTGGAACTCTACTAGTGTTTACTAAGGTACACCTAAATATCTTTAAAGAAAAAACAAAAGAGAGAGTCGGGCCATTTAGGTGCCTGGTCTTGAGAACCAGCGATGGTTGGTTGAAAAGCTTTTTTTATCCCTTGGGAACTCTCCCTACTCACTTAAGCGGCTCAAGAATATGGACAGCATGTATATAAGTGACATTTACATGACAATATTGAGATACGATAATTTGCCCATATTGTACAGCCCTACTGTCAACTAGCTGAAAACTTTGAATATTAATTTACATCTACATTAAAAAATGCTTAAAGTGCCAGGGGGTTAAGAGGGCTGTAATTGGGGGGGGGGGGGGGGGGGGAGTCAGCTGAAAAGCAAAAAAAGATAAATGCTTAAAAAGGTGGGTAGTATGGGGGGCAGAGCTACTCCAGAAGTTGAAAGGCAAAATAAGGAAAATGCTTAAAAAGGCAGGGGGTCCGGGGGTCCCCCCCCAGCACTCGGACTACCATAGTGGTGCCAAATGGCACTTCTTCCTTTCATGACCAAGGTGGTGCCAAACGGCACTGCTGGGGTAATTTACAACTCATTAGTCCACCTTTTCTTATGTACCTGTTCTTATGTTTCATATGTAAGTGCAGCCATTAGATCGGAATGTGGCAGTACCAGAGTGACCAGCAGTTTGAGCTTTCTGCTCAAGCTTGCATTTTGTCCTTCTCAAAGTCAGAAGTGTTATTCATGCATACAAATAAAAAAATGACCAAAAAATTTAACAAATTAAAGACTTAAAAAAAACTAAACTAAACTTCATGAATTAAATGTAAAGGCAGTTTTCTTTTAAAAGTTTGCAATGATGATGAGCTCTCGGTTACATTAATTTTATCATTCCATATTTGTACGACACAATATCTGATGGAAAACAGACCATGTTTAGTTTACTGTGAGAATGTCATTTTTTAAAATATGGTGCAGAAGCTTCTGTTGATTGGAGAGAAGGACAGAAATACCAAAGTGCTGTACCACAGGGGAACACAAGGGTTAATTTAAATTTTTAAGATATGGAACAGTAGTAGTAAGAGGTCGACACAGTTTATATTTGCATTCTTGGTGAAAGTTATTGCTTCCAGATTGTCTGAACACACTTGGCACTGCCACAACATCTCCTTTCTGCATTTGCCACATGTGAACTTGTTACAATAAACACAATGCTTAGTGGCATGGTTTTTCTTGCAGCCACACTTCACCTAGCACAATGCCCTTTTCCCTGTCAGGTGTGGGTGGTTGTTGCTGAAGGTTTTCCTGATTCCACCTGTTATTCTTTGATTCTCACAATATACAATATAAATATTCATCAGATGTGTGTGCTTATTTACAAAAACATGTTCTCACCTTTATGTTTACATCTGCATTTAGAAATTTGTTCATATTAAATTCACAGATTCATTCATATAACACCAAACAGAATAGTCATCTTCACCTTCCTTTCTATAAAACTAAACCTGGATTTGTTTTCCATCAGATATTGTGTCGTACAAATATGGAATGACAAAAGAAATGTAACAGAGCTCATCATCATTGCAAACTTTTAAAAGAAAACTGCCTTTACAATTAATTCATGAAGCTTAGTTTTGTTTTTTAAGTCTTTAATTTGTTCAATTTTGTGGTCATTTTTTTAATTTGTATGCATGCATAACACTTCTGACTTTGAGAAAGTCAAAATACAAGCTTGAGCAGAAAGCTCAAACTGCTGGTCACTGGTACTGGCACATATGAAACATAAGAACAGGTACATAAGAAAAGGTGGTCAGATGAGTTGTAAATTACCCCAGCAGTGCCATTTGGCACTCTCCGGTCAGAATAGGAGGTAGGAGAAAATGCTGGGTTTGCGAGTGTTAAAGGTTTTAGTCATGCTCATGCTCCCAAGAACAATTTTATTGAAAAAAGTCTGAAGGACGTAAAGGACATGGTGAGGAGCTTTTCCAGGCATGTGAGAGGCAAAGAAAGAAAAATACTTCAAAAGGCAGGGGGTCTGGGGGGGTGGGCGGAGCTGGAAGGTTTTTGCTATGCTAATGCTCTGCTGAAGCATTTACGCCAAATAAAGTTTGAAGGACCTAAATGACATGGTGAGATGCTGACGAGCTTCGCTCATTCATGTCGGCGACATATGCATATTAGAAATCATAACCAGTGAATATACCTGTACAGTATTTAGCACAGTTCTTTAATTTTACCTCAAAATATTTTATTTTACAAATATATTTAGTCATTTTTGAGTCTATTACAGAGTAAAAACTGAAAGAAATCAATTGTAAGGCCTGAAAGAAGTTTCTGTAGGAAGTATTTTAGCCATAAGGTCAAGTGAGAGGGGGGAGTGTGTTTGTGGCTTTTTAAATACTTGAAAGACACTGGACTCATCGAGAGGATTTAGTACTGTTATAACGGACTGATGCAGCAGGTGGCAGCAGTGCAGGATAAGGATGCCGGCTGCTGTTATACACCACAAAAGAAGAAGGGTTTGTTTTTCTCCACAGGGCCACGTTTTGAGAAAAAGCTTGTTTCGTGTCAAAATAAAGCCACAAAATATTTTTTTTAAGTTAGCGGTTTTATATGACATATAAACGGAACATGGAAACAAATTTTGATGGAAATCCGTATACAAACGGATGTTTTGCACACATAATTGTAGTCACTAACATAACTTTGTTGCTTGAAGGTTAAGTACAAACCATCACTTTTGCAGCCAGTTTTCTTTTGACAAGTCATAGGATGACAACATGAATATTTGCAAGTGACTGAATATGCTCTGGAGTTCATTTCCATCATTAAGAAATACAAACAGTACATGATAAATCTGTCTGGAGTAGGCAGTTCTCAAACACTGAGTGACTGTGAAAGGTGACTTGTGAGGGAAGCCACCAAGATACCCTGTCAATGGCTCCTCTGACTGTGATTACATGACTGGAGAAAGTCTGCACACCACAGCATTTATCTGTTGCATCGCCCGTTACACAGATTCAACATACTCGTATTAGGATTTTCTTAAAAAGAAGTGGTGAAATTTCAGTTAGAGTTTGCCTTTTGGAAAAATGTTTTCTTATTCCTGGATACTGTGGCATGTGCCACTCCACCATGATGCTGCAACTGGTGAAACAACAGGAAAAATATATTCAGTCACCTGGAAATGTTCATCCATCACCTGACAAAAGTGATGAGAGCGCGACAGCAGCACATCTGAGTCTGACTCTCTGAGTCTGACTCTCTACACCAAAGCGATCAACGCACTGTGATTATTAACCATCAGATGATAAAGTAAAACCTCTTGAATCATTCTAAAGTTAGTTTTAAGCAGAAACAATGCAGATTTAAGCAGAAACGAGGCGATAATCAGAGAATTGCTGCTGACACTCCGAAATGACGCATGCGCAGTGAAGGCAGAGGGGGACCGATTTTTAGGGGACTGGAAAACTGTTTCCATTGCAGTTTTGTGAAATAAAGCTTTTTGAAATTGCCTGAAAAGCCACCTTATGTGAGCATAAAGACTTATTTTTGCATTATTTGGCAAGTTTTTTTTTAAATACACATTTCCATTAAGCATATTTTCAGTTATCTATTTCAAATTGCACAATATGGAATGTAATGGAAGTCCATCTATTGTCTCATTGCACCTGACCGTACATTCCTAGCTTTCTACTTCTCTACTTCTGCACTAGTTGTCCAGTCATACAGCAATCGAGTGTCAACTTCCACATCTGATCCTTGGCTCAGCACTCAGTCATCTTCTTCTTCACCTCCAAAGTCATCATGCTAGGCACCATCTGATGCCATCTTCCTACACTCTTTCCTGCCACCACCTTACAATGCCCAGTCTCTTTCAAGTTGCATCTCTTATATAGTACACAATAGAGCTGACTGATATATTGGTTGTCTGATAGTATTGGTCAATATAAGCCTTTCACAAATATCAGTAACTGTGTTGTTTTTTGCTGGTATGAGAACTTCTTGATTACTAAATAAACAATGCAGAAAAGCACCTTGAATGTTGGAAATTTTGTCATTATGTAGTTTACCCAGCACTCAGATGGCATTGTTTACAATGCTGTCAAGCATGGCTGGAACCCCCATCAGCCCTTGGTCACATTAGCTACAAGCGACAGAGGCAAACCGACCATCTGTCATTCGTTGTCAGTCAGAGTGGGTGTTTTACAGTGACAAGAGAAAAGTGGTCTCTGTGCTGCCAACTAGGTGGGACCAAAATAGGCAAGACGTATATTTTATGCCAGTCCAAGTGAAGATGGCTTGATGACAGCGTGTCGACCAACACTGATTGGTTGTTAGTTATATTTATAGTTATTTATAATGTTTATGTTTAATAACATTTACGCTTAAAGTGAAAAATATAAATTAGATTTCTTTGTCATAAGGGTTTGACAATCAAATTTTTGGAGTCATTGCCAATTTTTATGCATATGTCATCAGATTTATTAGTATTGTAAGTTTTTTACTCCAGAATAATGGCATTATATCTTCACCACCACCAAAAAAATAAATAAATAAATCCATATCGGTTGGTAGGACATAAGCCGCCTGTGAGATCTTCCCTGTGCTCCTCGGTCTCCTTACAACATGTACCCTCCACAGCCGCTTCCATTCTTTTTGCAAAATCCACCAACATCTGCTCTCCAACATGCCTTTACCCTCATCATCATAGTGCCTCATTATCTCTGCACCCATCACTCAAAGTCTCACCCCCATCACCAACACTGTCCTTGAATTTAAAGTGCAACAGCTCAGTGTATTTTTGAGCCAAAAACATTCTGATCAACAAATTTCAGCAAAACGTATCCACACGTTTTGGGAATACAGTACGTTGCTGACAGCAGGGATGAAATAAAATATTGTGACCTCACTGAAGCTTTAAATGGAAACATACTTAGATTAAGGAGTCACACATCCGGAGGCTACAATATTTCATGTGGCTGCTCTGCTCTTATTAAAACCTAACACAAGACCTAACAGTTTCTTGTATATGTTGCAATATAAACAAAGACCATAATTGGTTTAAAGCCCAAACCGTCTGCTTTAGGATGCTTATTTAATGCAGGCAGCTCAAACCTAGAAGCCCTCTGAGAGATCCCAAACTAGCCTGGTGGAAAGCAACACCGACATGGTCTTGAAGTCACATAACGTCCTCCTCGCGTTGCCGTGGAGGCCAATTTGTAGATGTTCATTTTCTCCAATCTGTCAGAGCGGATGGTAGGACGGGAGCAGAAAGAAGAAATAAAGCTAAATAAGACTCTGGGGGATTACAGACCAAACAGCAGGAACGTGTAGATGTTCCTCCACCTCTGAGGGTTACACACCCTCTTCACATACACAGCATGCTGACAGACGCTAGCATTAACGCACTCTTATGATCTCCAGCAAAAGAAAAATATACGGTCGCGCTCCTTCTTCCTCCCAGTCACGGGTGCTGTTATATTCACAGCAATACATTACATTTATGTCGTATTTTACAATATTTTGATTTGCTTCTATCTGAATTCATCTGCAGCTGATTTTGTTTGCTGGTGGGTGTCACTGAGTGTATATTTTTGGATTTTGTGAACACGCCAAATCTGATTTGTTTTTCCTCCAGTTGCATTTGTGGTTGTAGCTCTGCTTTGTGTGTCTGCTTATGCAGTTATGGTCGTGCAAATAAGAGAACCAAATTCGGTCTCGTTCTACCAGAATTGGACGGTATTGAGCTAAGACTATTTGAGTCGGTCGTTCCTTGGTGTCTAATTAGATAACAAACTTAACTGGAAGAGACATAGAGCAGTGATGTTTTGGGGCTGTCACTGGGCAACATGAACTTTGAACTCCCTCCACAAATTTTCTATGGGGTGGAGGTCTGGAGACTGGCTAGGCCACTCCAGGACCTTGAAATGGTTTTTACGGAGCCACTTCTTCGTTGCCCGAGTGGTGTGTTTGGGATCATTGTCATGCTGGAAGACCCAGCCACGTTGCATCTTCAATGCTGTCACTGATGGAAAGAGGTTTTGGCTTAAAATCTCATGATACATGGCCCCGTTCATTCTTCCCTTAACACGGATCAGTCGTCCTCTCCCCTTTGCAGAAAAACAGCCCCAAAGCATGATGTTTCCACCCCCATGCTTCACAGTAGATATGGTGTTCTTGGGATGCAATTCAGCATTCTTCTTCCTCCAAACACGACGAGTTGAGTTTTTACCAAAATGTTCTATTTTGGTTTCATCTGACCACATGATATTCTCCCAATCCTCTTCTGGATCATCCATATGCTCTCTGGCAAACTTCAGACGGGCCTGGACACGTACTGGCTTAAGCAGGGGGACACGTCTGGCACTGCAGGATTTGAGTCCCTCTCTGCGTAGTGTGTAGCCCTTGTTACTTTGGTCCAGCTTTCTGCAGGTCATTCATCAGGTCCCTCTGTGTAGTTCTGGGATTTTTGCTCACCGTTCTCATGGTCATTTTGACCCCACAGGATGAGATCTTGCGTGGAGCCCCAGATCGAGCGAGATTATCAGTGGTCTTGTATGTCTTCCATTTTCTTATTATTTATTCACACCAACCTGCTTGACTATTATAGATTCACTCTTCCCAGCCTGGTGCACATCTACAATTTTCTTCCTGGTATCCTTCGATAGCTCTTTGGTCTTGGCCATGGTTGAATTTGGAGTCTGACTGTTTGATGCTGTGGATAGGTGTCTTTTATACAGATAACAAGTTCAAACAGGTGCCATTAATACAGGTAACAGGTGGGCGACAGAAGAACTTCTTAAAGAAGTTACAGATCTGTGAGAGTCAGAAATCGTGCTTGTTTGTGGGTGACCAAATACTTATTTTCCACCATAATTTACAAATAAATTCTTTAAAAATCTTACAATGTGATTTCCTGGATTTTTTTCTCATTTTGTCTCTCACAGTTGAAGTGTACCTATGTTGAAAATTACAGACTGCTCTCATCTTTCTAGGTAGGAAAACTTGCACAATCAAGGACTGACTAAATACTTTTTTGCCCCACTGTAGAGTGATGAAGGCACTCACACAGTCCATTAGCCTGGGGGTGATACGCCGTGGTCCGGTGAAGCTTCACACCCAGGCTGTGTGCGATTGCATTCCAGAGCTCAGACGTAAACTATGAGCTCCTGTCAGAACAGAGGTCAGATGGAGTGTCGAATCGGGCAATCCAGGTGCAGATGAATGCCCGGGCCATCTCAGCCGTTGGTGCGGCCGTCAATGAGGGCCAACATGACATAATAGTACTTCCTGTCATCTGCGGTGATCTTCTGCAGTGCAAACTGCGCCTCCGTTTGGGCGAACCTAGCTGAACCTGACGACTCCCAAAACTCAGGGAGCTTCTAAGCCACAGCGTTCGCCTTCATACTCGTGTCAGAATGTCCTTCAAAAACGTTCAAAAGACAGACGTCGGGGTCACCAGTGCGGAAATTGCGACAGATGAAAAAAGGAGCAACAATTTCCCATTTCAACAACACAACAGTGTGTCACCTTATTTCTCTCTTTTCACACAATTCACAGACTTTTGATAACAGCTCAGCCTCACCCATCAACCTCACAGGAGTCCTGACAGGAAAAGCACCACAGGGGCCCAGACAGCTTGTCATGTGCATTCAAAACAAAGTTAGGGCAAGCCTATTTATTCTAAATATAAAGATTAAAATTATCACTTTTCTAGCCAGTTTTCATTAGGCAGGTCAAGGGATAGATACATGAACAATTCCAAGTCACTGATTGCATTTTGCCCTTCATTTACATCAATTGTTAAGAAATACAAACAGTATGATAAATCTGTATCATGTAGGTGGTTCTCAGAAACTGTGATCAGGCTGGAAGGAGACCACTGAGGGAAGCCACCAAAACTCCCATTGCAGCAATGAAAGAATTATATGCTTTTGTGACTGTGAGTGGAAAAACTGGGAATGGTGCAGCATTTACCTGTTGCATTCCCATTCAGCCGTTTTTATCTGGAGTGCCTGAAGTGATGTTGTGATGTTTGCATCAGCACTTTAGTGTGACCTTGCTCTGCCTACAAGCCGTTCTCCTCCACACCCTGTTAGTTTGCAAGAGGTTGGTTGCACTTACACTTGTTGCTGAACTTGTTGTAGTGCTTGAGGGAATCGATCTTTACACGGGCTCCAGTTTCTGCTTCAAATTTCAAAGGTGCACCGTGATCTTCAGGCATGACATCTGCAATAGCTTGTTGAGTCTCCAAGGAATGCTGCGTTTATACAGTGTATCCAGAAAGTATTCACAGAGCTTCACTTTTTCCACAGTTCATGTCACAGTCTTATTCCAAAATGGATAAAGTTAATTTTGTTCCTCAAAATTCTGCACACAATACCCCATAATGACAATGTGATAAAAGGTGGGGGGTTTTTTTAGATTTTTGCAAAATTATTTTAAAAAGTTTTTTAAAAAACTAAGAAATCACATGTACATAGACCTGTAACATAACAAAATGTGGAAAAAGTGAAGTGCTGTGAATACTTTTTGGATGCACCGTACAGACACACATGACCTTGGCCCCAGCAACTGACCTTTGGTAAATTCAACATTGCTGTACAATCCCAACTCCCACCTCCATGTCTATCAAGTTTGGTGCAAATCAGAATGAAAAAAACAAATTTTGACCTTTGCCTCAATGACCTTGAGTGATTGACTTTTGATAAATTTGATCACACCTGAGCAACTTTATATCTATGAGGTCTGTTAGAAAAGTATCCAACCTTTTTATTTTTGCAAAAACCTGATGGATTTGAATCACGTGTGCTTGCATGAGCCAACCTTGAACCTTCGTGCACATGCGTGAATTTTTTCACGCCTGTCGATTGTGTCATTTGCTTGTAAGCAGCCTTTGTGTGAGGATGGGTGGAGTCTCTCGTCGGATTTTCTTTGCAAGGAAAATGGCGGAACAACTGGAGCAGCGCGACTGCATCAAATTTTGCCAGAAAGTGTGCGACAGCCAGGTGGAAACCATTCAGATTATTCAGACGGCGTTCGGTGACAATCCTCTGGGCATCACACAGATTAAGGAGCAGTACAACCAGTTTAAAGACAACCGCACAACGGTGGAGAGCGAGCCGCACTCCGGGCGGCCATCAACATGCTGAAATGACCAGATCATTTCCAATGTGAATGCTGTGGTGATGCGGGACCGTCGTGTGACTATCCGAGAAATTGAGGAAGAGGTGGACATCAGCACTTTTTCAGCACATTCCACTGTGACAGAAGATTTGGCCATGAAAAGAGTTGCAGCGAAATTCATGCCGATGGCTTCGGCACGAAGCTGCTGACGGAGCAAAAGCGCCTCCCTGTTGAAGCCTCACTTTTGCTCCGTCAGCAGCTTCGTGCCAAAGCCATCGGCATGAATTTCGCTGCAACTCTTTTGGAGAGTTGTCTTTAAACTGGTTGTACTGCTCCTTAATCTGTGTGATGCCCAGAGGATTGTCACCGAAAGCCGTCTGAATAATCTGAATGGTTTCCACCTGGCTGTCGCACAGTTTCTGGCAAAATTTGATGCAGTCGCGCTGCTCCAGTTGTTCCGCCATTTTCCTTGCAAAGAAAATCCGACAAGAGACTCCACCCATCCTCACACAAAGGCTGCTTACAAGCAAATGACACAATCGACAGGCGTGAAAAAATTCACGCATGTGCACGAAGGTTTAAGGTTGGCTCATGCAAGCACACATGATTCAAATCCATCAGGTTTTTGCAAAAAATAAAAAGGTCGGATACTTTTCTAACAGACCTCGTACAGACACGTGTGTCAAATTAGATACTGGAAGGAAATTTCCAGTTTTGACCTTTGACCCAATGCCTTTCATCGTTGTCAAAATAAATCCTTTAAGGCTAATTCTGATGTTGACTTCCATCCACATATCATGTTTGGTGGAAATCAGACACATTACCAGGAAAGAGTTGGGAAACAAACAGACAAATGTTTCTCAAGTGACAGTATGATTAAGACAATTTCCCGACATACTGATGTCAAGCTGTTGCAGACGTGGCGAGTGGTGTGGTTGATTTGTGGCATGTTTAATAAAGCTGTTATTGACATGGTTTTCATGTTTCTATACAGTGGTGGTGTTGTTCTGACCTTGTGGTTATGGTAATGACATGCTTAGAAGGATGATGGCGCCAGGCAGCTCAGTCGACCTCTTACCACACTTATAATTGTAGAAAAGAGCTGTTTGGTTAAAAGGCTTTAACACATGGTGGGTTGAATAATACTGGATGAAACGCTGGTGGTCTGAGTGTCTGATTATGAAATATTGTTGGAATGTAGATCACCCCATCGCAATATTAGACGGCAACGTCAGCTGCTTTCAACATTCCTCTGTGGCATTTCACACAGTCTAAACGAGCAGAAGCAAACTTCACCCTTATGATTCAGGTAACGAGCAGTAGTTACACTGTTTGGAAAAATAGAGCCTCCCGTAGATGAAAGAGCCCACTGTCATTCCCCGAAGGCAGGCAAAGCCAACCGCAGCGGTCCCCTGATTTGATACTCAAACATGTGCATTGGTGTCTCCACCTGCCTGCCTGGCTTCTTGTGTCAGTGGTAATTCCCCTCCAGCTGGCTTCACCTGTCTTTCGGGAATTACAATCCTTGTTGCTACTCTAATTCCGATAGGTGCTGGAAGTTGACATGTAAACGCGTAAGGGTATAACCCTGGTTTGAGTATCATGTTAGTTAGCCGTGTTAGTTATTTGATATATTTCTGCCCGGTGACACATAAATTGCTTAATAATACATCAATATACTTTTCAGTCCATGGGAAAACAAATACAGTCTCTTAATTTAATCAGTTTATTACTGATACAAAGCGCCAGTCTCTCAGCAACTTCTCAGACAAAGGAATTCTGACGAGGGACTGGACGACTCCTCCCACAAGGAGTGCTCACAGGCGAATGACGTCACCGACAGGCGTGGAAAAACTCACGCATGCGCACGAGGGTTCAAGCATGTCTGACGTAAAAACATATGAATGAAATCCATATAGTTTTTGAAAAAAATAAAAAGGACCTATACTTTATTGACAGACCTCGTATGACTGTAATGAGTCATCATGCTTCTCCTACTCCCCACCTTCCGAACAAATAAAAGGATTTTTTTTTTTTTTTTTTTTTTTTACATGAGATTCAGCAGCACAGTCATCACTGTGGCCTTTTCCATCTCATCTCTTTAGACTGAGACATGTAGCATGAAATGAAATCTGTGGACAGGTGACTTGGATTTTGAGTGTGCCAGGCAGTATATGGTCCAATAATGGCTCATATTGTGCTTTAATAAGACTGTTCCCTTGTGGCCACATTTGACCAATTTTTTTCCTAAATTTGATTATTTTTTACTGTGCATATTTATAATAGATGTCTGCAGCTGCTGCTATGGACAAACTTTGGCACAACCCCCTGGTATTTAAGGTCCTCGAATGCTACATTGCAGACAGACTGTCTGTGGAAGAGAGCCAAAATTCCACATACCCCCACCAGTTCTGACACTGAAAATTGATGGGGTACGCCCAACAAAAAATATAACACCCTGACACTGACACTCTAACAGGTGTAAAAGTCTCTGTCACTGATTGTGCTGGAGCGCTGGTGACAGTTGGCCAGCTGCACGTCTTTTCCTTCCACACTTGCGTTGAACCTTTTGATGCTATTTTCTCCATTGGTGGAGACGAGGTTTCAGCACAGTGATTAATGACTCACAAAGATGTAATTACATTTTTAATTAGTCCCCCAGTTGCCCATGTAACTTTTGTAACTTTTGTTAAAACCCTCCACATGTGTGAGGTTTCTGAATTGCTTTACACGGGGGGTGTTCCCCCTGGGGGACAGACCAACATATTACCATGATACATTTCATACTATATGATATGAAAAGACAAACATGATATTATGTGTATATTATTAAAACCAGTGCTGTCATGCATTCATTCAATTCATTCATTCATTTTCTACCACTTACCCGTGTCGAGGTTGTGGTGCTGTCATGCAAATTTCACATTTATTGTGTTTTATGTAGTTAAGGTTGGGATTAGAGTAACAATAAGTACAATCCCAAATAAGGACAAGCTAGAACAATGTGGGAAATGAAAACAAAAATAAAAGCACTTGCAGTGATTCTGACATTGACTTTTATTTCATTGCAGACAGCATGGCCCCAAGATACTTTGTGATTGTTATTCTGTTCTACTTAATTTCATTTATTAATATACATCTGTTTCTGCACCACATTCCAAAAAGTTGGGTGCCGAAGCTTTTACTATTTATGTTGCCATTCCTTCTCACAACGCGTAAAAGCGATGAAGCTCGTCAGGTGTTATTTTGTTTCTGCAAACACGTCTTGTACCCCGTTACACTAGAGCATGAATGAGCCTGAATGAGGATTCGACCCACATTCAGGCAAATTTGAGGTGCATTTGAAATCCTCGTGCAGCATTCTTGCAGCAGATATCACATGTACTCTGCACTCATGGTGGGAAATATATCAAATGGTGGTCGAGGTGCAGTCGTACCACATTCTGACTGCAGTCGTAATATTTGTACGGCATGAAAACACAATTCGAAGCATTTGGAGAGCGTTCGAGGGGCTGTTCGAAATGGTTGGGCTTGTCAAATCCTGGCCGAATGTCTCGATTATGCCTAAATGCATCTACTCATCACACTAGAGGCTGAAAGCCACACGAATTGACATCTAACCTACAGTGAGGAAAATAAGTATTTGAACACCCTGCGATTTTGCAAGTTCTCCCACTTAGAAATCATGAAGGGGTCTGAAATTTTCATCTTAGGTGCATGTCCACTGTGAGAGACATAATCCAAAAAATAAACAAAATCCGGAAATCACAATGTATGATTTTTTAATAATTTATTTGTATGTTACTGCTGCAAATAAGTATTTCAAGTAATAAGTAATAAATAAGTATTTCTGCCAATCAGCAGAAATTCTGGCCCTCAAAGACCCGTTAGTCCGCCTCTAGAAAGTCCACCTCCACTCCACTTATTATTCCAAATTAGAAGCACCTATTTGAGGTTGTTAGCTGCATAAAGACACCTGTCCACCCCACACAATCAGTAAGACTCCATCTACTAACATGGCTAAGACCAAAGAGCTGTCCAAAGACACCAGAGACAAAATTGTAGACCTCCACAAGGCTGGAAAGGGCTACGGGGCAATTGCCAAGCAGCTTGGTGAAAAAAGATCAACTGTTGGAGCAATTATTAGTAAATGGAAGAAGATAAACATGACTGTCAATCTCCCTCGGACTGGGGCTCCATGCAAGATCCCACCTCCTGGCGTATCAATGATCCTAAGAAAGGTGAGGAATCAGCCCAGAACTGCCCGGGAGGAGCTGGTCAATGACCTGAAGAGAGCTGGCACCACTGTTTCCAAGGTTACTGTGGGTAATACACTAAGACGTCATGGGTTAAAATCATGCATGGTACAGAAGGTTCCCCTGCTTAAATCAGCACACGTCCAGGCCTGTCTTATGTTTGCCCATGACCATTTGGATGATCCAGAGGAGACATGGGAGAAAGTTATGTGGTCAGATGAGACCAAAATAGAACTTTTTGGTCTTTATTCCACTCGCCGTGTTTGGAGGAAGAAGAATGCTGAGTACCATCCCAAAAACATCATCCCTACTGTGAAGCATGGGGGGGTGGAAGCATCATGCTTTGGGGGTGTTTTTCTGCACATGGGACAGGACGACTGCACTGTCTTAAGGAGAGGATGACCGGGGCCATGTATTGTGAGATTTTTGGGAACAACCTCCTTCCCTCAGTTTGTTCTTCTCGACAAGGGTCAGACAGAAGTCAGACTACCACAGCAAGAATTTTAGCTGTGGAAGCTTCTGCGATTTGAAGCGAAACGTCCTCGCATCAAGCAACCCAGTCCAGTTGAAGATTCAAGCTTCTCTACTATGGAAACCACCTGGACAACTACACAGAAACATACTGATTGATGTGAATGAACTCCAAGACATATTCAGGGACTTGCCTCAAGAAAACTGGCTATAAAAGTGATGATTTAATCCTTACTGGTGCCAACCATTGACTACGCTCACTAACTGGACAATAAACAGTACATATGCACATTTTTGTCATATCATTGAAACTTCAGATTTCAATTCAGTTAAATTTATTTAATTTATATAGCACCAAATCACAACAATGTTGCCTCAAGGCGCTTCACACAAGTAAGGTCTAATCTTACCAACCCCTAGAGGAAGCACACAGGCGACAGTAGTAAGGGGAAAAAAAAATCCCTCTGGAAGAAAGGAAGAAACCTCAAGCAGACCAGACTCAAAGGGGTGACCCTCTTCTTGATCCATGCTACCGACACAGTTGACAATATGAATATACAGGAAATTTTGGGAAATTTCAGATAAATCACTTCAGTGTAAGTCCTATAATAGAGACTCACCTTGACGTATGAGACAGTGTCTGTAAGGCTTCTGTTGTAACCACCCTGGAGCTCCTGGTAGCACACAGCCAAATCATTTTTCACCGTTTAAGATGTAATTGCTGCAACCAGGAACTTGAGATTTCAACATCCACTGCACCAAATCGGGGTGCTGTCGAGGTGTAGGCCCGGTCCAAAGCATGGGGGAAAGATCCCTCCCTCTCTTCCAATAAGAGGAAGGAAGGTGAGCACTGAAATCTAAATACTCTCTGGCCACTCTGTGGGACATGATGGGTATTGAGAGAAAGTTTGAACCCTGTATCCCTGGAGGATAGTACTGAATTGGGAGGCAGCAATCATTATAAGTAAGATATTTCTGTATATTAACAAATGAAATGAAGTTGACCAAACAAATCGTGTTTATACTGTCTGCAATGAAATAGAAGTCAAAGTAAATATAAGAATCATTGTACCACACAACGTCATCCCACCTTTTTACCTTTTTACCTCTGCCACCGAAGTTAGCGGAGGTTATGTTTTTACCCCTGTTTGTTTATTTGTTTGAACCTGGAGCCCACAATTTTTCATATATCGTTATGAATTTTTTACTGAAGATCCACATCCTGGTAGGCAAGAACTGATTCAATTTTCAAGGTGATAGGTCAAAGGTCAAAGTCAGGAAAAATCTTGGAAAATTGGAAAATTTCATACAGTATGTAGGAAGCATTATGGAGGATGGTATCCTTTATCAACTGAAAAGGTTTGATCTGGATCTGATCCAAATTACCGATTTTGTCACCATTTAAATTCAATATTGTATTTCAAGTATTCAACAAGTATTTCTTGTGTTTGTCTTGTTGCTTCATGCTGACAAATTATAGTGTATTTGTTGTCTTGCCTGATTTTGTTTTCTCTCTCTCTCTCTCTCTCTCTCTCTCTCTGTTTGAGGTGCGGTTCCATCCAGAGATGGGTGTGGTGTCTATTTCTGCAACCCTCCTGTCTTGTGCACCGGCAAAATTTCTTGTATATTCATCTTGTAAATTGTTTTGTCAATTATGTCAGTAGCATGACCCAAGCAGTGGGTCACCCCTTTGAGTCTGGTCTGCTTGAGGTTTCTTCCTCAAATCATCATAGGGAGTTTTTCCTTACCACTGTCACCTGTGTGCTTGCTCTGGGGGTTGGTAAGGTTAGACCTTACTTGTGTGAAGCGCTTTGAAGCAAGTTTGTTGTGATTTGGCGCTACATAAATGAAATTATAGTAAAATAAATAAAAAATATTGAAAACCCCATGACATATTTTACATTATATCTTAGCCAAACGTGTCCCAATCACTCTCATATTTGAAAGTGAGGTGCAGACTGACACTCACTATCACCTGACAGAGTTTAATCCGGATCCGGACATTTGAATTTAATATTGAAAAGCCCATTTGCTGTACATTTTGCATTATATCTCAATCAAAAGTGTCTCAATCACTCTCATTTTTCTGTTCTAATTTGCCTACACCCCCCAAATTGGATGGAGGCTCCAATTTTATGCCCGTTTATCTATCTTCCAGTTATCAGTCAGAAACCAAATGCCAAAAAGTAATGACAAATTGTGCATAGCTGAGATAACCAATGTTCTATGAAACCTATCTGAAAAAAAGAATTCAGAAACCGAAAAAGTACAAAAAAAAACAAAGAAACAAAACCTGACAACACCAATAAAAACTTTGATTCAAGTGCATGAACTAAATACATACTCCTGACATTTGATCAGATCTAATTTATCTTATGAAAAGTCACTTCTAACAGGACTTTGACCTTGAAAATTTTTTCCAAGGTAAAAATTTATGGAATTGGAAACTGGTGTTGGTGAAAGTTTGGACACTAAGAGAGCGGTATTATAGTTCTGATTTGGGGTTGTATGATCAGACTTAAGCAGTGTTGAGGGACCCTATTTAGTAGCACCAAAGATTTTCTAGACAGAAGTAGATGTCGGGATATTGTGTTGGATGACCTCATGACCTCATAGTAAAGTCATCTTATTACTGGGTGCCTTGGAATCTGCTGTAGATTGTGTTAAAAAGTTATATGCCTCAAGTCATGTGGGCCTCAGTGAGCCAAACCGTTGGTGTGAACAGAGAGCATACTGTAAGAAGAAACACCAGCAGCACATGTGCCAGCACCGACGCTTTCATCCCAGCATTATTTTTAACAGTTTACTAATTGTGCCAGAGTTCATGGGGTCCTTTTACACAACAGGTGCTGCAAATCACTCAACAGGTATGCCCATACTGACCTCACCCTCCACCCCCAAACGCAGGTGTAAGGCTTTTCACAAAGAGCAAAGTGTAAACAGGCCTGTCTTTTTGCCAGCAGGCCAACATAAAAGCAGTTTTCGGAGGGTTTTGAGGCTACATTAGGATTGTTCGGTAGCCTGTTGACACAGCTGCGTGCCCCACCTTCTACCCATATTACCTAAAGAAAAGAAGCCAGCATCAAAAGCCTGCATGTACCACAATCTGTAATTTTGATGGTTAAAAGAAAATCAAGGGGGAGGGGTGGGGGGCAGAAGACACTGTGAAAAATCCATACAAAAACCAAACAAGCCTTTATAAGCCCCACAGTCTGTGTCGCTTTGTGAGGACAAAATTAGGAATCTCTGTGTACACATGCATGCCTGCACACGTGTGCATGCTGCACATTTGTGTGTCATTCTGCAGCAGTTGTGGAGAACGTGCCGTTACAGTGCAATTACAAGTTCCATTCTGACAGCAGAGAGAGAGAGAGAGAGTGAGTGGTGGACGGCTGATGGAAAAGCTGCGTTTATGGTGAGCTGCTGGACATTTCTAGGGGATGGCCAGCTTTGTGTTTGTGATGGAACATGTGCAAGAGGGAAATTGTCACATAATTGCACCCTGTTAGCGTCTGACCTGTCATTTTCTTGAAATGTGAAAGGGGATGATTTTGCCGGAGCTTTGTTATCAAGGACGGCAGAGGATTTCAAACAGAAGAAAAGGGTTTGATTCAAGCGCACATCAGTTGGAGAGGGGTTTGAAGGACTCGCTGGAATACATTGTTGCACATAATGCACCAACTTTCAAATGCAGTACAAAGCAAGTCTATCAGGATTCAGCGCCCTTGACTATGCTTTTTCATGAAGTCGGAGCGGAGATGCTTCTGTAGACACCCACGCCATGTGCGCCTAAATAATAAAAAAATTGAAAATTCATGCAAACTCACCAAAGTAGATATATTTAAGAAAAATTGTTTAAATTGTGTGGTTGGATTAAAGTGGCATTTCTAAGAAGACTGATTGGCAGCGAGGTTTTGAAAAGATCCATGAATCATTTTATATGGTTTCAAATCTAACTGCATTGAGCTCTAAAGCGATGAATCACGTGTGATTCAGTGACACTATAATATACGGTTCTGTGTGGCCTCGATATTTGATCAGTTCTGTTCTAAAATGAACCAAACACAACCCTGTGGGTCAGAGCAGGCCGGGTCTGGAACTGCGTGCTTGTGCTGCATGTCGCTGCCACTGCATACGCCGCATGTGGAACCACTCTGGGTCCATCCTCACCTCCAGAAACTAACCATTGATTAGTGGAGCAAGAAACTACTGATTTTGAAGAGACATAAGCAGGAAACATCAGAGGAACATTCATATTGAGGTAGTCTTCAAAATTAGCTGATGAACCAAACAAAAATCCAAGATGGTGGCCCTTGTTCAAGATGGCTACCTCCAGCAATGACAACAACAACAAAAAAAAAAAAATCAAAGCAACATATATGAATGATTACAATTTCTGTTTATGCTTCTTTTCCTGCTCTTTTTCTAGTATTCTGAAATGTGTTATTTTATAGTTTATTTATATTAAAAATATAACGCAATACTAAAATACCTTGAGCCAAACGATAGGAAACAGAATGTGACTTTTTGACTTGTTAAAATAGGTCAAGGTTAGCCATCTGTGAACTTGTCCAAGGTCTGTGTCCCAAGAATGTTCCCTGTGAATTTGAAGACCCTGGCAGTAACAGGACTGGACTTGCTGAGCACAGACAGACAGCCTGACCGACAGACGCAAGGCCTTCACAATACCTGATGGCCGCATTTTGGCCAGGGGAAAAATGAAAAACAAACAAATCAATAGACTGGCAGCCTGTCCAAGGTATACCCTACCTCTTGTCCAGTTTCAGTCCACTAAATTTATTGTTGTTATATTGAATGAGTTGAATGAACAATAAATTTTGCCATGTTTAATTGATATTAATATCCATTGTAAGTTTTTGTCCTGTTTTAATATGGTTTATTATTGCACATAGAGCAAATTAATGCTGAAAAAGTGCTATGCCATATTGTAATCATTTTAGAGACATAAAAAGGTCTCTTGAGGTATAATTAATGAGAAAATCTGATTTAGGATTTCAAAAAGAAAAATTAACAGACCCAATATTCACTCAAACTCATCAATAATGTTCAGAGATATGGGAAAAATTTAATTTTGGCTAGAAATTTGGCAGCCATCTTGAAAAATGGTGGCCATCTTGGATTTTCACTTGGGTCATCCAAAAAAATTGAAGAGTACCTCAGTGTGAATGCTTCTGCCAACATTCTAACAACTTTTCTATTGTTTCTTCCACTATATTTGTCTGTATCACAAGGTGAAGCACTCTTTTCCAGTTGTTTGGGTCCTTGGTACTGAGGGAGCCACATCCAGGGTCATCTTCAGCAAAGCACACGGTGTGGCTGACATTCCCTCATGAAGCAAGTTAGAAACCTTTTCCTCCAGCAACAAACAGAGGAAGGGTGCAAGTCCCCCTGTCTGTTTATGTGAAATCAACATATTTCAAGGCAGTGGACTGATTTTGGTAACATATTGTGGAGATATGGTCCGTGTGCCGTGGAAGAGAGGTTAAATTTTCAGGTCATTCAGATCTGCCCAAATAAAAACTATTCCTTCTTGAGTTGTCACCTCATGATGTCACAAAGATTTGATGCTGTTAACCTCAGACCTGTGCCTTTAGTTGGTTGTGTGCACTTTCTAATTGTCTTTATTCAGTAAGTATGCACTTACCTGGTAAAACATGTGCCCTATACATAGTTGTCCTATACACGCTGATCATTTACTTTCCCGGATCTGGACAAACTCTGAAGCCAGTCATCCTTCACTCTAAAAAGTCACAAAATCTTTTTCCAACTGTTCTCTTTAGTTTGCAATTTGTGTCCAACTTTTATTCAAGGCTGTAATTCAAGAAATATATTATGACAACAAAAGTACTGCAGCCTTTCTGTAGGTTTTTGTGCCATTTTGGTTTGACCTTCATTTCAGAGAAAGTGGGTCAGTGTATATAAAATGAAACAGAGGATGTATTGCTGGATGCTTTTGGTTTTCAGTAGCTGAAAGTTGTTTCCCAGTCAACCCTGTGGGTTGGAGGCAGGAATAACACTCCGGCCACTCCAGCAATAAACCACATGAGGGTGAGGACTGGTGCAGTGTTAGTGTCATCTCACACTGGAAGTGGCAACACACAACTACAGTGTTTGCTTTTCAATCTGGCCTGACTCCAGCACAAATAGAATACATTCATTTTGCAGCGTTTTGCTTTTCTACCATGGACCAACCCGACCATATGGGTTTGTTTGTGTTGCTGTCTTTTATGGTTTGTGAGCTATCGCTGTGGACAGATGAGCCAATATAAACATGAAATGAAATATGATTTAAAAAAAAAAAACGTTAGCGTACATGAACCAAAAATATGTCTCCCTACACAAGAAATGCCCCGAAACTGACATTTCATATTCCTGGTTTGTTTGTTTGTTTGTTTGTTTGTTTGTTTGTCTGTCTTCCTGAAAACCTTTCCAGGCACAAGAGGTGAGATGATGTCACAGCTATTGCTGTTGTTTGCCCAAGGTGGTTGTGAAATGACACTGAAGACGTCAGGAGCTGGGAAGCAGAGGTGGATCTGGAAGATGCAAGAAGTTGTTGGAACTGTTCAGGTAATTGACACATTTGATGCCCGAAATTGTCCCGAAATGTCTCTTGTTTTTCCAACAGACCCATGACTTGTGTGGTCAGAGTATGCATATGGGTTTCTTGAGTGGTGAGGCGGTTGCCGTGATTGCGGAGCACAGAGCCAGGGGTGCCAAAAAGGGGAGAATAAGGAGAAGGATTCTAGGAACCCATGATTAACAAGGGCCCAGAGAGGCCCCTAATAAAATTATAATACTGACAAAATAATATCAATCAATCAACTTCAACTTTTTTCTTGTATAGCGCCAAATCACAACAAACAGTTGCCCCAAGGCGCTCCACATTGCAAGGCAAGGCCATACAATAATTATGAAACACAGTCTACGTCTAAAGCAACATAACCAAGGGATGGTCCAGGGTCACCCGATCCAGCCCTAACTATAAGCCTTAGCGAAAAGGAAAGTTTTAAGCCTAATCTTAAAAGTAGAGAGGGTATCTGTCTCCCTGATCTGAATTGGGAGCTGGTTCCACAGGAGAGGAGCCTGAAAGCTGAAGGCTCTGCCTCCCATTCTACTCTTACAAACCCTAGGAACTACAAGTAAGCCCGCAGTCTGAGAGCGAAGCGCTCTAATGGGGTAATATGGTACTATGAGGTCCCTAAGATAAGATGGGACCTGATTATTCAAAACCTTATAAGTAAGAAGAAGAATTTTAAATTCTATTCTAGCATTAACAGGAAGCCAATGAAGGGAGGCCAACACGGGTGAGATATGCTCTCTCCTGCTAGTCCCCATCAGTACTCTAGCTGCAGCATTCTGAACCAACTGAAGGCTTTTTAGGGAACTTTTAGGACAACCTGATAATAATGAATTACAATAGTCCAGCCTAGAGGAAACAAATGCATATAATTAGTTTTTCAGCATCACTCTGAGACAAGACCTTTCTGATTTTAGAGATATTGCGTAAATGCAAAAAGGCAGTCCTACATATTTGTTTAATATGCGCTTTGAATGACATATCCTGATCAAAAATAACTCCAAGATTTCTCACAGTATTACTAGAGATCAGGGAAATGCCATCCAGAGTAACGATCTGGTTAGACACCATGCTTCTAAGATTTGTGGGGCCAAGTACAATAACTTCAGTTTTATCTGAGTTTAAAAGCAGGAAATTAGAGGTCATCCATGTCTTTATGTCTGTAAGACAATCCTGCAGTTTAGCTAATTGGTGCGTATCCTCTGGCTTCATGGATAGATAAAGCTGGGTATCATCTGCGTAACAATGAAAATTTAAGCAATACCGTCTAATAATACTGCCCAAGGGAAGCATGTATAAAGTGAATAAAATTGGTCCTAGCACAGAACCTTGTGGAACTCCATAATTAACTTTAGTCTGTGAAGAAGATTCCCCATTTACATGAACAAACTGTAATCTATTAGACAAATATGATTCAAACCACCGCAGCGCAATGCCTTTAATACCTATGACATGCTCTAATCTCTGTAATAAAATTTTATGGTCAACAGTATCAAAAGCAGCACTGAGGTCCAACAGAACAAGCACAGAGATAAGTCCACTGTCCGAAGCCATAAGAAGATCATTTGTAACCTTCACTAATGCTGTTTCTGTACTATGATGAATTCTAAAACCTGACTGAAACGCTTCAAATAGACCATTCCTCTGCAGGTGATCAGTTAGCTGTTTTACAACTACCCTCTCAAGAATCTTTGAGAGAAAAGGAAGGTTGGAGATTGGCCTATAATTAGCTAAGATAGCTGGGTCAAGTGATGGCTTTTTAAGTAATGGTTTAATTACTGCCACCTTAAAGGCCTGTGGTACATAACCAACTAACAAAGATAGATTGATCATATTTAAGATTGAAGCATTAAATAATGGTAGGACTTCCTTGAGCAGCCTGGCAGGAATGGGGTCTAATAAGCATGTTGATGGTTTGGATGAAGTAACTAATGAAAATAACTCAGACAGAACAATCGGAGAGAAAGAGTCTAACCAAATACCGGCATCACTGAAAGCAGCCAAAGATAACGATACATCTTTGGGATGGTTATGAGTAATTTTTTCTCTAATAGTCAAATTTTGTTAGCAAAGAAAGTCATGAAGTCATTACTAGTTAAAGTTAATGGAATACTCAGCTCAATAGAGCTCTGACTCTTTGTCAGCCTGGCTACAGTGCTGAAAAGAAACCTGGGGTTGTTCTTATTTTCTTCAATTAGTGATGAGTAGAAAGATGTCCTAGCTTCACGAAGGGCTTTCTTATAGAGCAACAAACTCTTTTTCCAGGCTAAGTGAAGATCTTCTAAATTAGTGAGACGCCATTTCCTCTCCAACTTACGGGTTATCTGCTTTAAGCTACGAGTTTGTGAGTTATACCACGGAGTCAGACACTTCTGATTTAAAGCTCTCTTTTTCAGAGGAGCTACAGCATCCAAAGTTGTCTTCAATGAGGATGTAAAACTATTGACAAGATACTCTAACTCCCTTACAGAGTTTAGGTAGCTACTCTGCTCTGTGTTGGTATATGACATTAGAGAACATAAAGAAGGAATCATATCCTTAAACCTAGTTACAGCACTTTCTGAAAGACTTCTAGTGTAATGAAACTTATTCCCCACTGCAGGGTAGTCCATCAGGGTAAATGTAAATGTTATTAAAAAATGATCAGACAAAAGGGAGTTTTCAGGGAATACTGTTAAGTCTTCTATTTCCATACCATAAGTCAGAACAAGATCTAAAATATGATTAAAGTGGTGGGTGGACTCATTTACTTTTTGAGCAAAGCCGATAGAGTCTAATAATAGATTAAATGCAGTGTTGAGGCTGTCATTCTCAGCATCTGTGTGGATGTTAAAATCGCCCACTATAATTATCTTATCTGAGCTAAGCACTAAGTCAGACAAAAGGTCTGAAAATTCACAGAGAAACTCACAGTAACGACCAGGTGGACGATAGATAATAACAAATAAAACTGGTTTTTGGGACTTCCAATTTGGATGGACAAGACTAAGATACAAGCTTTCAAATGAATTAAAGCTCTGTCTAGGTTTTTGATTAATTAATAAGCTGGAATGGAAGATTGCTGCTAATCCTCCGCCCCGGCCCGTGCTACGAGCATTCTGACAGTTAGTGTGACTCGGGGGTGTTGACTCATTTAAACTAACATATTCATCCTGCTGTAACCAAGTTTCTGTTAGGCAGAATAAATCAATACGTTGATCAATTATTATATCATTTACCAACAGGGACTTAGAAGAAAGAGACCTAATGTTTAATAGACCACATTTAACTGTTTTAGTCTGTGGTGCAATTGAAGGTGCTATATTATTTTTTCTTTTTGAATTTTTATGCTTAAATAGATTTTTGCTGGTTATTGGTGGTCTGGGAGCAGGCACCGTCTCTACGGGGATGGGGTAATAGGGGGATGGCAGGGGGAGAGAAGCTGCAGAGAGGTGTATAAGACCACAGCTCTGCCTCCTGGTCCCAACGCTAGACAGTCACAGTTTGGAGGATCCCAAAAAATTGGCCAGATTTCTAGAAATGAGAGCTGCTCCCTCTAAAGTGGGATGGATGCCGTCTCTCCTAACAAGACCAGGTTTTCCCCAGAAGCTTTGCCAATTATCAATGAAGCCCACCTCATTTTTTGGACACCACTCAGACAGCCAGCAATTCAAGGAGAACATGCGGCTAAACATGTCACTCCCGGTCTGATTGGGGAGGGGCCCAGAGAAAACAACAGAGTCCGACATTGTTTTTGCAAAGTTACACACCGATTCAATGTTAATTTTAGTGACCTCCGATTGGCGTAACCGAGTGTCATTACTGCCGACGTGAATTACAATCTTACCAAATTTACGCTTAGCCTTAGCCAGCAATTTCAAATGTCCTTCGATGTCGCCTGCTCTGGCCCCCGGAAGACAATTGACAATGGTTGCTGGTGTCGCTAACTTCACATTTCTCAAAACAGAGTCGCCAATAACCAGAGTTTGATCCTCGGCGAGTGTATCGTCGAGTGGGGAAAAACGGTTAGAGATGTGAACGGGTTGACGGTGTACACGGGGCTTCTGTTTAGGGCTACGCTTCCTCCTCACAGTCACCCAGTCAGCCTGCCTTCCCGACTGCACGGGGTCTGCCAGGGGGGAACTAACGGCGGCTAAGCTACCTTGGTCCGCACCGACTACAGGGGCCTGGCTAGCTGTAGAATTTTCCACGGTGCGGAGCCGAGCCTCCAATTCGCCCAGCCTGGCCTCCAAAGCTACGAATAAGCTGCACTTATTACATGTACCGTTACTGCTAAAAGAGGCCGAGGAATAACTAAACATTTCACACCCAGAGCAGAAAAGTACGGGAGAGACAGGAGAAGCCGCCATGCTAAAACGGCTAAGAGCTAGTAGCTACGCTAAGCTAGCGGATTCCCAAACAGGGAATCCGACACTAGACAGGCTGTGGAGCAGCACAGGTAACGCACGACAACAGTGCTAAAATAAAATAAAAATCCACTAGACAGGCTGTGGAGCAGCACAGGTAATGCACGACAACAGTGCTAAAATAAAATAAAAATCCACTAGACAGGCTGTGGAGCAGCACAGGCAACGCACGACAACAGTGCTAAAAAATAAAATAAAAATAAAAATCCACTGGACAGGCTGTGGAGCAGCACAGGCAACGCACGACAACAGTGCTAAAACAAAATAAAAATCCACTAGACAGGCTGTGGAGCAGCACAGGTAATGCACGACAACAGTGCTAAAATAAAATAAAAATCCACTAGACAGGCTGTGGAGCAGCACAGGTAACGCACAACAACAGTGCTAAAAAATAAAATAAAATAAAAATAAAAATCCACTGGACAGGCTGTGGAGCAGCACAGGTAACGCACAACAACAGTGCTAAAAAATAAAATAAAAATAAAAATCCACTGGACAGGCTGTGGAGCAGCACAGGCAACGCACGACAACAGTGCTAAAACAAAATAAAAATCCACTAGACAGGCTGTGGAGCAGCACAGGTAACGCACGACAACAGTGCTAAAACAAAATAGAAATCCACTAGACAGGCTGTGGAGCAGCACAGGTAACGCACAACAACAGTGCTAAAACAAAATAAAATCCACTAGACAGGCTGTGGAGCAGCACAGGTAACACACGACAACAGTGCTAAAACAAAATAAAAATCCACTAGACAGGCTGTGGAGCAGCACAGGTAACGCACAACAACAGTGCTAAAACAAAATAAAAATCCACTGGACAGGCTGTGGAGCAGCACAGGTAACGCACAACAACAGTGCTAAAACAAAATAAAAATCCACTAGACAGGCTGTGGAGCAGCACAGGTAACGCACAACAACAGTGCTAAAACAAAATAAAAATCCACTGGACAGGCTGTGGAGCAGCACAGGTAACGCACAACAACAGTGCTAAAAAATAAAATAAAATAAAAATAAAATCCACTGGACAGGCTGTGGAGCAGCACAGGCAACGCACGACAACAGTGCTAAAACAAAATAAAAATCCACTAGACAGGCTGTGGAGCAGCACAGGTAACGCACGACAACAGCGCTAAATAAAATCCACTGGACAGGCTGTGGAGCAGCACAGGTAACGCACGACAACAGCGCCCAAAAAAATAAAATAAAAATCAAAATCCACTGGACAGGCTGTGGAGCAGCACAGGTAACGCACGACAACAGTGGTAAAAAATAAAATAAAAATCCACTGGACAGGCTGTGGAGCAGCACAGGTAACGCACGACAACAGTGGTAAAAAATAAAATAAAAATCCACTGGACAGGCTGTGGAGCAGCACAGGTAACGCACGACAACAGTGCTAAAAAATAAAATAAAAATCCACTGGACAGGCTGTGGAGCAGCACAGGTAACGCACGACAACAGTGGTAAAAAATAAAATAAAAATCCACTGGACAGGCTGTGGAGCAGCACAGGTAACGCACGACAACAGTGCTAAAAAATAAAATAAAAATCCACTGGACAGGCTGTGGAGCAGCACAGGTAACGCACGACAACAGTGCTAAAAAAAATAAAATAAATAAAATAAAATAAAATAAATAAATAAATAAATAAAATAAAATAATAAAATAAAAATCCACTGGACAGGCTGCGGAGCAGCACAGGTAACACACGACAACAGTGGTAAAAAATAAATATGGGGGCGGGGGCGCAGTAAGATTTCTTTTCATGGGGCCCAAAATACCTGGCGGCGCCCCTGCACGGAGCTAACATGATCAGAGAGAGCTGAAGCTGTTTGTATGGACAGCTAATGCTCGGCTCAGTGTTTGAGATTCAATACCATGAAAAGCGGTGAAATGTTTTTCGTATGATCAGTTTTATCAACAGTCGTTACCACCTTTTATTCTGTTTTAGTGTATTTACATTTATTTTATTGTTTTACTATTTCTTCTTCATTTTGTAAACACTTTTGTTATTTTTATTACTTAGGTAACAGTATTGTTAATTAGTATTATTTATTCTATCAATATTTTTAGCATCATTGTTATTTAGGTTAAATATTAGTATTATTGTAACTTTATGTTATACATTACTTTGTGTTTTTTCATTTTATATAATTTGTGATAATTATTCATTTAGTATTACCTTTGTTATGTTGTCTTATTGTATTTTTTTACTTTTGCCGGACCACAATGGAAACAAGTGTTTTTCACTTTCTTGTACTATCCGTGTATTTTAATGGGGAGTTACATATGTATTTTGTATTATTTTACTAAATAAATTCAGTCAATTCAATCAATCAGCCATAGATCCAGGACTAAAAGTTAAGGTAAGTTTACTGAGAAGTTGTTGGATGGTACAGATGGTGAGAGTTAACAAACAGTTCATGTATACAGTGTTCTTGGTGGGTCCCCAGGTTTTACTAAGGAGGCAAACTACTAATACTCGGGATACAGGGACTTAGCCAGACATTTAACCAGGATTTAGTCAGATGTAGGGGAAGCTGGGACACAGTGGAGCATAAACACATTATGCATAGGTTTAAGTCATTCTATTGTGGATTAAATACAGCAAGTTATTGTTTATAAGGCTGTGTTATTTATGTCTCCCCAAGTGTAATTTACAGGTGTTTAAAATCAATTTTAAAATTTTTTGATTCTCTGTGCCCCAGACACTAACTCACGGGGCACAGAGAATCAACTTAGAATATAATGAAAAACACATGATTATAAAGATTTCTTCAAAATTATTAAATATATGCTGGTGCATATACAAACTACAATCCAGCAAACCAACTATGTAATGTGTGAGTGTCTTATATAGTGATATACTTTAAGTCCTTCAGAAACTATTATAAATACAACTGCCATCATTTCTGTTCAAATGTGAAAACAGTTGTTTATGTACACAAATTATAGAAATAATTCATGGAAAAATAAATGTAGAAGCTTCAACAAGTAATATTTGTCATCCACTTGATACTGGGGCTTAGTAAATCACTTTCTGATTCACTGTGCATGTGACGGACACCAGGAACAAAACTGTAGACCTGCACAAGGCTGGGATGGACAACAGGACAACAGGCAAGCAGCTTGGTAGAAGATAACAACTGTTATGATTATTTATTAGAAAGTGGAAGAAACACAAGATGACTGTCAATCTCCCTTGGTCTGGGATTCCATGCAAGATCTCACTTTGTGGGGTAAGGATGATTCTGAGAAAGCTCAGAACTACACAGGAGGACCTGGTCAATGACCTGAAGACTGGGACCACAGTCACAAAGATTACATTAGTAACACATGATGCTGTCATGGTTTAAAATCCTGCAGGGCAGCAAGGTCCCCCTGCTCAAGCCAGCACATGCCCAGGCCCGTTTGAAGTTCACTAGTGACCATCTGGATGATCCAGAGAAGGCGTGGGAGAAGTTCATGTGGTCAGATGAGACCAGAATATAACTTTTTAGAATCAACTCCACTTACCATGTTTAGAGGATGAGAACAACCCCAAGAAAACCATCCCAACCATGAAGCATGGGGGTGGAAACATCATACTCTGGGGGTGTTCTTCTGCAAAGGGGACAGGACGACTGCACCGTATTGAAGGGAGGATGGATGGGGTCATGTATTGCGAGATTTTGACAAACAACCTCCTTCCCTCAGTAAGAGCATTGAAGATGGGTCATGGTGTGTTCGGGGGCATGATAATGACCCCAAACACACAGCCAGGGCAACTAAGGAGGGTCTCTGTAAGAAGCATTTCAAGGTCCTGGAGTGGCCTGGCCAGTCTCCAGACCTGAACTCAATAGAAAATCTTTGGAGGGAGCTGAAACTCCAAACCTGAAAGATCTAGAGAAGATCTGTATGGAGGAGTGGACCAAAATCCCTGCTGCAAACCTGGTGAAAAACTACAGGAAATGTTTGATCTCTGTAATTGCAAACAAAGGCTACTGTACCAAATATTAACACTGATTTTCACAGGTGTTCAAATACTTATTTGCAGCAGTAACATACAAATAAATGATTAAAAAATCATACATTGTGATTTCCGGATTTTTTTTTTTTTTAGATTATGTCTCTCACAGTGGACATGCACCTAAGATGAAAATTTCAGACCCCTCCATGATTTCTAAGTGGGAGAACTTGCAAAAGCGCAGGGTGTTCAAATACTTATTTTCCTCACTGTAAGGGGTATGTCTTTATACATAAAAATATGGCATAACTGCTGCAAATATATATGTACTTTTGCAGATACAGTAGTGTTCAGAATAATAGTAGTGCTATGTGACTAAAAAGATTAATCCAGGTTTTGAGTATATTTCTTATTGTTACATGGGAAACAAGGTACCAGTAGATTCAATAGAGTCTCACAAATCCAACAAGACCAAGCATTCATGATATGCACACTCTTAAGGCTATGAAATTGGGCTATTAGTATAAAAAAGTAGAAAAGGAGGTATTCACAATAATAGTAGCATCTGCTGCTGACGCTACAAACTCAAAACTGTTATGTTCCAACTGCTTTTTTAGCAATCCTGTGAAACACTAAACTAGTATTTAGTTGTATAACCACAGTTTTTCATGATTTCTTCACATCTGCGAGGCATTCATTTTGTTGGTTTGGAACCAAGATTTTGCTCATTTACTAGTGTGCTTGGGGTCATTGTCTTGTTGAAACACCTGTTTCAAGGGCATGTCCTCTTCAGCATAAGGCAACATGACCTCTTCAAGTATTTTGACATATCCATCCTGATCCATGATACCTGGTGTGCGATATATAGACCCAACAACATAGTAGGAGAAACATGCCCATATCATGATGCTTACACCACCATGCTTCACTGTCTTCACTGTGAACTGTGGTTTGAATTCAGACTTTGGGGGTCGTCTCACAAACTGTCTGCGGCCCTTGGACCCAAAAAGAACAATTTTACTCTCATCAGTCCACAAAATATTCCTCCATTTCTCTTTAGGCCAGTTGGTGTTCTTTGGCAAATTGTAACCTCTTCTGCACATGTCTTTTATTTAACAGAGAGACTTTGCAGGGGATTCTTGCAAATAAATTAGCTTCACACAGGCGTCGTCTAACTGTCACAGCACTTACAGGTAACTCCAGACTGTCTTTGATCATCCTGGAGCTGATCAATGGGTGAGCCTTTGCCATTCTGGTTATTCTTCTATCCATTTTGATGGTTGTTTTCCATTTTCTTCCGCACGTCTCTGTTTTTTGTTTTTTTTTGTCCATTTTAAAGCATTGCAGATCATTGTAGATGAACAGCCTATCATTTTTTGCACCTGCGTATAAGTTTTCCCCTCTCCAATCAACTTTTTAATCAAACTACGCTGTTCTTCTGAACAATGTCTTGAACGTCCCATTTTCCTCAGGCTTTCAAAGAGAAAAGCATGTTCAACAGGTGCTGGCTTCATCCTTAAATAGGGGACACCTGATTCACACCTGTTTGTTCCACAAAACAGATGAACTCACTGACTGAATGCCACACTACTATTATTGTGAACACCCCCTTTTCTACTTTTTTTTTTTTTACTAATAGCCCAATTTCATAGCCTTAAGAGTGTGCATATCATGAATGCTTGGTCTTGTTGGATTTGTGAGAATCTACTGAATCTACTGGTACCTTGTTTCCCATGTAACAATAAGAAATATACTCAAAACCTGGATTAATCTTTTTAGTCACATAGCACTACTATTATTCTGAACACTACTGTATAGCTACTGATTCACTGTGCCCCATGATTCACCGTGGCCCGGTTTCCCCTACAATTTGAACCTGGTGACTAAGAGAGATTTATGTTCACCGACGTCCAGGTGCGATGGACAGGTTCCAAATGTTTTGTTGCAATTGATAAAGAGGCTGTGGACTGACTAAAAATATGAAATGTATAATTTTTGGAGAATCACTTTTGATTTCAAGAACAGATGTTTTGAATCTTTGTACAGATCTCTCCCTGCAATCCATATATACCGGGGTGTGGAGGGAGGGGGGAGAGCATGAAGGTTCCTGAAATTGTAGAAAATCTGTGAAAATTACAGTGTCCATTTGGGACCCAGCAAATATTACAATACAATATTGATTATTCAACTATGAAGATTAGACTGCTGTATAATTATTTATATTTTATATGTCAAACACAAGCATAAAATGAAAAAATAACTGTCGGTTCAGGTCAGGCAGAAAAGCCCCTCACCTCCACCCATCTCCCCCAAAAAGTCTGCCTACGGGCATGTACTTTGTCTGACACCTTCCTCTCTTCTTGCTGCTGCGGCAACATTTCTCACCGTGTAGATTTTTTTTTGTGTCTGTGAGCTGTTACCGAGGTATGCAGAGGATATATTACAAAAACAAATGTGCCACTATCCAATTATTTATGAACCTTCCACAGGCCATACAGGCTGCACCGAACAAACACGCTGTTGCACATTAACCAAACGCAAACACAATGCCGTTTGATCTCTGTGCTGCTCCAGTCCACAGGCCGTAGTGACAAACTGGTAAGTGAAGAATGCTTACAGTGATAAAAGTGCATTTATGAATTCTTATCCACAACAATTTTAACTAGAGCACCGCGCACATAAAGAGTGCAAACCTCCGCATTTTTACTTTGGAAAAAAATTTCAAGGTCAAAGTCCTGTTAGAAGTGGCTTTTCATAAGCAAAAATATAATACAAAATATAGATCATGAGGGCTTTTCATTGTTGAAAAGAATCAAATACAGCTGCATGGTGGCTTAGTGGTTAGCACTGTTGCCTCACAGCAAAAAGGTCATGGGTTTGATTTCCACCTGTGGTTAGACCTTACTTGTGTGAAGCTACTTGAGACAACTTTGTTGTGATTTTCACTATATAAATGAACATGAATTGAAATTGAAAAATTTCAAAAAAAGAGATTTTGGTCTGGTAGTGTCGCTTTAAGGACGGTCCACGGCGCCTGACGGCGATCTGCGCTTCGAGGCGGCAGCGTCTCGCCGTTTCAAGTTGAAAACTTCCACATTTCAGGCTCTGTTGACGCAGTAAGTCGTCAGAGAACAGAGAACTTTCAGAAGAAGTCGGCATGAGGAGTTTATTCGGACATTCCATTGTTAACGGTCATTTTGTAATGAAAGAACGTGCAGGCAGAGTCGCATGTCGGGCTGGACCCGACCGCGGGGGGTCGCGGCAGGAAAAACACCTCCGTTGGAAATCTTAACGGGCAAGTTGGAACATGCCCAAGCTGTTAAACAATTTCTCAGTTACTCACTTGTTGAAAGCCATTAAAAGCCGCCTGAATTCTACAAATGGTTTTCAACACGGAGGTGTTTTTCCTGTCGCGGCGCACACAGATTTGCCGAGTCGTCACGGAAACGACTCGGCGAATTTGCGCGTACGTCTTTCATTAAAAAAAATGTCCTTAAACAGTGGAATGTCCGCATAAATTCCTCATGCCGGCCTCTTCTGAATCTTCTCTGTTCTCTCACGATGTCCTGGGTGAATTAAGCCTTAAATTAGGATGTTTTAAGCTCGAAACAGGCCGACGACAGCGCCTGGAAGCGCTGCAGGACGTCCCACTCCGTGGGAAGTCCTTACACCGACAGAAACACCCCATAATCTCTCATCAGCCGTTAAACTTTTCACAGAAAACCATCTTAATTTCTCGAATAGTGTCCACTCGGATATTCCTCACAGGTCCAGAAAAATTTTTGATAAAGCAACGCGCGCCGTCTCGAACAGCGTGTGAAACAAAGGAATTCAGCCGAGAGGGCGGGACCACATCTCACTCAAGGCCTGCCCACAGGGAAATGACGTCACCGACACGCGTGAAAAAACTCACGCATGCGCACGAGGGTTCAAGCATGATTGGTGTAATCGCATGTCATTCAAATCCATATAGTTAAAAAAATAAAAGGGTCGGTTTATTATCTAATAGACCTCGTATATGACATAAACAGGAGGCAGACCACAATGGCAATTGACAAGAAGACACAGGCAGGGGATAGATTTAATGAATTTAACTTATTTCATTCAGTTTCATTCTGTTAGCTGTTTAATCTGCGCAGTTAGATTGATCTAGTTATCTAGATTACGATTTGTTTCCCAGTGTAATCTTTACGTGCCTTAACTAAAGCACTCATTCTGCTGAATCACCTCTAAATTATTTACACATTATTCACTTTGCGTGTTTTTAGGAATCCGCTAGCTTAGCGTAGCTACTAGCTCTTAGCCGATTTAGCATGGCGGCTTCTCCTGTCTCTCCCGCACTTTTCTGCTCTGGGTGTGAAATGTTTAGTTATTCCTCGGCCTCTTTTAGCAGTAACGGTACTTGTAATAAGTGTAGCTTATTCGTAGCTTTGGAGGCCAGGCTGGGCGAATTGGAGACTCGGCTCCGCACCGTGGAAAATTCTACAGCTAGCCAGGCCCCTGTAGTCGGTGCGTACCAAGGTAGCTTAGCCGCCGTTAGTTACCCCCTGGCAGATCCCGAGCCGCATGTTCTCCTTGAATTGCTGGCTGTCTGAGTGGTGTCCAAAAAATGAGGTGGGCTACATAGATAATTGGCAAAGCTTCTGGGGAAAACCTGGTCTTGTTAGGAGAGACGGCATCCATCCCACTTTGGATGGAGCAGCTCTCATTTCTAGAAATCTGGCCAATTTTCTTAAATCCTCCAAACCGTGACTATCCAGGGTTGGGACCAGGAAGCAGAGTTGTAGTCTTACACACCTCTCTGCAGCTTCTCTCCCCCTGCCATCCCCTCATTACCCCATCCCCGTAGAGACGGTGCCTGCTCCCAGACCTACCAATAACCAGTAAAAATCTATTTAAGCATAAAAATTCAAAAAGAAAAAATAATATAGCACCTTCAACTGCACCACAGACTAAAACAGTTAAATGTGGTCTATTAAACATTAGGTCTCTCTCTTCTAAGTCCCTGTTAGTAAATGATATAATAATTGATCAACATATTGATTTATTCTGCCTTACAGAAACCTGGTTACAGCAGGATAATTATGTTAGTTTAAATGAGTCAACACCCCCGAGTCACACTAACTGCCAGAACGCTCGTAGCATGGGCCAAGGCGGAGGATTAGCAGCAATCTTCCATTCCAGTTTATTAATTAATCCAAAACCCAGACAGAGCTTTAATTCATTTGAAAGCTTGACTCTTAGTCTTGTCCATCCAAATTAGAAGTCCCAAAAACCAGTTTTATTTGTTATTATCTATCGTCCACCTGGTCGTTACTGTGAGTTTCTCTGTGAATTTTCAGACCTTTTGTCTGACTTAGTGCTTAGCTCAGATAAGATAATTATAGTGGGCGATTTTAACATCCACACAGATGCTGAGAATGACAGCCTCAACACTGCATTTAATCTATTATTAGAGTCAATTGGCTTTGCTCAAAATGTAAATGAGTCCACCCACCACTTTAATCATATCTTAGATCTTGTTCTGACATATGGTATGGAAATTGAAGACTTAACAGTATTCCCTGAAAACTCCCTTCTGTCTGATCATTTCTTAATAACATTTACATTTACTCTGATGGACTACCCAGCAGTGGGGAATAAGTTTCATTATACTAGAAGTCTTTCAGAAAGTGCTGTAACTAGGTTTAAGGATATGATTCCTTCTTTATGTTCTCTAATGCCATATACCAACACAGTGCAGAGTAGCTACCTAAACTCTGTGAGTGAGATAGAATATCTCGTCAATAGTTTTAAATCCTCATTGAAGACAACTTTGGATGCTGTAGCTCCTCTGAAAAAGAGCACCTTAAATCAGAAGTGCCTGGTATAACTCACAAACTTGCAGTTTAAAGCAGATAACCCGTAAGTTGGAGAGGAAATGGCGTCTCACTCATTTAGAAGATCTTCACTTAGCCTGGAAAAAGAGTCTGTTGCTCTGTAAAAAAGCCCTCCATAAAGCTAGGACATCTTACTACTCATCACTAATTGAAGAAAATAAGAACAACAATATCTCTAAAATTAGAAAGGTCTTGTCTCAGAGTGATGCTGAAAAACTAATTCATGCATTTATTTCCTCTAGGCTGGACTATTGTAATTCATTATTATCAGGTTGTCCTAAAAGTTCCCTGAAAAGCCTTCAGTTAATTCAAAATGCTGCAGCTAGAGTACTGACAGGGACTAGAAGGAGAGAGCATATCTCACCCATATTGGCCTCTCTTCATTGGCTTCCTGTTAATTCTAGAATAGAATTTAAAATTCTTCTTCTTATTTATAAGGTTTTGAATAATCAGGTCCCGTCTTATCTTAGGGACCTCATAGTACCATATCACCCCAATAGAGCGCTTAGCTCTCAGACTGCGGGCTTACTTGTAGTTCCTAGGGTTTGTAAGAGTAGAATGGGAGGCAGAGCCTTCAGCTTTCAGGCTCCTCTCCTCTGGAACCAGCTCCCAATTCGGATCAGGGAGACAGACACCCTCTCTACTTTTAAGATTAGGCTTAAAACTTTCCTTTTTGCTAAAGCTTATAGTTAGGGCTGGATCAGGTGACCCTGAACCATCCCTTATTTATGCTGCTATAGACTTAGACTGCCGGGGGGTTCCCATGATGCACTGAGTGTTTCTTTTGTTGTGTGGGCTGCTGAAGAGGAGGTACTGCTGGCCCACCACCACCAGATGGCGCCCTGCTTGGAGTGCGGGCTTCAAGCACGAGAGGGCGCTGGAGCCACTGGGAGTGACAGCTGTCACTCTTCATCAGCACCAGCTGTCACTTATTCAACTCATCACCATCACCATAAAGGCCGGACTGCAACTCCACCTCCTCGCCGAGAAATCAGCTACATTGGAGGTAATTCTCTGCTGTATCGATAACAAATAATAGTCTGATCTCATTTGCAGCCGTTTTCCTGTGACGGTGTACTTATCTGCGGTATTGGCGTTTGGTGTGGACTGCGACGGCTTCGCCTCACACCCTAAACCAGATAAGTGGTTTCACAGGAGCTGTACGAGTGTGTTATCGGAGGTGGAGGTGCTCCCTCCTTAAGGAACACAGACTGTGGGATTACTGAGTGTGCTTACTCACACTCACCTGTACTGTTTCTGTTCTCTGCCAGCAGTAGCAGGTCTGACAGCTGGAGACGGTGACCACCTGCGGACCCAGGACTTGGCGGCTCCGGTGTTCTTCAGATCCGTTGGCGGTGAGGGCCGTGTGGGATCCGGCTCGGTTCTGGACGGGCGTCTGCTATCCTCAAGCCTGCCCACACGTCACCCAACGTGTAATTGACTGTAGTTCCAAAGTGATTGTTGTCTGTATTCCGTTGTGCACAATTTACAACATTAAATTGTTACTTTTGGCTTATCCATTGTCCATTCATTAACGCCCCCTGTTGTGGGTCCGTGTACCTACACTTTCACAACAGGATTTCTCGGCCAGTGTCATGGATCCCGAGGGGCGTCAACCATCGCTTGAACAGCCAATGGAAAAGTGAGGTGCACAGGCGCCAGCAGGAGGCGTGTTAGGTGAGCTGCAGCATATCTTAACTGCTTTTACTGCTCGGTTGGACTTAGTTACCGAGCAGAGCACTGTTCTCAAAGGATGGAGGCTCTCACCGCCCAGGTGGAAGCGCATGCTCAGGGCACTGCTGCAGCACCTCCTCCTGCTGACTGAATGCCAGAGACAGACATTCCACTGGTCGTTCAACGAACCCCCCCACCTTCCCCTGAAGCATACATAAGCCCTCCGGAGCCGTACGGAGGCTGTGTGGAGACGTGCGCGGACTTCTTGATGCAGTGCTCTCTCGTCTTTTCACAGCGTCCCGTCGTGTACGCGTCAGACGCTAGCCGGGTGGCTTACGTTATAAATTTGCTTCGAGGAGAGGCACGCGCCTGGGCTACGGCGCTCTGGGAGCAGAATTCATGGCTCCTAACGATTTACACTGAGTTTGTGAGGGAGTTCCGACAGGTGTTCAACCACCCTCATAGAGGCGAGACTGCTTCAAGCGTGCTGCTGTCGATAAGACAGGGGTGTCGAAGCGCAGCAAAGTATGCAGTCGACTTCCGCATCGCGGCAGCGCGAGCCGGCTGGAATGCTGTTGCGCTCCGCGCTGCCTTTGTAAACGGACTGTCCCTGGTCCTTAAGGAGCACCTGGTGGCGAAGGATGAGCCACAGGATTTAGACGGGCTTATCGACCTGGTTATACGGTTAGACAACCGATTAACAGAACACCGACAGGAGCGAGACGAAGGGCGTGGTCAGGCACAAGCCGTCCCTCTTCCTCCCGGGTCCAAAAGGGAGCCGACTTCCCCACGCTCCACAGCCAGGTTTAAATTACTCATAACCATCCCAAAGACATATCGTTATCTTTGGCTGCTTTCAGTATTGCCGGTATTTGGTTAGACTCTTTCTCTCCGATTGTTCTGTCTGAGTTATTTTCATTAGTTACTTCCTCCAAACCATCAACATGTCTATTAGACCCCATTCCTACCAGACTGCTCAAGGAAGCCCTACCATTAATTAATGCTTCGATCTTAAATATGATCAATCTATCTTTATTAGTTGGCTATGTACCACAGGCTTTTAAGGTGGCAGTAATTAAACCATTAAACCATGAGAAATCTTGGAGTCATTTTTGATCAGGATATGTCATTCAAAGCGCATATTAAACAAATATGTAGGACTGCTTTTTGCATTTACGCAATATCTCTAAAATTAGAAAGGTCTTGTCTCAGAGTGATGCTGAAAAACTAATTCATGCATTTATTTCCTCTAGGCTGGACTATTGTAATTCATTATTATCAGGTTGTCCTAAAAGTTCCCCGAAAAGCCTTCAGTTAATTCAAAATGCTGCAGCTAGAGTACTGACAGGGACTAGAAGGAGAGAGCATATTTCACCCATATTGGCCTCTCTTCATTGGCTTCCTGTTAATTGTAGAATAGAATTTAAAATTCTTCTTCTTACTTGTAAGGTTTTGAATAATCAGGTCCCATCTTATCTTAGGGACCTCTTAGTACCATATCACCCCAATAGAGCGCTTCGCTCTCAGACTGCAGGCTTACTTGTAGTTCCTAGGGTTTGTAAGAGTAGAATGGGAGGCAGAGCCTTCAGCTTTCAGGCTCCTCTCCTGTGGAACCAGCTCCCAATTCGGATCAGGGAGACAGACACCCTCTCTACTTTTAAGATTAGGCTTAAAACTTTCCTTTTTGCTAAAGCTTATAGTTAGGGCTGGATCAGGTGACCCTGAACCATCCCTTAGTTATGCTGCTATAGACTTAGACTGCTGGGGGGTTCCCATGATGCACTGAGTTTTTCTTTCTCTTTTTGCTCTGTATGCACCACTCTGCATTTAATCATTAGTGATTGATCTCTGCTCTCTTCCACATCATATCTTTTTCCTGATTCTCTCCCCTCAGCCCCAACCAGTCTCAGCAGAAGACTGCCCCTCCCTGTGCCTGGTTCTGCTGGAGGTTTCTTCCTGTTAAAAGGGAGTTTTTCCTTCCCACTGTTGCCAAGTGCTTGCTCATAGGAGGTCGTTTTGACCATTGGGGTTTTTCTGTAAGTATTGTATGGCTTTTGCCTTGCAATATAAAGCACCTTGGGGCAACTGTTGTTGTGATTTGGCGCTATATAAATAAAACTGATTTGATTTGATTTGATTTCTAATGTAAACAGGCAAATTGTTCCAGAAAGTATGTTCATGACAGACAAAGGCTCTAAATCCTCCTGACTTCTTTTTAACACAAAGCAAATCCACACACAGCTGGAGGGCAGAAGAAGGTACATAACTATTAACAAGTCCAACAATATAGGTTTGTGCATGTGTAATGATGTGAGTATGACCGGTGACCCCACAGCAGAGAATAATCAAATCAATTTTCAAATCAATTTTATTTATATAGCGCCAAATCACAACAAACAGTTGCCCCAAGGCGCCTTATATTGTAAGGCAAGGCCATACAATAATTACGGAATAATAACACAGCTAAGTACATAAAACTGATTTTGATGTCTTACTCTGACATAGGTCAATAGCCACGGTGAGAACAGTCCGCATGGCAAGTCTAGATCAAGGTATGAGTACACAGGCAATCCAAAAACACAGGCAAAGGGTCAGAGCACAAACAATCATCAAACTGGGCAGATAATCCAAAAATGGCAGGTTAAACCCAGTCAAAAATACAGTAGCAGCAAATAGTCAGCAACAGGAAAACAAAGATAGAGAAAATGTGAGACAACTTCTGTGGGAGCAAGACTTTCTGGCACAGACAGAAGACAGAGGATTGAATACAATATGAAATGATCAAAGAAGGAAAGAGAATGTGCACATGAACGGGAAATGGGAATGCAGGTTGACAGGAAGAAAGCCACAGATATAAGACAGGGATGGGGAGTGTCAGAATAAAGGCACCAGTGGAAGTGAATAGAGCATGACCATGACAGCATGGCTACTTATGTGTCAGTAGATTTCGTTATTATTTAAACACTTTCAGGTGCATTTAATTTTCTTAAAAGACTTACACAGTACTGCACCTGTGTTGTTTGGTTTTTTATTTTTGTTTATTGTTTTTGTTTTTTTGTTTTTTTGTTTTGGAGTTAAGCTTTTATGATAGCATTTTAATCTACAGTTGTATGCAAAGGTTTGGGCACCCCTGATAATTTTCATGATTTTCCTTTATGAATCATTGGTTGTCTGGATCATAAATTTCAGTTAAATATATCATATAGCAGACGAACACACTGATATTTGAGAAGTGAAATGAAGTTACTAGTATTTACAGAAAGTGTGCAATAATTATTTAAAGGAGACCTGCATTGAAAAAAATGCAGTCAGATTTTTTGAACAAAAAATGACCTACATTTACACATAAGATCCTTCTGAATGTAATAAAGTAAATCTGCAAGCCCAGATCTGTCATTCAACGGAGAAATCTTCATTTGAAAATGACAAATTTACAGCTAACATTTAGCCCTCCGCAAATTGTCCCTCTCATCATGGACAGTGCCGAGACGTCACGGACAAGACCCTCTCCTAGCATGCATTGCGCCAATTGTAATTTGTGGATTTACGTCAGTTTGCATCTGCACCTTTTTCTTGTCTTATACGGAAGGATCTACTTTTTTAAAACTTCATATTGTCTTGCGGCACGTTTGGTGAATACACATTTCTTTTATTTGTGCTTGAAAATTATTTTGGGGGACTTTTTCATACGCCCGTTTGATTGAGTGGTGTCGCAATGAAAATCTACTGTCTTTCGCCTCCGGTACCATCGCGGGATATGGAGGCGAGACCCGCAAAAAATCCCAGTCATTAAAAATATATAAACCTCTCTCAGCGTCCATGGAGCTCTGTGGCTCCGATTGCCGAGACGTGCTGTGGATTTTGCCGCAAGAAGTCTGTCCTTGCAGCAACAGGTGTACCGGCCGCTTCGCATTAAAACAGCGAGTGTAGCGGAGGCAGAGAGTGGGAGAGGAAGAACGTTGCCCGCTGTCGATGTTGTTGCTGATCTGAGCACACAGATCTGTATCTCACATTCACTGCAGCTTACTTTTGGATGTTGAAACCAGGACGTGTATAAGTAACATTACTAACAGATAAAATCAATTTCAATGCGGGATTGGACTGAAGGCGGGAGCGCGTCGTCTTGTCCCTGACGTCATGGAAATGATACGGCTGTACAAACTGTTTTCACAGAGGGCTAAATTTTAGCTGCAAATTTGTCATTTTTAAACGAAGATTTCTCCGCTGAATTACAAATTTGGGCTTACAGATTTACTTTACTGCATTCACAAGGGTCTTATAAATACATATCAGCTATTTCTTTCTGAAATCTGACCACATTTATTTCAATGCAGGTCTACTTTAAGTTTACTGGAAAAAAGAAAGTAAACCTCAAAGTAAGAACAGAGCTGTTTCAGTCAAATAATTTCATCTAACTGATTTTTATTTGATGAAAGTGAGGCAAATAGTTTCTGTAAATGTGTTAATAGTTGATTTCTTTTCTACTCTTTGAGGCTCTGCCCCCTTTCTGCTTGGCTACGATGTAAGAGACACCCTTATTAAATTTAGCAGGGGAACCATAACACACACACACCACACACACACACACACACACACACACACACACACACACACACACACACACACACACACACACACACACACACACACACACACACACAGAGCATCCTGCTGTGGTGAGGTTCAGAGCCCAGCAGCCTGTTCTGCGGCCTGTTTAACTACAGGGCTTTTCTGTGTGAGGTTTATTTTCGTGGACTCTTTGTGTTCACCTCGTACAATGGGCTCGTTTACACGTGGCCAAAATCAAAGTCACAAAAACGGACGTGGACGCAGCCTTTCGCCTCGGCTTGTTGTTGGCCTTTTGACGCATGGAGACTCTGGTTTTGACCGCAGGTCTGTGCCCGTTTGCAAAGAGAAGGGCCTTTATTTAACAAAAAAAGTTACTTGACATCCATGAACATCTTACTGCATTTTGTCTTTTAATCTGTAAGGAGAATGCTGCTGTCATTTACAGCTTACCATCTTTTGTCTGCAGCAACATTATAGGACAACCTCATTTCTTTGATATGTAGATGAGACTTTCAAATATTTATCAGTTTGTATCTTTAAATAGTAACTACAATTTGTTTGCACCGACACCAATAAGCACCCCACTGGCTTAATATTTCAAAGACTAGGCAATAGTACCCATGCACATGAAGATAGGGGTTTGGCAGATAGGTATAGTAAGTATACACTCCATGCATAATTATTAGGCACATGAATATTCTGTTATCTTCAGTTTTGTGCATATGTCCAACTCCAACCTGTATAAACCTGAATGCTTTTTGGATTTAAGCATTCCTAGGTGATATGTGTTTATGTAATGATGGAGGATATAAATGATTAAAACCCTATATCAAGGCATGCATAATTATCAGGCAGCTTCTTTACATCATTGAAAATGAGGCACAAAATAGATTTAACAGACACTATAGAGTCAAAAATTGTAAAATGCCTTTAGGAGGAATGTAACACTGGAAATAACTCAACCTTTTGAGATGTGATCACAGAACAACTAACCGTTTTGATGCAAATAGCCAACAGGGTTGCAAGAAACTTGGAGAAGAAAAGATGCAAATTAACTTGTAAAAGGCTTGAGAAGAGTTAAATGTGATGCTACCAGGAGCTCATTATCATTCAGTTCTACCATACTGCAGAACTGGAACTTACCTGGAGTGTCCAGAAGTACAAGGTGCTCAGACGTGTCCAAGATAAGAAAGACTGAAACACTGTCACCACTGAACAAGACTCAGAAGCTGAAACATCAAGATTGAGCCAAGAAACATGTGAAGACAGATAATTCGAAGTGAGAAGCTTTTACATTAATCCAGATACCAAAATGGGTAGAAATAACCCAGAAGACCTGGGAGGAGTAGGCCAAATAGACATGATCTTGACACCAATGATTTACCTTTCTCAAATTTAACCCTGCCTCTGCAATAGACTCATGTCTAGCGTATACCCACCTCTCACCCAATAACCACTGAAATAGGCTTGTGCCGCCAAACCCCCCACCCCACCACCTGACCCTTAGTTGGAGTAAAAAGGTATAGAAAACAAATGAATTAATAATTTAACTTCAGGTTAAATGCAGCAAGTTTGGTGAAAATCAATTGGGGGAGGGGATTCAAAGGTTTGACCTTTGACATCAATTGTCAAGATCCCAGTAGCTCCACTTCACCAAATTTGACCTCACCTGAACAATTCCAAGACTCACCAATATAAGTATACTGAGTTGGGTCCAAATCAGAGTGAAAAATCTCAATTTTGACAACAATGACATTGACCTTCACCCAGATGACTGACTTTTAGTAACTTTGATGTCCACAACCGCTTAAGTATGTGTACCAAGTCTGGCAGACATCAAATTGAACATTTTTGAACTTTGACCCAAATGACCTTGACCTTTGCCCAAACAAACCCCTTAAGGGCAATTCTGGGTTTGACTAGCATCTACATATCAAGTTTGGTGGAGGGGTAGGGGAACAAACAGGCAGATATACCAGAATTTTGGCCTTTGACCCAATGTCCTTGACCTTTGCCCAAACAAACCCCTTAAGGGCAATTCTGGGATCAGCCTACATGCACACAGCAAGTTGGATGAAAATTGGCCCAAATACCTTGGAAGTGTAGTGGAGTAGTAGGAAACTAAATGATTTCCTACTATTTTTTAGTCTTTATTTTACCTTGTCTTTTATTTGTTTTATTGCCTGTTGTAATTTTATTGTTATACAAATTCATTAATTTACAATTTTGGGTAACTTGGTGCCCATTTTTTAATTATGTACAGCTCTTTGGTTGACTGCTGTCATTTTAAACGTGCTTTAGAAATAAAGGTTGAGTTGAGAGTTGAGTTGAATGAACAAATACAAACACACAGTTCTTAAATTACAGTTTGATGAACAAACATATTTCCAGTACAAGCAGCTGCGACCTGAGTGACCACCAGGACCCTGCAATTAGAAACAAGGCTTCACATCCATCTTCACAGATCACCTGTTTTGTGTTTTTGTTTTATGTCATTGTGCATTTTAACTCTGTGCTTCTGCTGCTAGTCACATGCAAAACATTCTCTTTGCATGTGCGTGGACAAGAACAGACATACTGTGTCTTACAGAGTCATACAAATTCAGTCTTGACCACGCAGTGATGCCATGTTATAAAAGACAAAATCATAACCCTTACTTCAAGTTTCATCTGTATTGGTTCCAAATTTATTTTTGCAGCTGCTCCTATTTGGTCACCACAGCACACCAGCTTGTCTCCATCTCACCTTGTCCTCGACATCTTCTGCTGCACCATACATCCACATGTCCTCCCTCACCACATCTGTAAGCCTCCTCTTTGGCCTTCCTCTTCTTCTCCTTGCCTGGGAGATGTATCCCCAGCATCCTTCTCTTGATATAACCCACAACCCTCCTCTGCACATGTCCAGACCATCTCAATGTTGTCTTTCTTACTTTGTCTTCAAACCCTCCTACCTGTGCTGATTCTACGATATGTTCATTCCTTATCCTGTCCATCCTCATCCCTCCCAAATTGCAGCATTTTCAGTTCTGCCTCCTGTTTTTTTTTTTTTTTTTTGACACTTCTCTGACACATCACTCATGCTATTCTTCTCCATCTTGCCTTCACTTTCCTTCCACACCCTCCATTACTTTGAACACTTGACCCCAACTATTTAAACTTATCAGCCTTCACCATCTCTGTCTACTCTTTGCAACCGCAGCATTCATTTACACATACATATACTCTGTCGTACTTCTTAACTGTATTTCTTTCTACATTTTGTTATGTTACAGCCTTATTCAAAAATGGATGAAATTCATTTTTTCCCCTCACAATTCTACACAATACCCCATAACGACAATGTGAAAAAAGTTTGTTTTTTTTGGAGAATTCTACAGATTTATTAAAAAAAAATTGGAGAAATCACGTACATAAGTACGAGGTCTGTCAATAAAGTAACGGTCCTTTTAATTTTTTTCAAAAACTATATGGATTTCATTCATATGTTTTTACGTCAGACATGCTTGAACCCTCGTGCGCATGCGTGAGTTTTTCCACGCCTGTCGGTGACATCATTCGCCTGTGAGCACGCCTTGGGAAGGAGTGGTCCCGCCCCCTCGTCGGATTTTCATTGTCTGGAAATGGCGGAATGATTTGGACTTTTTTCCATCATAATTTTTTCAGAAGCTGTTAGAGACTGGCACCTGGAAACCATTCGAAAAATTTATCTGGCTTTCAGTGAAAATTTTACGGGCTTCACAGAGAATAAGGTCTGTTAGTACAGCTTTAAGGACCCCTTTAAGGACACTCGGCGCGCCACGCTCTGAGCTGAGACGACGCGGCACAAGCCACCGGACCATTTCTAAACGGATGGCTCTGTGGATACGAGACTGTCGTGTGCTCTTTCTCTGGTTATCACAAGAGCTGGACATCAACCATTTTCCGGCAGATTTCACTTTTAACAAGAGATTTTGTCATGGAAAGCTGCGCGGAGGCTTCGCACGTAAAGACCGATTCGCTTTGGAAGTGAGACAAAGGAACACCTCCGTTTCAGCGTGGCAGAGGACAAGTTTGGACATGTCTATCTCGGCTTTCAATGCTTACCAGTCCAGTAAGTATCAGTGAAATTGTGGAGAGCTGGACATGTCCAAACTTGTCCTCTGACATGCCGAAATGGAGGTGTTCCTTTATCTCGCTTCCAAAGCGAATCAGTTGTGACTGAGTAGGTTGAGTGGACTCAACCTACTCAAGTCACACCTGTTTTTTTTTTTAAAGTGGTGTCTTCCAGATGTTGATTGGCTGAGCACACCTGATAGCTAATTGCCTGGGAGTGGATCAGGGAGAGTTAGAAAACATGCAGGGCAGGTGCCCTCCAGGAACAGGGTTGGTGACTCCTGCTGTAAACTATTCAGCAGCAATGGTGCACAAAAAGAAAAAAGCTCTGCCACCTGCTGTTGTCTTCCGAACCTTGGGGAGACACAGCAGACCAGCCCCATGAAATTTTAGAGGGTGTGCCAGTGTCACAGACTCACAGACGTCTGAGACAGACTCTCTACAGCCAAAGCGATCAAAGGGAAGAATGCCATTAATAAACATTAGATGACAAGGTAAAACCTCTTAAATCATTCTAAAGTCAGTTTTAAGCAGAATCGAGTCAATAATTGGCGAGTCGTTACTGGTGGTCTGAAATGACGTAGGTGCAGCAGCAGGTGCTGTCACGCTCTGATTCCTGTCTTTAATTATGAAATAATATTGAATTTATGTGGGAAATGATTGTTGTACAAAAGCTTAACATATATGTCACTGAGATAGATGGTGACTGGAGTGCAGTTTTAAGCAGAAACGAGGTGATAATCAGTGAATCACTGGTGATGCTCAGAAATAACGCATGCACAGTGAAGGCAGGTCGGATAGATTTTTAGGGGGAACCGTTCCATCGGCAACACCAGGATGTATGGTTCCACAACATCATCCATATACTGTAAGCCTGTGCACAAACGTTCCATGTCTTATAGGTCAGTAACTGAATGTTAAAATCTGTACCTACCTGAACTTGTAGCCAGTGAAGTAAAGCTAGCCCTGGAGCAATGTAACCAAATTTTCAAACACCAGATGAAACACGAGCAGCCACATTCTGAATCATCTGAAGAGTTCTAATGCTTTCATGCTGGTAGAATAGACATAAAAATAGACATAGACATAATAGACTGTCTCATAGACATTACTGGTCTCATCTTTGCACTATTATGTAAATAAAAAGGCAATCCTGGTCACCTCTTTAATGTATGGATTAAAAGTCAGAGTTTGGTCACAAATCACACAGAGATTCCTGATACCCCCGCCGCACACAGACGGAATCACGCAGAGTGGCGTCCGACTTATGAATTGGCGCACATCTGAAAAGTGTTGGATTTCAGTTCCAAAATGTTCTGACAGGCATCTGCAGAAGTCGACACAGTTGATCAAAATTGGCCGGCGGCCCCGAGTGTGATGCACATGTTCAAAACAACTGGTCAAGTCCCTTACAGCCCTCTGTGCTGTGTGCTGGCAATGTCAATCATCTGACAAATGCATAATCCACCTCTGGTATGAATAAATACTATGTAAAGTGCTGTCCCACAACGATAATCCAACTACAGTTGTTTTAAGATGCATATCAAGTGAAATGACAACAAAAAAGTAAAAAAAAAAAAAAAAGAGAAAAGAGAAAGTCCACTGGCTGCATCTGAAAGTTGCGCACATGTGGGAAGTTGGCGCACTGCCATCACAGTTCAGCAGCAGTTACGGAGTCCAGCCGGACAAATAAAACCTAGCAATGCAAGCATATAGTGATCAAACACAAAAAGGGATTTTTCACCAGACGAACAGCAGGCGATCACTGACAGCTGTCAACCTTTTTGTGTGCTCTGGGACTTCTCCACTTTGAAGTCCCAGAGTAGTCCCAGAGAACAAAGAGACCAGATAGACAGGAGACGGAGACACGAAGAAGAGGAGTTTCTCTCCCTTATTTAGTAAGAGTAGGGGAAAAACTACAGAGGATCTTCAGACAGCACAAAATCCCAGTTTACTTTAAACCGGTTAACACCTTGAGACAGAAATTAGTTCGCCCTAAGGACAGGATCCCTAATTACAAACAGAGCAATGTGGTGTATTCTATCAGATGTCAGGAAAACTGTAGCGAACACTACATAGGTGAGACTAACCAACCTTTACGCAAAAGGCTATACCAGCACCGCAGAGAGGGCGCCAGTGGACCTCAGTCTGCAGTTCATCTCCACCTTAAAGACACTAACCACATGTTTGAGGACAAGGAAGTTAAAATATTAGCCAGAGAGAAGAAATGGTTTGAGAGAGGGGTCAAGGAGGCATTCTTTGTGAAACCTAGCCTTAACCGGGGAGGGGGTCTGAGACACGCTTTGTCCCCTGTTTACAATGGGGTACTCAGGTCAAAGCAGTTTCAGTCTTTTGTTCATGGTAATGAGTCATTCACGTCATCAGCAGAGTCGTCAAGGGAGCCATCAGGAGAGGGACAGCTGCCCTGTCATTAGGAGGGTGTTAACTAGAGCACAATAGGTGCTAATTAGAGCTATTGTTTAGTCACCAGCCTATAGCAGTCTGCCTCTCGGTAGGAGGGGTCTGGTTAGGTTTAAAACTCCAGCTTTTGTGACTTCTTGATTATTCTTCTCTACAAGAGTCAAGACAGAAGTCAGACCACCAGAGCAAGAATTTTAGCTGAGGAAGCTTCTCCGATTTGAAGCAAAACGTCCTCGCGTCAAGCAACCCAGTCCAGTCGAAGATTCAAGCTTCACTACTATGGAAACCACCTGGACAACTGAGAGCCTACACAGAAACATGCAGCTGAGTGGATACACACTCATCACCTGTTCTACGCACATACACGTGCGCACTCTGTCATGTGAGACACACACTGATGAGAGGTCAGTTTAGCACTGGGAATGTGAGGACAAGCAAACATTATGTGGGTGAGTGAGTGGGTGAGTGACAAGGTAGCTTAGCCGCCGTTAGTTCCCCCCTGGCGGATCCCGGGCAGTCGGGAAAGCAGGCTGACTGGGTGACTGTGAGGAGCAAGCGTAGCCCTAAACAGAAGCCCCGTGTACACCGTCAACCCATTCACATCTCTAACCGTTTTTCCCCACTCGACGATACACTCGCCGAGGATCAAACTCTGGTTATTGGCGACTCTGTTTTGAGAAATGTGAAGTTAGCGACACCAGCAACCATTGTCAATTGTCTTCCGGGGGCCAGAGCAGGCGACGTCGAAGGACATTTGAAATTGCTGGCTAAGGCTAAGCGTAAATTTGGTAAGATTGTAATTCACGTCGGCAGTAATGACACTCGGTTACGCCAATCGGAGGTCACTAAAATTAACATTAAATCGGTGTGTAACTTTGCAAAAACAATGTCGGACTCTGTTGTTTTCTCTGGGCCCCTCCCCAATCAGACCGGGAGTGACATGTTTAGCCGCATGTTCTCCTTGAATTGCTGGCTGTCTGAGTGGTGTCCAAAAAATGAGGTGGGCTTCATTGATAATTGGCAAAGCTTCTGGGGAAAACCTGGTCTTGTTAGGAGAGACGGCATCCATCCCACTTTAGATGGAGCAGCTCTCATTTCTAGAAATCTGGCCAATTTTCTTGGATCCTCCAAACTGTGACTGTCCAGCCTTGGGACCAGGAGGCAGAGCTGTGGTCTTATACACCTCTCTGCAGCTTCTCTCCCCCTGCCATCCCCTCATTACCCCATCCCCGTAGAGACGGTGCCTGCTCCCAGACCACCAATAACCAGCAAAATCTATTTAAGCATAAAAATTCAAAAAGAAAAAATAATATAGCACCTTCAATTGCACCACAGACTAAAACAGTTAAATGTGGTCTATTAAACATTAGGTCTCTCTCTTCTAAGTCCCTGTTGGTAAATGATATAATAATTGATCAACGTATTGATTTATTCTGCCTAACAGAAACCTGGTTACAGCAGGATGAATATGTTAGTTTAAATGAGTCAACACCCCCGAGTCACACTAACTGTCAGAATGCTCGTAGCACGGGCCGTGGCGGAGGATTAGCAGCAATCTTCCATTCCAGCTTATTAATTAATCAAAAACCTAGACAGAGCTTTAATTCATTTGAAAGCTTGTCTCTTAGTCTTGTCCATCCAAATTGGAAGTCCCAAAAATCAGTTTTATTTGTTATTATCTATCGTCCACCTGGTCGTTACTGTGAGTTTCTCTGTGAATTTTCAGACCTTTTGTCTGACTTAGTGCTTAGCTCAGATAAGATAATTATAGTGGGCGATTTTAACATCCACACAGATGCTGAGAATGACAGCCTCAACACTGCATTTAATCTATTATTAGACTCTATCGGCTTTGCTCAAAAAGTAAATGCGTCCACCCACCACTTTAATCATATCTTAGATCTTGTTCTGACTTATGGTATGGAAATAGAAGACTTAACAGTATTCCCTGAAAACTCCCTTCTGTCTGATCATTTTTAATAACATTTACATTTACCCTGATGGACTACCCTGCAGTGGGGAATAAGTTTCATTACACTAGAAGTCTTTCAAAAAGCGCTGTAACTAGGTTTAAGGATATGATTCCTTCTTTATGTTCTCTAATGTCATATACCAACACAGAGCAGAGTAGCTACCTAAACTCTGTAAGGGAGTTAGAGTATCTCGTCAATAGTTTTACATCCACTTTGAAGACAACTTTGGATGCTGTAGCTCCTCTGAAAAAGAGAGCTTTAAATCAGAAGTGTCTGACTCCGTGGTATAACTCACAAACTCGTAGCTTAAAGCAGATAACCCGTAAGTTGGAGAGGAAATGGCGTCTCACTAATTTAGAAGATCTTCACTTAGCCTGGAAAAAGAGTTTGTTGCTCTATAAAAAAGCCCTCCGTAAAGCTGGGACATCTTTCTACTCATCACTAATTGAAGAAAATAAGAATAACCCCAGGTTTCTTTTCAGCACTGTAGCCAGGCTGACAAAGAGTCAGAGCTCTATTGAGCTGAGTATTCCATTAACTTTAACTAGTAATGACTTCATGGCTTTCTTTGCTAACAAAATTTTGACTATTAGAGAAAAAATTACTCATAAACATCCCAAAGATGTATCGTTATCTTTGGCTGCTTTCAGTGATGCCGGTATTTGGTTAGACTCTTTCTCTCCGATTGTTCTGTCTGAGTTATTTTCATTAGTTACTTCATCCAAACCATCAACATGTTTATTAGACCCCATTCCTGCCAGGCTGCTCAAGGAAGTCCTACCATTATTTAATGCTTCAATCTTAAATATGATCAATCTATCTTTGTTAGTTGGTTATGTACCACAGGCCTTTAAGGTGGCAGTAATTAAACCATTACTTAAAAAGCCATCACTTGACCCAGCTATCTTAGCTAATTATAGGCCAATCTCCAACCTTCCTTTTCTCTCAAAGATTCTTGAGAGGGTAGTTGTAAAACAGCTAACTGATCACCTGCAGAGGAATGGTCTATTTGAAGAGTTTCAGTCAGGTTTTAGAATTCATCATAGTACAGAAACAGCATTAGTGAAGGTTACAAATGATCTTCTTATGGCTTCGGACAGTGGACTTATCTCTGTGCTTGTTCTGTTGGACCTCAGTGCTGCTTTTGATACTGTTGACCATAAAATTTTATTACAGAGATTAGAGCATGCCATAGGTATTAAAGGCACTGCGCTGCGGTGGTTTGAATCATATTTGTCTAATAGATTACAGTTTGTTCATGTAAATGGGGAATCTTCTTCACAGACTAAAGTTAATTATGGAGTTCCACAAGGTTCTGTGCTAGGACCAATTTTATTCACTTTATACATGCTTCCCTTAGGCAGTATTATTAGACGGTATTGCTTAAATTTTCATTGTTACGCAGATGATACCCAGCTTTATCTATCCATGAAGCCAGAGGATACACACCAATTAGCTAAACTGCAGGATTGTCTTACAGACATAAAGACATGGATGACCTCTAATTTCCTGCTTTTAAACTCAGATAAAACTGAAGTTATTGTACTTGGCCCCACAAATCTTAGAAGCATGGTGTCTAACCAGATCGTTACTCTGGATGGCATTTCCCTGATCTCTAGTAATACTGTGAGAAATCTTGGAGTCATTTTTGATCAGGATATGTCATTCAAAGCGCATATTAAACAAATATGTAGGACTGCCTTTTTGCATTTACGCAATATCTCTAAAATCAGAAAGGTCTTGTCTCAGAGTGATGCTGAAAAACTAATTCATGCATTTATTTCCTCTAGGCTGGACTATTGTAATTCATTATTATCAGGTTGTCCTAAAAGTTCCCTAAAAAGCCTTCAGTTGGTTCAGAATGCTGCAGCTAGAGTACTGACGGGGACTAGCAGGAGAGAGCATATCTCACCCGTGTTGGCCTCTCTTCATTGGCTTCCTGTTAATTCTAGAATAGAATTTAAAATTCTTCTTCTTACTTATAAGGTTTTGAATAATCAGGTCCCATCTTATCTTAGGGACCTCGTAGTACCATATTACCCCATTAGAGCACTTCGCTCTCAGACTGCGGGCTTACTTGTAGTTCCTAGGGTTTGTAAGAGTAGAATGGGAGGCAGAGCCTTCAGCTTTCAGGCTCCTCTCCTGTGGAACCAGCTCCCAATTCAGATCAGGGAGACAGATACCCTCTCTACTTTTAAGATTAGGCTTAAAACTTTCCTTTTCGCTAAGGCTTATAGTTAGGGCTGGATCGGGTGACCCTGGACCATCCCTTGGTTATGCTGCTTTAGACGTAGATTGTGGGGGTGTTCCCATGATGCACTGTTTCTTTCTCTTTTTGCTCCGTATGCATCACTCTGCATTTAATCATTAGTGATCGATCTCTGCCCCCCTTCACGGCATGTCTTTTTCCTGGTTTTTTCCCTCAGCCCCAACCAGTCTCAGCAGAAGACTGCCCCTCCCTGAGCCTGGTTCTGCTGGAGGTTTCTTCCTGTTAAAAGGGAGTTTTTCCTTCCCACTGTGGCCAAGTGCTTGCTCATAGGGGGTCGTTTTGACCGTTGGGGTTTTTCATAATTATTGTATGGCCTTGCCTTACAATATGGAGCGCCTTGGGGCAACTGTTTGTTGTGATTTGGCGCTATATAAGAAAAAAAGTTGATTGATTGAAAGTTGAATGTCGATGCCATCTGACAACTGTCTGTGTCATCTGACTGTTGTCTGAAATATGTTTGGGCTGCATCCTGTAGGTGTGCACAAGGCAGTCCGCATGCATTTGGACCAGTCGAAGATTAGCTGACAACTAGACGAGCATCCAGCCATGCAATGTTAGGCCAGTCACATGTGAGCACTGGCTTATACAACTGCAAATCATCAGCATAGCGGTGAACATCAATCCTAAAAATCAATGAACAATTTTTTTTCAGGGTGCTAAATGCAGATAAAATAGCTGTAAGCCTATATGTGACCCCTGTGGAACCCCATTGCTTGACAGTGAAGTAGCTTGGGGACATATGGTTGAAAACAGCATTGTGGCCGAACTAAATGGACTTCAGCCGCAAAAGCACCCTGTCAAAAATACCAAAAAAGTCATCAAATCTATTCATTATAACTCTGTGATCAGCTATATCAAATACAGCACCTAGATGCAAAATCAGGAGAACATCAAAATGTAAGTGTTACACACTTTACACGGGAGCTCAAACCCCAGTTACGTAGTGCTCGAACAGGTCATTGGGCATGGAGGGGGTTTGAAAGAGATGATTTTCTCCCTATTACACATAATGATCATCAAAATAATTTTGAAGCTGTTAATATGATGCCTCTAATTTCTTTCAGTGGAATGTTTAACTTCATCATTGTCTGATATAAGAAAACTTGTAGCTTCATCAGACACTCCAGGTTTTTAATTTCAGCTGAACCTCAGGTAGACATTTCTCTAACTACTGCTACTATATTAATTTAAACTCCACTTTGATCGGTGTGATTCACACTCTGCCTCACTTCATTCACATTGCGTGATTAATATGATTTAAACGCCTCACCTCAGCAGTGAACACAACACGCATTATGATGCTGCTTTATTTCTGTAGAAAGGAGCCGGGCCAAGAGGCGAAGGATAACTTCTGTCTCAGTGTAAAGCAAGATAAATGAACAGCTTTCCTCACCAACAAAGCAGATGCCCTGAATAAAAACACACAGCTGATACAATACAGCTTGTTTTGAGAAGATGAATGTTGAGAAAAGCTAAGTGTTTCTGTGAAAACACTCAATTTGAAAAATCAAACACTTTTATTTTTATTGATGATGAAAAATGGTTTGGACCTTTTTCTTCCGGTTAGATTTAATTGATGTCTACACAAACAAGATTTTGTACATTTTACAGTAATTTGATTTCCACTTTCAATGAGGACTCCATCACTGCACCAGCTGCACTGCAGAAGTAGAAATCAATGCATATAACAAGCACATTCATACGCAAACACTTGTTTGTGCAGGTGTACAAATAACGTGAATGAATCTGTGCGTTTACTTGCAGAAAAACACACACATTCCCATTCAGCACAAAGCACACACACACAGTAGAAAATCTGTACAGCCTCAAGCACCTGGCCTGTTGGCATCAGGTCTTAAAATCTCATGAAAGAGCCATCAGATCTACCGTGACTCACAATGCCGGAGGGAGCCGCTCCTACCACAGAAGCTCCAGCTCCAAGGCTTCAAACCTACAGGGCGAGAATACGGAGACCTGTGCCGAGGAGAGGTGAAGCTTAGGTCGCTGTAATGTCTCTGGATGGCAGGGTCTGATTTTCAGTTAATCCTGCAGCTGGAGTGTGCTTTGATATACCTTTGTGTGGACAATTAGCTCTGAGGGTGAGATTAAGCTATATAGTTAACAGTTACTGATTATTATCCTGTACGTTCATGAATTGTGATACCGCACGCATACATGCACATAGTTACATCAGCCTCTGAAACTATGAAAGCTCAATGGTTCTTTGTGAGATGAAGTTTATAATGTTTACAGAAAGTGTGCAATAATTCTTTAAACAAAATTAGGCAGGTGCATAAATTTGGGCACACCAACAGAAAAAATACATCAATATTTAGTAGATCCTCCTTTTGCAGAAATAACAGCCTCTAAACCAGGGGTGGCCAAGTTCGGTCCTCAAGAGCCACATTCCTGACACTCTTAGTTGTCTCCCTGCTCCAACACACCTGAATCCAATGAAAGGCTCATTAAAAGTCTGCTAACGAGTCTTTCATTGGATTCAGGTGTGTTGGAGCAGAGAGACAACTAAGTGTCAGGAATGTGGCTCTTGAGGACAGAACTTGGCCACCCCTGCTCTAAATGCTGCCTATAGCTTCCATTGAGAATCTGGATTCTGGTTGAAGGCATTTTGGACCATTCTTCTTTACAAAACATCTCAGGTTTGTTGGTTTCCAAGCATGGACAGCCCGCTTAAAATCACACCACAGATTTTCAATAATATTCAGGTCTGGGGACTGAGATGGCCATTCCAGAAAGTTGTACTTGTTTCTCTGTATGAATTCCTTCGTAGATTTTGAGCAGCGTTTAGGGTCGTTGTTGAAAGATCCAGCCCCGGCGCAACTTCAACTTTGTCACTGATTCAAGAACATTGTTCTCAATAATCTGCTGATATTGACTGGAATCCATGTTACCCTCAACTTTAACAAGATTCCCAGTACCTGCACTGCCCCCACAGTATGATGGAACCCCCTCCAAATTTTAATGTAGGTAGCAAGTGTTTTTCTTGGAATGCTGTGTTCTTTTTCTGCCATGTGTACCGCCCCTTGTTATTTCCAAATAACTCAATTTTATTTTCATCAGTCCACAGCACCTTATTCCAGAAAGAAGCTTGCTTGTCCAAATGTGCTTTAGCATACCTCAAGCGACTCTGTTTGTGGCGTGTATGCAGAAAAGGCGTTCTCTGCATTGCAGCATCATACAATATCCCCTTGGGTGAAGTGCACTGTATAGTTGAACGATGCACAGACACACTATCTGCAGCAAGATCATGTTGTAGGTCTTTGGAGCAGGTCTGTGGTTTGACAATGGCTGTTCTCACTGGAGCCCAACCGATATGGATTTTTTGAGGCCAATGCTGATAACGATATTTGGATGGAAAAAATGCCGATAATCGATAAATTGGCTGATTTGCCGATAGCCGATAAATCAGCCAATATTTTTTTTTTTTTTTTTGAATGAAAAAAATGTTCTTTTTGGACCCTTAACAAAAAAGGTATGAGCTAAAAGCTGAAGCTTTGTCCTCATATTAATTAACTTTATAACAGAGAAGAATTTTCAAGTTCAAAAAATGCAAACATGCAATTGGAGCAGTTAGGGGGCTATTCAAATGGGCCAACTAGTAAGATATCACTCCTGAAAACGATCTTTGCCATATCGTGTGAGGTAAATCTGCTCTACGATTGGATTTTGGAAAACCATGTGACGGAGAACCAATTCCAATTGGACACTCACATTGCGCACATCATCACACATCTTCTATGAGGAGTACCAAGATGCCCGAAGGTGGATCGAAAGTCCGCGGAGTTAATTTTTCAGCAAAAAAAAAAAAAGTAAGTTTCTGTCTCATATCATTAAAAAGTTATTGACAATTTTGTAAAGCTTGGTCCCAACCTTTGTATACGATGGCGTCGGCCCCAGAGGGTTAATGGCGAACGGCAGTAATTCCCAGAACCCTTCCGGACGACCAGTGAATCTGAATGTTTCAACTTCTTAGCGGTAAAAGAAAGTTTTGCATGCTAGAAATAAGGTCTACACAACATGGGCTTAATAAAAAGCGTGGCCGACGCAATGAAGCACATTTGACACATTACTACATAAACTGAGTTAATCAAACTAAGTTGAACTGAAATGGGAGAAATGTGGGGTGAATGTAATTGCAAAGTTATTACAAACAACATCCTTATAAACTTACTTGTATGCTTTTGTCAGCCGATCAGTGCAGTGTGATGGCAAACTATGGGGGCCAGTGATGAAACATTTAAGCAGGGGTGTAAGCAGCTCTCAGTTGAATGGAGTCAGAGCTCCATCTACTGTACAAATGGTGCAAGGACATTTTACATTTCTGACAAACATTATTTCAGTAACTGTTCTGTTTATGAGAAATTATCGGCGTTCTATCGGCCGATAATTCCAGCCGATAGTGAGTACTTTGAAAAGTGCTTATATCGGCTGATAATATCGGCTGGCTGATATATCGATCGGGCTCTAGTTCTCACCATCCTTCGCTTCAGCTTATCTGAGATTTTTCTTGGCCTGCCACTTCGGGCCTTAACTAGTACTGTGCCTGTGGTCTTCCATTTCCTCACTATGTTCCTCACAGTGGAAACTGACAGCTGAAATCTCTGAGATAGCTTTTTGTATCCTTCCCCTAAGCCATGATGTTGAACAGTCTGTGTTTTCAGGTCATTTGAGAGTTGTTTAGAGGCTTCCATGTTGCCACTCATTAGAAGAGATGCAAAGAGGGGAAACATTTGCAAATGGCCACCTTTAATACCCTTTCTCATGACTGGAGTCACCCATGTAAGAAGGTCAAGGGTCAATGAGCTTATCAAACCAATTTTTTGTTCCAGTAATTAGTGCTACATGTATTCAAATGAATAAAATGACAAGGGTGCCCAAATTTATGCACCTGCCCAATTTTGTTTAAAGTAGACCTGCATTGAAATAAATGTGGTCAGATTTCAGAAAGAAATAGCTGATATGTATTTATAAGACCCTTGTGAATGCAGTAAAGTAAATCTGTAAGCCAAAATTTGTAATTCAGCGGAGAAATCTTTGTTTAAAAATGACAAATTTGCAGCTAAAATTTAGCCCTCTGTGAAAACAGTTTGTACAGCCGTATCATTTCCATGACGTCAGGGACAAGACAATGCGCTCCCGCCTTCAGTCCGATCCCGCATTGAAATTGATTTTATCTGTTAGTAATGTTACTTATACACGTCCTGGTTTCAACATCCAAAAGTAAGCTGCAATGAATGTGAGATACAGATCTGTGTGCTCAGATCAGCAACGACATCGACAGCGGGCGCCGTTCTTCCTCTCCTGCTCTCTGCCTCCGCTATGCTCGCTGTTTTAATGTGAAGTGGCCGGTACATCTGTTGCTGCAAGGACAGACTTCTTGCAGCAAAATCCACAGCAAAATTTAAAAAAAAAAAAAAAAATCTCCTTTAACAGTGGAATATCCGGATAAAATGCTGAAACCGACTTCTGAAACTTCTCTGTTCTCTCACGACGTCCTGGATCAATAGAGCCTGAAATGTGAAGGTTTTCAGCTTGAAACAGGCTGACGACGGCGCCTGAGAGCGCTGCACGACGTCTCGCACCGTGGGAAGTCCTTAAAGCGACAGAATCACCACAAAATCTCTCATCAGCCATTAAAATTTTCACCGAAAACCAGTTTAATTTTTCGAACCGTGTCCACTTCGATGTGTCTCACAGGTTTAGGTTAAAAAAATTTTGATTAAACAAAGCGCCAGTCTCTCAGCAACTTCTCAGACAAAGGATTTCCGACGAGGGGCTGGACGACTCCTCCCACAAGGAGTGCTCACAGGCGGATGACGTCACCGACAGGCGTGGAAAAACTCACGCATGCGCACGAGGGTTCAAGCATGTCTGACATAAAAACATATGAATGAAATCCATATAGTTTTTGAAAAAAATAAAAAGGACCTATACTTTATTGACAGACCTCGTATATTTTTAATGACTGGGATTCTTTGCGGGTCTCGCCTCCATATCCCGCGATGGTACCAGAGGCGAAAGACAATAGATTTTCATTGCGACACCACTCAATCAAACGGGCGTATGAAAAAGTCCCCCAAAATAATTTTCAAGCACAAATAAAAGAAATGTGTATTCACCAAACGTGCCGCAAGACAATATGAAGTTTTAAAAAAGTAGATCCTTCCGTATAAGACAAGAAAAAGGTGGAGATGCAAACTGACGTAAATCCACAAATTACAATTGGCGCAATGCATGCTGGGAGAGGGTCTTGTCTGTGACGTCTCGGCACTGTCCATGATGAGAGGGACAATTTGAGGAGGGCTAAATGTTAGCTGTAAATTTGTCATTTTCAAATGAAGATTTCTCCGTTGAATGACAGATCTGGGCTTGCAGATTTACTTTACTACATTCAGAAGGATCTTATGTGTAAATGTAAGTCATTTTTTGTTCAAAAAATCTGACTGCATTTTTTTCAATGCAGGTCTCCTTTAACATGTTCGATTGGCAGTGTGGGCCCATTCTTCTTCAGGTGTTTTTGGCCGTCCTGTCACATCCCACTGAAGCTTCCTCACGTGTTTATATTTCACTCTGGTGTGTGACAGATCCAGCTCACTATGCATCTTCTGGAGGAGACTTAAATATTTTGTTATTTAACATTCTGCAGTCCATTGAAGATTTTACACTACGGCATTCTCGTGGTCCAGTGCCTGCAATGGTTCCTGCATGCTCCTCGTTTTTGGGTAACTGTTGAGGTTCAACCTCAAGTTTCTGCATAATGAAGGATGATCAGTGTGTTAAAGTCAAAGTGTAATGCTGAAGTGTCATAATTTTGGATAATGGAGGAAGAAAAAGTTCATAAATGTGCATGCGTGCGTGCGTACAGATAATGAATCAGATCCTATGTAAATCTCAGGGCAGAATGTTTGTATAAGCAAGTAGTGGAGAGAAAAGGTTATACCTCATATTTTACTCTCTCTCTCTCTCACTCACACACACTGCACTCAACAAAAATATAAACGCAACACTTTTGGTTTTGCTCCCATTTTGTATGAGATGAACTCAAAGATCTAAAACTTTTTCCACAGACACAATATCACCATTTCTCTCAAATATTGTTCACAAACCAGTCTAAATCTGTGATAGTGAGCACTTCTCCTTTGCTGAGATAATCCATCCCACCTCACAGGTGTGCCATATCAAGATGCTGATTAGACACCATGATTAGTGCACAAGTGTGCCTTAGACTGCCCACAATAAAAGGCCACTCTGAAAGATGCAGTTTTATCACACAGCACAATGCCACAGATGTCGCAAGATTTGAGGGAGCGTGCAATTGGCATGCTGACAGCAGGAATGTCAACCAGAGCTGTTGCTCATGTATTGAATGTTCATTTCTCTACCATAAGCCGTCTCCAAAGGCGTTTCAGAGAATTTGGCAGTACATCCAACCAGCCTCACAACCGCAGACCATGTGTAATCACACCAGCCCAGGACCTCCACATCCAGCATGTTCACCTCCAAGATCGTCTGAGACCAGCCACTCGGACAGCTGCTGGAACAATCGGTTTGCATAACCAAAGAATTTCTGCACAAACTGTCAGAAACTGTCTCAGGGAAGCTCATCTGCATGCTCGTCGTCCTCATCGGGGTCTCAACCTGACTTCAGTTCGTCGTCGTAACCGATTTGAGTGGGCAAATGCTCACATTCGCTGCCGTTTGGCACGTTGGCGAGGTGTTCTCTTCACGGATGATGCGAAGGAGATGTGTTGCACTGCATGAGGCAAATGGTGGTCACACCAGATACTGACTGGTATCCCCCCCCAATAAAACAAAACTGCACCTTTCAGAGTGGCCTTTTATTGTGGGCAGTCTAAGGCACACCTGTGCACTAATCATGGTGTCTAATCAGCATTTTGGTACGGCACACCTGTGAGGTGGGATGGATTATCTCAGCAAAGGAGAAGTGCTCACTATCACAGATTTAGACTGGTTTGTGAACAATATTTGAGGGAAATGGTGATATTGTGTATGTGGAAAAAGTTTTAGATCTTTGAGTTCATCTCATACAAAATGGGAGCAAAACCAAAAGTGTTGCGTTTATATTTTTGTTGAGTATATATATATATATATAAATGAACTCTTCCACCTGTCTGCCTGCCCCTTATCTTCAGCAGCCTCCTCATCACTACACTGGTTTATTTATCAGCAGAAGTGGCAGTGATACACCCATGGTTGTTGTTTCACCATGCACGTGTGTGCACGCCCACGCACATACACTTATTCTGACAGCCATATATATGTTGCATTGCTCTAGAGGTGCAGGATACCAGAGGGACTTAAAAGAAAGTGTGTGGGACAAAGAACATACAGTTGATGTCAGAAAAGGTGCTGTGTGTGTGTGTGTGTGTGTGTGTGTGTGTGTGTGTGTGTGTGTGTGTGTGTGTGTGTGTGTGTGTGTGTGTGTGTGTGTGTGTGTGTGTGTGTGTGTGTGTGTGTGTGTGTGTGTGTGTGTGTGTGTTGTCACTTTAATGTCACAACTTCATCTAGCTGTTGCAAACTGGACCATATGAAGCAAGTCCTGATGTGTCAATGAATGTTCAGTGAACATATCTAGAGGTTTACTCTGTAGCACCTGGACTTCCAGTTGGTCTTAAAGGTGTTTTGTTACTCAAAGTGGCTTCTGCATTTTTAAAAAGGTAAGATTGTGCAGTATGACCAATATATAGCCTTTGGTGTCTCTATTGTAAAAAAAAAAAAACAGGTCAACCTGTTGACCAAATACAATCATTTTATGTTTCATTCTGAGTCCTTAAGACAAGGGTCACCAATCCTGCTCCTGGAGATCATCTGCTCTCCATGTGTACCTGCTGCAACCACAGCTGGTCAATCAGTTCTGGTGTTTTCTAGCTCTTGATTGGTTGAGTACACCTGACTTAGTTAATTAGCAGTGGGTGGGGCTGGTGACCCCTGCCATAAGGTTGAGTTGTCTGCAGGGTGTCACTGCGTGTGCTGTCTCTGGCAGATGTGTGAAGTATCCTTAGGGTCTCCTCACTAAGCCCAGTTGCTCAAGCACAACTATCCTCCCTCTCGGCTGAAGAGTGCTCACATTGGCACAACCCATTCTGGGCCCGCTTACGTCATCACAATGTGACTTTTATTTTGAGAAACAGTACCCTTCCAAAACAGAGTTACAAAACCACCCAAACAACCACTCAGAACAGCCTGACAAATGTAAAAGAATTAAGAAAAAGGGAAACATAAAATGCACCCAAAACAGGTCTGCCAACACAAGGACAAATCATTTCACCTGCAGCAATACTTCAAAAGTAGCCCATTGCTGGGAGAAAACCACGGACTTGGCAACACTGCTCCCACAGCACAATAATGGAGTGACTCATTGAAACATTACTGTTTTTGTGGCTTATTTCAAGTAATTTTAGGACCATGACAGTCTCTCACATGCCTTAGCATGATTATTTACAAGATTTTTATGAGGCAGCTCATGATGATGACATTTAGGGAATAACCCTGTTGTGTCTGATGATTTGTGGATGTTCTTCCTGGTTATACGGTCACAAATTGAGCTTTATGGATATTTGCAACCGTATAACAGCATGAATATCCGCAAATCATCAGACACAAGGAGGTTATTCCCATTCTGATCCAATTCCATCATTTGCACAGTTTATTTTCTGTAGGTAATTCAGTCAGCGAGGCTTACCATCGAGCCGAGGCAACGTCGCTCCAACAGTGGTCAGGGCGCGGAGTAATCCATCAAATGTGAAAATCCATCAAATCCATCAAATGTGAAACAGTAATTCTGTATCAGAATCCACATCAATACTTTCATATGGTAGCTTCAATTCACCCATTTTGGCAGCAGCGGCGGTAAGCGACACGCTCTCAGCCAAGGTTGGGTAGGATTACTTTGAAAGAATACATGTGGATTACATCTATGTATGGACATACATTTAGATTACATGTAATCTGATTACTTTTGGATTACATTTCAAAGTAATCCTACTCAACCTTGCCTCAGCTAACAGCATACATGTCAACCTCTTTGAGGGTCCACCTGTACAACCAAGTGAGAAAATCCATAAAATCAACACAAAATCCTTATAACCTCCAAATCGTACCAAAATCAGTTTTATTACAGTACACACAGCTGCATAGCGGTATCACATAACTGTGTTTTGTCCACATATTATGAGTTGCCACAATGACATTAAAGTCAGGATCATTAGTATTTCCTCCACAGTTGAATTTCAAACAATAGAGATCTAGTATTCATGCGTCAAGCTGAATTTTATAGAAGTGAATGTCAAATTTAGTTATTTTTTACAGAAACAAGAACTGTGTGTCACTAATGGAAATACATTAATAAAATGAAAAATAAATAAAATAAATTGAATATAATGACCAAAATAAAACATACCTCAGAACTTCATCAAGTGTATCGAAAATCGCCTCACCATTGCCGATGTTGCAGACTGGCATGTCGATGATCCTCAACTTCGCCCCTGTGTTTATTAGGGATGGGTATCAATAAGATTTTATCAATATCGATACTATTATCGATCCGATTCCTTATCGATTCCCTTGATACCTCATGTGAATTTTTTGTGTAATAAAAGTAGGCTTTACAGGTTTTCTATGTCAGCAGGTCAAAGAGCTTTTTCTTGTCGTGCACCCACTCTGTGGAACGGTCTTCCTGCGACCGTGAAACAGTCGGAGTGTCCGTGTACATTTTAAGTCAAGACTTAAGCCTTTTTATTCTCTTTCTTAGAATAGTTTTTGAGTTTTTTATCTGTTTTATTCTTTTACTTCTGTTTTTAATTATGTATTTAAAATTTTATTAGTTTAATTTTTTAATGTTGAACTGTTCTATGTGAAGTGCCTTGAGACACATTTGTTGGGATTTGGTGCTTTATAAGCCAATTAAATTGAATTGAAATTGAACAACATTTTATTGAGTGTTAAAGGACCACCAACAACCAGTAAAAATCTATTTAAGCATAAACATTCAAAAAGAACAAATAATATAGCACCTTCAAACTGCACCACAGACTAAAACAGTTAAATGTGTTTATTAAATATCAGGTCTCTCTCTTCTAAGTCCCTGTTAGTAAATATATAATAATTGATCAACATATTGATTTATTCTGCCTTACAGAAACCTGGTTACAGCAGGATGAATAGTGTTAGTTTAAATGAGTCACACCCCCGAGTCACACTAACTGCCAGAATGCTCGTAGCACAGGCCGAGGGGGAGCATTAGCAGCAATCTTCCCATTCCAGCTTATTAATTAATCAAAAACCCAGACAGAGCTTTATTCATTTGAAAGCTTGACTCTTATTCTTGTCCATGACCAAATTGGAAGTCCCAAAAAACAGTTTTTATTTGTTGTTATCTATCGTCCTCCTGGTCGTGTACTGTGAGTTCTCTGTGAATTTCAAACCTTTTGTCTGACGTAGTGCTTAGTTCAGATAAGAATAATTATAGTGGGCAATTTTAACATCCACATAGATGCTGAGAATGACAGCCTCAACACTGCATTTAATCTATTATTAGACTCAGTTGGCTTTGCTCAAAATGTAAATGAGTCCACACCACCACTTTAATCATACTTTAGATCTGTTTTGACTTAGGGTATGGAATTGAAGACTTAACAGTATCCCCTGAAAACCCCCTTCTATCTGATCATTTCTTAATAACATTTACATTACTTTAATGGACCTACCCAGCAAGTGGGGAATAAGTTTCATTACAGTAGAAGTCTTTCGGAAAGCGCTGTAACTAGGTTTTAAGGATATGATTCCTTCTTGTTATGTTCTCCAATGCCATATACCAACACAGTGCAGAGTAGCTACCTAAGCTCTGTGAGTGAGATAGATTATCTCGTCAATAGTTTTACATCCTCATTGAGCACAACCCTGGATGCTGTAGCTTCTCTGAAAAAGAGAGCCTTAAATCAGAAGTGCCTGACTCCGTGGTATACCACAAACTCGTAGCTTAAAGCAGATAACCCGTAAGTTGGAGAGGAAATGGCCGTCTCACTAATTTAGAAGATCTTCACTTAGGCCTGGAAAAAGGGTCTGTTGCTCTATAAAAAAGCCCTCCGTAAGACTAGGACATCTACTATTCCTCACTAATTGAAGAAATAAGAACAACCCCAGGTTTCTTTTCAGCACTGTAGCCAGGCTGACAAAGAGTCAGAGCTATATTGAGCCGAGTATTCCTTTAACTTTAACTAGTAATGACTTCATGACTTGCTTTGTTAATAATATTTTAACTACTAGAGAAAAAATTACTCATAACCATCCCAAAGGCATATCCTTATCTTTGGCTGCTTTCAGTAATGCTGGTATTTGGTTAGACTCTTTCTCTCCAATTATTCTGTCTGAGTTATTTTCATTAGTCACTTCCTCCAAACCATCAACATGTCTATTAGACCCCATTCCTACCAGGCTGCTCAAGGAAGCCCTACCATTAATTAATGCTTCCATCTTAATATGATCATCTATCTTTATTAGTTGCTATGTAACCGCTGGCTTTTAAGGTGGCTAGTAATAAACCATTACTTAAAAAGCCATCACTTGACCCAGCTATCTTAGCTAATTATATGGCCAATCTCCAACCTTACCTTTTCTCTCAAAAATTCTTGAAAGGGTAGTTGTAAAACAGCTAACTGATCATCTGCAGAGGAATGGTCTATTTGAAGAGTTTCAGTCAGGTTTCAGAATTCATCATAGTACAGAAACAGCATTAGTGAAGGTTACAAATGATCTTCTTATGGCCTCAGACAGTGGACTCATCTCTGTGCTTGTCCTGTTAGACCTCAGTGCTGCTTTTGATACTGTTGACCATAAAATTTTATTACAGAGATTAGAGCATGCCATAGGTATTAAAGGCACTGCGCTGCAGTGGTTTGAATCATATTTATCTAATAGATTACAATTTGTTCATGTAAATGGGAAGTCTTCTTCACAGACTAAGGTTAATTATGGAGTTCCACAAGGTTCTGTGCTAGGACCAATTTTATTCACTTTATACATGCTTCCCTTAGGCAGTATTATTAGAAAGCATTGCTTAAATTTTCATTGTTACGCAGATGATACCCAGCTTTATCTATCCATGAAGCCAGAGGACACACACCAATTAGTTAAACTGCAGGAATGTCTTACAGACATAAAGACATAGATGACCTCTAATTTCCTGCTTTTAAATTCAGATAAAACTGAAGTTATTGTACTTGGCCCCACAAATCTTAGAAACATGGTGTCTAATCAGATCCTTACTCTGGATGGCATTACCCTGACCTCTAGTAATACTGTGAGAAATCTTGGAGTCATTTTTGATCAGGATATGTCCTTCAATGCGCATATTAAGCAATATGTAGACTGCTTTTTACATTATGCGCAATATCTCTAAAATTATAAAGGTCTTGTCTCAGAGTGATGCTGAAAAACTAATTCATGGCATTTATTTCCTCTAGGCTGGACTAGTGTAATTCATTATTATCAGGTTGTCCTAAAAGTTCCATGAAAAGCCTTCAGTTAATTCAAAATGCTGCAGCTGGGTACTGACGGGGACTAGAAGGAGGAGAGCATATTTTACCCATATTGGCCTCTCTTCATTGGCTTCTGTTAATTCTAGAATAGAATTTAAAATTCTTCTCTTACTTATAAGGTTTGAATAATCAGGTCCCATCTTATCTTAGGGACCTCTTAGTACCATAATCACCCCAAAAGAGCACTCGCTCTCAGACTGCAGGCTTACTTGTAGTTCCTAGGGTTTTTAAGAGTAGAATGGGAGGCAGAGCCTTCAGCTTTCAGGCTCCTCTCCTGTGGAACCAGCTCCCAATTCGGATCAGGGAGACAGACACCCTCTCTACTTTTAAGATTAGGCTTAAAACTTTCCTTTTTGCTAAAGCTTATAGTTAGAGCTGGTTCAGGTGACCCTGAACCATCCCTTAGTTATGCTGCTATAGACTTAGACTGCTGGGGGGTTCCCATGATGCACTGAGTGTTTCTTTCTCTTTTTGCTCTGTATGCACCACTCTGCATTTAATCATTAGTGATTGATCTCTGCTGTCTTCCACAGCAGTCTTTTTCCTGTTCTCTCCCTCAGCCCCAACTAGTCCCAGCAGAAGACTGCCCCTCCCTGTGCCTGGTTCTGCTGGAGGTTTCTTCCTGTTAAAAGGGAGTTTTTCCTTCCCACTGTCGCCAAGTGCTTGCTCATAGGGCAGGGGTGGGCAATCATGTGCCATGAAGGGCCGAAGCACTGCAGGTTTTCCTTGCTACCAATCACCTCAGCAGGTGATTTCATTAATGTTCAGGTGTTTCAGCAGGTGATTTCATTGACCACCAGATGTTTATGTTCAAGGGAGATGCTCATCAGCAACCCACCTGCTGAGGTGATTGGTTGCAAGGAAAACATGCAGTGTCTCGGCCCTCGTTGCCCACCCCTGTCATAGGGGGTCGTTTTGACCGTTGGGTTTTTCTGTGATTATTGTATGGCTTTTGCCTTGCAATATAAGAGCCTTGGGCAACTGTTGTTGTGATTGGCGCTATATAAATAAAATTGAATTGATTGATAAAGTAAATAAATATGAAATTGGTCACTGGATCCTTAAACTTTGGACTTTATAAACGTTTAACTGCAGATATACAGCGCATAGAGTGAGTATGTATTGTGTATGAATTGAGTATATATGGAGTATGTAAGGCGGATGTTATCTGCATCCAGATTTTTGAACAGCTCAAAAATCCTGGCTGCGGACGGACATGGGTGCCTCTGCGGATGATCATGGGCGTGTTCGGATGACGACCGACTCATACAGGCATGTTACACGGATATTGCGGATGTTTGGTGAATATGGGCCAATTTTGTGAGCAATCCATACGCAAATCCTCCTAAATGCCAGTGGGACAGGGCCTTAAAGTCACTAACTGGGCCCTAAAGTCACTACCTGGGACTCTTGTCTTGTTGCAGTGAAGAAATGAGAATCGTCCTCTCTTCTGTTGGCACAGCTCCAAACGCTGCTCGGCTCTCTGCCGAGACAGAGTCCACTCGGAATTAATAACTTCAAAACGAATCACCACTTTAAATAAAATGACACTGCTTACAAACATTGTATTACAGACAAGAAACTACAATCCACTAAAACATTTTTTTTTTCCTCCCAAAATGAGACATGCTGCATTGTTTATAAATTACATCCTGACGTGCCGCACAGCACAGCCGTAAGAGCTCAGCTCAGATGTATGGAAAAACATTCATGCCAATAATGTCTGAAAGGAAATCATTTTGAAAAAACTACAGATTTTGTTTATTCCTATTTATGTCCAGAGATCAAGGATCCACCATGTAAATTTAATTTACCAAGATAGATTAAACTGGGAAAGGGAAGTTTGTGGTCCCCTGCTGTTGCTCCGGTGACCCGGTTCCGGATATGCGGTTGAAGATGAGATGAGATGAGATGAGATGAAGCTTAAACCAAACTTAATTCAGAAACTTAATGAGAAACTCTTAAGTGGCACACATTGCTTTAAAACCCAATATTTTCAATGGTAAACCCCATGCAGAGGAGCAGCACCGAGCAAAGTGGCCAAAGCTGTTGCTGTGATGTCAAAATTCAACCAAATCCATCTGTAGTTTGCAGCCTAGCGTGAGCTGCTTGGGAAGAGAAACAATATCTCCAAATCAGAGGACTCGGTATTTTGTATGGCTTCATAAAACAGTACACCTTGTGATAAGAGAACAAAAAGTTCCATTTTGCCAAACACTTTTGCACATTTGAGTTCATTATATGGTTTTCATCATTTAATGTGAGGGTCAAAGAACAATTATAAATCTAAAGGCTATAATAAATATTTTGTATATAATAGTCTCTAGTCCTAAACTTTCATCAGACTATCACAGTTTTTCATCCATTGTTCATAAATTCCCCAAATTAATGAGAACATGATTAATTGATGGCATTTGGAACATTTATTGAGCTCATTCGAGGTGCACGAGCTAGTGCACTCTGAGTGATGGGCGCAAGTCCGGACAAATGAGGAGAGTGATATAAGGACATACACCATAAAACCAAGAGTGTGTTGAAACTGTTCGGTAGTGATATGGATGGGAGGAAAGATGTAGGAGAGTATATTGAAGGCGAGGCAAGTGTTTTACAGCATGAAGAGTGTGACGCTGTAAACTGAAGGGCGAATATCATCAGCACATATGGTCCGGAAGTGGGATTTAAGATGAAGAAGAAACAAGATGTCTGGAGTGAGTTAAAGGAGGTGGTGTTGAGTAGCCTCTGAACCACATGAATCCAGGAACTCATGTTGAATTTGTTCTTGCTGATTAGACTGGCCTGGCCCATCGCCTAAAGAAAATTATTTCCACCGGGCTGATTTCTGCCAGGCCAGTCCTAACCATTTATCAGATATGGGGCTGGTTTTATATGATGACAGAGTGCTAGGTTTTGTAAAAAGCTGCTAGGCTAGGCTAGCTATCATCACAGAGGTTCTTGAGGGGAATGTTGAACAAGAATGTTCTGGAGTTTGATGATGAACAATGTCATTTTGTTACTGCTTTACCTAAATAGGTCTGAATGGGACATTATGATTTAACAAAATTAAATATATACTAATTATTAAAAATCCTGCAATGAACGAACATTAATTACACATCTTTCAACAAATGAAAATTAGGGGAAAAGAGAAACTTTTAAACAATCCATGTAGTCTTGCAACGTCTAAGAGGTGCAAACTATGTTGTCTGGTCTGCTTGAGGTTTCTTCCTCAGAGGGAGTTTTTCCTTACCACTGCTGCTCTGGGGGTTGGTAAGGTTAGACCTTATTTGTGTAAAACACCTTGTGGCAATGCTGTTGTGATTTGGCGCAATATAAATTAAAATAAATTAAAATTGTAAATTAATACATCATGAAGTAACACATACATTTGCATCTTACAGTGATGTGACTATATTTGGTAGCCTGGAGTCCTGGCTGCACCTCCAAATCTTTCCAAATGGGAACTTTTCATGGTTGTTCACCTTACATACAAATGTTAAGAGTTGGCCACCAAATAATGTCATACCAGATTTCTGTATTGTATTGAACTAAAAGCCATACAAATTAGATGTTGTAGCAAGCTACCCACCCAAACCTAACCTAACCTAGATTATATTATACAAAAGCAGTTGGTGGAACTGTCATATCTCGTCCTCATGTCTTAGGTACCTCTTCCACATTCCCACTTGCCCACTATGCCGGCAATCTTGTGGAAGCTTTCATTTTCATCCCTGTGCGTATAATAATGCTCTCAGCCAACAGACGCCCAGATACCACTTCTCTGGATCAAGAGAGAGGGAGAGAGAAACACCACGCAGCAGCAGAATCCACGCACAAGAAAACACAGAAAAGGAACAGCCCATATTTATGTCTACGAGAAAACCCCTCAGCTACAGTAACATGAAAAGTGTGGCTTCATTCATTCATTGGTTTTCTACCTGCTTATTCTAATTAAGGGTCATGGCGGAGCTGGAGGCGATCCCAGCAGTCACAGAGCAAGAGGCAAGATACACCCTGGACAGGACTCCAGTCTGTCATAGTTTTGGCAAATTGAATTTGAACATTTTTAATCCAGGTTTATGCAAACACATGTGCTCAACAGTGCAGCATCCATAGGCTCCAACCTCCCATGACCTTTAACTGGAATAAGCAGATATAGAAAATGAGTGAATGAATAAATGAATGTGATGCTGGTGTAAAGAATAATCAAGCAGATGCTAAAAACATTTACATATGCATATGGTATGGCGAAAGGACTCTGTGGCCACTCAGGCCAGAGGTCATGCTTTGGCTGACTGGTCAACGCGCCCACCTCCCATGCTAGATATCGTGAGTTTGTGTCCTGAGGAGAGCGAGTGGGAGAAATCAAAAACATAAAAACACAATGCAGAGGAGGGAGACAGAGAGTACAGCTGCTACACCTACACCCTTCGAAAAATGATATTTATCAAAATGGCCAAATATTAATTACTATTGCGTGACTCTTTTGACTGCTCACATGATCTCAGTATGGATCTGCATGTTGATTTGGCTAAAACAGCCACAGCTCCTGTTGAACAGCGAGAGCAACATATGGAGTTGCTTTGTCCTGTTAAAAGTGACTTTTCATAATCTAAAACAGAATAAAAAATATAGATCAATAGGGCTTTTCAATGTTAAACTCAAATACCCGCTAAATCCGCAAAACATATCAGATGCGGCTCAAACTTAGTCTATTCATTGAGAGTGTCCGTTTGCATCTCATTGTCACAAATTACAGTGACTGAGGCACTTTTGATTGAGTTAACATAAAACAACCAAGTACAAAAACCAAAGAAGAACTAGCAGCAAACCAACATGGAACTCAAAGAGGTAACAGAGTGCAGGCAGGGAAAAACATGAGGACACAGAACTGAAATACAGTGACAATCAACATGAGGGCACAGACAGGGGTCACACTGCAACAATCTGTGTCACACAGGCACTTCTCAAAAACTAAGTGACCATATTGTAAGGAGATGAGTGAGGGAAGCCACCAATACACAATTCTGAAAGAATTTTTGGCTTCTATGGGTGTCAGTGGAGGGAAAGGTGCAACATTTTGTTTTAAATTTGCATTTTACATGTTGTCTGATTTGGGATTGTTTTATTGCATTTCTGAAATTCCAGAACTACTATTAAAAAAATCTTGTTACAACAATTGAAAAACACCAAACATTAAAAAGGAGAGAAAAAAAAACTACATGGGCATGTGCAGGCATACTTTGAATGAAATTGAACAAAACAGTACAGGCTTATTTGACTCTCCGTGTTTTGTGAAAATAAGTAAACAAGAATAAAATAAAAGGTAACGCACCTTTTAATAAATAAAATCAGCCAGTTTGTATTTTTATTATGACTGGAGTTTATTTTAATGACTACATCAACTGATAGAATATATTGGTAGCATAAAGGTAACTGCTAATATGCACAGTTTTAAGTATCTTCGCATTCTATGAGGTTGTCAAATCGAGCATTCTAAACGCAGAAGTTGATGAAAAACTTGTTAAATTTTTTATACCAATATACATTCAATTCAATGAGGTATTTTCTCCACTCATGCCATGATATGCAAAGTTTACAAAATCAAAAATGTAAAAGTTTACATTCACAGTCTCATATTATATGTAACTAGTATTGTGCAAGGATAATGTTTTATCTTCAAACTGATAAAGTTAGTATACATTTTGTGTCAGCTTACCAATGTAATGACATATATCTATGAAACTAAAGGTTGCAAATTAATTAGAAATTGTATTTGTACTGAAATAGCTCCCTTTCTGGCAGGGGTGGTGGCCAAGTGGTTAATGCGCTTGGTTTCAGTGCAGAAGGTTCCGAGTTCAAATCCCACCCCTGCCACATTTCTCCATGTAATGTGGAGTTGCGTCAGGAAGGCCATCCGGCGTAAAACCTGTGCCAATTCACCATGCAGATACACCTTGGATTTGCTGTGACGACCCCAAGTGCAAACAACGGAGCAGCCGAAGGGACTTACTTTTATCTCCCTTTCTGTTTTTGATAGGTAGCTGTTGGTGCTCTGTAGAAAGAAATGGTTGTCTAAGCCACACACAAATATGGTCATATGAACAAGACAAGAACAACGTGACCTCTTAGTCCAAAATTTTGTCAACTTCTTGAATTAAGTCAGCTCATGAATAATTTCTTCAATCTTAATCACTGCAGATTTGAAACATTTAAGACCAGATCCAGAAGTTAAAGAAAGATTAATAATTTCCTGTACAGTTGGCCCAAGAGTGGGCCACAGGTCTTTAAACAGTTTTGTTGGTATAGGATTAATTAAGCAGGTTGTGCTTTTTGTTGATGTTGCGAGTTTCGTCAGCATGCCTACTGAGATACTATCAAATTCTGTAAATCTAGGCAATACCTCAGTAGTGGCGCCCACCTCAATAGCATGGTGTAGTGGTTGGGTTAAGGCATACTGGGATATGTTTAACCTAATGTCTTCTATTTTCTTCTCAAAGTAATCCAGGAAATCTTGTGCTGTAAAAGGAGAGCGAACTACAGGTGGTTGTCCATGAATAAGTGTTGCCACCATGTTCAAACAAGAACTTTGAGTTATGCTTGTTTGTGTTGCTCAAATCAGAGTAGTAGGTCCACTTTGTAGCCAATAATGCATGCTTATAGTCTAAGATAGCATCATGCCACGCAAGGTGGAATACTTCTAATTTTGAACGACGCCATTTCCGTTCTTGACCTATTGCTTTATGCTTGAAGTCACGCAGGTAATCATTGAACCAAGGTGACTGTCATTTGGGGGAGCGCAGTTTTAACACAGGTGGTGCAATCATGTCAAGTGTAGTTTTGAGCACTGAGTTTAAACTATTCACAAGTCTGTCTACTGACTGGGTATTTGTCAAATGTGAAGCTAAGACATCAGGCAGTCTAGCTTCGAGTTCAGTCTTAGTTGAGTTGATGCATCACCGTAATAATATATAAGGTTGTTGTTCCGCAAAACACGGCAGCGAAACTGTAAACTTAATAAGTGAGTGATCAGAGACAACTGATGTAAGAGGCATGATGTCAATATTTGTGACAGCAATACCACCTGCGAGAAGCAGATTCAGGGTATTTCCACTAATGTGCATTGAATCCCAAATGCATTGCCAAAATCCTAATGCACCCACAATTTCCATAAATGATTTGCAGAGGGGATCAGAAGGCTTATTTATATGAACGTTAAAGTCACCAATGATCAGAATGTTATCTGCACTAGTTGACAAGCAATAGGGCTGATTTTTTTTTTTTCTTCTGACCTTGGCAATGTGAAATATCCTGAGCAGAGCGGAGAATCAGATGCTCAAACGAGTTATATTTGTGACCCCCAACAGCTAATAAGCTTAACCTAGATTTATAAATAAGAGCAACACCCCCGCCTTGCTTTGCATCACGAGGGACGTGACTAAATGTATATGCTGGTGGGCAGGCCTCATTCAAGGGGAGGCCAGCTGTAGGTTTAAGCCAGGTTTCACATAACCCAATCATATCTAAGTGATGATCAATAACATAAATTATTATGGATAAAATAACTCCATTAATGTCAATTCTCTCATTTATACAAAGTTAAAATATAGCATATATCTTTTAATTTTAAATAATGCACTAATTCTGAAGTTTTGTAACATACACAGACAGATGCCAAAGGGATTATGGGTAAAATGTGCCTCCGTTAAAACACTGATTGATTGACTCATTCATTCTATGCAAAAACCAACACGTTAATGTGAGGTGTGTGTGTTGTGTTTACATATAAATGTGTTTTGTAAAATATGCCTTTTTTATTTGTAAAAAAAAAAAAAGGCCATTTGCAAAAAGCCAAAAAGTCAAGTTGTTATTTGACAACCGTTTGATATAACCGGGGTCAGAATAACTAGAACACTGCCATCTACTGGCATCCAGACGCTCATACTGCCATGAATATTACTGGCCAGTAGATGGCAGTAGAGACCGTGAAAACTTGCCAAAACAAAATTCTAAAGAGCAAACAGGAATTGATGCAATGATTCCAACTGAAAATAATGGAGAAGCAACCTAGGGTTCTTCTGGTATTTACATAAAACAAACACAATAACAAAGTCTATAAACCCAGAGAATATATTCACGAGAGTTTTAGACTCAGACTCAGACTCATTTTCATTGTCACTCGACCCTTACAGGCAGAACGAAATGCAGTTTCTCCAGGTCTTGGTGTAGTTAACTGGGACAATTTTATTTTGTGTGTGTTTCCGTCCAGATGTCCGTCCAAACACGGTACGTGTTCCCCAGCCGTGATGTCCAGAAACGCCAGCTCCCCACAGCCGCTCTTGTCAGCTGCCACACTCCCTGTCAGTTCAGCGCACACACCAACGTGTCACTGTGTCTGTTTGCAAAGCCACACTCATGGGGCACTTCGACAGATTTCACATCCAGCTCGACAGTGATTGTCTGGTGACTGTTGTTGTGTTAACAGTGTAAATGGCCACGCATTTTCTAAGTGCCAAGCGAGCGGTGTTAGATGTTCGCAGGGGTGTTGGACTGGGGGGGTAAAGGGTACTATGTATCCAGAGCCCAGGGCATGGGGGGGGGCACAATAAACTGGCATTAAATACATTTTTGTGTTGCATGTTATTAATGTCCATACAATTCATGTTGTAAAAGAATATAATTAGAATGAATTTATAAATGTTGCGAAACATAATTCTGCTCTAACAATAATATTGAAAGGGCTCTTCCCACCCCTGCATAGTTGTACAATGGTTTGTCCAGGCGCACAGGCCAACATGCCAACAGCATTAAGCTGTTGCAGCTGTCAGCACATTTGTGTGCTTTTGTTTTCTGTATAATAATTCATGGCTCAGCATTTGTTGTTGTAAAAGAGTTAAATGTATTACAAATTGTATTTTTTTTTTTGTATTTATATATTAGTAATAATAGCAACAACAATAATAGTAATAATAACCAGCAATGCTACAATACAATTTTAGAGAAAGAAACAAAAGAACCTGATTAAACACAACAGAAAAGATAAATCCAACTAACAATGAACATAAATAAATAAATACAGGAATAAATAACTGTTTCTTATGAACACCTAGTGACTCTTAAACCTCCACGTCACCCCTGTTTTATTTAAGTTTAATGACAATTTGTTTCGGTCAAACCACATCTAAGCTGTGTTTTTACACAAGAAAAAATAAAATGCAGTTAACTGCACATTTGTGTCTTTTTTCATGAAAATATATTTTTAAAGATCACATATTACACTTTAGTCAGGCCTTTAAATACTTTTATGGACTCTTGCTGTAATATGTTGTCAGTGGTTGAGATAGTTGCTGTAGGCATCTAAAAATGCTCATAATCAGGTGAAACCTGATAGAAATCTCTTTGTGGTGTGTCGATGATGTATATGTGCAAAATAAAATAAAACACTACTCCAGGTATGTCTTTGATGAGAATATAACATAACTTTGTTCAAATCAAATCAGTTTTATTTATATAGCGCCAAATCACAACAAACAGTTGCCCCAAGGCGCTTTATATTGTAAGGCAAAGCCACACAATAATTACAGAAAAACCCCAACGGCCAAAACGACCCCCTATGAGCAAGCACTTGGTGACAGTGGGAAGGAAAAACTCCCTTTTAACAGGAAGAAACCTCCAGCAGAACCAGGCTCAGGGAGGGGCAGTCTTCTGCTGGGACTGGTTGGGGCTGAGGGGAGAGAATCAGGAAAAAGACATGCTGTGGAAGAGAGCAGAGATCAATCACCAATGATTAAAAGCAGAGTGGTGCATACAGAGCAAAAAGAGAAAGAAACACTCAGTGCATCATGGGAACCCCCAGCAGTCTAAGTCTATAGCAGCATAACTAAGGGATGGTTCAGGGTCACCTGATCCAGCCCTAACTATAACCTTTTTCAAAAGAAAAGTTTTAAGCTTAATCTTAAAAGTAGAGAGGGGGTCTGTCTCCCTAATCCGAATTGGGAGCTGGTTCCACAGGAGAGGAGCCTGAAAGCTGAAGGCTCTGCCTCCCATTCTACTCTTACAAACCCTAGGAACTACAAGTAAGCCTGCAGTCTGAGAGCGAAGCGCTCTATTGGGGTCCCTAAGATAAGATAGGACCTGATTATTCAAAACCTTATAAGTAAGAAGAAGAATTTTAAATTCTATTCTGGAATTAACAGGGAGCCAATGAAGAGAGGCCAATATGGGTGAGATATGCTCTCTCCTTCTTGTCCCTGTCAGTACTCTAGCTGCAGCATTTTGAATTAACTGAAGGCTTTTCAGGGAACTTTTAGGACAACCTGATAATAATGAATTACAATAGTCTAGCCTAGAGGAAATAAATGCATGAATTAGTTTTTCAGCATCACTCTGAGACAAGACCTTTCTAATTTTAGAGATATTGCGCAAATGCAAAAAAGCAGTCCTACATATTTGCTTAATATGTGCATTGAAGGACATATCCTGAACAAAAATGACTCCAAGATTTCTCACAGTATTACTAGAGGTCAGGGTAATGCCATCCAGAGTAAGGATCTGGTTAGACACCATGTTTCTAAGATTTGTGGGGCCAAGTACAATAACTTCAGTTTTATCTGAATTTAAAAGCAGGAAATTAGAGGTCATCTATGTCTTTATGTCTGAAAGACATTCCTGCAGTTTAACTAATTGGTGTGTCCTCCGGCTTCATGGATAGATAAAGCTGGGTATCATCTGCGTAACAATGAAAATTTAAGCAATGCTTTCTAATAACACTGCCTAAGGGAAGCATGTATAAAGTGAATAAAATTGGTCCTAGCACAGAACCTTGTGGAACCCCATAATTAACCTTAGTCTGTGAAGAAGACTCCCCATTTACATGAACAAATTGTAATCTATTAGATAAATATGATTCAAACCACTGCAGCGCAGTGCCTTTAATACCTATGGCATGCTCTAATCTCTGTAATAAAATTTTATGGTCAACAGTATCAAAAGCAGCACTGAGGTCTAACAGGACAAGCACAGAGATGAGTCCACTGTCTGAGGCCATAAGAAGATCATTTGTAACCTTCACTAATGCTTAGTAGAGAAGCTTGAATCTTCGACTGGACTGGGTTGCTTGACGTGAGGACGTTTCGCTTTAAATCACAGAAGCTTCCTCAGCTAAAATTCTTGCTCTGGTAGTCTGACTTCTGTCTTGACTCTTGTAGAGAAGAATAAACCAGAAGCCAACAAAAGCTGGAGTTTTTTAACCTAACCAGACCCCACCTACCGAGAGGCTGACTGCTATAGGCTAGTGACTAAACAATAGCTCTAATTAGCACCTATTGTGCTCTAGTTAGCACTCTCCTAATGACAGGACGGAAGCCTCCCCTGATGGCTCCCTTGATGACTCTCTCCTGATGACGTGAATGACTCATTACCATGAACAAAAGACTGAAACTGCTTTGACCTGAGTACCACATTGTAAACAGGGGACAAAGCGTGTCTGAGACCCGCTCCGCGGTTAAGGCTGGGTTTCAACTGTTTTACAAAGAATGCTTCCTTGACACCTCTCTCAAACCATTTCTTCTCTTTGGCTAAGATTTTAACTTCCTTGTCCTCAAACGTGTGGTTAGTGTCTTTCAGGTGGAGATGAACTACAGACTGAGGTCCACTGGCGACCTCTCTGCGGTGCTGGTAAAGCCTCTTGTGTAAAAGTTGCTTCGTCTCACCTATGTAGTGTTCATTACAGTTTTCCTGACATCTGATATGATACACTACATTGCTCTGTTTGTAAGGGGTGGTGGCCAAATGGTTAATGCGCTTGGTTTCAGTTCAGAAGGTTCCGGGTTCAAATCCCACCCCTGCCACATTTCGCCATGTAATGTGGAGTTGCGTCAGGAAGGCATCCGGCGTAAAACGTGTGCCAATTCAACATGCAGATCCACCTTGGATTTGCTGTGGTGACCCCAAGTGCAAACAAGGGAGCAGCCGAAGGGATTTACTTACATTGCTCTGTTTGTAACTAGGGATCCTGTCCTTAGGGTGAACTAATTTCTGTCTCAAGGTGTTGACTGGTTTAAAGTAAACTGGGATTTTGTGCTGTCTGAAGATCCTCTGTAGTTTTTCCCCTACTCCTACTAAATAAGGGAGAGACACTCCTCTTCTTCTTGTCTCCGTCTCCTGTCTATCTGGTCTCTTTGTTTTCTGGGATTTCTGCACTTTGTCCAGGGACCATCGTGGGTACCCACATACTGTGAGGGCTTTCCGTACAAGTTGTTGCTCTTTAGCCCTTCCCTCTGCACCTGTAGGGCTCTGTGTTGAAGAGTCCTGATCACCCCGAGCTTGTGTTCAAGGGGGTGGTTTGAGCCAAAGAGCAGATATTGGTCAGTGTGAGTGGGTTTTCTGTAAACCTCTGTCTGGAGCTGCCTGTTCTCTCCAGTCGTAACATCACAGTCCAAGAAGGCTAAATGGTTGTTTCTGGCATCCTCATGTGTGAACTTGATATTGGAGTCCACCGAATTGATGTGTTCTGTAAAGTCCTCGACCTCCTATTGCTTGATTTTAACCCATGTGTCATCAACATATCTGAACCAGTGACTGGGAGAGATGCCTGTGAACGACGTCAAGGCTGTCTTCTCCACTCGCTCCATGTACAGATTGGCCACAATGGGGGATACCGGAGACCCCATCGCACAACCATGGATCTGCCTGTAGTAATTCCCCCTAAACAGGAAATATGTGGTGTTAAGACAGATCTCCAAGAGTTGGCAGATGTGGTCTGGTGTGAGTTTGGTCCTTTCAGGTAGAGACACATCTTCCAGCAGTCTCTGCCTCACAGCTGAGATGGCCTCAGTGGTGGGGATGCAGGTGAACAACGAAGTCACATCAAATGACACCATAGTTTCATCTGCCTCCAGCTGCAGGTCCTTGATTTTGTTCACAAAATCTTGTGTGTTCTCCACATGGTGGTCTGAGTTACCCACTGGAGTAGCCAAAATCCACTTGAGGTGCTTGGCCAAATTGTATGTGATGGAATCTGTGCTACATACAATAGGCCTGAGTGGCACGTCCTGTTTGTGGATTTTGGGCAGTCCATAGATGCATGGAGTGGCGTCCCCCGGGTACAGTCTGTAGTATGTCTGCCTGTCGATGAGTCCCTCGTTCTCCAGGTTTTGGAGGCAGCTAATTATTTTCTTCTTATAGTCACTCGTGGGGTCTCTCTTCAGACATTCGTATGTACTGGAGTCATTGAGCAAGTTGTTGATCTTGGCCTCGTAGTCCGATGTGTTCAGGACCACCGTGCATCTGCCTTTATCTGCCGGCAAGATAAGGATGCTTTGATCCTTCTGCAGTGCCACCAAAGCTTTCTGTTCTTCTCCTGTGATGTTGGACGGAGGAGGCTTACACTGCTAAGCGCTGCTGTGTCTCTTAGTCAGAGGTCCCCAGCTTCTGACTCTGACAAACTGTTGTGTTTAATGGCTGACTCTACTGCAGTGATGTAATCTACTGTCGGTATATGTTTTGGGGTCACTGAGAAATTTAGTCCTTTGGTGAGCACATCCTTTTCTGTCTGTGTAAGAACCCTGTCGGACAGATTCTTTACCCAATTTTCCCTGTTGTCACTAATTTGTCTGGGTGTATCTTTAAAACTACTTCCACTGAAAGTACACCTTTTCTGCACTAAACGGTTGTGAAACTTCCTGATTTGCCGCTCCTTACTTTTTTTTTTCTAATGCTATAAAGAATAAAGATATGTCTTTGGGATGGTTATAAATAATTTTTTTCTCTAATAGTTAAAATTTTATTCACTGCACAATGCTTTTTTCTAATTTTTCTTCACTAATGCTGTTTCTGTACTATGATGAATTCTGAAACCCGACTGAAACTCTTCAAATAGACCATTCCTCTGCAGATGATCAGTTAGCTGTTTTACAACTACCCTTTCAAGAATTTTTGAGAGAAAAGGAAGGTTGGAGATTGGCCTATAATTAGCTAAGATAGCTGGGTCAAGTGATGGCTTTTTAAGTAATGGTTTAATTACTGCCACCTTAAAAGCCTGAGGTACATAGCCAACTAATAAAGATAGATTGATCATATACTCAACAAAAATATAAACGCAACACTTTTGGTTTTGCTCCCATTTTGTTTGAGATGAACTCAAAGATCTAAAACTTTTTCCACATACACAATATCACCATTTCCCTCAAATATTGTTCAAAAACCAGTCTAAATCTGTGATAGTGAGCACTTCTCCTTTGCTGAGATAATCCATCCCACCTCACAGGTGTGCCATATCAAGATGCTGATTAGACACCATGATTAGTGCACAGGTGTGCCTTAGACTGCCCACAATAAAAGGCCACTCTGAAATGTGCAGTTTTATCACACAGCACAATGCCACAGATGTCGCAAGATTTGAGGGAGTGTGCAATTGGCATGCTGACAGCAGGAATGATAACCAGAGCTGTTGCTCGTGTATTGAATGTTCATGTCTCTACCATAAGCCGTCTCCAAAGGCGTTTCAGAGAATTTGGCAGTACATCCAACCAGCCTCATAACCGCAGACCACGTGTAACCACACCAGCCCAGGACCTCCACATCCAGCATGTTCACCTCCAAGATCATCTGAGACCAGCCACTCATACAGCTGCTGAAACAGTCGGTTTGCATAACCAAAGAATTTCTGCACAAACTGTCAGAAACCGTCTCAGGGAAGCTCATCTGCATGCTCGTCGTCCTCATCGGGGTCTCGACCTGACTCCAGTTCGTTGTTGTAACCGACTTGAGTGGGCAAATGCTCACCTTCGTTGGCGTTTGGCACGTTGGAGAGGTGTTCTCTTCAACTCTATGCGAAGGAGATGTGTTGCACTGCATGAGGCAAATGGTGGTCACACCAGATACTGACTGGTATCCCCCCCCAATAAAACAAAACTGCACCTTTCAGAGTGGCCTTTTATTGTGGGCAGTCTAAGGCACACCTGTGCACTAATCATGGTGTCTAATCAGCATCTTGGTATGGCACACCTGTGAGGTGGGATGGATTATCTCAGCAAAGGAGAAGTGCTCACTATCACAGATTTAGACTGGTTTGTGAACAATATTTGAGGGAAATGGTGATATTGTGTATGTGGAAAAAGTTTTAGATCTTTGAGTTCATCTCATACAAAATGGGAGCAAAACCAAAAGTGTTGCGTTTATATTTTTGTTGAGTGTATTTAAGATCAAAGCATTAACTAATGGTAGGGCTTCCTTGAGCAGCCTGGTAGGAATGGGGTCTAATAGACATGTTGATGGTTTGGAGGAAGTAACTAATGAAAATAACTCAGAACAATCGGAGAGAAAGAGTCTAGCCAAATACCAGTATTACTGAAGGCAGCTGAACATAAAGATATGTCTTTGGGATGGTTATAAATAATTTTTTTCTCTAATAGTTAAAATTTTATTTGCAAAGAAAGTCATGAAGTCATTACTAGTTAAAGTTAAAGGAATTCTCGGCTCAATAGAGCTCTGACTCTTTGTCAGCCTGGCTACAGTGCTGAAAAGAAACCTGGGGTTGTTCTTATTTTCTTCAATTAGTGATGAATAGTAAGATGTCCTAGCTTTACGGAGGGCTTTTTTATAGAGCAACAGACTCTTTTTCCAGGCTAAATGAAAATCTTCTAAATTAGTGAGATTTAAAAGCCATAAAAGCTCAGACGTTGATGTTGCGTGATAAAGGCCTTTTAATAATAACTCAAATAAATAATGGCAAAACTCACATATAAGTAAAAAAAACAAACCAAAATGATTAATCAAATTGATTACTAAAATAATCTTTAGTTGCAGCCCTAGTGTTTAGGCTGAAATAAAATATGTCTTTCCTAAAAAATCAAAGTCTGGATTTCAAAAAAGAAGAGGAAAAAAAGGACAGGGAAAGAAAACTAGAAAACTAAATGAGGGAAAGTAGCTGCTAACCAAATTCTTTGAAAAGAGAAGTGAGCTTGAAAGCTAGCTATATTGAGTTGGGGGTCTGGGCGACCAAATTGCACCATTTTCTAGAAAATGGTGCAATTTGGGCCCCCAGACCTCCCAACTCAGTATTGCTCCCCCAACTTTAGAAAGGGTTCTGACTCCTAGGTGTGATCTAAGGTATACATGATTTAGACCTGGTTTGACTACGCATTAGAAATTTGATGTTTGCGTTAATAAAAAAAAGAACATAACAGTGTGGGGGAGGGGTCTTCAATATGGCTAGTACCTAGGGCCCAGAATTTGGTGCTATGCCCCTGGATGTTTGTGACTGTCACCTGGAATTTGGCCGCCACCTGCCACGAGAGGGTTCAATGGGCTCTCACAGCGCACACTCTGGGTGTGAAATGATAAGATTTTTCAAAATATTCCCAGGTCACCGACTCGGACTCTCATTATTTATTTATTTATTTATTTAATTAATTTTTGTACAAGTACCCACATACGCCTGATGAACACATGCAAAATATATCTGCTTAATTCCAAGTAGTTTTTTAGCTATCCTATTTCCTATCCACAATCCTATTTTACGCTCACAAATTCATTTTGAGCTTTTTTTTCATTTTTAAAAGGCATTATCTCAGATAGAAAATGCAGATATAAAGCTCAAATTTGGAATACACCCTATTTGGGTACCCCAGATACAGTAGTAAATTTCAAAAATGGGATACAGAGCTAATTTTTCATTCTGTAGCATCACAAAAATGGCAGTTTGTCCTTTCTCGCAAAAAAATTACAAAATTTCAAAGAGCTGTACAAAAGAAGGGATTCAATGGATAATCTTCATATTGTAGAATACACATATCCGGGGTACTAGTTATATGTGTGTAAAGCATTGTGGTCATAACCTGAAGGGCTTTTGAATTATTGACTCTTGAATATTGAACATGATTGTTGAATGTCAAAAACAGGCCTCCAGTCTCTTTATGATTTGACCATGTGGGCAAGAGCTCAGCCACTTCATAATTTTTTTGTGGAGAGCATATTGATATACCAACTCTATATCAATTTTTTTTTTTTTATCTAGCTCAAATGCCTTCACAGTGAAAAAGATTTGCAATGTAGGGTACCGTAACATGGCGCAAACCAATTTTGAACCTGTATTTGCATATTCAGAAAGCAATATGTCAGCTCTGAGAGGAAGCATAAAGCTCAAATTTGGTATTCATAATATTTGGCACCCCAAAATAATGGATCAACTTTGAAAGACAGATTACTGAACTTATTTTTTATTTCATGGCATCATAAAATTAGCAATTCAGTCATCAACCCAATTTTGTTGCAAAGTTTAGAAGCGCTATACTCCAAGCGTAAATTGAGAGATAATTTTGATACTTCCGAAAATTTTGACATAAAATTGGTATATCAATATGCTCTCCACAAAAACATTACCAAGTGGCTGAGCACTTGCCCACATGGTCAAATCATAAATTTCCTATTTCACTGTGAACTCAACATTTGGCATTTCCTGTTTGGGACTCTCTGTACCATGAACGAGCTTCGCGCCGCTGTGTGGCGCTTCACTCATACTGTATTATGATTATTATTATTATTATTATCATTATAGGAGAGAGCATATCTCACCCATATTGGCCTCTCTTCATTGGCTTCCTGTTAATTCTAGAATAGAATTTAAAATTCTTCTTCTTACTTATAAGGTTTTGAATAATCAGGTCCCATCTTATCTTAGGGACCTCGTAGTACCATATCACCCCAATAGAGCGCTTCGCTCTCAGACTGCAGGCTTACTTGTAGTTCCTAGGGTTTGTAAGAGTAGAATGGGAGGCAGAGCCTTCAGCTTTCAGGCTCCTCTCCTGTGGAACCAGCTCCCAATTCAGATCAGGGAGACAGACACCCTCTCTACTTTTAAGATTAGGCTTAAAACTTTCCTTTTTGCTAAAGCTTATAGTTAGGGCTGGATCAGGTGACCCTGAACCATCCCTTAGTTATGCTGCTATAGACGTAGACTGCTGGGGGGTTCCCATGATGCACTGTTTCTTTCTCTTTTTGCTCTGTATGCACCACTCTGCATTTAATCATTAGTGATCGATCTCTGCTCCCCTCCACAGCATGTCTTTTTCCTGGTTCTCTCCCTCAGCCCCAACCAGTCCCAGCAGAAGACTGCCCCTCCCTGAGCCTGGTTCTGCTGGAGGTTTCTTCCTGTTAAAAGGGAGTTTTTCCTTCCCACTGTAGCCAAGTGCTTGCTCACAGGGGGTCGTTTTGACTGTTGGGGTTTTACATAATTATTGTATGGCCTTGCCTTACAATATAAAGCGCCTTGGGGCAACTGTTTGTTGTGATTTGGCGCTATATAAAAAATTGATTGATTGATTATTATCAGAACCCTGGCTTTACACTTGTATTCATCATCACTGCACTGTGTAAATGAATCCCACCACCAAAAAAAAGCCTCTTTAGACAGTGGCTTTAATAATATTTACATGAAGCAATGTGTAGTGAAAGATGGAGAAACAAAACGAACAAGATGGTGAGACCAAAAACAGGAAACATTAAGTTGACGTCTCCTACATTTCAGATGTAAATGAAAGTAGGTTTGAAACTGACATTTGAGACGTCTGTCTTAAGAGGTGGGCGATACCGGGAATTTTGGTATTGATCTGATACCAAGTAAATACAGGCCCAGTATCGCCGATATTGATACCGATACTTTTTCATGTTTAAGCTTCATAGATCAAAAGGATCCAACAGACCTAGGATAGAATTTCATGTTAAGGATTTTATATATATATATATATATATATGTTATCACTGTTAAACATTTGTAGCTTTGTCTTCTTTCTCATGAGAACGGTGTTGTGCTGTTTTGCACTTCACCCTGAGAACGTACGTGTTATTCAACCTTGTTTTAGCTTTGTCTTCTTTCTCATGAGAACGGAGATGTGCTGTTTTGCACCTGTCTTAATGCAATCCTGAGAATTCAATTTTGTTTTAGCACTCTGGGGTCAATCTGAACTGGGAATGAAGGACTGGATGTACTTATTGTTATAACATAACTTTGTTTTCGTAGCCGCTAACGACTGGGAGTAAAAGAACTGAAGGTTGAATTTTGACTGATTGTGATGCTTAGTGTTCCAGGCAGATGCAAAACAGCTGATAACTGCAACAGACGAACGAGATGTGCTGACCTGAAGTGTTCTTCCTTACAGCTGCACTTGACGTATGCGTTTATGTTATGGGAAGAAACTTGTCTTGCGTCATTACCCCCACCCTTAGGACAAGTTTCTTGTTTATGTGATGAGGGCGTCTCTTAATAAAAAGAGCGGAAAAGCAGGCCAGACTTTAGTGTAGCCTTGGTGTAGCCTGGCCGCACTCCGCGCGTAATATTTGACTTTCTGTCTCACTGGTGTTTCTTGACTCTGTTTGTCTTGTTAAAGGTTTAAAAATGTTTGGAGGAGAAAATACCCAACATTGACTGGGGGCTCGTCCGGGATCTCAACAATACCGGAGGTGTCCAGCGGAGGTCGTCAAGTCCAGACGTAAATCCTTGGCCAAGGTCCGATCGATTGATCGTGTCTGCAATTGTCGACCACCGTTGGCATCGTCTGGTTGACGAGATTTTCCCGAAGAAGACAGACAGGAAGTCGAGTCAGTGAGTAGAATTTCTTTGTAAATAGTACTGAGTGAGTGGTGATCAGATCACATAAACAGTTAAATTCCGCAAGCGATGATACAGAATCGTCTGTTAATGCAAAGCAGTTAAACTCTGTAAGGAGGGTGCGGACTCCTCTGTTTATATACGCGTACCGGTAGGGGATAAAAGTGATCACATAAAACAGTTAAACTCCGTAAGCGATGATACAGAATCGTCTGTTAATGCAAAGCAGTTAAACTCTGTAAGGAGGGCGGACTCCTCTACGGTTGCGAGGGACGCAAGTAGTTAAATTCCGGAAGGAGGATACGGACTCCTCTGTTTTAATACGTAAAGGAAATCCCGGGTAGAAATACGTGCACTGTAAAAGTAGTTAAATTTGGCAGGGACGGCGGAGTCCCCTAATGCAGGACATTAGTTAAATTTCACAGGAGGGTGAGCTCCCCTGGCATAAGAATACGCGTACGATTATTAGGAGTGTTTCTATGTGTAAATAGTGTTTTGCGCAAGTGTAAATAACTGTGTGAAAACTGTGTGTGTGTAATACTTTGGACAACGTTAGTGACAACCGTGCGTGTGGAAGCAGAGGCAAGTGATTCCGCTTCCTACGGGGAGGTGAAAGGAATCAACCACACGACGGCAAATTAATTGTCACGTCCAAAGAAAGTGTGAAAACTTCAGATTTAGAACACCCTAGGTGTGCCCCCGTCTGAAGTCCAAATTATAACAAGGGATAATAAAAATGGGGGGTAAGACGTCTATAAATAAGGAAAATTTATCAACTGACGACTGGAAATTTATGGAAGCAAAAAATCCAAAAACAACAAAAAATTGGAGACCTGGATTAATAAACATGACTTTGACGGACGACTGAACCTGATCAGTATACAGAAGCTGAAGAAGGAGTTAGAACAGCAACATAAAGGTGATGAGAAAAAGATGCAGAAAGTAGGGGCAGATTTAGTGGCATTTTGGGAGGAAGAAGCAGAGAACAGACAGAAGGGAGCAGAGAAGCGACGATTAGAGAAAGCAAGAAAAAAGAAAGCTGTAGGTAAGGCAGAAGAAGATGTGATAATTCAGCACAGAGAACCAGAACAGCCTCAACAACCACCGCCGGCTGGACCGTCGGTGGCAAAGAGACCTTTATCTCCTCTACCAGAGGATGACGATGTATTGCCACCACAGTATGATTTGGCAGTAAAACCTAAGGTAAAAAGAGAAAAACCAGAAAAACCACAAACACGCAGTCAAGCAAAAGTGCCTACAGCCCCTCCCATGGTGGAACATAGTGATCAGGGAGGTGCCTATCCTATGATAGAAGTACCAAATCCTCATGCAGAAACAGCAGGACAGCTACCAACCATGCTCGTTTATCGGACATGGAATGCTGATGATATCAAAGCAGCAGTCGACATGATACCATCGCCACATGTCGACATTGAGGGATTTATGCAGGATATAGAAAACATTAGAACATCTTACCACCTTAATGGACCTGAAGTCCAACAGGTGTGGATGAAAGCATGTGGCCCTAAATGGAGTCAGGTACGTGGAGACTGGAATCCTGCAGATCAACAAGGCGTACCACTGACACATGATGATCTAGTCTTGAAAACAAGAGTGGAAGCTACGATTACACGTGCAAAAGGAGTGTTAGGACCAAAGATAAATTATACTGAAATTACCAGGACAACTCAGAAAGAAGGAGAACCATGGATAGAGTTTAGATGCAGATTTGAGTGTATTTAGAGTCCATAGTGGCATATTGCCAGGAACACCAGTGTATGAAAACAAATTGAAAAATATTTCACCTGTGAAGCTGATAATGACCGATTTGATTCATGATGGCAACTCAACAGCTGTCATAACAGTAACAGGTGCCACTGAAGATGTTTTAAAATTGAGATTCACAGGTATGCCATTACATGTGTCACTTTGTAAACCATATTTGACAGAATGGCAAGAATTGGGACTGACAGTCATAACAGCTTTGTCAGCCACTGATTGGAGCAGAGTTGGACCACGAACGGAGTTCAGTCCATCAACTAAATTGTATAAAGTGCCAGTTAATGTCTCATTGGTGCTGACAGCTGGAACACAGATTGATGTGTCCACTTCACAATCCTGAGTGTTTCAGTTGAGTCCTGAAGAGGACGATCTTCTCTCTTCTGTACCATCAGGATTGTGGACAACAGGTCCTTCAGACGTAGGACTGATAAAAAAATGCACAACCTGTAGTTATAAGACCAAAAACAGAATACAGACCATGTGTAAGACAGTATCCATTGAAACCTGATGCAATTGAAGGAATCAGGCCAGTAATAGAGAATTTATTAACAGCAGGAGTAATAGTGCCATGTCCAGATTCACCATGTAACACACCCATATTTCCTGTAAAAAAAGGCTCCGCCCTCAGTGGGATGGAGAATGATTCAAGATCTGCAGGCAGTAAATGCTGCTGTAGTAAAAAGAGCTCCATGTGTACCAGATCCGCACACACTGTTAAGCTCATTGAGATTAAATTCTAGTTGTTTTTCTGTAATAGATATCAGTAATGCATTTTTTTTTTTTCCGTACCAGTACACCCAGATAGTCAATTCTGGTTTGCTTTTACCTTTAAAGGACAACGATATACATTCACCAGATTACCGCAGGGTTACGCAGAGAGCCCAACCATTTATTCTCAAGTCATGTCAGCATGTTTAGCTAATTTCGTTCCACCGGCAGATAGCCAACTATTAGTGTATGTTGATGACATTTGATTGCCTCTGACACACGAGAAAACTGCATAACTGACACAGTAGCATTATTATGTTTCTTATTTGATAATGGCCACAAAGTGAGTAAAAACAAAGTTCAGTTGTGTAGGGATAAAGTAAAATATTTAGGACATGAATTATCAGCCACAGGGCGCACAATCCTGTCTGACAGGAAGGAAGCAATTTTGCACGCTCCAAAACCACAAACCAAAAAGCAGATGATGTCATTTTTTGGACTGACTAATTACTGCAGGGCATGGATTCCCTGCTATGCAGAATTGACTAGTCCACTTTCTGATTTGATGTACAAGGATGATATTTCAATGTCAACCGTGTTGGAATGGAACAAAGATGCTGAGGAAGCTTTTGTAAAAGTAAAACAAACAGTGTCATCCACAGTTTTGGCACTACCAGATTATAGTAAACCATTCATTCAAACAGTTGATTGTAAGAATAAGTTCATGACTAGTGTTTTGGTTCAAGTGTATGGCTCAAAATTGAGGCCAGTTGCCTACTACTCATCTAAATTGGATGCAGTAGCAAGTGCTCTACCACCATGTGTACAGGCTGTTGTTGCAGCCTCTATGGCTGTTCAAAGTAGCAGTAATGTTGTTCTATTCCATCAGTTGACACTGAAAGTTCCACATGCAGTCTCTGCACTTCTGTTGCAGACAAACATGAGCCTTTTGTCCCCAGCAAGACATCTTTCGTGTATGTCCTTGCTATTATCACAACCACATCTTACGGTAGAGCGATGTACAACATTGAATCCATCCACATTGATACCCTTACCTGAGGATGGTGAGCCGCACAATTGTCTTGATGTAGCTACGGTCTGTACGAAAGCACGTCCAGACCTCCAGGACACACCCATCCCAAACAGTACAATTGTGTATGTGGATGGTTCTTCCACTAAAAACGCTTATGGACAAACACAATCTGGATATGCTGTTGTCACAAATTCAGAAGTATTGGATTCTGCTTCATTGCCATCCTCATTTTCAGCACAAGCAGCTGAATTAGTTGCTTTAACTGCAGCTTGCTATCTGTTTAAAGGTACGGCTGTATCAATTTATACAGACAGCCAGTACGCTTTCAGTACGCTGTGAAATTGCCTAACCAAATTGCTATATGCAAATGTGCGGCTCACACCAAAGGCTCTGACAGTGTTTCAAAAGGAAATGACGTTGCTGACAAAACCGCAAAGGCGGCAACAGCTCTTTCTGTTTTTCTCCTATATGACACCCCTCCGGATATGACCACAAAAGAAACCCATATTGCCAAAAAAAAATATGTTTAAATGGGCAGCTATTATGAGCCATGGCGTGACGCATGTCTCATCAGGGGGTATGATATCGCAATTGCAATCTATTTTTTGTCTTTATGGGTTCGATGCATATGCAAAACAGCATTGTAGAGCATGCATGACATGTGCAAAACACAACTCACAAGGCAATTTGAGACCCCAAAGAGGTAAATTTCCAACACCACAATATCCCTTTCAAGTGATTCATATGGATTATATACAGCTGAGTAAACATGAAGGGAAGGAATTTTGTTTAGTCATAATTGATGCCTTCTCAAAATGGGTAGAATTGTTCCCTACAAAACATGCAGATGCACTTACAGTGGCTAAGGCATTGTGCAAAGACATCATTCCATGATTTGGAATACCAGAAACAGTCTATTCAGATAATGGAGCGCATTTTGTTAATACAATAGTGCAATACGTAGGAGAAGCGCTACAGGTCAATCTCAAAACTCATTGCGCTTATCATCCACACAGTGCCGGATTAGTGGAAAGGACAAAGGGCACAATAAAAATAAGATTAAGGAAATGTATAGAAGAGACAAAACAAACCTGGATTGAATGTTGGACCTAGTAAAATTGTATATGAGAATAACACCAACACCATCAGGGTTAACACCATTTGAGATACTTTATGGACGACCATATCGTCTACCAATTTTGACATGGATACTAAAACAGCAGATGAGGAACAAACATTAGCAAATTTTATGAAAAAGACATTAACACAGAAAGAGATAACTTAAACACATTTACTGCCGAATAATTTTGATCTTCCACAGGACGGCCTTCCAGTAGTCTAGCCAGGAGACTGGGTGTTCATCAGAGTGATTAAGAGGAAGAACTGGTCCAGTCCTCGTTGGGAAGGTCTATACCGAGTGCTGTTAACAACACCAACTGCAGTAAAGATAGCGGAGAGATCAACGTGGATACATCACTGTAAGATACAGCGTGTGTTGGCGGCCTCCACAGTGTAAGGGGAAGTCTGGCTACAAAGGGAGTCTATTTAATTAGCAATAGATTGTCTCAATGCCAGTGAAGCAGGGAGATCCTTGCACTATTAGGTGAGGTGGTTAACAACACTGTATCCTAGCAATCATGACTGAACTACAGCAGACCCCGGAGCGGCGTGCTCAGCGCCGCCGCTGCCGGACTGTTGGTAGGGCAGCCGGTTGTGTTGTGATCTTAGTGTGTTTCGTGCTCCTCGGATTCCTGGCCTGGTGGTTGACCCAAGAATTGCAGCTCACTGTGGACCGAGCCAGAGAACAACGCAAGCAACATCAGAAGAGGTTTATTCATAATGTGAACGAGACAGATGGACACCCTCATATATACCATACTAATATGTGGTACAGATATGTTCATTTATTGGCTATGGAATTACGTTACTAATTATTATGTTTGTTCGCAAATACCTATATCCTCAACACACCCAGCTCTGACGGCTAAACCGTACCCTGCTAGGGTGACAGAATGTCTTATCATACGGATGCATAATCAAACTGTATTTCGGGGGCAGCAGTTCTCAGCAAATCTGATAAGATGTAACACCACTTGCCTCAGTGCAACCACTTATATGATAGGGATTTCAACAGAGGACGTACAAGCGTGCCCAAGTGCTGCTCCATTGACTAGACTGAAGGGAAACGCAAAAATATCATCACGTTAAATTGTCATCACAACGGCCATTCCCAATTTGCTTTTACGGGACAGGGAATAAAAATGTAGGTAAAATTAAGAAACGTCTGTGTACCCAAACGTATGTTTTATCAAATAATTTAAGCCTAACCAAAACATAATATGTGGATGGTACTTATCTTCATCACATTGGACGGGGATGTAATTATACAGGCTCCTGTCCATGGGGAACGGATGAATCATGTGCTTATGTTAGTAAGTTTTGCTACCACCTGTAAATGGTACTCCGGTGTATGATGACATCTATTGGCTTATGGTTCCAGACTGTACATGAGTCTCCCACCAAATTGGGGTGGTGTGTGTGCACCTACCCAGGTGACTGACCATACATATGTGGTAAGACCTCCACAGAGAAGAATGGCAGCACCAGACGGAGGAGATTGATATACCCAGATGTGTTACCACATAATCACATGTGGGGCTCGGATGTACTAAAGGACCAAAAAATTGTGGTCTGTAGGAGATAAAATAGCACATTCATTGTTCCCCTGGATAGGAGTGGGAAAAAATTCATTAATGATTGAAACTCTGAATTATTGATTGGGTCTGTTCATGAATGTAACAAAAAAAAATAGTAGCAGCTCAAAACACTGAAATAGATGCTTTACGTACCATGGTGATGCAAAATCGCATGGTTTTAGACTTGCTTACTGGTTCACAGGGAGGAGTTTGTGTTCTGCTGAACACAACATGCTGTACTTTCATCCCAGACTCCATTCATTCAGTGGATATGCAGGACGCATTGGAGGAGCTGAATGAACTTCGTGATGCAATGCATAAAGACACCCTAGCCGTGAACCGGTGGAATCCCTGGTCCTGGTTGACTTCAGGACCATGTTGGCAGTTACTATTGAAAATGGTGTCAAATACATTTGTACAGCGTAATCTGGCCTTCCAACAAACTATGCCAAAATATCAAGCATTGAAACAGTCAGACCTTAGTGGAGAAAACTGTAATGACTGTACTGAGAATTATGATGATATTGAAAAGCTCACAACTCCAGTTCAAGCTTGAACTGTTGACGTGATGAGTTAACACACTCTTAGCCTATGAAGCTTTAGCTGAAAAAGTAATAAGACAAGTGGTGTAGTCGAATAATACAGAAAAACGGTTCATTTATACCAGTCGGTAGGAGTGATGTATGGTGGTGGTGTGGTGATAACAGAATCTTTGATAGACTGCCACGAAATGTGTCAGGTTATTGTGCATTAATATCATTATTGTTACCCATGACCCCTGAAGACGTTACGACATATGCAGCCTCTTATTCCTGAGGATTGGCAGAAAGGCATAGCCAGACATAGAGTAAAAAGAGATTGGAAAGGAGTAGGAAATCCAACATATATTGACGCAATAGGAGTCCCCAGAGGAGTGCCTGACGAGTATAAACTGGTTGATCAAATAGCAGCTGGATTCAAATCTTCCATCTGTTGGTGGTGTTCAATTAATAAAAACGTGGACAGAATAAACTAAGTTAATAAACTAACTAACTAAGCTGGGTGATGCCTGCTATACGTTTAACAGGTGATAAACAGGTGGGAAATGTTAAGGATTTTATATATATATATATATATATATGTTATCACTGTTAAACATTTGTAGCTTTGTCTTCTTTCTCATGAGAACGGTGTTGTGCTGTTTTGCACTTCACCCTGAGAACGTACGTGTTATTCAACCTTGTTTTAGCTTTGTCTTCTTTCTCATGAGAACGGAGATGTGCTGTTTTGCACCTGTCTTAATGCAATCCTGAGAATTCAATTTTGTTTTAGCACTCTGGGGTCAATCTGAACTGGGAATGAAGGACTGGATGTACTTATTGTTATAACATAACTTTGTTTTCGTAGCCGCTAACGACTGGGAGTAAAAGAACTGAAGGTTGAATTTTGACTGATTGTGATGCTTAGTGTTCCAGGCAGATGCAAAACAGCTGATAACTGCAACAGACGAACGAGATGTGCTGACCTGAAGTGTTCTTCCTTACAGCTGCACTTGACGTATGCGTTTATGTTATGGGAAGAAACTTGTCTTGCGTCATTACCCCCACCCTTAGGACAAGTTTCTTGTTTATGTGATGAGGGCGTCTCTTAATAAAAAGAGCGGAAAAGCAGGCCAGACTTTAGTGTAGCCTTGGTGTAGCCTGGCCGCACTCCGCGCGTAATATTTGACTTTCTGTCTCACTGGTGTTTCTTGACTCTGTTTGTCTTGTTAAAGGTTTAAAAATGTTTGGAGGAGAAAATACCCAACATTTCACCAAACATTGTACGTGACATACTTTATCACAATCAACATTTTTGTTTAAAAAATATCACTCAACACAACTTAAAACAAAATCTCTTGAGGTAGAGGGCTGACAAACCACAATACAAGGGTGCGCTGCTCCGTGTTATGTGACACAGCGCAGCGCTGCTCTTACAGACAGAGAGTAGTGTTGTGTGTTGGGGGGTGTGGCTGGACATTTTGGTGTTCTTTTCTTTTCTTTGCTCTCCAGGTGGTATGAAAACTGATTTGTCTGTGGAGAAGGTCCTGGCTGAAGAGTCCTTCACCCTCATCAACGTTATGTGCAGCACCTGTGGATGGTGCTCACATGCAACCTTAAAGACTTTCAGCTGAAGCAGATAATTAGATGGCGTTCTGCATTTAAGCCATGTGTGATTCAAGCAGAATTGCCGGGAACTCGACCTTGTGATGTTTGTTTGTGAGACGCTGAGGACCGCGCCTGGGTTTGACACATCGTGCCTGTGAAGGAAGAAGGGTGAGGACACATGCTGTCAGCACACATCAGAGGTGATTAATTGTTTGACTAATTGTTGATAGTAACTTGGTATTTTGTTACGCAGTATATTTGAATTGTGATGAGAATTGTGCAGCTTGCTTCTCACTGCCGTGGCGTGCGGACAACTGATCCTCCACCTGTTGTGAGAAGCTGCTCATTTACATAAAGCTTAAATACAGACCTGAATGTGTTGCTGATAGTGTGTGCCTTTTGAAGGATATTGCTTGTAACTGCTGACTTACCTCACCTCTTCTATCCTTCGCAGAGAGTCGGTTTGTTGTGTCCACCTGGGGGGTGTTTGGCGGTAAAAGTGAGTCCAGAAGCGCCGGGCTTCGATCCTTTTAGGCGCTGGAGAGCGTGCCAGCCTTCACTCCACCAGACTGACGCATTTTTTGTTCATTCACTTTGTTATGCACCAGAGGGTGGAAAGAATAAATTGTTTTGTTATTGGAACCGCTTTCTGGTTATTTTAGCGCTGGGTTCCATCAGACGCAGGTCTGCTCCTCAACCCGCGTCGACACATAAGTAGATTTTGATGAATCTGCGTGTGCAGCTGTCAGTGCAGCAGGAGAGAAAAAAAAGCTTGAGTATCGATCTTTTTACACGAGGATCATTCAATATCAATACCAGCATTGGTATCGATATTATCGATATTAGGATCGAGCCGCCCACCACTAGTCTGTATGTGGCAGAACTATCAGAACCGATTAGAGATTCTTTTACATCCAGCAAAATAAACCCTTTCTCCACAGTGACCTTTTTTGGACCTGCTTTCAGTTAAATTCCTGCTGGAACCATAAAATTTCCACAGTAATCTTTTGTAAATCTATGCTAAAATAATGACTGTGTAATGACCTCATCTAATAGTCATTGTAACCCACCGTGGAAACCACAGCTCTGTCATTTGCCTCCGTTAATTCAACTGACAACAGAAGAGTTTTTCCTTTTTCTTCTTCTCTAACCGAACCGATACAGTTCACCAGGACAAAGCGTCTTCTCTAGAAGAACTATTTGCCCATTTTCTCATTATAAAAGATGCACACAATTTCTGGTCACAAGAAAAGTTTCAAAGGAATGGGAGGGCAGGTGGTCATTTTAAGAAAAAAAATGTCTCAGACATAATTTGGTTTGTTTATATAAAAGATTCTGCAGGATAAATATTCCATGTTGCAACAATTTAATATATATGCCAATATAATTTTTTAACTTATCTTAAAAAAGATAACACTTTTGGAGTTCATCAATAATGCCACAAGCAAACTGTTAGAGATAATAAGTGGCTTGAAACCAACTCTAAAGTCACAGACCTCCCTGTTGTAGCTGTGGCTCAATTAGGAGATGAGTTCTGACCAAAATTTCCTTTTTTTATGTCATGTAGACTTTTAGCTCAAACACAGTAGATTCTACTTTGTTGTAGAGCCCGATCGATATATCGACTGGCCGATATTATCGGCAGATATAAGCCCTTTTCAACGTACTCACTATCGGCCGAAATTTTGCCAATACAATGCCGATAATTTCTCATAAACAGAACAGCTACTGAAATAATGTTTGTGCCGGCAATGTAAAATGTCCTTGCACCGTTTGTCCAGTAGATGAGCTCTGACTCCATTCAACTGAGAGCTGCTTACACCCCTGCTTAAATATGTTCATCACCGGCCCCCGTAGTTCGTCGTCACACTGCATTGATCGGCTGACAAAAGCATACAAGTAAGTTTATAAGGATCTGTATCCTTATCCTGAACCTATATCTAAGTTGCAGCATCAAGAGGTACAAGATGAGATGTATTTCACAACTCTTTTTAAGGATATGTATTTGCTAATTTCACAAAGGTTTAATTCTTGATTGCATTTTTTGAACTTGAAATTTCTCTGTTATAAAGTTAATCAATATGAGGACAAATCTTCAGCTTTTAGCTCATACCTTTTTTGTTAAGGTGGCAAAAAAGAAGATTTTATTCATTTAAAAAAATAATATCGGCTGATTTATCGATTATCTGCATTTTTTTTTCATCCAAATATCGTTATCGGCATCGGCCTCAAAAAATCCATATCGGTCAGGCTCTACTTTGTTGTCCCCATGATAACATTTATTTGAACTCCATGTTGCTGCAACATACAATCACACTAGTTCTTATGCTTCGTCTGGCGAGACCTTATTATCTTTCTGTGTTTAAAATGTTTTATGTCAGTCTCTTATTTTGTATTATCTATGCTGTCTGCACATCATATGTCATTTATGGTATATTGTAAATGGACAAAATTATTAGGCCCCTATGAAATTTAACATTTTCATGTTCTTCAAAAAGAAAACGACTTGTTGAAAATGACAACAAATGACTGCAGGCTGTTATCCAGCAAAAAAAAAAAGGATATACAATTGATTATTAGCATCAGGAGGGCTAATAATTTTTGGTTTTGTGAAATACGAGGTCTGTTCGTAAAGTATCGTACCTTTTTATTTTTTTTTAAACTATATGGATTTGATTCATATGTTTTCACGTCAGACAAGCTTGAACCCTCGTGCGCATGCGTGAGTTTTTCCACGCCTGTCGGTGATGTCATTCGCCTGTGAGCACGCCTTGTGTAAGGAGTGGTCCCGCCCTGTCGTCGGATTTTCATTGTCTGGAAATGGCAGAATGATTTGGAGTTTTTTTCCATCAGAATTTTTTCAGAAGCTGTTAGAGACTGGCACCTGGAAACCATTCGAAAAATTTATCTGGCTTTCTGTGAAAATTTTACAGGCTTCACAGAGAATAAGGACTATTACTACAGCTTTAAGGACGGTCCACAATGGCACTCGGCGCGCCGCGCTCCGAGCCGCGACAACAGGCACGAACTTTCTCTGGTTATCACAAGAGCTGGCCATCAACCATTTTCCGGCAGATTTCACTTTTAACAAGAGATTTTGTCATGGAAAGCCGCGCGGAGGCTTTGTGCGTCACGACCGATTCGTTGTTCGAGCGAGACAAAGAACGCCTCCGTTTCGGCATGTCAGAGGACAAGTTCGGACATGCCCAGCTCTCCACAATTTCTCTTATAACTCACTCGACTGGTAAGCCTTGAAAGCCGAGATAGGCATGTTGCTGCTCCACACAGCCATCCGTTTAGAAATAATCCGGTGGTTCGTGCCTGTCTGTACGAAAAAGGTACGATACTTTATGGACAGACCTCGTATATTTCTTTTGTTTTTTCATATGTGCAAAGTAAGCTTCCAGAATAAAACTAGGATGTTTAGAAATGCTGTGTTGAAAATTCCTTGCTCTGTTAAAAAGCACTTGGAACATTACATTTCATGCACACACACACACACACACACACACACACACACACACACACACACACACACACACACACACACACACACACCTGGGAGGTATAATGGTGTCCTCATCTGTACAGGAGGACACCTGTTGATGTGGAACAAAAACAAAAAAGAGTGACCTGGAATTCAGCATGCCAGCCTATATTCCCACCCAATGAACTTTCAAAATAAATGTGAGATGCCTCATGAGTAGGAGGTGCCGCCACTGGATGCCCCTTGGCAGACTGTACATACATATCAGCAAGCAGTAGCATGAAGTGAAACTGTAGTTTTTTGAAGAAGGAAAATCCACTTCATTGTGAGACTAAAGCTGATTCTGAAAAACATCACCTGTTGTCAAAATGCACTGACTTCCAAAGATGGAATTGTCCAGTTTTGGAAAGGAGACTTTCATGTCCTGTTTTTCCATATATGCACTCAGTGAACATGATGTCCACTCCATCACTATGCCCAGTCATCCCTCTGATGCATGAATTATGAAAGCCTTGGTCAAGATATTTTTTTTCTGAAATGTTTTTATTCTTCTCAGGACATGAAAAAACAGACTTTTGCTTCTTCCTTTTTTCCCCCCACTTTGTATCATCACCGCAGATCTGAGATGATTTGGGACAGGGTTCACATCATATGACCTTCCTGACGTAACTCCACATTCCATGGAGAGTGGGCAAGATTGCTTTTCAACTGGGAACCTTCTGCTCTGGAAGCAAGCACACTAACTCAAACCATATCAGAAGTCTTCCACTTCACAAAACCTCTGCAAGGGAAGGAGACCATGGCACAGAACCAGAAGTATTGTTCAAACTTTCACACTTTTTGTACATTTCAGAGAAATCAAACTGTAATCCCTATCCTAACCCTAACTATTTAAATTAAACTTATTTGCAAGGTTGCTCGGCAGCTGAAGCAGCACTGAGACTCATTCTGAATCCAGACACTCTAACCCGAACCAAAACATAGATGAATGATCTCTGATGACATGTATGTGAAGCAGATAGTTTTGTGTGCTATCAGAGAGAAACAACGCTGCTGTCAAAAAAAAAAAAAAAAAAAAATGCAGTGCATCTCCCCACCCATCACTATTTGATGCGATGGGGCTACCTAACTCGTCACATAGCGACAGAAACAGGCAATGACCAAGTGGTGGAATGTGGTTGTCCTTCTGGAAGGTTCTTATCTCTCCACAAAGGAATGCTGGAGCTCTGACAGAGTGACCATCGGATTCTTGGTCACGTCCCTGACTAAGGCTCTTCTCCCCCGATCACTCAGTTTATACTAGCGTCCAGCTCTAAGAAGAGTCCTGGTGGCTCTGAACTTCTTCCATTTACAGATGATGGAGGCCAATGTGATTACTGGGACCATCAAAGCAGCAGAAATGGTTATTTACCCTTCCCTAGATTTGTGCCTCAAGACAATCCTGTCTTGGAGGTCTGCAAACAATTCCTTTGACTTGGTTTGTGTTGTGATATGCACTGTCACCTGTGAGACCTTATATGTAGACAGGTGTGTGCCTTTTCAAATCATGTCCAATCAACTGCATTTACTCATCTTCACTGATAGATGATAGGTGATAGAAGGATTCGCTTGTGAATCCATCTATCACCTTATATACATATAAAAGTAGTCTAAAAGCGAAGATCCTGCAGGAGTATTTACAATGATTTGTTTTAATCTGGTAAAAATGGTGTAATTCCTTTGTATTCTGTTATGTTTGTTTTGTTTGGGAGTGGACTCTTTATAAGCCTTTTGGCTTCCACCACTCCCTTGCACTTTATTGTATTTTTTTCTCTCTCCCTCTCTCTTTGGTTGTTTTATGTATATACATTATTTTCTGTATTTTATTTTGTGCTAAATAGTGCCATAGGTATTAAAGGCACTGCGTTGTGGTGGTTTGAATCATATTTATCTAATAGATTACAATTTGTTCATGTAAATGGGGAATCTTTTTCACAGACTAAGGTTAATTATGGAGTTCCACAAGGTTCTGTGCTAGAACCAATTTTATTCACTTTATACATGCTTCCCTTAGGAAGTATTATTAGACAGCATTGCTTAAATTTTCATTGTTACGCAGATGATACCCAGCTTTATCTATCCATGAAGCCAGAGGACACACACCAATTAGCTAAACTGCAGGATTGTCTTACAGACATAAAGACATGGATGACCTCTAATTTCCTGCTTTTAAACTCAGATAAAACTGAAGTTATTGTACTTGGCCCCACAAATCTTAGAAACATGGTGTCTAACCAGATCCTTACTCTGGATGGCATTACCCTGACCTCTAGTAATACTGTGAGAAATCTTGGAGTCATTTTTGATCAGGATATGTCATTCAAAGCGCATATTAAACAAATATGTAGGACTGCTTTTTTGCATTTACGCAATATCTCTAAAATTAGAAAGGTCTTGTCTCAGAGTGATGCTGAAAAACTAATTCATGCATTTATTTCCTCTAGGCTGGACTATTGTAATTCATTATTATCAGGTTGTCCTAAAAGTTCCCTAAAAAGCCTTCAGTTAATTCAAAATGCTGCAGCTAGAGTACTAACGGGGACTAGAAGGAGAGAGCATATCTCACCCATATTGGCCTCTCTTCATTGGCTTCCTGTTAATTCTAGAATAGAATTTAAAATTCTTCTTCTTACTTATAAGGTTTTGAATAATCAGGTCCCATCTTAACTTAGGGACCTCGTAGTACCATATCACCCCAATAGAGCGCTTCGCTCTCAGACTGCAGGCTTACTTGTAGTTCCTAGGGTTTGTAAGAGTAGAATGGGAGGCAGAGCCTTCAGGCTCCTCTCCTGTGGAACCAGCTCCCAATTCAGATCAGGGAGACAGACACCCTCTCTACTTTTAAGATTAGGCTTAAAACTTTCCTTTTTGCTAAAGCTTATAGTTAGGGCTGGATCAGGTGACCCTGAACCATCCCTTAGTTATGCTGCTATAGACGTAGACTGCTGGGGGGTTCCCATGATGCACTGTTTCTTTCTCTTTTTGCTCTGTATGCACCACTCTGCATTTAATCATTAGTGATCGATCTCTGCTCCCCTCCACGGCATGTCTTTTTCCTGGTTCTCTCCCTCAGCCCCAACCAGTCCCAGCAGAAGACTGTCCCTCCCTGAGCCTGGTTCTGCTGGAGGTTTCTTCCTGTTAAAAGGGAGTTTTTCCTTCCCACTGTAGCCAAGTGCTTGCTTACAGGGGGTCGTTTTGACCGTTGGGGTTTTACATAATTATTGTATGGCCTTGCCTTACAATATAAAGCGCCTTGGGGCAACTGTTTGTTGTGATTTGGCGCTATATAAAAAAAAATTGAATTGAATTGAATTGAATATAAAGTGCCTTTGGGGCAACTGTTTGTTGTGATTTGGCGCTATATAAATAAAATTGATTTAGAATTTTTTTTTAAATAAACAAATAAATAAATCTCAAGAATGATCAGTGGAAACAGGCTGCGTCTGAGCTCAGTTTTGAGCTTCATGTCAAACTTTTTTCACGTTGTCATTATGGGGTTCTGTGAGTAGAATTTTAAAGAAAAGCTGAATTTTTTTCATTTTGGAATAAGACTGTAAGGGCCCAGTCACACGGGTCACGGTGATAGCTGAATGAAGGAAAAAAGTCACAAAGTCACAAATCATCGAGAAAAAGTGGACGAATGAGCCTGGACTTCTCACCAAAAAGCCTAAAAGAGCACATAAAAGAGCTCATAAAAGAATGAAACAAAACCGAAACTAACAAAGGAAAAATGAAGCGAACGGCGACCTTGACGCTTTAAACAAAATCAAAACAAAACATTCATGATGACATGACTTGACAGCAGGTATCAGACTGAGCGCCAGCCTGTGATCATTTCTGCAGCCAGCCTGTGGTCATTTGTGCGCTCTTCACAGCACCTGCAGGTGCGAGATCTGGTTGTCTTGACAACAGGTTTGTCTTCAGAACATGTATGCACATGCATGCACGTTTCAGCCACAGACAGCATGCGAACGTGTGCACAGCCATATGTGGTGCACAGCCATTTGTGGCTCACAGCCTCTCCAGCCACAGATGGCTGCAACAAGACGGTTGCAACGTGCGTAAATAGTTAAAGTAGGTGATCAGGCGTCCTGGCTGCTATTGGTTCTATATGACAACGTTGCTTTTTGTCCCACACATGGACGAGTCATGTTCAGCTCATCGGATCTTTAGTTATTGATCCATTCAGATATTGTCAATGTTCATGCAAGATGTTGGACTTGGGAGTTTGGACGACAAACAAACGGAACGCTGATGGTACGGGAACTACGCAAGCGATGAGGAGCCATCATGGCAGAAAGCAAAACGGAATACAGATGAATTGAAGTTGTCATCAGTATTCATTCACTTTTTTCAACAGTTTGAAAATTCTGACAAAGCGCCAGCTACAGGAACGAAGCTGGACGACGGTTAAACGATGTCTCCAAAAGTCAACTTAACTCCATATTTCTTGTTTCATTTTGGCTTTGTCTAAAATTTGTACTTTATTGCTTTAATGGTTTTTAAAATTCAAATCTGGATTGAATATGACACTGGAGGTATTTAAAATCAGTAAATATGTCAATACTTTCACCTGTAATGAGAATATCATTAAATAAAGGTCAAAAGATGCTGTTCAGTTCACAGGTTTTCTGTTTCTAATGAGACATAATTACTAGAGCCCGACCGATATGGATTTTTTGAGGCCGATGCCGATAACGATATTTGGATGAAAAAATGCTGATAATCAATAAATCAGCTGATTTGTCAATAGCTGATAAATCAGCAGATTTTCAGTCAGTGTTGACTGAAGAGCAGTGAAGTCGGGTCGGAGGGACGTGAAGGCAGATTGAAAAGACATGAAATGAGATTGAAGCGCTACAGGAGCTAATGTTGTTGCATTGATTTAAAGGCTGAGTGGAGTGATGAGAATGTTGATTGTAGTGACAAAAACTGGGACTGGTTTGATCTCGGCTCAGAGTGGAGTGGTACGGGTGAAGGTGTGGAGAGCGGAGAGCATTCTGAAGACAAAAAGGACTCCAGCTCAGAAACCCAATCAGATAGTCTGCCTCGACTGAAAAGATAACGCACATTGCACGATTCGGGGGTTATCTTGCGTAATGTCCATGCTTTGTTAGGAAAATGTGTTTTCTTCTTTGGGGATGGAGGGTAGGGAGGCTGTCGAGGAAGCAAATACACATCATGCTGTTTCACGAAAATGGGTTTTAACTTCTGCACATTTGGGTTGGGGGGGGGTACCTGCTGGGTTCATGGTTTTGTTGTGAGATTGTATCGTGAAGGCAAAACCATGAGAATGAAGCCAGCCATGCAGGCACGGAGCACAGGGACAGATCTCACAGTTACAAAAGCTTATTTACTGAATAAACAATGAGCTGCACATAAATCTGGAACACTGCCGGATACACAGAAAGCTGAAGAGCGCACAAGTACAAGCACACACACACACAACCACAGTCTGCAGCGAATGATTTAACAAACTGAAATCCCACGTGTTAAAAGGCTGTGACGTGACAATAATGACGCGACAGTATGGGACAGGAGCACTAATTGTGACTGTGGAACAGCTGTGCAAGGACAAAGACACTCGATGAGGTGAACACCTGCCAGTGCACAAGGAAACAGTAATCAAAAATTAAAGCAACTCTCCAAGGGACTGTGCATATGCAGAGGGGATGACCTAAAACACAAATACACAGCAACACCAGCATATCCAGTCTGTCTTTGTAGGAGCTGCATCGACATCTCCTGAAGTGGCAATCAGAGATAATTAGATTAGATTAGATTACATTAGATAGAACTTTACTGATCCCTTGGGAAGACTCGCTCAGGGAAATTGAGGTTCCAGCAGCACTGTATAGCAACACATACGGTAAGAAGCACACAGAGTATTAAAAAGTAAAAAAGAAAAACAGTTTGCAAATATAAATATAAGTACACAATATAAATACCAGGCATACTGGTTTACTGGCTACTACTGTTCCTCTCATTCCCGTCCCTTGTCTTCCTGTTACGCCTCCTCCCCCTGAGTGAGGAGGCGTACATTCTGATGGCCTGAGGGACAAAGGAGTTTTTCGGTCTGTTGGTCCTGCACTTGGGAAGGAGCAGTCTGTGGCTGAAGAGGCTCCTCTGGTTGCTGATGATGGTGTGCAGAGGGTGACTGGCATCTTCCATAATGTCCAGCAGTTTGTCCAGTATTCTCTTCTCTACCACCGTCACCAGAGTACCACAATGGCGGTTATGTTTGGTTTGTTAACCCTGGTTTGGCACTTCAAGCTCTGTAGGCTATACCATAAAAAGGGGGTGTGTAATGTGTTGTGTCTCTTCTTCAGAAATAACTCACTCATGTGCTACATATTTATTGAATTTTCAGTTTCAATTTATTTTCCTTTATATAGCACCAAATCACAACAGAATTGCCTCAAGGCGCTTCACACAAGTAAGGTCTAACCTTACCAACCCCCAGAGCAACAGTGGTAAGGAAAAACTCCCTCTGAGGAAGAAACCTCAAGCAGACCAGACTCAAAGGGGTGACTTTCTGCTTGGGCCATGCTACAAACATAAATAACAGAACAACTCACAAAACAATTCACGGACGAATATACAAGAAATGCTGTTGGTGCACAGGACAGGAGGGTCGCCAACACAAATACAACTCCCATCTCTGGATGGAGCTGCACCTTAAACAGAAAGAAAAAACAGAATCAGGCATCAGAAAGACAAGAAATACTGTATAATTTGTCAGCATTAAACAACAAGAAAAACAGGAAATACTAAGGTGATCGCCAGCCACTAGCCCTAAACTTCACTAAAAGACCCATAATTTAGGTAAAGTTGAGGCCACGGCACGCTCCGTTTCCTAATAAATGAATTAAAAGAGTAAAAAGCATAGAACTATACTATGCCAGTATGCTAGCCATACGAAAGGGAAAATAAGTGCATCCTAAGTCTGGACTTGAAAGTCTCTACAGAATCTGTTTTATTGACACAGGGAGATCATTCCACAGAACAGGGGCACGATAAGAGAAAGCTCTGTGACCCGCAGACTTCTTATTCACCCTAGGGACACAAAGTAGTCCTGCATCCTGAGAACGCAAAGCCTGGGTCAGTATGTAAGGTTTAATTAGGTCAGCTAGGTAGGGAGGTGCCAGTCCATGAACAATTTTATAGACTAGTAGCAGAACCTTAAAATCTGATCCCACTGGGACAGAAAGCCAGTGAAGAGATGACAAAATGACTGTAATGTGGTCAAACTTTGTGTCAAAAGTCTGGCTGCAGCATTTGGAACCAATTGGAGACCCCTAATGCTGGACTGCGGTAAACCAGAAAATAGAACATTGCAGTAGTCCAATCTAGGAGATAAACACATGGATCAGGGTCTCAGCATCAGCCATAGACAGGATGGGACGAATCTTCACTATATTTCGCAGGTGGAAGAAAGCAGTCCTCGTAATATTTCTAATGTGGAGGCCAAAGGACAACGTAGGATCAAAAATTACCCCAAGGTTCCTCACTTTGTCAGTGTGATGTATGACACATGAGCCTAGGCTGAGTGTTACCTGGCCAAATTGAAGGTAGTGTTACTGTACAAAACACAGTGAGAACGACTAGTCAAGTATGATGTCAGCCATGCAAGGGCATTCCCACTAATCCCAAAATGGTTTTCCAGCCTGTCAAGTAGAATATGATGATCCACTGTATCAAATGCAGCACTGAGATCTAACAGCAAGAGAACCGTAGTGGTGTCCGAATCCATTGTAAGCAGAAGATCATTCACCACTTTAGTGAGAGCCATCTCTGTGGAATATTTTCTAAAAGCAGACTGCAGTGGCTCAAAGAGATTATTCACAGTAAGATAGTCTACAAGCTGCCGTGACACCACTTTTTCCAGAATTTTAGAGCAAAATGATAGATTTGATATCGGCCGATAGTTTTTCAATACACTAGGTTCAGATTAGGTTTCTTAAGTAATGGTTTAATCACTGCAGATTTGAAAGATTTATGAACAGATCCAGAAGTTAAAGAAAGATTAATAATTTCCAGCACAGTCGGCCCAAGAGTGGGCCACAGGTCCTTAAACAGTTTTGTTGGTATAGGATCAAATAAACAGGTTGTGCTTTTTGTTGACGTTACGAGTTTCGTCAGCATGCCTTGTGAGATACTGTCAAATTCTGTAAATCTAGGTAATACCTCAGTAGTTGTGCCCACCTCAATAGGGTGTAGTGGCTGGGTTAAGGCATGCTGGGATATGTTTAACCTAATGTCTTCTATTTTCTGCTCAAAGTAATCCAGGAAATCTTGTGCTGTAAAAGAAGAGTGAACTACAGGTGGTTGTCCATGAATAAGTGTTGCCACCGTGTCAAACAAGAACTTTGAGTTATGCTTGTTTTTGTTGATAAAATCAGAGTAATAGGTCCGCTTTGTAGCCAATAATGCATGCTTATAGTCTAAGATAGCATCATACCACACAAAGTAGAATATTTCTAATTTTGAACGACGCCATTTCCATTCTAGACCTCTTGCCTTATGCTTGAGATCACGCAGATAATCATTGAACCAAGGTGACTGTGATTTGGGCGAGCGCGGTTTTAACACATTTGGTGCAATCATGTCGAGTGTAGTTTTGAGCACTGAGTTTAAACTTTCCACAAGTCTGTCTACTGACTGGGTATTTGTCAAAAGTGAGGCTAAGACATCAGGCAGTCTAGCTTCGAGTTCAGTCTTAGTTGAGGAGTTGATGCATCGCCATAGTGATATATAAGGTTGTTGTTCCACTAAACACGGCAGCGAAACTGTAAACTTAAGTGAGTGATCAGAGACCACTGATGTAAGAGGTATGATGTCAATATTTGTGGCAGCAATACCACATGCGAGAACCAGATCCAGGGTATTTCCACTAATGTGCATTGAATCCCGAATGCATTGCTGAAATCATAATGCATCGACAATTTCCATAAATGATTTGCAGAGGGGATCAGAAGACTTATTTATATGAACGTTAAAGTCGCCAATGATCAGAATGTTATCTGCACTAGTTGACAAGTTAGAGATGAACGCACCAAATTCATCTAAGATTTCAGAATATGGGCCAGGAGGCCTATATACAGTGACAAAGTAATACGGCTGATTTTTATTCTTCTGACCTTGGCAATGCGTAATATCCTGAGCAGAGCAGAGAATTAGATGCTCAGATGAGTTATATTTGTGACCCCCAACAGCTAATAAGCTAAACCTAGATTTATAAATAAGAGCAACAGCCCCGCCTTGCTTTGCATCAGGAGGGATGTGACTAAATGTATATGCTGGTGGACAGGCCTCATTTAAGGGGAGGACAGCTGTAGGTTTAAGCCAGGTTTCACATAATCCAGTCATATCTAAGAAGTGATGATCAATAATTAGATAATTGACCCAGTCTAAGGACCTCAGTGGGGTTGACAGTGGAACTGTTTAGGTTTAGGGGTGGTTCCAGAGTAGCATATATGAGATGCGTAGAAGTAGGTTTAGGTTTGAGACATTCCACGCGCTTTGTAGGTAGCAGACACGAAATCTTTGCTATTGCTGGAACAACCACTGGGCTATCCTCAATTTCAACATCATCCAATATAGTAATGGGTATTAAGTTTGGAAAGAATATCCCTCTATGATTTTTATGGACACGTCTACGGAAGCAGGCCATAGTCTCAACTTGCTGAATTTCCCTCCCTGGCAGATAAACTGCACTATCACCATAGTGGATTTTCTGCACTAATTTCCCTGCTAAGCTAATGGATTCCACACCCAAATTGTCATAAGCCTTGCAGGGTCTCTAATCACCTGCTCCGTGGCTTGCTTTAAATTCCTAATGTTACCCACCCTGTAGAGCTCTATCTATGTTTGCAGACAAGATGGCGGCACCTTCCTCAGTAGGGTGGAGGCCATCCGGCATCGGCAAGCCACGGCGGCCCCAGAACAAAGGCCGGTTATCAATAAAGCTAAAACCTTGCTGTCTACAAAATTGCGCCAGCCACCTATTTAACGATGTCAGCCTGCTAAACACCTCATCAGTACCCCAGGAGGGGAGGGGACCAGAGACTATTAATCAATACTATTAATCAATACTGCAATACTGACACATCTTTCTGGCAAGGTCACAAGTTCTCTCTGTGTCCATTTTTGTGACCTCTGAGTGCTTCATCCTGATGTATTGTTTTACTATTTATTGCTGAGTGTGTAAATTCCTAAGTTAATATTTATAGTACCACTTAATGCCCTAAACATTCAGAGCTCTTCAATGTTAAACCCAGTGCAGAAGATTTAAAAGTTATATGACAGAACTGCATTTATGTCTGATGGAAGTAACTGGAAATGGTTAAGTTATGGCCAAAATTAAAGTGAAATCAATTTTATAGTTTGAATTTGTCATTGCTTTAAAAAAAACACACACAGCTTTATACATCAAAATCCCTGCCTTTATGTGAATTTGGACGCTACTTGTCACATACTGTATGGCTTAAATGGTCAGCAGAAATAACATATTCCATTAGCTGAGAATTATTTCAGTCATAGAAAATATTATCATAAAATGACAACAGATCATTCTGGTCTCAAAACACTGATTAGAACCTTTATATGACATATAATTCTAAAGTCTGAATATTTTTAAAATTTGGAGTATTTTGGAATTTTGTGTAATCTGGTCTTATTTGTGTGTGTGTTTATCAATTGTTATGGTTGAGCAATATTAAATTAACACGGACAGTGTACATATGGTCCCACTCTGGTCAGAGTGGGACCATATGTTCACTGGCAGTGCTAATTTAGCACTGTCGGTGTAGTTTTCCACTGGTGAATTTACTGTGAAGGTGTATCAGGATTATCGTTTGAACAATTACAAGGTAAATACAGTCTCTCCAGGTATCACTTTTTCAGATATCTTTAGATTCTGGACTTCATATCTAGAAAAACAACTTTAAAAATTACTGCTGAGACTTCAGCGGTAGAGAAGTTGCTCATTCAAGTCCAACTAATTAAAAAAATCAATAACCTGTTTTTAAAATGTCTTAAGCAAGACAGAGACATTGAATGTGCAGAACGTGGCACAGGTGTGGCAGAATGAACTAACTAAATAAATATTGACCAAAACCGATGTGATCTGATATATGAGAACACAATCAAGACAACCGTGTGTAACTGTTGAAGACTGTTGCAGTTTACATTCTTATATTGTCTACAAATCTCTCAGACATAAAATGAACCCCCAGCTTTCACCTTTGTGATTACAGTGCATCCAGAAAGTATCCACAGCACTTCACCTTTTCTACATTTTGTTTTATTACAGCCTTATTCCAAGATGGAGTAAATTATTTTTTCCCTCAAAATTCTACTCGCAACACCCAATAATGACAACATGAAAAAAGTTATTTTTAAATTTTTTTGCAAATTTATGAAAAATAAAACACTAAGAAATCATACGTACATAAGTATTCACACCCTTTGCTCAATACTTTGTTGATGCACCTTTTGGCAGCAATTACAGCATCAAGTCTTCTTGAATATGATGCTACAAACTTGGTGCACCTATCTTTGGGCAGTTTTGCTTATTCCTCTTTGCAGCACTTCTCAAGCTCCATCAGGATGGATGGGGAGCGTCGGTGCACAGCCATTTTCAGATCTCTCCAGAGATGTTCAATCAGATTCAGGTCTGGGCTCTGGCTGGACCACTCAAGGACATTCACAGAGTTGTCCTGAAGCCACTCCTTTGATATCTTGGCTGTGTGCTTTCATCCAGGATGTCTCTGTGCATTGCTGCATTCATCTTTTCCTTAATCCTGACTAGTCTCCCAGTTCTTGCTGCTGAAAAACAATCCCAAAGAATGATGCTGCCAGCATCATGCTTCACTGTAGGGACAGTGCCTGGTTTCCTCCAAACATGATGCCTGTCTTTTACCTCAAAGAGTTTAATCTTTGTCTCATCAGACCAGAGAATTTTGTTTCTCATGGTCTGAGAGTCCTTCGGGTGCCTTTTGGCAAACTCCAGGTGGGATGCCATGTGCCATTTACTAAGGAGTGGCTTCCATCTGGCCACTCTACCATACAGACCTGATTGATGGATTGGTGCAAAGATGGTTGTCCTTCTGGAAGGTTCTCCTCTCTCCACAGAGGAATGCTGGAGCTCTGACAGAGTGACCATCAGGTTCTTGGTCACCTCCCTGTCTAAGGTCCTTCTCCCCTGATTGCTCAGTTTAGATGGGTGGCCAGCTCTAGGAAGAGTCCTGGTGGATCTGAACATCTTCCATTTATGGATGATGGAGGCCACTGTGCTCATTGGGACTTTCAAAGCAGTAGAAATGTTTCTGTACCCTTCCCGAGATTAGTGCCTCAATTCCTTTGACTTCATGCTTGGTTTGTGCTCTGACATGCACTGTCAACTGTGGGACCTTATATGTAGACAGGTGTGTGTCTTTCCAAATCATGTCCAATCAATTGAATTTACCCCAGGTGGACTCCAATTAAGCTGTAGAAACATCTCAAGGATGGTCAGTGGAAGCAGGATGCACCTGAGTTCAGTTTTGAGCTTCATGACAAAGGCTGTGAATATTTATGAATGTGTGATTCCTTTTAATTTTATTTTTAATACATTTGCAAAAATTGAAAAAAAAATCACATTGTCATTATGGGGTATTGTGTGTCAAATTTTGAAGAAGAAAATTAATCCATTTTGGAATAAGGCTGTAACATAAAAAAGGGAAAGTGCAGCACTGTGAATATTTTCTGCATGCACCGTAAAGTTAAAAAATAAATAATAAAAAATCCATGGGGACTTGTACTGATTGTGTCTGGTCCTGTCCTGAAACTCAAGCATACTGGGTGGATATTTTGTAAGATAATACTTGGAGTGGCTTTAAGTATGACTCCACTATCTTGTTGTTTGTTCCAAAATAAGAAAAACCCTAATAAATATATGTATAGATTAAAAAAAAGTGCATATGTTACCAATGCAATGACACCAAAGAAACATGGTTACCAAATGAATGAACAGGAAGTAAGACTTGAAGTTTCAGAATTTTGTTTTGAAGGATAATAATTTACTGCAGAGAAGTCTTGAAAGTAAGAAGACTTGAACTTCCTGGTCTAAGCCTCGTCATGTTGGACGTCCTGAGCAGTATTCCCCAGGGGAGCATACTAGGCTTCATAGTCTTTGCCATTCATTCGTACATCAGTAACCTACCAGACAATATGCCCTCAGAAGTATACATGTTTGCAGATGACATCAAACTGCTCAGGAAGACACAGAGTGTCTTGGGGCAGCTTGGTTGTGATTTGGCTCTATGTAAATAAACAGAATTGAATTGAGTAAAAAAGAGTGTCTCTTGATTCCTGGACGGGATGGTGGACACGGAAATGACTGAACAGACCCAGGCTTGATGTGCTTCTTTCTGACAGATGCTCCATGTGGTTGTTATTGGAAGCTTCTGCTGGTTAGGAGCTTGCTCTCCCTCTTTCCTCTTTCTCCTCTTTCTCCTCTGTGTTGTTCCTCCACATTTTTTCAAAGACTTCTACTCCATATGGATCACTGTTCATCAACTGGCTCAATCCGTTGCTTGTTATTCCCAGATCTTCCAGTTGATGGAGCAGTTCTTGAGGTTCTGCTTCAAGAGGTCCTTGTAACATTTCTTCTGCCCTCCTCCAGACCATTTTCCTTCACTCAGCAGTGAGTAGAAGATCTGCTTGGGAATTCGGCTGTCATCCATCCTAACCGCGTGACCCACCCACAGAATCTGTTTCTTCATGATGACACACTCTATGCTCTTGAGCTTGGCTCCAGCCAGGACACTAATGCTTGTACAGTAGTCTTCCCACCTGATGAGGAGGATACTCCTCAGGTAGCATTGGTGGAAGGGTCGTGAGGATCTTCAGGTGGCCGTAGTAGGTGTTCCAGGTCTCAGATCCATACAGCAGGGTTGGGATTACAACAGCTTTGTAGATGAGGATTTTTGTCTTATGCCAAAGGCTTCTATTGTTGAAAACATGAGTTGGAAGCCGCGCTAAGGTATGCGAAGGTGGCCAAAGGCAGTTGTACATGCTTCAGTCGGTGTTGGATCTTGTCATCGATATCAGTGTTTGATGACACATGGTTGCCTGCTCAGGCATGGAAAGTGGGTCATGTTCTCCAGGACCTGTACAGTTTCAGAGGAAGCAGCTTTTGCTTGACCATTTTGGGCAGTGGCTGCTACAGAACCTGTGTCTTCTTCAGGTTGATGTGAAGACCAAGCTTGGTGTAGGCCTCATCAACTGCTTCAAGGATTTGGAGGACATGTTGCTGTCATCGGCATAATGGAAATATTTACCAGGACTTACTTATACATCATCGTGACTATTAGAATTGCAGTTCTTATGAGAGCCTCACTGGAATGACAATTATAGTGAAAGGACAAAACTCAGTTGTCACATTGAAACACTCAAGGGAAAGGCTATCACTATCAGTGGCAGGAATAGTTTACCAGGGAAGATTATTTCAGTTAAAAACATTCCAACATTTGAGCAAAGTCTTGGCAGGGCTCATGGGCTCATCTGAACCTGAAATACAGTTTTAAAGCTGGTCTAGACCTCAAGCAAAATGTCAAAACCAACCAAATGTAACAGAGGCCAGCAGGAGTCACTGTGCATATGTAGTTACTAAACCTCACTCCCAACAGCTCAAAAGGATTCTCTGGTCACAAGGCCAGAGCCCCGGGTTTTAGCCTTCTGATTAGAGAGTCTGTTATTTCTATCTGGTTCTTTACGTAAAATTCTGCCCCTTACCAAAAACCAAATCATTGTATTCCTCATTTTGAGTTTATTAAAGATCACATTAGAACCAGGCCTGGGACCCTCACAGACAGCGTCCATCTTGTGAAAAGGCACATGAAGTAACTTGTACAACACTTTTATACAATATGGGTGTTAACAGTGGGTGTGGTTTAGTCTCACATTTCTAATGTTACTGGCTCTCACCAACAGGGGGTGGTCTCCCTGGACACATGATAGAGTAAAACTTAACATGTTTCTCAGAACGTCCAAACAAATAACACAAATACTTAATAACTAACATAAAACAAAGAATTAGCACAGATATTATCTAACAAGTCCGACTCCCATGCCAAGGATCATAAGTTCCAGTCCCAAGGGGAGAGAATGGGCGGAGTCATAACAACACAAAGCAGAGTACTGCTGCTACACAAATACCAAACAAAAATACACATCTCCATCCATAGATGGGTGTGGTATCTGTTCCAGAAACTGTCCTGTGCACCGGCAACATTTCCTGTGTGTTCGTTTTGTAAATTGTTTTGTCATTTGTTTCTGTAGCATGGCCAAACAGAGGGTCACCCCTTTGAGTCTGGTCTGCTTGAGGTTTCTTCCTGAGAGGGAGTTTTTCCTTACCACTGTTGCTCTGGGGGTTGTTAGGTTAGATTGTGTGAAGCGCCTTGAGGCAACCTTGCTGTGATTGGCGCTATATAAATGAAAATAAATTGAAATTGAAAATTGGATATCAGGACTAATAAGGACTTTCATCCAGGAATCATCTATGCATGCTTGTAAGATGACTGCAGGTCTGTTGTACTTCATCACCTTGCAGATCAGATATGCCAACTTCTCTGCACAATCTGTGCTTTTACACAATATTAAACCCTTTGTGCTGCCATAGGGAGGTAGAATAAGAGGGTTTTTCTTCTTCTCCGTTGCTCCAGATGTTGTGTGAGCGTCCCCTTTTGATTCTCACACCATCAAACTTTCAAAGACTCTAACCTTCAGAAATGACACAACGGAGAGGGCACAGGCTGCGGACGAGGCCGTTTGTCCCGGGATAGGGATGTTGAAAGAAAGGTACGACGCGAGTACAGAGAAGACGTTGCTTTAATTAGGCGAGTTTAAAGCCTGGATTTTAATTAAAGTAACAGACCGACAGAGATTTGTTTGTGCTGGTCGGTAACGCGAACGCTAGTTTTGTAGACGGACACAACGCAGCTGTGGTTGCCCCCGTCCCCCCCTCCGGCGGGGTTGTGTTTGGTACAGTCCACAGCCCCTTTTGGTAGCTCGAGCGCTGCTGAGCGCAGCACAACATGTTGGAGAGCGAAGCGGTGCTGCTCGGCTCCATGCTAACTTTTAATCCCGGCTTTGTCACAGCAGTAGCAGCAGCAGCGGAGGAACACGGCAGGAGAAAGGCGGTGAAGAAAGTAAGTCATGGTCTGAAGTTTTACCGGAGCAGAAGCCCGTTTAAAACAGAAGCGAGCAGAAGGAGAAGCGGAGGAGAAGGAAAAGTGAAGCCGGGAAAAGCGGCCAGGAAAGTGGGGTTCCGAGATGCAGCTGGTCGCGGTGGTGCCGTGGGTCGCACTGCTCCTTTTCGCTGTTCAGCCACAATCCAGGTAAGAAAAAGTCAAGTTCAGAGTTCACATGAGCGGGTTTGGAAGCGTGTCTCTCCTTTTCATCTCTCTATCGGAAAAGGTTTATAAAGAAAAGTGTTAATTGGTGCGACCTCTTGTTCCTTATTTTGTTGATCCGTCTTCGGAATTTATTGCTTTGAATTGCGTTTTTTTTGTTTTGTTTTTTTACTTTTGGTGCCACTTCTGCAGCTTCATTGACTGTTTTTGAAAAAAAAAAATTAACAATGGGTTTATGTGACATTTCATGCACTACTATGATACATGTTTTTGTCAAGGGCTCCTACTAATGACTATTTTCGTTATTGATTAATCTGACAATTGATAGGTTAATCCTTATTTCAAATTACCATCATAGGTCAAAATGACTTGTTTAATGTGACAAACAGTTCAAAACATCACCATGTCAAAGTACCAATGATTAAAGCACAGAGAAAGGGAGCAAACCTTTTTTTTTCAATAATTTGGATGAAACAAAAATCCTGACTTATTTCTATTTATTTTATATATATTTATATATAAATGATTTGTTGACAGCTGTCAATTCTCCCGTGTAAAGCAGATTTCTTATGGTTCTTAAAGGAATAAAAAATGGTTTGTTAAAAAAGACTGTTTGATAATAAATGGCTGAGTTTTAAAAAAAAATAATCTTGAGGCATTTCTGCTCAAGACAGTTTTATACTTTCATCTGATATGACTTTATAAATGTGGTTATTGTTTATGTATTTTTTTCTGGCTGTTGATCAGAGAAATTAAGACATTTGAAGATGTTGCTTGGAGCTATGGGAACGTAATGCTTCCTTCTGTGAAGCGACTGAACACAAAAGTAAAATTGTTCAATCAGCAGTGAAAAATAATAGTTTATTTGCAGACCTAGCCTGAATCTTCTGCACAGGTTTTGTTATGTAAATGAATAACAGCAAAGCAAATGGTTATTTTCCGGTCATTTAAGCGAAAGGAAACTGCTGTGCAATCACAGGTGAACTGTTTTGTTGTCTATGATAACCTGCATCCTGAGCCCACCTCCCCTGCAGCACTAGCATTAGGACTGAAGTGGTTTCCACCACCTCTTCTTATGTTTTCTCCAACACCTTGTATTTACAACATGTTAGAACAGCCGCTGGAATGCAAGGACCCCACTGAAGCTATTTCCAAACACACAGACACACAACTGGGCCACACGTTCACTTGGGTGACATGCCCTCTGACATGATATGAAACGATTTATCTGGCAGTGTAGGGAAAAAAAAATAACATTTGCAATTGGCTGGTTGGACCTGAAAAAGAAGGTTACAATGATTGTGACTGTCTCCTAAATGTCATGAGGAGACTTGTCTTCAAAATGTCAGCCAGATAGAGTCAATACCTAGTTGAAACAAAAGGCCCCTAGATGACACACATCCTATTTATAGTTGGCTCTTTTCATCCTTTCAGATTCCCCCCCCAACACACACACACATTCACACACACCCACCCCTTGTTTATCTTGTCGGAGATCGTGGTCATATATCATGGACTCAGTCTATCATGAATTATGACAGCTTTCTGGCTGGTATCTTGTCTTGGTTACGTCGCGGCTGTTGTTGGCATTTTCCATTCAAGCACAACGTATGCTGGTTGCTGACTTTTAATCAATGCTGGTATGTTGTGGACTGAGACCTTTGAATATAAAATTGCAATTGGATACCAACCCCCCCCCCGCCAGTCTGGATGGAAATCTTTAGACTGTGAACTTTGGTGGAAATGAATGATTGCTTCATTAGTTCTCTTAATTGTCACCTCGTTTGATAACCCATTAAAGTAACGACAACAAAATGTTTGCTTCCACTTTCAAAAATACGAGGATTTGTTTTTCTGTTTTGATTGGTTCATTTTTATTTTTCAGCAGTTATGTATTGACTGGTTTATCCTGTTGGTGATACTTCAGACAAGAAATGATGCATGAATTTCGAAGTCGATACGATTTTGATGATTCTAAAATCATCATCTGCTGATATATCAACTAATATTTCTTTTTTTTCCACAAAGGCAATCAATCAACCAATCAATCAACTTTTTTCTTATATAGCGCCAAATCAAACATACAGTTGCCCCAAGGTGCTCCATATTGCAAGGCAAGGCCATACACACAACCATGGAAAAACCCCAACGGTCACAAACGACCCCCTATGAGCAAGCACTTGGCACAGTGGGAAGGAAAAACTCCCTTTTAACAGGAAGAACCTCCAGCAGAACCAGGCTCAGGGAGGGGCAGTCTTCTGCTGAGACTGGTTGGGGCTGAGGGAAGAACAGGAAAAAGACATGCCGAGAAGGGGGGCAGAGATCGATCACTAATGATTAAATGCGAGTGATGCATACGGAGCAAAAAAGAAAGAAACAGTGCATCATGGGAACCCCCCCACAGTCTAACGTCTAAAGCAACATAACCAAGGGATGGTCCAGGGTCACCCGATCCAGCCCTAACTATAAGCCTTAGCGAAATGGAAAGTTTTAAGCCTAATCTTAAAAGTAGAGAGGGTATCTGTCCTCCCTGATCTGAATTGGGAGCTGGTTCACAGGAGAGGAGCCTGAAAGCTGAAGGCTCTGCCTCCCATTCTACTCTTACAAACCCTAGGAACTACAAGTAAGCCCGCAGTCTGAGAGCGAAGCGCTCTATGGGTAATATGGTACTACGAGGTCCCTAAGATAAGATGGGACCTGATTATTCAAACCTTATAAGTAAGAAGAAGAATTTTAAATTCTATTCTAGAATTAACAGGAAGCCAATGAAGAGAGGCCAACACGGGTGAGATATGCTCTCTCCTGCTAGTCCCCGTCAGTACTCTAGCTGCAGCATTCTGAACCAACTGAAGGCTTCTTAGGGAACTTTTAGGACAACCTGATAATAATGAATTACAATAGTCCAGCCTAGAGGAAATAAATGCATGAATTAGTTTTTCAGCATCACTCTGAGACAAGACCTTTCTGATTTTAGAGATATTGCATAAATGCAAAAAGGCAGTCCTACATATTTGTTTAATATGCGCTTTGAATGACATATCCTGATCAAAAATGACTCCAAGATTTCTCACAGTATTACTAGAGATCAGGGAAATGCCATCCAGAGTAACAATCTGGTTAGACACCATGCTTCTAAGATTTGTGGGGCCAAGTACAATAACTTCAGTTTTATCTGAGTTTAAAAGCAGGAAATTAGAGGTCATCCATGTCTTTATGTCTGTAAGACAATCCTGCAGTTTAGCTAATTGTGTGTATCCTCTGGCTTCATGGATAGATAAAGCTGGGTATCATCTGCGTAACAATGAAAATTTAAGCAATACCGTCTAATAATACTGCCCAAGGGAAGCATGTATAAAGTGAATAAAATTGGTCCTAGCACAGAACCTTGTGGAACTCCATAATTAACTTTAGTCTGTGAAGAAGATTCCCCATTTACATGAACAAACTGTAATCTATTAGACAAATATGATTCAAACCACCGCAGCGCAGTGCCTTTAATACCTATGACATGCTCTAATCTCTGTAATAAAATTTTATGGTCAACAGTATCAAAAGCAGCACTGAGGTCCAACAGGACAAGCACAGAGATAAGTCCACTGTCCGAAGCCATAAGAAGATCATTTGTAACCTTCACTAATGCTGTTTCTGTACTATGATGAATTCTAAAACCTGACTGAAACTCTTCAAATAGACCATTCCTCTGCAGGTGATCAGTTAGCTGTTTTACAACTACCCTCTCAAGAATCTTTGAGAGAAAAGGAAGGTTGGAGATTGGCCTATAATTAGCTAAGATAGCTGGGTCAAGTGATGGCTTTTTAAGTAATGGTTTAATTACTGCCACCTTAAAGGCCTGTGGTACATAACCAACTAACAAAGATAGATTGATCATATTTAAGATTGAAGCATTAAATAATGGTAGGACTCCTTAAGCAGCCTGGCAGGAATGGGGTCTAATAAGCATGTTGATGGTTTGGATGAAGTAACTAATGAAAATAACTCAGACAGAACAATCGGAGAGAAAAGAGGTCTAACAAATACCGGCATCACTGAAAGCAGCCAAAGATAACGATACATCTTTGGGATGGTTATGAGTAATTTTTTCTCTAATAGTCAAAATTTTGTTAGCAAAGAAAGTCATGAAGTCCATCACTAGTTAAAGTTAAGGGAATACTCAGCTCAATAGAGCTCTGACTCTTTGTCAGCCTGGCTACAGTGCTGAAAAGAAACCTGGGGTGTTCTTATTTTCTTCAATTAGTGATGAGTAGAAAAGATGTCCCTAGCTTCACGGAGGGCTTTCTTATAGAGCAACAAACTCTTTTTCCAGGCTAAGTGAAGATCTTCTAATTAGTGAGACGCCATTTCCTCTCCAACTTACGGGTTATCTGCTTTAAGCTACGAGTTTGTGAGTTATACCACGGTAGTCAGACACTTCTGATTTAAAGCTCTCTTTTTCAGAGGAGCTACAGCATCCAAAGTTGTCTTCAATGAGGATGTAAAACTATTGACGAGATACTCTAGCTCCTTACAGAGTTAGGTAGCTACTCTGCTCCTGTGTTGGTATATGACATTAGAGAACATAAGAAGGAATCATATCCTTAAACCTAGTTACAGCGCTTTCTGAAAGACTTCTAGTGTAATGAAACTTATTCCCCACTGCAGGGTAGTCCATCAGGGTAAATGTAAATGTTATTAAAAAATGATCAGACAGAAGGGAGTTTTCAGGGAATACTGTTAAGTCTTCTATTTCCATACCATAAGTCAGAACAAGATCTAAAATATGATTAAAGTGGTGGGTGGACTCATTTACTTTTTGAGCAAAGCCGATAGAGTCTAATAATAGATTAAATGCAGTGTTGAGGCTGTCATTCTCAGCATCTGTGTGGATGTTAAATCGCCCACTATAATTATCTTATCTGAGCTAAGCACTAAGTCAGACAAAAGGTCTGAAAATTCACCAGAGAACTCACAGTAACGACCAGGTGGACGATAGATAATAACAAATAAAACTGGTTTTTGGGACTTCCAATTTGGATGGACAAGACTAAGAGACAAGCTTTCAAATGAATTAAAGCTCTGTCTAGGTTTTTGATTAATTAATAAGCTGGAATGGAAGATTGCTGCTAATCCTCCGCCCCGGCCCGTGCTACGAGCATTCTGACAGTTAGTGTGACTCGGGGGTGTTGACTCATTTAAACTAACATATTCATCCTGCTGGAACCAAGTTTCTGTTAGGCAGAATAAATCAATACGTTGATCAATTATTATATCATTTACCAACAGGGACTTAGAAGAAAGAGACCTAATGTTTAATAGACCACATTTAACTGTTTTAGTCTGTGGTGCAATTGAAGGTGCTATATTATTTTTTCTTTTGATTTTTATGCTTAAATAGATTTTTGCTAGTTATTGGTGGTCTGGGAGCAGGCACCGTCTCTACGGGGATGGGGGTAATAAGGGGATGGCAGGGGGAGAGAAGCTGCAGAGAGGTGTATAAGACCACAGCTCTGCCTCCTGGTCCCAACGCTAGACAGTCACAGTTTGGAGGATCCAAAAAATTGGCCAGATTTCTAGAAATGAGAGCTGCTCCCTCTAAAGTGGGATGGATGCCGTCTCTCCTAACAAGACCAGGTTTTCCCCAGAAGCTTTGCAATTATCAATGAAGCCCACCTCATTTTTTTGGACACCACTCAGACAGCCAGCAATTCAAGGAGAACATGCGGCTAAACATGTCACTCCCGGTCTGATTGGGGAGGGGCCCAGAGAAAACAACCAGAGTCCGACATTGTTTTTGCAAAGTTACACACCGATTTAATGTTAATTTTAGGACCTCGATTGGCGTAACCGAGTGTCATTACTGCCGACGTGAATTACAATCTTACAAAATTTACGCTTAGCCTTAGCCAGCAATTCAAATGTCCTTCGATGTCGCCTGCTCTGGGCCCCGGAGAAGACAATTGACTATGGTTGCTGGTGTCGCTAACTTCACATTTCTCAAAACAGAGTCGCCAATAACCAGAGTTGATCCTCGGCAGGTGTGTCGTCGAGTGGGGAAAAACGGTTAGAGATGTGAACGGGTTGACGGTGTACACGGGGCTTCTGTTTAGGGCTACGCTTCCTCCTCACAGTCACCCAGTCAGCCTGCTTTCCCGACTGCACGGGATCTGCCAGGGGGGAACTAACGGCGGCTAAGCTACCTTGGTCCGCACCGACTACAGGGGCCTGGCTAGCTGTAAAATTTTCCACGGTGCGGAGCCGAGCCTCCACTTCGCCCAGCCTGGCCTCCAAAGCTACGAATAAGCTGCACTTATTACAAGTACCGTTACTGCTAAAGGAGGCCGAGGAATAACTAAACATTTCACACCCAGAGCAGAAAAGAGGGGAGAGACAGGAGAAGCCGCCATGCTAAATCGGCTAAGAGCTAGTAGCTACGCTAAGCTAGCGGATTCCCAAAAACACAAAGTGAATAATGTGCAAATAATCCAGAGGTGATTCAGCAGAAGGAGTGCCCCAATCAAGGCACCAAACAGGCCATGAAGCGCACAGGCAACGCACGACAACGGTGCTAAAATAAAATAAAAAAAAAAAAAAATAAAAACGAAAGCGTTAGCAAGCTAGTTAGCCTGCCAACGCTAATGAAAGTTAGCTGATAAAAGTGCTCCGTCGCGATGTTTCGACCGTTGGAGGTCTTCCTTAGGCGTTGGAGCACAGTAAAAAGTTAAAAAAATTAAAAAGTAAAAAAGTCTTGAAAAAGACTGTTAGTTCAAGTCCAAAGCAGCAGGTAGCAGTCTCTGTGTAAACAGTCCCAACAGAGAGCCCTCCAAAAATTCCATATGAAAAAGTATTCCTCAACATTCCTCAAGGCACAACATAAATATTTCCCTGAACATTTATTTTATGTAGTTTTTGTAATGATTCATCACCAAGATAACATGGCATAATGCAGTTTCAAATGAAACTTGTTTTATTGACACATTAATATTTCTAAAGGACAGTGCGGTTATGTTTGGTTTGTTAACCCTGGTTTGGCACTTCAAGCTCTGTAGGCTATACCATAAAAAGGGGGTGTGTAATGTGTTGTGTCTCTTCTTCAGAAATAACTCACTCATGTGCTACATATTTATTGAATTTTCAGTTTCAATTTATTTTCCTTTATATAGCACCAAATCACAACAGAATTGCCTCAAGGCGCTTCACACAAGTAAGGTCTAACCTTACCAACCCCCAGAGCAACAGTGGTAAGGAAAAACTCCCTCTGAGGAAGAAACCTCAAGCAGACCAGACTCAAAGGGGTGACTTTCTGCTTGGGCCATGCTACAAACATAAATAACAGAACAACTCACAAAACAATTCACGGACGAATATACAAGAAATGCTGTTGGTGCACAGGACAGGAGGGTCGCCAACACAAATACAACTCCCATCTCTGGATGGAGCTGCACCTTAAACAGAAAGAAAAAACAGAATCAGGCATCAGAAAGACAAGAAATACTGTATAATTTGTCAGCATTAAACAACAAGAAAAACAGGAAATACTAAGGTGATCGCCAGCCACTAGCCCTAAACTTCACTAAAAGACCCATAATTTAGGTAAAGTTGAGGCCACGGCACGCTCCGTTTCCTAATAAAATGAATTAAAAGAGTAAAAAGCATAGAACTATACTATGCCAGTATGCTAGCCATACGAAAGGGAAAATAAGTGCATCCTAAGTCTGGACTTGAAAGTCTCTACAGAATCTGTTTTATTGACACAGGGAGATCATTCCACAGAACAGGGGCACGATAAGAGAAAGCTCTGTGACCCGCAGACTTCTTATTCACCCTAGGGACACAAAGTAGTCCTGCATCCTGAGAACGCAAAGCCTGGGTCAGTATGTAAGGTTTAATTAGGTCAGCTAGGTAGGGAGGTGCCAGTCCATGAACAATTTTATAGACTAGTAGCAGAACCTTAAAATCTGATCCCACTGGGACAGAAAGCCAGTGAAGAGATGACAAAATGACTGTAATGTGGTCAAACTTTGTGTCAAAAGTCTGGCTGCAGCATTTGGAACCAATTGGAGACCCCTAATGCTGGACTGCGGTAAACCAGAAAATAGAACATTGCAGTAGTCCAATCTAGGAGATAAACACATGGATCAGGGTCTCAGCATCAGCCATAGACAGGATGGGACGAATCTTCACTATATTTCGCAGGTGGAAGAAAGCAGTCCTCGTAATATTTCTAATGTGGAGGCCAAAGGACAACGTAGGATCAAAAATTACCCCAAGGTTCCTCACTTTGTCAGTGTGATGTATGACACATGAGCCTAGGCTGAGTGTTACCTGGCCAAATTGAAGGTAGTGTTACTGTACAAAACACAGTGAGAACGACTAGTCAAGTATGATGTCAGCCATGCAAGGGCATTCCCACTAATCCCAAAATGGTTTTCCAGCCTGTCAAGTAGAATATGATGATCCACTGTATCAAATGCAGCACTGAGATCTAACAGCAAGAGAACCGTAGTGGTGTCCGAATCCATTGTAAGCAGAAGATCATTCACCACTTTAGTGAGAGCCATCTCTGTGGAATATTTTCTAAAAGCAGACTGCAGTGGCTCAAAGAGATTATTCACAGTAAGATAGTCTACAAGCTGCCGTGACACCACTTTTTCCAGAATTTTAGAGCAAAATGATAGATTTGATATCGGCCGATAGTTTTTCAATACACTAGGTTCAGATTAGGTTTCTTAAGTAATGGTTTAATCACTGCAGATTTGAAAGATTTATGAACAGATCCAGAAGTTAAAGAAAGATTAATAATTTCCAGCACAGTCGGCCCAAGAGTGGGCCACAGGTCCTTAAACAGTTTTGTTGGTATAGGATCAAATAAACAGGTTGTGCTTTTTGTTGACGTTACGAGTTTCGTCAGCATGCCTTGTGAGATACTGTCAAATTCTGTAAATCTAGGTAATACCTCAGTAGTTGTGCCCACCTCAATAGGGTGTAGTGGCTGGGTTAAGGCATGCTGGGATATGTTTAACCTAATGTCTTCTATTTTCTGCTCAAAGTAATCCAGGAAATCTTGTGCTGTAAAAGAAGAGTGAACTACAGGTGGTTGTCCATGAATAAGTGTTGCCACCAGTGTCAACAAGAACTTTGAGTTATGCTTGTTTTTGTTGATAAAATCAGAGTAATAGGTCCGCTTTGTAGCCAATAATGCATGCTTATAGTCTAAGATAGCATCATACCACACAAAGTAGAATATTTCTAATTTTGAACGACGCCATTTCCATTCTAGACCTCTTGCCTTATGCTTGAGATCACGCAGATAATCATTGAACCAAGGTGACTGTGATTTGGGCGAGCGCGGTTTTAACACATTTGGTGCAATCATGTCGAGTGTAGTTTTGAGCACTGAGTTTAAACTTTCCACAAGTCTGTCTACTGACTGGGTATTTGTCAAAAGTGAGGCTAAGACATCAGGCAGTCTAGCTTCGAGTTCAGTCTTAGTTGAGGAGTTGATGCATCGCCATAGTGATATATAAGGTTGTTGTTCCACTAAACACGGCAGCGAAACTGTAAACTTAAGTGAGTGATCAGAGACCACTGATGTAAGAGGTATGATGTCAATATTTGTGGCAGCAATACCACATGCGAGAACCAGATCCAGGGTATTTCCACTAATGTGCATTGAATCCCGAATGCATTGCTGAAATCATAATGCATCGACAATTTCCATAAATGATTTGCAGAGGGGATCAGAAGACTTATTTATATGAACGTTAAAGTCGCCAATGATCAGAATGTTATCTGCACTAGTTGACAAGTTAGAGATGAACGCACCAAATTCATCTAAGATTTCAGAATATGGGCCAGGAGGCCTATATACAGTGACAAAGTAATACGGCTGATTTTTATTCTTCTGACCTTGGCAATGCGTAATATCCTGAGCAGAGCAGAGAATTAGATGCTCAGATGAGTTATTTTGTGACCCCCAACAGCTAATAAGCTAAACCTAGATTTATAAATAAGAGCAACAGCCCCGCCTTGCTTTGCATCAGGAGGGATGTGACTAAATGTATATGCTGGTGGACAGGCCTCATTTAAGGGGAGGACAGCTGTAGGTTTAAGCCAGGTTTCACATAATCCAGTCATATCTAAGAAGTGATGATCAATAATTAGATAATTGACCCAGTCTAAGGACCTCAGTGGGGTTGACAGTGGAACTGTTTAGGTTTAGGGGTGGTTCCAGAGTAGCATATATGAGATGCGTAGAAGTAGGTTTAGGTTTGAGACATTCCACGCGCTTTGTAGGTAGCAGACACGAAATCTTTGCTATTGCTGGAACAACCACTGGGCTATCCTCAATTTCAACATCATCCAATATAGTAATGGGTATTAAGTTTGGAAAGAATATCCCTCTATGATTTTTATGGACACGTCTACGGAAGCAGGCCATAGTCTCAACTTGCTGAATTTCCCTCCCTGGCAGATAAACTGCACTATCACCATAGTGGATTTTCTGCACTAATTTCCCTGCTAAGCTAATGGATTCCACACCCAAATTGTCATAAGCCTTGCAGGGTCTCTAATCACCTGCTCCGTGGCTTGCTTTAAATTCCTAATGTTACCCACCCTGTAGAGCTCTATCTATGTTTGCAGACAAGATGGCGGCACCTTCCTCAGTAGGGTGGAGGCCATCCGGCATCGGCAAGCCACGGCGGCCCCAGAACAAAGGCCGGTTATCAATAAAGCTAAAACCTTGCTGTCTACAAAATTGCGCCAGCCACCTATTTAACGATGTCAGCCTGCTAAACACCTCATCAGTACCCCAGGAGGGGAGGGGACCAGAGACTATTAATCAATACTATTAATCAATACTGCAATACTGACACATCTTTCTGGCAAGGTCACAAGTTCTCTCTGTGTCCATTTTTGTGACCTCTGAGTGCTTCATCCTGATGTATTGTTTTACTATTTATTGCTGAGTGTGTAAATTCCTAAGTTAATATTTATAGTACCACTTAATGCCCTAAACATTCAGAGCTCTTCAATGTTAAACCCAGTGCAGAAGATTTAAAAGTTATATGACAGAACTGCATTTATGTCTGATGGAAGTAACTGGAAATGGTTAAGTTATGGCCAAAATTAAAGTGAAATCAATTTTATAGTTTGAATTTGTCATTGCTTTAAAAAAAACACACACAGCTTTATACATCAAAATCCCTGCCTTTATGTGAATTTGGACGCTACTTGTCACATACTGTATGGCTTAAATGGTCAGCAGAAATAACATATTCCATTAGCTGAGAATTTATTTCAGTCATAGAAAATATTATCATAAAATGACAACAGATCATTCTGGTCTCAAAACACTGATTAGAACCTTTATATGACATATAATTCTAAAGTCTGAATATTTTTAAAATTTGGAGTATTTTGGAATTTTGTGTAATCTGGTCTTATTTGTGTGTGTGTTTATCAATTGTTATGGTTGCGCAATATTAAATTAACACGGACAGTGTACATATGGTCCCACTCTGGTCAGAGTGGGACCATATGTTCACTGGCAGTGCTAATTTAGCACTGTCGGTGTAGTTTTCCACTGGTGAATTTACTGTGAAGGTGTATCAGGATTATCGTTTGAACAATTACAAGGTAAATACAGTCTCTCCAGGTATCACTTTTTCAGATATCTTTAGATTCTGGACTTCATATCTAGAAAAACAACTTTAAAAATTACTGCTGAGACTTCAGCGGTAGAGAAGTTGCTCATTCAAGTCCAACTAATTAAAAAAATCAATAACCTGTTTTTAAAATGTCTTAAGCAAGACAGAGACATTGAATGTGCAGAACGTGGCACAGGTGTGGCAGAATGAACTAACTAAATAAATATTGACCAAAACCGATGTGATCTGATATATGAGAACACAATCAAGACAACCGTGTGTAACTGTTGAAGACTGTTGCAGTTTACATTCTTATATTGTCTACAAATCTCTCAGACATAAATGAACCCCCAGCTTTCACCTTTGTGATTACAGTGCATCCAGAAAGTATCCACAGCACTTCACCTTTTCTACATTTTGTTTTATTACAGCCTTATTCCAAGATGGAGTAAATTATTTTTTCCCTCAAAATTCTACTCGCAACACCCAATAATGACAACATGAAAAAAGTTATTTTTAAATTTTTTTGCAAATTTATGAAAAATAAAACACTAAGAAATCATACGTACATAAGTATTCACACCCTTGCTCAATACTTTGTTGATGCACCTTTTGGCAGCAATTACAGCATCAAGTCTTCTTGAATATGATGCTACAACTTGGTGCACCTATCTTTGGGCAGTTTTGCTTATTCCTCTTTGCAGCACTCTCAAGCTCCATCAGGATGGATGGGGAGCGTCGGTGCACAGCCATTTTCAGATCTCTCCAGAGATGTTCAATCAGATTCAGGTCTGGGCTCTGGCTGGACCAACTCAAGGACATTCACAGAGTTGTCCTGAAGCCACTCCTTTGATATCTTGGACTGTGTGCTTTCATCCAGGATGTCTCTGTGCATTGCTGCATTCATCTTTTCCTAATCCTGACTAGTCTCCCAGTTCTTGCTGCTGAAAAACAATCCCAAAGAATGATGCTGCCAGCATCATGCTTCACTGTAGGGACAGTGCCTGGTTTCCTCCAAACATGATGCCTGTCTTTTACCTCAAAGGTTTAATCTTTGTCTCATCAGACCAGAGAATTTTGTTTCTCATGGTCTGAGAGTCCTTCGGGTGCCTTTTGGCAAACTCCAGGTGGGATGCCATGTGCCATTTACTAAGGAGTGGCTTCCATCTGGCCACTCTACCATACAGACCTGATTGATGGATTGGTGCAAAGATGGTTGTCCTTCTGGAAGGTTCTCCTCTCTCCACAGAGGAATGCTGGAGCTCTGACAGAGTGACCATCAGGTTCTTGGTCACCTCCCTGTCTAAGGTCCTTCTCCCCTGATTGCTCAGTTTAGATGGGTGGCCAGCTCTAGGAAGAGTCCTGGTGGATCTGAACATCTTCCATTTATGGATGATGGAGGCCACTGTGCTCATTGGGACTTTCAAAGCAGTAGAAATGTTTCTGTACCCTTCCCGAGATTAGTGCCTCAATTCCTTTGACTTCATGCTGGTTTGTGCTCTGACATGCACTGTCAACTGTGGGACCTTATATGTAGACAGGTGTGTGTCTTTCCAAATCATGTCCAATCAATTGAATTTACCCCAGGTGGACTCCAATTAAGCTTGTAGAAACATCTCAAGGATGGTCAGTGGAAGCAAGGATGCACCTGAGTTCAGTTTGAGCTTCATGACAAAGGCTGTGAATATTTATGAATGTGTGATTCCTTTTAATTTTATTTTTAATACATTTGCAAAAATTGAAAAAAAAATCACATTGTCATTATGGGGTATTGTGTGTCAAATTTTGAAGAAGAAAATTAATCCATTTTGGAATAAGGCTGTAACATAAAAAAGGGAAAGTGCAGCACTGTGAATATTTTCTGCATGCACCGTAAAGTTAAAAAATAAATAAATAAAAAATCCATGGGGACTTGTACTGATTGTGTCTGGTCCTGTCCTGAAACTCAAGCATACTGGGTGGATATTTTGTAAGATAATACTTGGAGTGGCTTTAAGTATGACTCCACTATCTTGTTGTTTGTTCCAAAATAAGAAAAAACCCTAATAAATATATGTATAGATTTAAAAAAAAGTGCATATGTTACCAATGCAATGACACCAAAGAACATGGTTACCAAATGAATGACAGGAAGTAAGACTTGAAGTTTCTGAATTTTGTTTTGAAGGATAATATTTACTGCAGAGAAGTCTTGAAAGTAAGAAGACTTGAACTTCCTGGTCTAAGCCTCGTCATGTTGGACGTCCTGAGCAGTATTCCCCAGGGAGCATACTAGGCTTCATAGTCTTTGCCATTCATTCGTACATCAGTAACCTACCAGACAATATGCCCTCAGAAGTATACATGTTTGCAGATGACATCAAACTGCTCAGGAAGACACAGAGTGTCTTGGGGCAGCTTGGTTGTGATTTTGGCTCTATGTAAATAAACAGAATTGAATTGAGTAAAAAAGAGTGTCTCTTGATTCCTGGACGGGATGGTGGACACGGAAATGACTGAACAGACCCAGCTTGATGTGCTTCTTTCTGACAGATGCTCCATGTGGTTGTTTATTGGAAGCTTCTGCTGGTTAGGAGCTTGCTCTCCCTCTTTCCTCTTTCTCCTCTTTCTCCTCTGTGTTGTTCCTCCACATTTTTTCAAAGACTTCTACTCCATATGGATCACTGTTCATCAACTGGCTCAATCCGTTGCTTGTTATTCCCAGATCTTCCAGTTGATGGAGCAGTTCTTGAGGTTCTGCTTCAAGAGGTCCTTGTAACATTTCTTCTGCCCTCCTCCAGACCATTTTCCTTCACTCAGCAGTGAGTAGAAGATCTGCTTGGGAATTCGGCTGTCATCCATCCTAACCGCGTGACCCACCCACAGAATCTGTTTTCTTCATGATGACACACTCTATGCTCTTGAGCTTGGCTCCAGCCAGGACACTAATGCTTGTACAGTAGTCTTCCCACCTGATGAGGAGGATACTCCTCAGGTAGCATTGGTGGAAGGGTCGTGAGGATCTTCAGGTGGCCGTAGTAGGTGTTCCAGGTCTCAGATCCATACAGCAGGGTTGGGATTACAACAGCTTTGTAGATGAGGATTTTTGTCTCATGCCAAAGGCTTCTATTGTTGAAAACATGAGTTGGAAGCCGCGCTAAGGTATGCGAAGGTGGCCAAAGGCAGTTGTACATGCTTCAGTCGGTGTTGGATCTTGTCATCGATATCAGTGTTTGATGACACATGGTTGCCTGCTCAGGCATGGAAAGTGGGTCATGTTCTCCAGGACCTGTACAGTTTCAGAGGAAGCAGCTTTTGCTTGACCATTTTGGGCAGTGGCTGCTACAGAACCTGTGTCTTCTTCAGGTTGATGTGAAGACCAAGCTTGGTGTAGGCCTCATCAACTGCTTCAAGGATTTGGAGGACATGTTGCTGTCATCGGCATAATGGAAATATTTACCAGGACTTACTTATACATCATCGTGACTATTAGAATTGCAGTTCTTATGAGAGCCTCACTGGAATGACAATTATAGTGAAAGGACAAAACTCAGTTGTCACATTGAAACACTCAAGGGAAAGGCTATCACTATCAGTGGCAGGAATAGTTTACCAGGGAAGATTATTTCAGTTAAAAACATTCCAACATTTGAGCAAAGTCTTGGCAGGGCTCATGGGCTCATCTGAACCTGAAATACAGTTTTAAAGCTGGTCTAGACCTCAAGCAAAATGTCAAAACCAACCAAATGTAACAGAGGCCAGCAGGAGTCACTGTGCATATGTAGTTACTAAAACCTCACTCCCAACAGCTCAAAAGGATTCTCTGGTCACAAGGCCAGAGCCCCGGGTTTTAGCCTTCTGATTAGAGAGTCTGTTATTTCTATCTGGTTCTTTTACGTAAAATTCTGCCCCTTACCAAAAACCAAATCATTGTATTCCTCATTTTGAGTTTATTAAAGATCACATTAGAAACCAGGCCTGGGACCCTCACAGACAGCGTCCATCTTGTGAAAAGGCACATGAAGTAACTTGTACAACACTTTTATACAATATGGGTGTTAACAGTGGGTGTGGTTTAGTCTCACATTTCTAATGTTACTGGCTCTCACCAACAGGGGGTGGTCTCCCTGGACACATGATAGAGTAAAACTTAACATGTTTCTCAGAACGTCCAAACAAATAACACAAATACTTAATAACTAACATAAAACAAAGAATTAGCACAGATATTATCTAACAAGTCCGACTCCCATGCCAAGGATCATAAGTTCCAGTCCCAAGGGGAGAGAATGGGCGGAGTCATAACAACACAAAGCAGAGTACTGCTGCTACACAAATACCAAACAAAAATACACATCTCCATCCATAGATGGGTGTGGTATCTGTTCCAGAAACTGTCCTGTGCACCGGCAACATTTCCTGTGTGTTCGTTTTGTAAATTGTTTTGTCATTTGTTTCTGTAGCATGGCCAAACAGAGGGTCACCCCTTTGAGTCTGGTCTGCTTGAGGTTTCTTCCTGAGAGGGAGTTTTTCCTTACCACTGTTGCTCTGGGGGTTGTTAGGTTAGATTGTGTGAAGCGCCTTGAGGCAACCTTGCTGTGATTTGGCGCTATATAAATGAAAATAAATTGAAATTGAAAATTGGATATCAGGACTAATAAGGACTTTCATCCAGGAATCATCTATGCATGCTTGTAAGATGACTGCAGGTCTGTTGTACTTCATCACCTTGCAGATCAGATATGCCAACTTCTCTGCACAATCTGTGCTTTTACACAATATTAACCCTTTGTGCTGCCATAGGGAGGTAGAATAAGAGGGGTTTTTCTTCTTCTCCGTTGCTCCAGATGTTGTGTGAGCGTCCCCTTTTGATTCTCACACCATCAAACTTTCAAAGACTCTAACTTCAGAAATGACACAACGGAGAGGGCACAGGCTGCGGACGAGGCCGTTTGTCCCGGGATAGGGATGTTGAAAGAAAGGTACGACGCGAGTACAGAGAAGACGTTGCTTTAATTAGGCGAGTTTAAAGCCTGGATTTTAATTAAAGTAACAGACCGACAGAGATTTGTTTGTGCTGGTCGGTAACGCGAACGCTAGTTTTGTAGACGGACACAAACGCAGCTGTGGTTGCCCCCGTCCCCCCCTCCGGCGGGGTGTGTTTGGTACAGTCCACAGCCCCTTTTGGTAGCTCGAGCGCTGCTGAGCGCAGCACAACATGTTGGAGAGCGAAGCGGTGCTGCTCGGCTCCATGCTAACTTTTTAAATCCCGGCTTTGTCACAGCAGTAGCAGCAGCAGCGGAGGAACACGGCAGGAGAAAAGGCGGTGAAGAAAGTAAGTCATGGTCTGAAGTTTTACCGGAGCAGAAGCCCGTTTAAAACAGAAGCGAGCAGAAGGAGAAGCGGAGGAGAAGGAAAAGTGAAGCCGGGAAAAGCGGCAGGAAAGTGGGTTCCGAGATGCAGCTGGTCGCGGTGGTGCCGTGGGTCGCACTGCTCCTTTCGCTGTTCAGCCACAATCCAGGTAAGAAAAAGTCAAGTTCAGAGTTCACATGAGCGGGTTTGGAAGCGTGTCTCTCCTTTTCATCTCTCTATCGGAAAAGGTTTATAAAGAAAAGTGTTAATTGGTGCGACCTCTTGTTCCTTATTTTGTTGATCCGTCTTCGGAATTTATTGCTTTGAATTGCGTTTTTTTTGTTTTGTTTTTTTACTTTTGGTGCCACTTCTGCAGCTTCATTGACTGTTTTTGAAAAAAAAAAATTAACAATGGGTTTATGTGACATTTCATGCACTACTATGATACATGTTTTTGTCAAGGGCTCCTACTAATGACTATTTTCGTTATTGATTAATCTGACAATTTGATAGGTTAATCCTTATTTCAAATTACCATCATAGGTCAAAATGACTTGTTTAATGTGACAAACAGTTCAAAACATCACCATGTCAAAGTACCAATGATTAAAGCACAGAGAAAGGGAGCAAACCTTTTTTTTTCAATAATTTGGATGAAACAAAAATCCTGACTTATTTCTATTTATTTTATATATATTTATATATAAATGATTTGTTTGACAGCTGTCAATTCTCCCGTGTAAAGCAGATTTCTTATGGTTCTTAAAGGAATAAAAAATGGTTTGTTAAAAAAGACTGTTTGATAATAAATGGCTGAGTTTTAAAAAAAAATAATCTTGAGGCATTTCTGCTCAAGACAGTTTTATACTTTCATCTGATATGACTTTATAAATGTGGTTATTGTTTATGTATTTTTTTCTGGCTGTTGATCAGAGAAATTAAGACATTTGAAGATGTTGCTTGGAGCTATGGGAACGTAATGCTTCCTTCTGTGAAGCGACTGAACACAAAAGTAAAATTGTTCAATCAGCAGTGAAAAATAATAGTTTATTTGCAGACCTAGCCTGAATCTTCTGCACAGGTTTTGTTATGTAAATGAATAAACAGCAAAAGCAAATGGTTATTTTCCGGTCATTTAAGCGAAAGGAAACTGCTGTGCAATCACAGGTGAACTGTTTTGTTTGTCTATGATAACCTGCATCCTGAGCCCACCTCCCCTGCAGCACTAGCATTAGGACTGAAGTGGTTTCCACCACCCTCTTCTTATGTTTTCTCCAACACCTTGTATTTACAACATGTTAGAACAGCCGCTGGAATGCAAGGACCCCACTGAAGCTATTTCCAAACACACAGACACACACTGGGCCACACGTTCACTTGGGTGACATGCCCTCTGACATGATATGAAACGATTTATCTGGCAGTGTAGGGAAAAAAAAATAACATTTGCAATTGGCTGGTTGGACCTGAAAAAGAAGGTTACAATGATTGTGACTGTCTCCTAAATGTCATGAGGAGACTTGTCTTCAAAATGTCAGCCAGATAAGAGTCAATACCTAGTTGAAAACAAAAGGCCCCTAGATGACACACATCCTATTTATAGTTGGCTCTTTTCATCCTTTCAGATTCCCCCCCCAACACACACACACATTCACACACACCCACCCCTTGTTTATCTTGTCGGAGATCGTGGTCATATTATCATGGACTCAGTCTATCATGAAATTATGACAGCTTTCTGGCTGGTATCTTGTCTTGGTTACGTCGCGGCTGTTGTTGGCATTTTCCATTCAAGCACAACGTATGCTGGTTGCTGACTTTTAATCAATGCTGGTATGTTGTGGACTGAGACCTTTGAATATAAAATTGCCAATTGGATACCAACCCCCCCCCCGGCCAGTCTGGATGGAAATCTTTAGACTGTGAACTTTGGTGGAAATGAATGATTGCTTCATTAGTTCTCTTAATTGTCACCTCGTTTGATAACCCATTAAAGTAACGACAACAAAAATGTTTGCTTCCACTTTCAAAAATACGAGGATTTGTTTTTCTGTTTTGATTGGTTCATTTTTATTTTTCAGCAGTTATGTATTGACTGGTTTATCCTGTTGGTGATACTTCAGACAAGAAATGATGCATGAATTTCGAAGTCGATACCGATTTTGATGATTCTAAAATCATCATCTGCTGATATATCAACTAATATTTCTTTTTTTTCCACAAAGGCAATCAATCAACCAATCAATCAACTTTTTTCTTATATAGCGCCAAATCACAACATACAGTTGCCCCAAGGTGCTCCATATTGCAAGGCAAGGCCATACAACAACCATGAAAAACCCCAACGGTCAAAACGACCCCCTATGAGCAAGCACTTGGCCACAGTGGGAAGGAAAAACTCCCTTTTAACAGGAAGAAACCTCCAGCAGAACCAGGCTCAGGGAGGGGCAGTCTTCTGCTGAGACTGGTTGGGGCTGAGGGAAAGAACCAGGAAAAAGACATGCCGAGAAGGGGGGCAGAGATCGATCACTAATGATTAAATGCAGAGTGATGCATACGGAGCAAAAAAGAAAGAAACAGTGCATCATGGGAACCCCCCCACAGTCTACGTCTAAAGCAACATAACCAAGGGATGGTCCAGGGTCACCCGATCCAGCCCTAACTATAAGCCTTAGCGAAATGGAAAGTTTTAAGCCTAATCTTAAAAGTAGAGAGGGTATCTGTCTCCCTGATCTGAATTGGGAGCTGGTTCCACAGGAGAGGAGCCTGAAAGCTGAAGGCTCTGCCTCCCATTCTACTCTTACAAACCCTAGGAACTACAAGTAAGCCCGCAGTCTGAGAGCGAAGCGCTCTAATGGGGTAATATGGTACTACGAGGTCCCTAAGATAAGATGGGACCTGATTATTCAAAACCTTATAAGTAAGAAGAAGAATTTTAAATTCTATTCTAGAATTAACAGGAAGCCAATGAAGAGAGGCCAACACGGGTGAGATATGCTCTCTCCTGCTAGTCCCCGTCAGTACTCTAGCTGCAGCATTCTGAACCAACTGAAGGCTTCTTAGGGAACTTTTAGGACAACCTGATAATAATGAATTACAATAGTCCAGCCTAGAGGAAATAAATGCATGAATTAGTTTTTCAGCATCACTCTGAGACAAGACCTTTCTGATTTTAGAGATATTGCATAAATGCAAAAAGGCAGTCCTACATATTTGTTTAATATGCGCTTTGAATGACATATCCTGATCAAAAATGACTCCAAGATTTCTCACAGTATTACTAGAGATCAGGGAAATGCCATCCAGAGTAACGATCTGGTTAGACACCATGCTTCTAAGATTTGTGGGGCCAAGTACAATAACTTCAGTTTTATCTGAGTTTAAAAGCAGGAAATTAGAGGTCATCCATGTCTTTATGTCTGTAAGACAATCCTGCAGTTTAGCTAATTGGTGTGTATCCTCTGGCTTCATGGATAGATAAAGCTGGGTATCATCTGCGTAACAATGAAAATTTAAGCAATACCGTCTAATAATACTGCCCAAGGGAAGCATGTATAAAGTGAATAAAATTGGTCCTAGCACAGAACCTTGTGGAACTCCATAATTAACTTTAGTCTGTGAAGAAGATTCCCCATTTACATGAACAAACTGTAATCTATTAGACAAATATGATTCAAACCACCGCAGCGCAGTGCCTTTAATACCTATGACATGCTCTAATCTCTGTAATAAAATTTTATGGTCAACAGTATCAAAAGCAGCACTGAGGTCCAACAGGACAAGCACAGAGATAAGTCCACTGTCCGAAGCCATAAGAAGATCATTTGTAACCTTCACTAATGCTGTTTCTGTACTATGATGAATTCTAAAACCTGACTGAAACTCTTCAAATAGACCATTCCTCTGCAGGTGATCAGTTAGCTGTTTTACAACTACCCTCTCAAGAATCTTTGAGAGAAAAGGAAGGTTGGAGATTGGCCTATAATTAGCTAAGATAGCTGGGTCAAGTGATGGCTTTTTAAGTAATGGTTTAATTACTGCCACCTTAAAGGCCTGTGGTACATAACCAACTAACAAAGATAGATTGATCATATTTAAGATTGAAGCATTAAATAATGGTAGGACTTCCTTAAGCAGCCTGGCAGGAATGGGGTCTAATAAGCATGTTGATGGTTTGGATGAAGTAACTAATGAAAATAACTCAGACAGAACAATCGGAGAGAAAGAGTCTAACCAAATACCGGCATCACTGAAAGCAGCCAAAGATAACGATACATCTTTGGGATGGTTATGAGTAATTTTTTCTCTAATAGTCAAAATTTTGTTAGCAAAGAAAGTCATGAAGTCATCACTAGTTAAAGTTAATGGAATACTCAGCTCAATAGAGCTCTGACTCTTTGTCAGCCTGGCTACAGTGCTGAAAAGAAACCTGGGGTTGTTCTTATTTTCTTCAATTAGTGATGAGTAGAAAGATGTCCTAGCTTCACGGAGGGCTTTCTTATAGAGCAACAAACTCTTTTTCCAGGCTAAGTGAAGATCTTCTAAATTAGTGAGACGCCATTTCCTCTCCAACTTACGGGTTATCTGCTTTAAGCTACGAGTTTGTGAGTTATACCACGGAGTCAGACACTTCTGATTTAAAGCTCTCTTTTTTAGAGGAGCTACAGCATCCAAAGTTGTCTTCAATGAGGATGTAAAACTATTGACGAGATACTCTAGCTCCCTTACAGAGTTTAGGTAGCTACTCTGCTCTGTGTTGGTATATGACATTAGAGAACATAAAGAAGGAATCATATCCTTAAACCTAGTTACAGCGCTTTCTGAAAGACTTCTAGTGTAATGAAACTTATTCCCCACTGCAGGGTAGTCCATCAGGGTAAATGTAAATGTTATTAAAAAATGATCAGACAGAAGGGAGTTTTCAGGGAATACTGTTAAGTCTTCTATTTCCATACCATAAGTCAGAACAAGATCTAAAATATGATTAAAGTGGTGGGTGGACTCATTTACTTTTTGAGCAAAGCCGATAGAGTCTAATAATAGATTAAATGCAGTGTTGAGGCTGTCATTCTCAGCATCTGTGTGGATGTTAAAATCGCCCACTATAATTATCTTATCTGAGCTAAGCACTAAGTCAGACAAAAGGTCTGAAAATTCACAGAGAAACTCACAGTAACGACCAGGTGGACGATAGATAATAACAAATAAAACTGGTTTTTGGGACTTCCAATTTGGATGGACAAGACTAAGAGACAAGCTTTCAAATGAATTAAAGCTCTGTCTAGGTTTTTGATTAATTAATAAGCTGGAATGGAAGATTGCTGCTAATCCTCCGCCCCGGCCCGTGCTACGAGCATTCTGACAGTTAGTGTGACTCGGGGGTGTTGACTCATTTAAACTAACATATTCATCCTGCTGTAACCAAGTTTCTGTTAGGCAGAATAAATCAATACGTTGATCAATTATTATATCATTTACCAACAGGGACTTAGAAGAAAGAGACCTAATGTTTAATAGACCACATTTAACTGTTTTAGTCTGTGGTGCAATTGAAGGTGCTATATTATTTTTTCTTTTTGAATTTTTATGCTTAAATAGATTTTTGCTAGTTATTGGTGGTCTGGGAGCAGGCACCGTCTCTACGGGGATGGGGTAATAAGGGGATGGCAGGGGGAGAGAAGCTGCAGAGAGGTGTATAAGACCACAGCTCTGCCTCCTGGTCCCAACGCTAGACAGTCACAGTTTGGAGGATCCAAAAAAATTGGCCAGATTTCTAGAAATGAGAGCTGCTCCCTCTAAAGTGGGATGGATGCCGTCTCTCCTAACAAGACCAGGTTTTCCCCAGAAGCTTTGCCAATTATCAATGAAGCCCACCTCATTTTTTGGACACCACTCAGACAGCCAGCAATTCAAGGAGAACATGCGGCTAAACATGTCACTCCCGGTCTGATTGGGGAGGGGCCCAGAGAAAACAACAGAGTCCGACATTGTTTTTGCAAAGTTACACACCGATTTAATGTTAATTTTAGTGACCTCCGATTGGCGTAACCGAGTGTCATTACTGCCGACGTGAATTACAATCTTACCAAATTTACGCTTAGCCTTAGCCAGCAATTTCAAATGTCCTTCGATGTCGCCTGCTCTGGCCCCCGGAAGACAATTGACTATGGTTGCTGGTGTCGCTAACTTCACATTTCTCAAAACAGAGTCGCCAATAACCAGAGTTTGATCCTCGGCAGGTGTGTCGTCGAGTGGGGAAAAACGGTTAGAGATGTGAACGGGTTGACGGTGTACACGGGGCTTCTGTTTAGGGCTACGCTTCCTCCTCACAGTCACCCAGTCAGCCTGCTTTCCCGACTGCACGGGATCTGCCAGGGGGGAACTAACGGCGGCTAAGCTACCTTGGTCCGCACCGACTACAGGGGCCTGGCTAGCTGTAAAATTTTCCACGGTGCGGAGCCGAGCCTCCACTTCGCCCAGCCTGGCCTCCAAAGCTACGAATAAGCTGCACTTATTACAAGTACCGTTACTGCTAAAGGAGGCCGAGGAATAACTAAACATTTCACACCCAGAGCAGAAAAGTGCGGGAGAGACAGGAGAAGCCGCCATGCTAAATCGGCTAAGAGCTAGTAGCTACGCTAAGCTAGCGGATTCCCAAAAACACACAAAGTGAATAATGTGCAAATAATCCAGAGGTGATTCAGCAGAAGGAGTGCCCCAATCAAGGCACCAAACAGGCCATGAAGCAGCACAGGCAACGCACGACAACGGTGCTAAAATAAAATAAAAAAAAAAAAAAATAAAAACGAAAGCGTTAGCAAGCTAGTTAGCCTGCCAACGCTAATGAAAGTTAGCTGATAAAAGTGCTCCGTCGCGATGTTTCGACCGTTGGAGGTCTTCCTTAGGCGTTGGAGCACAGTAAAAAGTTAAAAAAAATTAAAAAGTAAAAAAGTCTTGAAAAAGACTGTTAGTTCAAGTCCAAAGCAGCAGGTAGCAGTCTCTGTGTAAACAGTCCCAACAGAGAGCCCTCCAAAAATTCCATATGAAAAAGTATTCCTCAACATTCCTCAAGGCACAACATAAATATTTCCCTGAACATTTATTTTATGTAGTTTTTGTAATGATTCATCACCAAGATAACATGGCATAATGCAGTTTCAAATGAAACTTGTTTTATTGACACATTAATATTTCTAAAGGACAGTGAAGGCTATTGGCCCCTCAGACCCTGAAGTAATGTGTCTTTTTCTCCAAATAAAGAAGAAGAAGCTTTATTGTTATTGTACAAGAAATACAGTGAAATTCTGTTTGGCAGTATCTCTTTTTTTTAAGCTGCTACATTGTCACAGGCATAGAGAAGAGGAAAAAAATGATGGGCCCTTCTCAGACATACTGGACATATGTAAACAGAATAAAATAAATACATCAAGATTGATGCAAACTTCACATTTTCACTATTTTCAGATGATTTGATGGTATGTATAGCTCATATATAATGTTTTGAGGGTTAAAAACACAATATTGGATGGCTATAGGATTAGAGCAGACAGAGCTGTGTCGTCCAGCATAGCCTAGGTGTTTTTCCTTTCTGCCCAACCATGTGACAGAGGGGAAATGTAAACTTTTTTCATTAAATGTTTTTTAATTGGATTACATCTGTTGTCATTCACCTTGGATGATGTTGCTTTCTTTTAGCTTGGTAAGTGATTTTCTAACCACCTTTGACCGCTAAGCCAGATCGCCTACAATATTATGTTTATTTCATTTTACACAAATGACACTGATAGAACATCCCTCTGTACAGATTTAAAATCATCGTAGGCAGCATCACTCTTCAGGGAGAATGTCCCATATGTGAAATCTTACACTAATTCATATAAAACATAAATTTTTGTATTATCAGCTGTTATGTATGCCATTAATGATTTATCTGCAAGTAGCTCATGTTGGCAGGCTATATCGGCTGACTGATTTTATCGGTCTTCTTTGAAACCACTTTAGATCAGACAGACTTATTTTGTTCTGTTTCACATTGCTCTCAGCTAGTGTCAAAATGGTTTTGATTGCATGTGCTCTGAAGCTGCTTTTTTACATAGGCTGTTTTTGAACAAATAATGTAAATGTTGTACATGGTGAATTTCCCCCCACCGCCACCCCAAGAATAAATTGAGGCCAAGCAGCAAAACTGCAAAGGCACCATGTGGTGTTTATACCTTTTTACTGTTTATTCTCTTTCTTCTTCTGCAATGGGAGACTATGGAAACCCATATAACTGTATGACACAATGTTGGTAGCACTGTACTCTGATTCTTTTCACCAAGTTTCATGTCTATAATTCCAGTACCTTAGCGCCACCAATTGGTCAGACTTGCAAGTTTTGTTTATGTATGCAACCTTATGTCTGTACAGAAGCTTAGTCCATCGTGAGGAGCTCAGAGTAGAGCCGCTGCTCCTCAAATTGAAAGGCTCCAGCTTAGATGGTTCGGGCACTCAGGGGGTGCCCCCCTGGGTGCCTTCCTAGGGACGTGTTCCATGCATGTCCAGCTGGAAGGAGACCACAGGGAAGACCCAGGACTAGGTGGAGAGATGAGATCTCCTCACTGGCCTGGGAACACCTTGGAATCCCCCATCCCCCAGTCAGAGGTGGTTAACGTGGCCTGGGAAAGGAAGTTTGAGGTCCCCTGCTGGAGCTGATACCCCCGTGACCCGATCCTGGATAAATGGTTGAAGATGTATGCATGTACCTTTATGTCTGATTTTCAAAAACAAGAACAAGGTACCATTCGATTACTTGGGTCAAACTGATTTCAGTGCACAGAGTTCAGTTTCTGCCCCATTAGAGCTTCCACTATCTTGAATTTTATGGAAGAACTTAGAAGTTTTTACAGGTCAAAAATTTGGAGAAGGTTGGGGGGCGGGGGGGCTCAGTGGTTGCCTTTCAGGACCCAAGGTCCTTCTATGGTGTGGTGGATGTGGCAGTTCCAGTGCATGTTCCCAGACTTGACAGATTTTGGCCAATTTTCCTTAAAAAAAAAAAAAAAAAAAAAAAAAAAATAGTGATCTTCACACAAAGCCTCACAAATCTGTTTATTTCAATTGTTCAAAGCAGTCACCCATAACATCGATTTTAAAATTCAGCAGCAAAGTCACAAAAAAGGATGTGAGGTCATACCTCAGCAATGTATGGTGTATCAAAACCAGATTTGGTAAGTGGGTTTGGGATGCCGTTCGTAGGAACTGTGACAGTTATGGTGTAATATGACCTCTAAGGGGTGCTATAATAATAATTTAAAAAAGTGTTTTGCTCATAACTGTTGAGGCGTTTATTTTAAAACACAATTCTTGTCTGGTTATGTGTTGGGGGGCCTCAAGGCCAGTATAAAGCAAATTGTCACGTAAACCGCAAGCAAAGCTGCCAACAAGGAAGCAATTTAATATCAACAATGCTGTGATATATCAAAGCAAGCTTGGTCAGATTTCTAAGAAAACGATGTCAGAAGGCACAAATAAGTTGTTCTCATTTGACTGGTAGGGTGCGCTGCAATTATCGGTCTACTCCATCCTTCCTAATTTAGCATTAGACATGCAGTCAATTTTTGCTGACAAGTTTTTCATATGGTTACATCATGTTTCCAGGGCAACACTGGCTTTTCTATTCTGCTTATCCCCAATATCACCCCAAAACTGTGCTTAATATATTTGGATTTTGTGCAGGTAATGGAATGTTGTGTTCTACGAAAAATAATGGCCATTTGTTTCTTTAAATAACGCTTTGGTTTTGGGTTTTCCTTTTACGATTCTTATCGCCTCCTCAGTTAATTTTAAGAATAGTTGACAGATTATTCTATAATGTGTGTAATCATTAGTTGCAGTCCTAATTTAAGCACTCATGTGACATAGGCAGGCTGGTTCTGACTGATATTTTAAATCCAACAGTTATTACAGGTAGAATATTCTATCACAGCTATGCTGTGTTTTGGAAACTCCAGTGCCCCTTTTCCTCAGGGGCTGTTGCTGGAGCCAAAATGGGAAGCGTTCTTGGCATTTCTACCCCCCCCCCCCCCCCCCCCCCAAAAAAAAGAAAAATTACTGGTGCTCAGCCAGAAAAAGCTGGTTTCATGTCACTTTTTCCAGTCTTAAAGAACTCACTTGTCTGGAGATGAAGAATTGTGATACCTTTGGCCAGACGTCATGCATTGCTGTTGATATGAACCACCACCAGATGCAATGGAAATGAGCAGCATTTCAGCATAACATAGCTTAACTGGCCTGGGCTTAACTCCCAAAATCAAGATGTAAAACGCCCCAGTGCGGCACTTGTAAGGTTGTGTGATTGAAGATTATCGGTTCAAATTGGAATCTTTGGGAGGAATTATTAAGAAAAGAAGTGAGCTGGAGATGCCTGGTGTCATGCACCCAACATCTCAATTAATTATGAAATGTGAGCCAAGACACTCTGTTCAAGGAAACTTGGATTAAAGGCAGATAAGCTCTTACTGGATAAAAGTTGAGCTGGGCTCGAGAAACCGATTGGTGGGGTATGGGAACTAAAATGTGTTTCACAAAATTAATTGATGTCATTGACCTGAATGGACATTATATAATTTTAACAGCAAAAAAAAAAAATCTGTAAAGCTCAAACAACATTAACTACGAATTTAAATAACAAAATGAGATTGAGCAATTGGTGATGCTGTGATTGATTTTTAGATGCGAGCTTTATAAATGCATATTTCTAACAGTAAAGTTATGCAAGGAGAATAGAAATAGCAGCTTTTGAAAAGCTGGCCTCAGGTATCTAATTTTGGGGTCAAATCTGCTTGCCAAATGGGAATTACACTAATTTAAACCAATGTTTATGAATATTTCATAATGAGGATCTGCTGAAACTTGAATCTTCTTTGATATTGCATGACACCGATGCATGACACCTGGCTTTCACGCCAGAGAGTTCAATCTTTGTCTCATCAGACCAGAGAATTTTGTTTCTCATAGGCTGAGAGTCCTTCAGGTGACATTTGGCAAACTCCAGGTGGGCTGCCATGTGCCTATTTTCAAATGACTGGCTTCCGTCTAGTCACTTTGCAATCAGGTCTTTATGGTAGGGATGGTTGTCCTTCTGGAAGGTTCTCTTCTCTCCACAGAGGAATGCTGGAGCTCTGACAGAGTGACCATCAGGTTTAGAGTTGGGTATCGAGAACAGGTTCTTTTCGAGTATCGTTAAGAAATGGTTCAATCCACCGATATCAATAGACTTTTTGCTTAACGATTCCCTTATCGGTCCTTCAGAGCAGCTGTTGTTTTTGAGAGTGTTTGTCGGGAAAATGATCTTTTCTCTATGTTGATTACAGACCCTGCAGTGGGTCAGTAATCAATTGTTTCTGCAGCGCGTCTCCACTTTGAAACATGAACCAATGCTTCAATCCACTGGCTCGTTGGTTCTTTGATTCGCTGCTCTTCACAAGCGGCAAGTCCACTTCTTAACCCCCTGAAAGCCATTAAAATGTTAATGGTGAGTCACTTTTGTTTGGATTAAAGTCACTAACTGGGACTCTTGTCTTGTTGCAGTCAAGAAACGAGAATCGTCCTCCGTTCTGTTCGCTTTGGTGGCACTACAAACCATAAATGTGACGTTATTGAGTTTTTATCAAAGCATGCATTTCGCCGTGGCAATTTGTTGATGGTCCTTGAGCGTTTCCTTTCGCCATGGTAATTTGCTGACTGTCCCTGAGCTCTGGTCTCGCAGACAGCTGCACGTCAAGATCAATGTAATTCATAAACAACAGAGGATGTCTCATTTTTGGGGGGGTTGGTCAGTTTTTGTTTGTTGTCTGTATTACAAATTTTGGAAAGATGTCATTTGATTTAAAACAGCGGTTCACTTTGAAGTTATTAACTCTGGAATAGTGGGTAGAGAAAATGGATGGATATATAAATGTCTGTGTGTATGTCCAAACCATAAATCCCTGGATGCTAATGCTTTGTTTTTTTTGTTTTTTGATCACAAATGGTTTCATGACAATAAATCTGTTAGTAAATGCTGTTTTGTCTAAACTTTGTACAGTCAATGACCTTTAAGGCCAAACTGCCTGTTGAACTAGGGATGCAGTTTATTACACTCTGTGTATTTGTGTTGTGAGGTCAAGATGCTTTCTCAGCTAAGTCTTGAAGCATTGCAATAATGGGCTGAGTCCAACAAAAGGATGTTGCACAGTGTGTTGCAGTGTTTAATGATGTGCTCTGGGACCTACATTGCACACGAGCCCCCTCGAAACAATGCCCTTTTTCTTCATATCTAATGGATTAGACACCACGCCTTGCAGGTTGAAGCAGAGGGATCAAAGCCTTCATTGCCCATTTTATGCCTCTATATCATTTCTCACAACTCCATATGTATGGTTGGACTGCCAATACGTGATATGTGTCATGATATTGATAGATTGACGTGCTTAATACTGCTTGTATAAACTTTATTTACAGTAGTGTTCAGAATAATAGTAGTGCTATGTGACTAAAAAGATTAATCCAGGTTTTGAGTATATTTCTTATTGTTACATGGGAAACAAGGTACCAGTAGATTCTCACAAATCCAACAAGACCAAGCATTCATGATATTGCACACTCTTAAGGCTATGAAATTGGGCTATTAGTAAAAAAAAAAAAAAAGTAGAAAAGGGGGCGTTCACAATAATAGTAGCATCTGCTGCTGACGCTACAAACTCAAAACTATTATGTTCAAACTGCTTTTTTAGCAATCCTGTGAATCACTAAACTAGTATTTAGTTGTATAACCACAGTTTTTCATGATTTCTTCACATCTGTGAGGCATTAATTTTGTTGGTTTGGAACCAAGATTTTGCTCGTTTACTAGTGTGCTTGGGGTCATTGTCTTGTTGAAACACTCATTTCAAGGGCATGTCCTCTTCAGCATAAGGCAACATGACCCCTTCAAGTATTTTTGACATATCCAAACTGATCCATGATACCTGGTATGCGATATATAGGCCCAACACCATAGTAGGAGAAACATGCCCATATCACGATGCTTGCACCACCATGCTTCACTGTCTTCACTGTGAACTGTGGCTTGAATTCAGAGTTTGGGGGTCGTCTCACAAACTGTCTGCGGCCCTTGGACCAAAAAAGAACAATTTTACTCTCATCAGTCCACAAAATATTCCTCCATTTCTCTTTAGGCCAGTTGATGTGTTTTTTGGCAAATTGTAACCTCTTCTGCACGTCTTTTATTTAACAGAGGGACTTTGCGGGGGATTCTTGCAAATAAATTAGCTTCACACAGGCGTCTTCTAACGGTCACAGCACGTACAGGTAACTCCAGATTGTCTTTGATCATCCTGGAGCTGATCAATGGGTGACCCTTTGCCATTCTGGTTATTCTTCTATCCATTTTGATGGTTGTTTTCCATTTTTTTTCCCCACGCGTCTCTGTTTTTTTTGTCCATTTTAAAACATTGGAGATCATTGTAGGTGAACAGCCTATAATTTTTTGCACCTGCGTATACGTTTCCCCCTCTCCAATCAACTTTTTAATCAAACTACGCTGTTCTTCTGAACAATGTCTTGAACGTCCCATTTTCCTCAGGCTTTCAAAGAGAAAAGCATGTTCAACAGGTGCTGGCTTCATCCTTAAATAGGGGACACCTGACTCACACCTGTTTGTTCCACAAAATTGATGAACTCACTGACTGAATGTCACACTACTATTATTGTGAACACCCCCTTTTCTACTTTTTTTTTTATTTATTTATTTTTTACTAATAGCCCAATTTCATAGCCTTAAGAGTGTGCATATCATGAATGCTTGGTCTTGTTGGATTTGTGAGAATCTGCTGAATCTACTGATACCTTGTTTCCCATGTAACAAGAAATGTACTCAAAACCTGGATTAATCTTTTTAGTCACATAGCACTATTATTCTGAACACTACAGCCTCAACACTGCATTTAATCTATTGTTAGACTCTATTGGCTTTGCTCAAAATGTAAATGAGTCCACCCACCACTTTAATCATACCTTAGATCTTGTTCTGACTTATGGTATGGAAATTGAAGACTTAACAGTATTCCCTGAAGACCCCCTTCTGTCTGATCATTTCTTAATAACATTTACATTTACTCTGATGGACTACCCAGCAGTGGGGAATAAGTTTCATTACAGTAGAAGTCTTTCAGAAAGCGCTGTAACTAGGTTTAAGGATATGATTCCTTCTTTATGTTTCCAATGCCATATACCAACACAGGGCAGAGTAGCTACCTAAACTCTGAGTGAGATAGATTATCTCGTTAATAGTTTTATATCCTCATTGAGGACAACTTTGGATGCTGTAGCTCCTCTGAAAAAAGAGCCTTAAATCAGAAGTGCCTGACTCCGTGGTATAACTCACAAACTCGCAGCTTAAAGCAGATAACCCGTAAGTTGGAGAGGAAATGGTGCCTCACTAATTTAGAAGATTTTCACTTAGCCTGGAAAAAGAGTCTGTTGCTCTATAAAAAAGCCCTCCATAAAGCTAGGACATCTTACTACTCATCACTAATTGAAGAAAATAAGAACCCCAGGTTTCTTTTCAGCACTGTAACCAGGCTGACAAAGAGTCAGAGCTCTATTGAGCCGAGTATTCCTTTAACTTTAACGAGTAATGACTTCATGACTTTCTTTGCTAATAAAATTTTAACTATTAGAGAAAAAATTACTCATAACCATCCCAAAGACATATCGTTCTCTTTGGCTGCTTTCAGTGATGTCGGTATTTGGTTAGACTCTTTCTCTCCGATTGTTCTGTCTGAGTTATTTTCATTAGTTACTTCCTCCAAACCATCAACATGTCTATTAGACCCCATTCCTACCAGGCTGCTCAAGGAAGCCCTACCATTAATTAGTGTTTCAATCTTAAATATGATCAATCTATCTTTATTAGTTGACTATGTACCACAGGCTTTTAAGGTGGCAGTAATTAAACCATTACTTAAAAAGCCATCACTTGACCCAGCTATCTTAGCTAATTATAGGCCAATCTCCAACCTTCCTTTTCTCTCAAAAATTCTTGAAAGGGTAGTTGTAAAACAGCTAACTGATCATCTGCAGAGGAATTGTCTATTTGAAGAGTTTCAGTCAGGGTTTAGAATTCATCATAGTACAGAAACAGCATTAGTGAAGGTTACAAATGATCTTCTTATGGCTTCAGACAGTGGACTCATCTCTGTGCTTGTTCTGTTAGACCTCAGTGCTGCTTTTGATACTGTTGACCATAAAATTTTATTACAGAGATTAGAGCATGCTATAGGTATTAAAGGCACTGCGCTGCGGTTGTTTGAATCATATTTATCTAATAGATTACAATTTCTTCATGTAAATGGGGGATATTCTTCACAGACTAAGTTTAATTATGGGGTTCCACAAGGTTCTGTGCTAGGACCAATGTTATTCACTTTATACATGCTTCCCTTAGGCAGTATTATTAGACAGCATTGCTTAAAATTTCATTGTTACGCAGATGATACCCAGCTTTATTTATCCATGAAGCCAGAGGACACACACCAATTAGCTAAACTGCAGGATTGTCTTACAGACATAAAGACATGGATGACCTCTAATTTCCTGCTTTTAAACTCAGATAAAACTGAAGTTATTGTACTTGGCCCCACAAATCTTAGAAACATGGTGTCTAACCAGATCCTTACTCTGGATGGCATTACCCTGACCTCTAGTAATACTGTGAGAAATCTTGGAGTCATTTTTGATCAGGATATGTCATTCAATGCGCATATTAAACAAATATGTAGGACTGCTTTTTTGCATTTGCGCAATATCTCTAAAATTAGAAAGGTCTTGTCTCAGAGTGATGCTGAAAAACTAATTCATGCATTTATTTCCTCTAGGCTGGACTATTGTAATTCATTATTATCAGGTTGTCGTAAAAGTTCCCTGAAAAGCCTTCAGTTAATTCAAAATGCTGCAGCTAGAGTACTGACAGGGACTAGAAGGAGAGAGCATATCTCACCCATATTGGCCTCTCTTCATTGGCTTCCTGTTAATTCTAGAATAGAATTTAAAATTCTTCTTCTTACTTATAAGGTTTTGAATAATCAGGTCCCATCTTATCTTAGGGACCTCATAGTACCATATCACCCCAATAGAGCGCTTCACGCTCAGACTGCAGGCTTACTTGTAGTTCCTAAGGTTTGTAAGAGTAGAATGGGAGGCAGAGCCTTCAGCTTTCAGGCTCCTCTCCTCTGGAACCAGCTCCCAATTCAGATCAGGGAGACAGACACCCTCTCTACTTTTAAGAATAGGCTTAAAACTTTCCTTTTTGCTAAAGCTTATAGTTAGGGCTGGATCAGGTGACCCTGAACCATCCCTTAGTTATGCTGTTATAGACTTAGACTGCTGGGGGGTTCCCATAATGCACTGAGTGTTTCTTTCTCTTTTTGCTCTGTATGCACCACTCTGCATTTAATCATTAGTGATTGATCTCTGCTCTCTTCCACAGCATGTCTTTTTCCTAATTCGCTCCCCTCAGCCCCAACCACTCCCAGCAGAAGACTGCCCCTCCCTGAGCCTGGTTCTGCTGGAGGTTTCTTCCTGTTAAAAGGGAGTTTTTCCTTCCCACTTTCACCAAGTGCTTGCTCACAGGGGGTTGTTTTGACCTTTGGGGTTTTTCCGTAATTATTGTATGGCTTTGCCTTACAATATAAAGCGCCTTGGGGCAACTGTTTGTTGTGATTTTGTGCTATATAAATTGATTTGATTTGATACTGTAAATGCAAGTAACTTAATAGTAATTTCTTTTGGCTTCTGCCTTTTTCACTTGAGGTCACCACAGTAGATTCAATATGGAGCCGCATGTAGGTTTTATGCTGGATACCCTTCCTGATGCAACTCCACGTTACATGAAGAATGGGTAGCGTTGGCCTTGAACCGGGAACCTTCAGCTCTGGAAACATGTGGTAGAGATAACTGTTATTGCTATGGAAATGAGGAAATAATGACAACAAAAAGACCCCCCCCAAGCAAACAAAGAAGGATAATCATAGGGTCAAAGGCCGAAGGCCTGACCTGCGTGAACGAGTCTACAGGTGAGTCCATGAACAGCAAACTGTTGGCAGAATAGAAAATTGTGCTACCAATGGCTGAGTGTGGCGACTGCACTGTAATGACACCTGCCATCAAAAGTTAAAAATGTTCCATTGTTACCACCTCTCATGGATACATGAACAACCTGGATGTTTTATCTTTAAAAAAGGAGAAAAACAGGCACCTGGAGATGGATTATTAGTGCAGAGTGAGCTCGTGTTGGTCAGAAACATTAACTTACAGAAAGGAATTCATCTATAACCTCACAAAACATTAACTTATTAAGCTGTCATGTCAACCAGGGCTTCCTGTTTTAGTATGAAGCTGTGCAAAATGTATGTGTGTATATATAGTAGCCCAGGTAATGCAGTACATGAAGCAGTAGCAGTGTTTCAAAAGTAAATGTGGCTCATTGACCATGCAACTTGTTTTATTTATTTCCCAATTATTTTTTGATAACTGCGACCAATACTCTGGTGCAACATACATATAGTCCATTAAATACACGATATCAGAAAGACATCTTTTGGAGATCACTCGCAGAAATATGCAAATATTGTGATGGACAATATATTGTGCAGTGGATGATTTTCGAGTTGCAATAGAGCAGCACCTACGCGCGTGCGTGATGAGGTCACAACTCTGTCGGTTTAGGGAGATGCCATTTCATTCAACAAGAGCTGTCAAGAAACTTTCTCGTCGCTGTTTGGAGTTGTGTGGATGTAGGAATAGCCTTTTGAATGCTTGAATAATGATGTCAGTCACACAAAAAAAATCAAATGATAGTGAAAACATGTTCATTGTGCCCAGTATGTTGGTATTTTGGTGGTTGAACTTTCCTAGCAACGAATGTAAAGCCCCTGTCACATGGCACTAACGAAGGACATTGAAGCCAAAACGAAACAGGAAATCTGGACATACAGTGACATCGTTTAATCGGCATCCTGCTTTGATCAGTCACCTGCTCCGTGAGGCGTCATAACAACAGATCGGTTAGCCGCTCCGTGAGACGTCATAACAACCGGGAGTGACTATTGACCCGGCGGCCGGGCACCCACAGTCAAAGTTTGCTATTCACCTGGCTGCTGTCTCTCTTTGGGCGGTGTGAGGGGTTCATCCAATTTTGTTCAGTTACTGGATGCTGAATAAATTGTAAAACATCACAAACAGTTGTTGTTTAACCTTTGTTGTTCACCTGCCTCCTGGAAAGTGGACCACACTGAAGGCTTGTTGCTGCACTGTGCAATCTGCACAACTAACAAGCTAGCAACCACAGGGGGAAGCACGATGCCCAATATGTGGCCAAACTCTAGACAAAATATACAGCAGAACAGAAAATTTAAACCAGAAATGATAGATAGAATGTGCACCTGGGGATAGTGCCAAAACCTTTTCTCAGATCTATAAATTAGGGATGCTAACTTGAAACTGCACCAGTGTATTTGAAAACCTTTTTCAGACACTACTACAGAGTCCATATGAAAAGGAAGGTGTTACGAACTGCGCTCAGTCTATCAACGCGTGTGCGCGCATACACGCATCTCTCTGAGCTACCTGTGGAAAAACAAACAGGCATTACTGATGATCTTTGAAGGCCGGCATTGAGAAGCACTGCCATAAACTTGGAAGAGCAAAGAGATTTAAAAGGAAAAGCTGTTTTAGGATGGCTTAGGGAGTTTTACTTTGTGTTGGCTCCTTTGTTGCTGTCTGAATCCTCTTGTCGAAATGATTAGTCCTCTGAAACTACCATCTCCATCCAGCACGAACACACACATGCACTTTGGGTTATTCAGAGACCTTGCAGGGCTGTTTTTCAGTGACCAGTAAATATTGGAATAGAAATTTATGACTTTTTTACAATGGTTCCAACACCACATTTGATTAAGTGCCCTCTGAGTAATTGTGTTTGAATTAATGGTGTTTCACTGTTGATATTTCTGTATTACTCGGCTTATAGACTGATTTATTGCTTGTAGTTTTTGGTCCAGATTCTAGTGCTTTGGCTATAATACAGGCTAAGGCTATGTTTGAGCAAGCAGCCGTGGCTCAGTTTGACGACCCAGGACTTATTTAACTTTACTTCTGGCAGGGTATAATGGTTTTGGCATCACTGCTTTTTCACCTTCTGCTCTGGTGCGGCGGGTTTTTAGGAGGGCGACAAGTGGACCTGAAGGTTTCTTTAATGGATTGGTGACAGGGTTGCTGCATTGGATGAGTGTAACCTGAATGTGTCTATGTGCGCCCTCCTCTGGTTTAGCTGACTAGTTTGGTGTCGGCCAACATTTGCTTTCACCAGGGGAAGACAACCGATACTCCCGCTGCGCTTGGTGTGTCCCTTCTGAAAGGATGGAATTGCACCTCCAAGGTAGCAGTTGAGGTAACCTATGATTACTTGATTCCACACCCCCTTCTCACTCAATAAATGTCAGTCCTCTGACTCCATTCCCTTCATCTCCTCATGTTCCTTCACATAAATAAATGTTCCTTCACAATAAATCACCTTGCTCCGAAAGAGTCTGCTCTCCCTCTTCTTCAAGAGACCCTCAGGCTGCCGACTTTTGGGATGTTTCTGATTTCAGAATATGATGCCATGGCCCCAAGGCCAGTTTCAGTTATGTTCACAGAACTAATACTTGTCACAGATGTCTGTGAGAGCACACAAGCAAACAAACAAAATCCACTCCATTCAAACCTGGGTTGAATTTGGATTGTCAAAGAAATGGCCTGCTGGTAGAAATGGGCATCAAGTCATTTAAACACTGTTCTTTTTGTATAGAGAGCTGCTGCTGTTGTTGTTGTTGATGATGATTACTGTCAGAGTTGACAACAGCAAATAACTGCCAGCAATTTTGATAGCTTTTAAAGAAGTTTGAAAATGAACACCAATTTTTGACTTGTTCCAGCTTCTCAAATTTGAGGATCAACACTTACATTTTGATATACAGTATTGGCTTTTTTTTTTTTTAATTGTTGTAAATGCTGTAGTAAAATAATGCAGTGACATATTTGAAAGAATTTTTAGTCTGATTTAACCAGGTATGACATTACTTAGTTATAATTGGCACAAAAGTTATTGCAGACTGGATCTGGTTTTAAACAGTCCCACACAGAAGATAAAATAGTTTACAATGTTTCTAAGGGTGGTGGTAGTAGTCAATCAATCAATCAACTTTTTTCTTGTATAGCGCCAAATCACAACAAACAGTTGCCCCAAGGCGCTCCACATTGCAAGGCAAGGCCATACAATAATTATGAAACACAGTCTACGTCTAAAGCAACATAACCAAGGGATGGTCCAGGGTCACCCGATCCAGCCCTAACTATAAGCCTTAGCGAAAAGGAAAGTTTTAAGCCTAATCTTAAAAGTAGAGAGGGTATCTGTCTCCCTGATCTGAATTGGGAGCTGGTTCCACAGGAGAGGAGCCTGAAAGCTGAAGGCTCTGCCTCCCATTCTACTCTTACAAACCCTAGGAACTACAAGTAAGCCCGCAGTCTGAGAGCGAAGCGCTCTAATGGGGTAATATGGTACTACGAGGTCCCTAAGATAAGATGGGACCTGATTATTCAAAACCTTATAAGTAAGAAGAAGAATTTTAAATTCTATTCTAGCATTAACAGGAAGCCAATGAAGGGAGGCCAACACGGGTGAGATATGCTCTCTCCTGCTAGTCCCCGTCAGTACTCTAGCTGCAGCATTCTGAACCAACTGAAGGCTTTTTAGGGAACTTTTAGGACAACCTGATAATAATGAATTACAATAGTCCAGCCTAGAGGAAATAAATGCATGAATTAGTTTTTCAGCATCACTCTGAGACAAGACCTTTCTGATTTTAGAGATATTGCGTAAATGCAAAAAGGCAGTCCTACATATTTGTTTAATATGCGCTTTGAATGACATATCCTGATCAAAAATAACTACAAGATTTCTCACAGTATTACTAGAGATCAGGGAAATGCCATCCAGAGTAACGATCTGGTTAGACACCATGCTTCTAAGATTTGTGGGGCCAAGTACAATAACTTCAGTTTTATCTGAGTTTAAAAGCAGGAAATTAGAGGTCATCCATGTCTTTATGTCTGTAAGACAATCCTGCAGTTTAGCTAATTGGTGCGTATCCTCTGGCTTCATGGATAGATAAAGCTGGGTATCATCTGCGTAACAATGAAAATTTAAGCAATACCGTCTAATAATACTGCCCAATGGAAGCATGTATAAAGTGAATAAAATTGGTCCTAGCACAGAACCTTGTGGAACTCCATAATTAACTTTAGTCTGTGAAGAAGATTCCCCATTTACATGAACAAACTGTAATCTATTAGACAAATATGATTCAAACCACCGCAGTGCAATGCCTTTAATACCTATGACATGCTCTAATCTCTGTAATAAAATTTTATGGTCAACAGTATCAAAAGCAGCACTGAGGTCCAACAGAACAAACACAGAGATAAGTCCACTGTCCGAAGCCATAAGAAGATCATTTGTAACCTTCACTAATGCTGTTTCTGTACTATGATGAATTCTAAAACCTGACTGAAACTCTTCAAATAGACCATTCCTCTGCAGGTGATCAGTTAGCTGTTTTACAACTACCCTCTCAAGAATCTTTGAGAGAAAAGGAAGGTTGGAGATTGGCCTATAATTAGCTAAGATAGCTGGGTCAAGTGATGGCTTTTTAAGTAATGGTTTAATTACTGCCACCTTAAAGGCCTGTGGTACATAACCAACTAACAAAGATAGATTGATCATATTTAAGATTGAAGCATTAAATAATGGTAGGACTTCCTTGAGCAGCCTGGCAGGAATGGGGTCTAATAAGCATGTTGATGGTTTGGATGAAGTAACTAATGAAAATAACTCAGACAGAACAATCGGAGAGAAAGAGTCTAACCAAATACCGGCATCACTGAAAGCAGCCAAAGATAACGATACATCTTTGGGATGGTTATGAGTAATTTTTTCTCTAATAGTCAAAATTTTGTTAGCAAAGAAAGTCATGAAGTCATTACTAGTTAGTTAATGGAATACTCAGCTCAATAGAGCTCTGACTCTTTGTCAGCCTGGCTACAGTGCTGAAAAGAAACCTGGGGTTGTTCTTATTTTCTTCAATTAGTGATGAGTAGAAAGATGTCCTAGCTTCACGAAGGGCTTTCTTATAGAGCAACAAACTCTTTTTCCAGGCTAAGTGAAGATCTTCTAAATTAGTGAGACGCCATTTCCTCTCCAACTTACGGGTTATCAGCTTTAAGCTACGAGTTTGTGAGTTATACCACGGAGTCAGACACTTCTGATTCAAAGCTCTCTTTTTCAGAGGAGCTACAGCATCCAAAGTTGTCTTCAATGAGGATGTAAAACTATTGACAAGATACTCTAACTCCCTTACAGAGTTTAGGTAGCTACTCTGCTCTGTGTTGGTATATGACATTAGAGAACATAAAGAAGGAATCATATCCTTAAACCTAGTTACAGCGCTTTCTGAAAGACTTCTAGTGTAATGAAACTTATTCCCCACTGCAGGGTAGTCCATCAGGGTAAATGTAAATGTTATTAAAAAATGATCAGACAAAAGGGAGTTTTCAGGGAATACTGTTAAGTCTTCTATTTCCATACCATATGTCAGAACAAGATCTAAAATATGATTAAAGTGGTGGGTGGACTCATTTACTTTTTGAGCAAAGCCGATAGAGTCTAATAATAGATTAAATGCAGTGTTGAGGCTGTCATTCTCAGCATCTGTGTGGATGTTAAAATCGCCCACTATAATTATCTTATCTGAGCTAAGCACTAAGTCAGACAAAAGGTCTGAAAATTCACAGAGAAACTCACAGTAACGACCAGGTGGACGATAGATAATAACAAATAAAACTGGTTTTTGGGACTTCCAATTTGGATGGACAAGACTAAGAGACAAGCTTTCAAATGAATTAAAGCTCTGTCTAGGTTTTTGATTAATTAATAAGCTGGAATGGAAGATTGCTGCTAATCCTCCGCCCCGGCCCGTGCTACGAGCATTCTGACAGTTAGTGTGACTCGGGGGTGTTGACTCATTTAAACTAACATATTCATCCTGCTGTAACCAAGTTTCTGTTAGGCAGAATAAATCAATACGTTGATCAATTATTATATCATTTACCAACAGGGACTTAGAAGAAAGAGACCTAATGTTTAATAGACCACATTTAACTGTTTTAGTCTGTGGTGCAATTGAAGGTGCTATATTATTTTTTCTTTTTGAATTTTTATGCTTAAATAGATTTTTGCTAGTTATTGGTGGTCTGGGAGCAGGCACCGTCTCTACGGGGATGGGGTAATAGGGGGATGGCAGGGGGAGAGAAGCTGCAGAGAGGTGTATAAGACCACAGCTCTGCCTCCTGGTCCCAACGCTAGACAGTCACAGTTTGGAGGATCCCAAAAAATTGGCCAGATTTCTAGAAATGAGAGCTGCTCCCTCTAAAGTGGGATGGATGCCACTTAGTAGTAATAACAATATTGCAGGACGAGTATGTTCAAAAGTCCTGCAACATGACTGGTGCGTATTTCCCATCTTGCATCATAAAGCCTTTGCAGGGTTTTAACATATATGTTACTATGATCAGAACATCAAACAAAACAGGCCAGTCCAACACACACACTATATGTTTGCATGTGATACAGACATAATAATGATAAACTCACCCCAACTAATATACCTAATATCCACCAAGCTTCCATAAATAATGTGTGAGGTGGCGTTACATGTTTCCGTTGTTGAAACACCAGATGAGAGCAGCTGTAAGAAATAAAGCTGTGAGTCTTTAAGGGACCCAACTTCAAATGTTTGTAGATTAAAGTGTCTGCACCCAAGGAACTGTGGGGTAGCCAGAGAGAGAATTTATAACACTTAAAATCCTATTGCATGTGTACCACATAACTTGTATTCCCACTGTTAGAATACTTTGCATGCCCATTTCTCTCTCACCAAACAAATATATTCTGAACTTCATAAATGTATTTCTGTGTTTGCTGTTATCCACATAAATGCCCAATAATTATCACAAAGGGAAGGTGGGCTAAATGTGGCCCGTGGGCTGCAAATTATTTTTAAAGATTGCTCAAAGTCCAGCTGTAGTACCTTCAAACCCCATGGGGTGGTATGGCCCACACTATGGGAATCACTGATCCAGAGGATTCGCAGTGCACGGCTTGGAGGTAATTCTGTGCTGCATAAAGGGTTGAAATAGTGATATGTAATGGCACTGAAGATAGAAAAGGAGACATTTGTTTGAGGAATCCTTGAACAGGTGGTACACCATCTGTGGTATAGTGATATCAACGCACGGTGTTCCTCCAAAGCTGCACCTTCTCACTTCAGTTATCGCAAGTGATGGTATGGTTTTGGCAGGTGACTCTGCAGTACTGTCCTATTGGATTGCTAATTTGTTCCATGTATAATGTTGATCATCCCGCCAGAGTTTTGGAAGTCTCTGGTGGCAGGGTGCTAGTTAATCCACAGTCGGCTTCAGTCTACCACTTGTCCGTGAGATTGTAAAAGTGTTGAAACAACTGAGTGCCTGAACTCCTTCAGATGGGTGTAGATGCTGTTCCCCTGGTTTGGCATACAATCTTTGCTCTCATCTATGAGATGAGTATCATCCTAACAGTCTGCAGGAAAGGACTTGTTGTCCCTCTCTGTAAAGGAAAGCATTTTCACTTGCTTTGCACCAAGTTCAAGGGTATTATACTGCTCTCTAGAACAGTGTAGGTACTTGCAAGGGTCATTATCAACATTTAGCCCCAGCTACTTGCTTCTCAGCCACCAGAGTACACTGGTTTCACAAACAAGAAGTCCAGCATTAACCCCGTTCTAGCTCTTCAAGTACTCATTGAACACTGACCAATATCAGCAGAGCTCCTTTGCAGCCACTGTCGATTTTTACCAAATCATTTGATTTGGTTATTCAGGTTACACTGTGGGACATCCTGAGAATTCATGAGATCCCCAAAAAGTTGCTGAACATCATTGCTGGCCTTTGCGGGCTATGCAAAGTGGAGACAGAATCTCTGACTTTTTCCCCACTGAATTCTAACACTCATTAAAGCCCTTTTCACACCAGGCCTGCTTCAAGTTGTATATGCTGCATTGTATCTAACGCAGGAATGTCTGCGTCAGTTGTGCGCAGTGGGGGGGTGGGACAACGCTTGAAAGGAGGTGAGAGCGCCGAGGACCTTAGCTCAGTTGCAGCCAGACTGCAAAATGAGCAGGTGTGCACTTTGATTTCTTTTCTAGTTTATATTTCTTCCTGTGACCACGGAGCTGCAGCTGACGTTCGCGCCTGCGTGCCCGTGAACCGCCCATGAGTGGACATGGAGATGAGGAGTTATACTGGATGTGATGTGAAACAAAAATGAGGGGGCCATCTAGTGGAGAAATTAACACATGACACTGGTAGAACAGAGTTAAAACCAGGCTCCGAGGGAAATCCTGACACTAGACGCTGCAGTTAACGGTTATGTGTTGTTTGTTTGTTTTGTTTTTTTTGTCATCAATTAAGATAATTTAATTTCCAGTTAATCTATTGACTATTTTCTGATTCGTTGATTAATCCTTTCCTTAACTTGCCAATGAATAAACATGGCTTTTACCAATAACTTTCAAAATCCTGTTGTTTTCAGCTTTAAGATAAGAGCAACATACTAACGCCAAAGTCAGTAAGGGCCGATGAATAATCGGCCAGGCTGATAATCAGCACCGATAACTGGTCAACCTGTATAAGTCAGTGCTTCATTCCAGCCTTTCACTACACACTGGTCTAAAATGAACACTGTAACTGTTCTACTTCATGACAACCCACAAAGCACAGGTTCACTGCGGTTCATGCATGAGAGAGCATGAAATTAATGCTGAAACATGTAGACTGTGGTCTTGTTCTTGTTTTCAGGGTTTGAAATTTAGTGACTTGAAATTCAACTGTCATTTCAGTACAGTGTTGGTAGTGAAGAGTATATTGTTTGTTTTTTAGACCATATTGTGTGAATTACTTCTGGTTACACAGGGGTTGGAGATTATCTGCGACTATAATAAACTCTGGTTCTCAATGGTGGTCTACTGTAGAGGACAGAAAGATAAGTAGGCCTGGAGCCTTGCTGTCTGAGCACAAGCCACAGGTGGGTGATAGTCCTGCTGGGGCACAAAGACACAGTGAAGGACACATACTCTGGCACATTCGTGGTAACTTAATTCTTCAGGGCTTCACTTCTGTGTCACTTTAACTTTTTACAATTTTGTGGAGCTACGTACTTGTTTTTGTAGGGTCTGGTGAGAGGATGCATCCGATTCTCTCAAAATCAGGCCTGGAACACATCTGGATGTTCTGTGGAAATGACGTAACATCCTGGCATGACATCTTCTCTGAGTTTTCCCAGATTACCTGCTGAAGGCATGTCTGTTGTCGAATATGATGGGACAACAGCAGCTATGATGACTCAAGCTTGTAACTTCATAAACGGAGCATTTTTCATCTCTTCATTTCATACCAAGGCCACAGTTCATTTGATATATATATATATTGATCTGGACAGTTAAGTAGTAGAGGGGGTTTGTTAATCAGTTTCAGCAGCTTTGCAGTTAATGACATTAACAAGTGCACTAGAGGGGCAACAATGAGACTACACTCAAAACAGGAAGGTTTTACAGGTGGAGGCCACTGACATTTTTTCCCTCATCTTTTCCGATTTTTTTTTTTTTTAAACTCGTTCTGTATATGGCTAGGGTCAGTGTCACTACTGGTAGCATGGTGCAGTATCCGAACTCTTCCAGGATGCCACATCAGTACATGATGTTGCCAGGTTTGCTTTGTCTCCCAGTACTGGCTCAAGAGCATGGAAAGGGAAGGTCCTTAACCCATCAGCAGGACTGATATCTGCTCCTTTGTGCAAGGATGAACGGGCTGAGCACTGCCAGACGCCTACAAAATGACCTCCAGCAGGCCATTGGTGTGAATGTCTCTGACTAAACAATCAGTAACAGATTTCATGAGGGTGGCCTGAGGGCCCGATGTCCTGTACTCACTGGTCTGCACTGTGGAGTTTGATTGGCATTTGCCATAGAACACCAGATTTGGCAGGTCTCCCACTGGTGCCCTGTGCCTTTCACAGATGAGCAGGTTCAACCTGAGCACATGTGACAAGCATAAAAGGGACTTTAAATGCTGTGGAGAACTTTATGCTACCTGCAACATCATTCAGCATGACCTGTTTGGTGGTGGGTCAGTGATGGTCTATTCCTGGGAGGACACACAGACCTACCCTCACTATTAGGTATCATGATGAAATCGTTGGACCCATTGTCAGAACCTACCTGGGTGCAGTGGGTTCTGGGCTCCTCCTGGTGTAGGACAATGTCTCATGTGGCTAGAGTATACAGGCAGATCCTGGAGGATGAAGGAATTGATACCATTGACTGGCCCCCCACACTCGCCTGACCTTAATCCAACATTACACCTTTGGGACATTATGTTTTGGTCCATCAGACGCCACCAGGTTACATCTCAGCCTGTCCTGGGAGGAGATTCCCCAGGACACCATCCATCATGTTGTTAGGAGCATGCCTGGCATTGTCAGGTATACATACAAGCACATGGGGGCTATATAAACTACTGAGTACCATTTTGAGTTGTTGCAATGCAATTTTAGCAAAATGGACAAGCCTGCTGCATCATTGGTTTTTGCTTTGATTGTCAGGGTGTCTTAGAATTTAGCCCTCCTATAGGTTGACAGTTTTCATTTCCATCAAACAATGTGGTATGCTCCTGTTCCTAACACATTACCCAGTTCATATTAGGAAATATATCCCGCAGGGACCCCCCCCCCCCCCCCCCCCCCCAACTGAGATCTGATATTTTTTCCAGTGTGTTCTGGCATTTTAAAATGTGACATACCTTTCTTCTTTTCCTTCCTTTTTGGAATGCACAGAACATTGGTCGCTCAGCCTTGTTGATGCTTCATACATCACAGTGTATGAAAATATGTGATTATCTAAAAGTTCAGTTTTCTTGTCCATTTTGAAACACAAAGCCAGTGTTTTCAGACTAATCATATTTTAAGAAGGCTTCCAAAAGCCTCACGTTTCAATGGTGTAAAATAAACACAAGACCCAAGTAATTGGAGATTTCAAAATAGTATAATATGTCAAATTTTATAAGTCCTAATGAAATGCAGGGTTCTCGCCAGTGCATTTCAGCGTAATGGGCTGTTATGCTGTCATGTAAAGTTGACACTGTGATTAGGCACGTTGTGCCGTCTTTCAAGCTGCGTAATGGTTTCTTTGATTCAGTCTGTGACATTTTGGCGACTACGAACAAAAGGCTGAATCAGTGTCAGTACTCTCTAGATCTAGCATTCAGATTTTATACGCTTTCCTTTGTTATTCTGGCTTGTCATTATTATTTTATCCTACAGCAGACAGACAGCAGCGTGATGTTTAAAAAGTCTGCAGCTAGAAGGTAGCTAACATCACAATCACGATCTATTTAACAAATTTTGACTCCTAACAAAAGTAGAAAATTACCCTCCACCTTCGCCTACATCCAGTATATTTTTGCATGTGTTATTGTGCAGTCTGTGATGGCATGATCTGTTGGTAAAATTTAATTCAGCCGCTGTGAATCACTGTTTGACATAGTTCACTTATGTGCTTTGCTGAATTTGATGTCAAATTTAGTTCACTTATTAATCTAGATTGATATTTATAGTAGTGAAACAGAAATAAAATGATTAACAAAACACATGCATTGTCTGTAAAGTTTGATTTAGTACTACATGTTCTAGGGGAAGTCAACAATGTTGGCAATGTCATGCCTGGTTATTTTTGAAGAAAATGTTTATCTACGATTGTGTGTTGTCTCTGTACTCATTATGTCAAGGTGTCGGAGGTTAAATATCAGCCATTAATTATACCCCTCCAGGTTGCCTGATTGGCCTTCCAAATATTGCAAAACCTCTGTGTTTGTTCAAAATTGGGACAATTTGGTGGCACTTCTGTAAAGTATGGTACAGAGATATCTTAAAAGTACACCACTTATTCATGTGTCTTGCCTCAGTAACCAAGACATCATGGGATCCTTTCTACAGACAAAAGAAGACATCTGTTTGACCGTATCTCTGAGAATCCTTGTTTCTGCTTCAGTCTTTTTTTTCTTTTTTTTTTTCTTTGTTGTGAGGGAGAGCAAGGAATTTGTACAGACAATTTATTGGCATGTCGAATGGTTTGACCTGAACAGTGGGCTACACAAATGGATGATTTGGAGCGGAGCCATTTCTCTGTGCAAAAGAAATATTTGAACCTTTTTTTTTTTCCCCCTCTTTCCCCCCAGCTACAGGACAGATATGCCATTGTCACATCTTTGTCACGGGTTATCCACTCAGACTGGTAAAACTAATCTATTCTACTTGTTTTTAATCTGAAGAAACACTCTTTGAAGATGTGTGGTTGGCTTGTGACCAGAGAATCCTCCGTTTGGTTTCCCATCTGACAAAAAACTCCCTACAGTGCCCTTAAGCAAGGTCCCTAAGGCCCAAGTTGCTCCCAGTGTGCATTGACCAACTTGTGTGGCAGCATGCTGACACTGGCATGTGACGCATCTTTGTAAAGCGCTTTGATCGACTGCATCAGGTAGAAAAATGACATTTAATAGTAACATTCGTAGGCTTTTCATTAATTATAAGAGCTGCTGTGTTTTCTCTGATTCACTCATTTTCAACCACTTATCTGGGTCTTGGTCACGGTGGCAGCAGAGCAAGCAACTCATCCCACACTTCCCTATTAGTGCAGCAGATAACAGAATATTTGCAGAGGAATCCTTCAAATCCTGGCTAAAAATAGCTCTGAATCTGTGCATTTTTCAGGCGCTATATGGCTAATTTTATTTTTATCAGTTACGTCAGGACTTGAACAAGTTAAAGAATTGGAATTAATGATTCATAATCTGGTATATAATTTTTTTTTTTTTAAGCTAGTGTTGATTGCAGTGAGATATGCCCTTTAAACTCCTCCACTTGGGGCAGTAACACTGACCCAGAGGGGACAGTCCACCATTTCCAACAGAGGACCATGGTCTCAGATTTGGTGGTGCTGAGTCTCATCCCAGTTGCTTCACACTTGTCCTCAAAACTGCTTGGTGCACATTGGAGGCCACTGCTTGATGAAGCCAACAGAACCCCATCATCTGCAAAAAGCAGAGATGCAACTCTGAGGTCACCAAATTGGTCACCCGTCTGTGAACATCATGAACAGGATTGGTGACAAGGGTAGCCCTGGCAGAGTCCATCACCCATTGCAAACAGGTCCGATGTAATGCCAAGAACGTGGGCACAGCTCCTATTTTGGTCATAGCAACTGGATCGCACATTGCAGCGAATCCAGGGGCCGGTCATACGCCTTTTCCAAGTCCACACAACACATGCAGACTAGTTGGTCATACTCCTAAGACCCCTCTAATATCCTTGCAAGAGTAAAGAGCTTGTCCACTGTTCCACGACCAGGACAGAACCCTGGAAAATATAGCAAAATATTAGTTATTCAGTAATATCACGTATTTAACAAATAAACCAAATTAATTAACTAAAGTAATTAATTTTAAAACAAACGGATATGGCATGTGTCTGTGTTCAAGCGATTTGATAGGTTGAGGGTTGCGCTTGTCAGTGCGGCAGAGGGCAGTGCATTTCCAACGCGTCGTGATGTCAGACGCATCGCTTCGGAAGCGGCAAGGGGGCAGAGATTGCGGCCACGTCACACTCTGGCTGTTTCCACAATCTGAAAAGTTCAGCGATCGTCGCCTGAACCACAAAAAACCTTTAAAAAACAGCAGTAGAACGATTCTCCCATCACCCTGCTGGGAGAAGCTTTTTTTCAGCTACTTTTTGGCGCGACGCCGACCGAGGGAGGACTGACGACTTGGTGGGATATCGATCGAACCGCGACAGCGGACCGACCCGCACGGAGAAGCCGGCCTTCAGGCATCATCAGTGGGCAGAGCGATCCAGGCCGCCGGGGTGATGGAGCAAACCCACTCAGTCCAAAATCTCCCACTTTTTGGATATATGCGAAGTCCCAGTTTGCCCAATGGAGTTTAGTTCTGCAGCTTTACTGAGGTGAGAATAATGTAAAAAATAAAACGTGACGTTTACTGAACTGTGAAGGTTTAATGATTGGCTAACGTTAGCGTAGCCTTTTAGCACAGATGATCTGAGTGAAAACTTTAATTTCTAAATGGTTCAGTCTTTTTTATTTTTACCAAATAAAGCTACAACTTTTTTCAGACACCACAAAAGCTCAACTTTAAATAACTTATTTTTTCGGGCGTTTTTTCCATAGTTTTTTTTTTTTGCCGTTTTTTCCCCCTTTTTTATATATATATATAAACTGTTTAGTGTTTCTTTATATTTAAAGAAATATTTTTATTTGTCCCAATCAGGAACATTTGCTGTGCAGACAACCAAACTTCCATTGATGAGCTGAACACCACGAAGTCCAGTTGAAAGAAAACATCTCTGCTTTTCAAAATTGGACAAAAGTGTCTTCAGCAACACCACCAGAGTTCAAAGCTGCAGAAGAGACCTTCATCTGGTCCAGAGAATCCAGCAGAACATCACCTGCTTCTAAATAAAAGGCTCTTTGAACAGCAACTATTTTATTATTTTTAAAAAAGCTGTTTCATTTTATATTTTAACAATAAATGAACACATCATTAAAAATGTCCACGAATCAGTCAAGATATTTGCACAAGTAGAAGCTCTCCACTTATTGTACTCAAATTCATATTTTAGAAATGACTCTGTCCTGATAACATTAAAGGCAATTACATATTTTGACAAAATTACAAGTTTAAATGACATGTATAAAACATCATGAGGTTTATGTCACAGAAATCCTACTTAAATCCTACGACCCCGCCCCCTGTGATAAACTCATCGCCCCTTAATATTTTTTTTTCTGGCGCCGGGTCTGAGAGAACCATGTGGGCTTACCAAAAAAGCCTGCAGGGAGTCTGTAGAGGGTGTGGTGCCAATGGACGAGAGCAAACGCCCACACGGACTTGCACTCAGTATTCTCTGACGTCAAACCATAATACTTTTTTGAGTACTACTTGAAACACACTGAAAACTGTCATGTTGCTAGTTTTTTGTTAGTATTTCCAGTACTGCTTTACTTGTGCCACAAATGGGCTGCAGCCCCCCTTTTTAGCTATTAAGGTACTGCAGATTATCTGAGAGGGGTTTAAAAACTTAAATAATTGAATAAAAGCATCTTTGATTTCAATTTTATAATAAAATTTAAAAACTTTTTTTTATTATTCTGAGATGAAAGCTATATATAGAATATTAAACTGCTGTAGTTCTGATAAATGAACACAATTTCAACCTCAAGGCTTTGTTTTATGACTTCTGATTACACTTTAAAAAAAATACTGTCAGTAGTTTGTGGCCCACACTTTGGGAATCACTGCTCTGTCATATTTCAATGTCTAGCTTAACAAATGCCATTCCTCTGGGTTTTTCTGACGTCTTTGGCTCTCTGATCACACGGAGGGTTTTGACAGATGGGGGTCCTGCAGATGTCTGAAATCAGGGCCCTCATCTACCTCGTCATGCCTATATGCACATACAGGCTTTGTGGGTAAATGTTCAGGAACATACGGCTTCCCTTTAGAAAAAGCAGATGAGATTAATATGCGATATGTGGCTTTCCCAAGACCCCCCACACTTAGCCATCTACAGCTCATACCAGTAAGATAAAGCCTCGAACACGCTCACAGATCTTGTTTGGACATTCACACGATGAACAATATGGTTACCGTGTATGTAATTGACTTAAGGTGGAGGTGGATGGCATGTTGTGTTTATTACCACCTCTGAGCTTGTGTTTGTGTCTCTGTGGACAGGTATTGTTACAATAATGATTAATAAATGGCTGGATTAGTTGGAGAATTACAAGCTGCTGTATTTTTTTTTTTTTTTTAAATACATTTTTTGTATATCACCCATGTATCCCTGCTTGTCCATTATGGGAACTGTAGCAGTAGATTGTAGCTGAATAAAAATGTGACAAGACCAGGGATTTCCTAATAAGACATAGATTCTGCCAGCACATCAAAAATAAAAGCAGACTGTTAAACTCCAACAGTTTCCTCCCAGCTATTGATGGGAGGAATCCTGAGTTCCAGTCCTAGTCAGAATTATTGGCACTTGAAACTTCACATAGTGGTAGCACAACATATGTGTGTATATGAAGGAAGAGAATTCTTCTGACATTGTCAACAGGAGAAAATTAGACTTTTCTATGTATGTATGTATGTACACTACATTGCTCTGTTTGTAACTAGGGATCCACCCTAAGGACAGGATCCCTAGTTACAAACAGAGCAATGTAGTGTATTCTATCAGATGTCAGGAAAACTGTAACGAACACTACATAGGTGAGACTAAGCAACCTTTACGCAAAAGGCTATACCAGCACCGCAGAGAGGGCGCCAGTGGACCTCAGTCTGTAATTCATCTCCACCTTAAAGACACTAACCACACGTTTGAGGACAAGGAAGTTAAAATATTAGCCAGAGAGAAGAAATGGTTTGAGAGAGGGGTCAAGGAGGCATTCTTTGTGAAACGTTTGAAACCCAGCCTTAACCGGGGAGGGGGTCTGAGACAGGCTTTATCCCCTGTTTACAATGTGGTACTCAGGTCAAGCAGTTTCAGTCTTTTGTTCATGGTAATGAGTCATTCATGTCATCAAGGGAGCCATCAGGAGAGGGACAACTGCCCTGTCATTAGGAGGGTGCTAGCTAGAGCACAATAGGTGCTAATTAGAGCTATTGTTTAGTCACCAGCCTATAGCAGTCTGCCTCTCGGTAGGAGGAGTCTGGTTAGGTTTAAAACTCCAGCTTTTGTGACGACTTGATTATTCTTCTCTACAAGAGTCAAGACAGTCAGACTACCAGAGCAAGAATTTTAGCTGAGGAAGCTTCTGTGATTTGAAGCGAAACGTCTTCGCATCAAGCAACCCAGTCCAGTCGACGATTCAAGCTTCTCTACTATAAGTGCGACTCTTCTAAAACAGTGTTATCGATTTCACTGAAACTAACACTCCATGTGAAGATGTGCATGAAGGAAGAAATTCCAGTCTTGCATCTTCAAAGATGATAATTGGACTTCTGTTGTTGTTGTTGACCAACAACCATCAATGATGGTTATTGCAGCTATTTCCTTGAATTCAAGAGCTGGATTTACAGACAAAAAGGTTTATTGCCGCACGATCACAATCCTGTCTTTCTCACAGGCTTTATCTTAAGTGTGGCTCATCTACACTTTCTCACACTTGCGTAGCAGAGCCTTCCTCAGGGCCTGATGATCTCAGAGCCTTTGCCCTTCTAGAGTGACTTCTATCACTTCTGGCCTCTCGATACTGATGCATGGTGATATCACTGAAATTGTAAGAACTGAAACTTGGCTCTGAATTTTTGTAATATTTGTGATGCTTGACTGAAGAAACTGACCTCTTTTGAATGTCACCATTTACTGCAAACTAACAACTGATTGAGAGTGTGTGTGTGTGTGTGTGTGTGTGTGTGTGTGTGTGTGTGTGTGTGTGTGTGTGTGTGTGTGTGTGTGTGTGTGACGGACAAAATCCCCTACAAACCTACCATCCCTGATTCTCAAGACCAGGCACCTAAGTGGCTTTACTCTTCTTCTTTTTTTCTTTTTTCTTTTTTTTAGATGTTTAGGTATACTTTAGTATACGAGTAGACTAGTACACTAGTAGAATTCTACTTTAGAATTGGTGTGTATAATAGAAGATATACCTTACTGAATTTTCATGTATAAAATGGACAAAATCAATTATGTGTATAACAGATTAGTTACAACCAGGAGGCACCGAATGATCTACAGGGAATCCTCAGTGCCAATTAAACTTACTTTCCATAATTAAACAGCTGACTTTGAATCAGGACCTGCCTCATTTAATGACCAGGTCAAAACTTCATCTGAAAAAATAAACACCTGCCTTAAATAAGTGCTGGACATTATGTGCATTAAAAAGATTACATTTGGTCGAATCCGTTGCAGAGTGGTACCTTAAAATACTAAAGCATGATTTATGCTTCCGCAACTATGGCTATGCTATCAATCAATCAATTCAATCAATCAATTTATTTATATAGCACCAAATCACAACAAACAGCTGCCTCAAGGCGCTTTATATTGTAAGGCAAGGCCATACAATAATTACGTAAAAACCCCAATGGTTAAAACGACCCCTTGTGAGCAAGCACTTGGCGACAGTGGGAAGGAAAAACTCCCTTTTAACAGGAACTATGCTATGATGTCAACGTGTGCATGACCCTTTTTTAAAGTTCTCTGTAATGTATCACTCACCACAGAAATCTGTAGCAAGTGATACTGGCTCTGCATTGACTTATAAATATTAAAGAATAACTTGGACTTAATTGATGCTGCTAAATCTCGTGCTTCTCTCCTCCCATAATATCCCAGCACCACCATTAGTCACGGTCACAGTACTTGTATTTGGATCACATGTCATATTTGATTACCATTGGGTGTCTGTCAAATTTGATACTTCTATTTCTTGTTGCCTGTCTTGTCTTCATACACTTTCCTCCACAACTTGTTCTTTCTTATTTACTCCAGACCCTTAATTCTGCAAGCACGAACTCTGCTTGGCAACAGATGAGGGAACTGGAGATGGTGGTGTAAGAGGGTCTTTATTAAACAAACAGTAAAAAGTACTTTTGGGGGCCCCATTGAGGCTTGGAGCTGGAATGGGGATGCAACTGAAAGCGGTGCACTCCCTAATGAACCCAAATGGTTCATAGAAACGAGGCTTTCACAGAAGCCAAGGAGGACAAAGTCTCAAAACAAGCCCAGCCCCTCGCTGTTCACAGAGGCTAAACACCGCCTTTTGACTCTGTGGAGTGTGGGCATCTGAAGGGGAGGCCAGGCAGAGAAAGGAGAGGGAGGCAGAATGTACTTGTTAAAACAATGGCTTCTTAAATCAAGCACCCCTCCTCACTTCTCTTCTTCTCTTTTGGTCCTTGTGTCCCGCCTCCCTTCTCCTTGTATCGCCTCCACTCTTCCAATTAGATCTCCTCTTGCACAAACAGCTGAAAGCTCCATATATTGCAGGGGCTCAGAGAGGCTTTGGACTTGTCTGTGTAGCAGTGTTGTCTCTACCCTCTCTATTGGTGTTCAGAGGGTAGCCTTGTTTGGGCTCCTCAAAGCACTCAATCTGTCACTAGAGGACATGTGTACCATCATGTCCTCTTCATTCTCCTTCCTCTCTTTCCTTTGTTTCAGCCCTTTTTTAAAAACACTGCCTTCACTTCACCCGCCTCCCTCACTCACTCGGCTGATGCTCTTTCTTCGATTTGTGATCCCCGCGTTGCTTCTCTGTGTTTGGCTGCTCACAGGGCTGAGATGGGGAGCAGTTCTTGTCGTGCTCCTTGAGGCCCAGTACCGGCTCTCTACCTCTGTTTAGCCATGGAAGAAAACCTCAGACAGATATGTTTGTGGTTCAGAATCCATCCTGGCAATTACAGTGACTGATTAGAGGTGGCCTGTGCAGGAAACTCTGTATGATAGTACTCCTCCCTCTGTGTTGCATAACAGCACCTTATGCATGGAACGGAGCTCAGCAGAGCCTGATGAATGTACTTGGTTGGTGACTTGACTGTTAACTAAGCAACAATCTGCAGGTGGTGCCATTTAAATGTATAAATGAGTTGGTTAGGGGGTGATTGACAGTGTTTGTGGTTGTAGTCATAAGTTTCAAAATGAAAGCCAAAGTCCACCTACTTACTGTCTGAGGCTCAAGTTGGATTGAAATGTTGGAAATCGCAGAATTGATTATTTTTATTTCTTTATTAGAAGTGTTTGAATATGCTCAGGTAGTTTGTGTGTAACACAGACAACTGTAGTTGGACACAGCACTTCAGCTAGTGAATCTCAAGGGCTGGATCTAGTTAAATGCTGGAAATTTTCTGAAGACCATGACGTCCGTCAAATGAACCGAGCTGTGCACTTCCGAAACTAATTTTGCATGTAGCAGGATTCACCAATCAGTCTTAGCTTAACTATCCTGCATAAACAAAGATAAATTGATATAATTAATGGTGAAGTTCCTGCGATAGACTGGATCTGTCCAAGGTGTACCCCTCACCTTGTGACTGCTGGGACAGGCTCCAGTAAACGGGAATAGAAAATAAATAACAAATGCAAGAAAATTTTATTTATATATATGTATAAAATTTTATTTACCTTTTTTAAAAGATTAAACTGAATTGGACTGTGTATTACCAGCAGGCAAACTGTTCCCCTCGGAGCACAGCATCCAAAGGCTCCAAAACTTGCTTACTTCTTCACTCTTATGATCCTGTGATCACAAGGCACAAGAAGACACAAGTGTTAACAAGTTCAACAAGAGCTCCTGTATTAGAATCTGTATCATCAGTTGTGAATTGGATCAGAACTGAAAAAAATCTGAATCAATCAATCATTTAGTTCTATAGCCCTTTAAAAACAGCACATAAAAACAAGATGTGTCACAGCACCACTAGTTATTAAAAGCCAGTTTAAATAAATTAGTCTTGAGCTGTGATTTAAAAAGTGCTGAGTCAGGAGTTGTGTATAAATCAGGAGGTAACTTGTTCGAGACTCTGGGGTCAACTACCGCAAAAAACACAATTACCCCAGAGTTTGTATGTTGACCTCAGAACATCTAAGTAAAGCCGAGCAGACGCCGGACAAGTAGGTTGGTGCAAGGCCATTAATAGCTTTAAAAACAAACATTAAAATCAATTCTAAAACAAACTGGAAGCCAGTGGAGTGAGTTAAGTACAAGGTTCAGGTGACTTTATTTGTACCCGTAGGTAGATTTGACTTGCAGCAAACAGAAAAGGGCGTCCATGTTAGTCAAACACAACAATAACAACGAAAACACTAAAAACACTAACGAAGAACATATGCAAAACAAAATGTAACACAAACCCCACCGGGGACTCGCAAGCTTACTAAACCACTAAAAAAGAAGCATTTGGAAAAACCACTAAAAGATGGTCAGCATAAAACTGATGTACAAGCGAAGATGCTCACGTTTGGAAGTGTTCGTTAACAGATGAGCAGCAGCATATTGCACAAGTTGGAAGTGTGCAAGAGAAGACTGGTTAACACCAGTATAAACTGCATTAATGTCTGGAGCTGATGAAAGCATGAATGGCCATCGAAAGATCACGTCTATTGAGAAAGGGCTTTACTTTAGCCAGAAGACAAAGCTCGAAAAAACATGCTTTGATAATTTATCTGTTGCTCGAACCGCAAACAGTGGTCAAATATCACTTCCAAATTCTTGAAAGATGGTTTTAAATAATTATCTAGAACCCCAAAGTTTGATGGCACAACATTTGACATGCCAGAATGTCCAAACACAATGGTCTCTGTTTTACCATCATTCAGGTAAAGAAAAATTTGAGACAGCCACTGCTTTACATCATGAATACAACTAAATAATGACAAATCATCACTTCCATTAGTCCTCATAGGCAATTAGATGTGCAGATCATCTGCATAACAATGAAAGGACTGGTTGTGCTTGGCTATAACTGACCCAACGACAACATAATCAACTCATGTCTGGTAACCTGTGTTTTTAAAAATTCACTTTTTTTTTTCCCCCCCCCCCACATTCATTGAACAATGAATGCATGCACATGTGGCGTTTCTGTGGTGTGGTTTATGCAGCAATGTGATGCACCAAGTACAGTAGTGTTCACTATGTTTTTAGTCACATAGTAGTGCTATGTGACTAAAAACATTAATCCAGGTTTTGAGTATATTTCTTATTGTTACATGGGAAACAAGGTACCAGTAGATTCAGTAGATTGTCACAAATCCAGCATACTCGTAAGGCTATGAAATTGGACTATTAGTAAAAAAAAAAAAAAAAAGTAGAAAAGGGGGTGTTCACAATAATAGTAACATCTGCTGTTGACGCTACAAACTCAAAACTTTTAGTTGTATAACCACAGTTTTTCATGATTTCTTCACATCTGCAAGGCATTAATTTTGTTGGTTTGGAACCAAGATTTTGCTGGTTTACTAGTGTGCTTGGGGTCATTGTCCTGTTGAAACACCCATTTCAAGGGCATGTCCTCTTCAGTATAAGGCAACATGACCTCAGTATTTTGACATATCCAAACTGATCCATGATACCTGCTATGCGATATATAGGCCCAACACCATAGTAGGAGAAACATGCCCATATCATGAAGCTTGCCATGCTTCACTGTCTTCACTGTGGATTGGATTCAGAGTTTGCGGCCCTTGGACCCAAAAAGAACAGTTTTACTCTCATCAGTCCACAAAATATTCCTCCATTTCTCTTTAGACCAGTTGATGTGTTCTTTGGCAAATTGTAACCTCTTCTGCACGTCTTTTATTTAACAGAGGAACTTTGCGGGGGATTCTTGCAAATAAATTAGCTTCACACAGGCGTCTTCTGTCACAGCACTTACAGGTAACTCCAGACTGTCTTTGTTCATCCTGGAGCTGATCAATGGGTGACCCTTTGCCATTCTGGTTATTCTTCTATCCATTTTGATGGTTGTTTTCGGTTTTCTGCCACGCGTCTCTGTTTTTTTTGTCCATTTTAAAGCATTGGAGATCATTGAAGATGAACAGCCTATAATTTTTTGCACCTGCGTATAGGTTTTCCCCTCTCCAATCAACTTTTTAATCAAACTACGCTGTTCTTCTGAACAATGTCTTGAACATCCCATTTTCCTCAGGCTTTCAAAGAGAAAAGCATGTTCAACAGGTGCTGGCTTCATCCTTAAATAGGGGACACCTGATTCACACCTGTTTGTTCCACAAAATTGACGAACTCACTGACGGAATGCCACACTACTATTATTGTGAACACCCCCTTTTCTACTTTTTTTTTTTTTTTTTTTTACTAATACCCAATTTCATAGCCTTAAGAGTGTGCATATCATGAATGCTTGGTCTTGTTGGATTTGTGAGAATCTACTGAATTTGCTGGTACCTTGTTTCCCATGTAACAATAAGAAATATACTCAAAACCTGGATTAATCTTTTTAGTCACATAGCACTACTATTATTCTGAACACTACTGTATGCTCAGACTTAACCTAATAGCTGTGAAGTAAATGGAGGCATTCAAAAGGTATTAACTCTGCAAATGGATTTCTTAGCATTACCTCTGGAAGTTGATTCGGGTGGTTAGAATTCTGTTTTTGTCAGCAAGATAGCTCCTCTTTCAGGTTTAAAAAAAAAAAAAGGATTTAAGTAAAACCAGGATTTTATTGTTAAAGAAAGTAACCAAAAAAAAAGGAGACCTGAATTGCCAGTGAGATGTGAACAACTCTTCTTTGACCGCAGGGCAGTGTTCCCACAAACTTTCATGTGTTTGAGATGTACGCAATCAAATGGATACAGTAATTGTAGAACCTCTGCCCTCCTTTGATGGATGTAGATCATGTCTATTAGGCCCTGTTCAGACTGAGGTTGGCAATCTGTCTTAAGCAGAATACAGCCATATCCTGCTTAAGCCAGAGTTGTTGTTTTTTTTGTTTTGTTTTTTCCTGAATCCGAACAATGCAAATCCGACTTCAGCCAGTTTCGTTTCAGTCCATCTCTCGGAGGTGGGTTGAAACAGATTTGAGCTAGATTTGCTTTAGTCTGAACACAAATGTAGCGTAAATCCAGCTTTCTCAGGACCATAACATCAAATTACGTCTGTGCACTCTGTGTCTTCTCCAGTAAAGTAATCAACAAACTTCTCTTTCTGCGGGGCCACCACTCAGAACCTTTGTGAGGTCATAAATTAATTCCTTTCTCGAATATCACACAAATTCACACCTGCTTGAAGGGGTCGAGTCTCTGCAGATAAACATTCCATCCAGCTGTCTGTTATTGCTCATTGGCAGCACCCCATGCACACACATGCGTGACTTGAATTCAGACTTGTGTGTAGGATGAACTCGGGACGTCAGACTACATCCGTGCACACTGTGTCTTCTCCAGTAAAGAGGTTTCCCTGTGGTGCCTTATTGCCACAGAGAAACGCTCACACACCCATGCTCGTCCAGATGTCAGAAAACAGTCACAGGACCCAGACTAGAACGTTTGTTGTGTGAAGAGAAGTTCTTCTCGTGCAGTTTTCCCCACAAAATCCACATTTGCACAAAATAAAATATCTGCCTCAAAAATCCGCAGTCTGTATGTGTACATCAAAGGTTGCTCTGAAAATTCAGGGGCAGATCCAGGATTTTGTAAAGGGGGGGGGGCATGCATTTCTGAACAGATATTAAAGTATCACTGTAATTGGTATTACTGTATGCATTCCCCATCGGGATCTCTGGCAGGAACTTGCAGAGACTACAGTGCATCCAGAACACTGCTGCCAGGATCCTGATGAGGATGTGCACATATGACCACATCACCCCCATCATCAAATCTCTCCACTGGTTCCCTGTCCCACTCAGAATTGATTGTGAGGTCTCCGTCCTCACCCACCAGTGCCTTTATGGACATGCTCCCCAATATCTCAAGGAACTCCTCACCCCCCCAGCTCCCCACATGCCCCCTCCAATATGCAAATACAAACACCCTCAAAGCCCCCTGAACCAAGCTCAGCACCATGGGCGACCGGCCCTTTTGCTCTGCATCTCCAAGGCTGTGGCACGCCCTCCCAGACCACCTGAGGGCCCCACAGACCACTGATGTTTTTAAACAAAACTTAAAGACATATATATATTTATTTAAGAAAGCTTTCAGCTAAATTTTAGTCCACCTTTTACTGTTTTTTATTCATTTTCCCTTGTCTCTTTTTAATTAAATCTGCGCTTTAGCACTTTGAAATTGCTTAAATGTAAAGTGCATTATAAATAAAATGTATTACTATTATTATTACTTCCTGTATTTTGATGCAGTGACAAACTGGAAAACCAGGTAAGTTGGAATTTTGTTACAATATCAAGAAATTAGGCTCAAGGCAAACAAGATTTTGGGATAAAATATATCAGTTTATTGTTAAGTGTTCATTTCCAGTTTATTTTCTGAGCAAAATAGCACAGAACCCAAACTTTCCAGTCTGGCGTATCATGTGGCTCAAGCTGGTAGTAGTAGGATGAGCCAGATTTGAAAAATAAGTCTGAATGCCATCTGGTTAGGATGCGATCCGGATTGAATCTGGTTTAAACTGGATTGCCATCCCTAGTGTGAAAGGGGTCTTATTGTGGCTAATCCCACAGAGGTCACACCCTAGCAGGCCATATGAAATTTTCGCATGGAAGTGGTGAGTTTGAGGTATAAATTATGAAATTTTGAACCAATAAAACTTTCAGAAATATACAAAAGCCACTTTGTGTGAGTCGAAACCATTTGTTGTTAAAGGAAAAAGAGAATTTATTGAAACATTGCTCTGAATACTGATCACAGTTGGTATTGGAGAGAAAAACATGCTGCTGTAAATGTGCTAATTAGCAGTGTTTTCTGCCTTATTAGTGAGGCTAGAGTATTAATTTCTGTAATGGAGCAGCTCCCTACCTAGTTTTTTTTTTTTTTTTTTTTTTTTTTTTTAATGAAATAATTTATAACTTGAATTCAGTACCCCCCCCCAACCGCCAAATCCCTCACACTTCAGACACATCAAAATCACACATTGCATATTAGGTTGCTTTCTTCCTCTAAGATATGGTCGTCTCTTTTTGGATAAATAAAATATTCCCACTGTCATTCAGCCATGACACCTGGGTTTTAACTATGCAAAGCTCGCTGACTGAACTCCTTGGAAGCACATCTGCTTTAATAGAGCTCCAGGAAACATGAAATCTTTGAGGTTTTGGAACCATGGCAGTTTTGCAAGACTGTCAACCTTGAAACGAGTAATTGGCTCATCCCTAGTGTGATTTTGCAGATGTAATAGATACATGTCTTCCAGTACAGTATGATGTCTGTGTTTGCAATTTATATGCAACGTCTTGTGTAAGAGTCATCAAAACCAATAATTGGACAAGCAGGCATCACATACTTTATCTTTTTCAAAAGATGTCTCATTTACTCACACATTATGAGTACATAATTTGTGAGTAAACGTCGATCCCAAAGGTCTCTTATTGTCAATTAAATGTTACATTTTACAAAAGCTATCTCATAAGCAGTTCTCCAGATGCCCAAGGGATATGAGGTTATATATTAAGGGTATCTAGTGTACTTGGATGTAACCATGTAAGTGATGAGTAGTTTCTTTTTGCCGTTTAGAACATGATAGAGAAGTAGACTTACTGGACAAAACAGCATAGGTAAAAGATAAGAAATTGCAAAATAAATGCACTCGCGAGGTGGAGTGTTGGTGACTTTGCCTCAGGATGCACTTGTGTATTCACTAATCCCAGAGGTTGGAATTAGTTTTTCTGCATTGAGGCAAATTGAAGTGAAGAGGACGATAACAAATCTTCAGTAGGGGAATTATCTTCTTGGCTGATGTTAACTGACTTTGTCCACAAGATTTTATTTATTTTATTTTTTTTCCCCAAATGGGCACTAATTTGGGTTAGTGCCATCTACCCGACAAACACTAAATTAGCTCATTGGTAATCTGGGGAACTTTGGCTCTGAGGAACATGTACTTAATTATTATATTTGCCACTAAGAGACCATTTCAATTGCAGTGGGCAAAGTCTGTCAGCCTTGTTGAGGCCATTTTCATTCAGTCTGTGTTAACCCTCTGGAGTCTGAGGGCATTTTTTGGACAGTTCACTCACCTGGCATAAATGTTTTATTATTGCTGTTAACAGCTCTCCCTGCATCCCACAATCAAGTTTTATGTCTCTTTTTTTTTTTTCAGGACAACCTGTACTTTCAGAATATATATGTTTTTGTTGTGTTTTATAAGTGTAATAAAGGTTTACAATCAAAAATAGGCAAGGAAAAATAAAGTGAAAAATCATTTTCCACACATTTATTCAAAACACATAGCAAACTATAATAAACAACTGTTTTGACACTTTATAAAGGTAATTTGAGGTCTTGTGTGAAAGACTGTACAACAAGAAGGTTCAAACAATAAACACAAATGCACATTTTGAACAATATATACAAAATGGTCTATGCGTTTTGTTTTTTGTCCATTGATATGGTAAACAGTGCTTTATGCAGAGAAAGCAACAGAGTTATCCAGTAACATTCACATGCAAACTGGTGGAGCAATCCTGATAGTTACACACTCTTTGTTTGAGCACGTGAGATTGTCATCAGAGGCTCTCCGTCTGCTCCTGCTTTCACTGATCACTGTGCATAATGGCGCAGGGCACACTGAGTATGTACTAATAGTATGCACTCATTGGAGCACCCAGGGGGCTATTCAGACGGGCCAACTAGTAACATATCACTCCTGAAAACAATCTTTGGCTTTTCACGTGAGGTAAATCTGCCCTACGATTTGGATTTTTGAAAACCATGTGACAGTGAACCAATTCCGATTGGACACTCACATTGAGCACGTCATCACACAGCTTCTATGAGGAGTACAAAGATGGCCGATGGCTGGCTTGAAAGCCCACTGGGTTAACTTTTCAGCAAAAAAAAGTAAGTTTCTATCTCATATCATTAAAAAGTTATTTATAATTTAGTAAAGCTTGGTCTTCGCCGTCATATACAATGGTGTCGGCCTCAGAGGGTTAATTGAACGGTTTCTGCCAGTCTCATGTCTGAGAATTGTATTTCTTTGCAGTGCAGGTTTCACTTTTTTTTTTTTTTTTGACAGTTAATGGGGTTTCATTGTTAGATGTACACCTTGAGTATCTGTTTACTGCAATTGTTCCTTTAGTGCTACTATAAGGTCATATTGAGGTAACGTTTTTTGAAGACTGATGAACAATCGTAGATTATTGGCTAGTGTCTGTACTTTTCCAAACATAGTCCAGAGAACATGGTTTTGACTTTGTAACCATGATATTAAATGACATAAGCCAGAGTTTAGCAAGGGACCTCAACGTGCACCAGAGCTTAACCTTCAATAATTTGTTTGGAAAAAGGCCAAAGTGTCATATAAGGCTTAAAAAAAAGAAACAGTGAAATGGACATTAAGGCTTTTTTAGGTTTTGTTGAATAACATCTGTAAGCAAATCGGGACAGATCTGCAGGATAGACTGTCGGGAGTGATTTGACTGTTGGGAAGTGCAAAATGTGGAGCCTCTGGTAAATCACAGTGATTCAAAGATTGAAATGAACCCATCAGTTGTGAAGGAGGATGTATGCTTGTTCTCTTTATTTTGTACATCTGTTGTATGCTGGCTCAACTATGCAGACTCAGAATCGAATTCCCATACCGGATCGGTAAAGGGAGAGAGCTGGCTGATATGATGGAGAGGAGAAAGGTAGACATATTGTGTGTGCAAGAGACCAAGTGGAAGGGAAGTAAGAGCAGGAGCATCGGCGGTGGGTACAAGTTGCTGTACCATGGTGAGGACAGGGAGAGAAATGGTGTTGGGGTCATTTTAAAGGAAGAGTATGTTAAAAGTGTGTTGGAGGTTAAGCGAGTGTCTGACAGGGTGATGAGTGTGAAGTTGGAAATTGAAGGGGTGATGATGAATATTATCAGTGCATATGCCCCACAGGTAGGTTGTGAGATGAAGGAGAAAGATTTCTGGAGTGTATTAGATGAGGTGGTAGAGAGTGTGCCCAAGCATGAAAGAGTGGTGATAGGAGCAGACTTCAATGGGCATGTTGGTGAAGAGAACAGAAGTGATGAGGAAGTAATGGGTAGATATGGTATCAAGGATAGGAATGGGGAAGGACAGATGGTAGTTGATTTTGCAAAAAGGATGGAAATGGCTGTGGTGAATACCTACTTTAAGAAAAGGGAGGAGCACAGGGTAACATATAAGAGTGGAGGAAGGTGCACACAGGTGGACTACATTCTTTATAGGAGATGCAAGCTAAAATAAATCACAGACTGTAAGGTGGTAGCAGGAGAGAGTGTCACTAGACAGCACAGGATGGTTGTTTGTAGGATGACTTTAGAGGTAAAGAAGAAGAAGAGAGTGAGAGCTCAACAAAGGATCAGATGGTGGAAGCTGAAGGAGGAAGACTGTTGTGTGAAATTTAGCGAACAGGTGAGAGAAGCACTAGTTGGAGGGGAAGCAATTTTGGACAACTGGAAAAGTACTGCAGATGTGAGGGAGACAGCTAGGGCAGTACTGGGTATGACATCTGGACAGTGGAAGGAAGACAAGGAGACTTGGTGATGGAATGAAGAGGTCCAGGAAAGCATAAGGAGAAAGAGGTTGGAGGAAGGTGGAGGGAATATTTTGAAGAGTTGATGAATAAAGAAAATGAGCGAGAGAAAAGGCTGGATGATGTGGCGAGAGTAAATCAGGAAGTAAAAGAGATTAGCAAGGAAGAAGTGAGGGCTGCTATGAAGAGGATGAAGAGTGGAAAGGCAGTTGGTCCAGATGACATTCCAATGGAGGCATGGAAATGTCTAGGAGAGATGGCAGTAGAGTTTCTAACCAGATTGTTTAATAAAATCTTGGAAAGTGAGAGGATGCCTGAGGAGTGGAGACGAAGTGTGCTGGTTCCTATTTTCAAGAACAAGGGTGATGTGCAGAGCTGCAGTAACTACAGAGGCATAAAGCTGATCAGCCACAGCATGAAGTTATGGGAAAGAGTAGTAGAAGCTAGGCTTAGAAAACAGGTGAAGATCTGTGAGCAGCAATATGGTTTCATGCCGAGAAAGAGCACTACAGATGCAATGTTTGCTCTGAGAATACTGTTGGAAAAGTACAGAGAAGGACAGAAAGAGTTACATTGTGTGTTTGTGGACTTAGAAAAAGCTTATGATAGAGTGCCAAGAGAAGAGTTGTGGCATTGTATGAGGAAGTCTGGAGTGGCAGAGAAGTATGTTAGGGTAGAGCAGGACATGTACAAGAATAGTGTGACAGCGGTGAGATGCGCAGTCGGAATGACAGACTCATTCAAGGTGGAGGTGGGATTACACCAAGGATCAGCTCTGAGTCCTTTCTTGTTTGCAGTGGTGATGGACAGGTTGATAGATGAGATCAGACAGGAGTCCCCATGGACTATGATGTTTGCAGATGACGTGATCTGTAGTGAGAGTAGAGAGCAAGTTGAGTCTAGTCTGGAGAAGTGGAGATATGCTTTGGAGAGAAGGGGAATGAAAGTCAGTAGAAGCAAGCCTGAGTACATGTGTGTGAACGAGAGGGAGCCCAGTGGAATAGTGCAGTTACAAGGAGTAGAAGTGGTGAAAGTAGATGAGTTTAAATATTTGGGGTCAACTGTTCAAAGTAATGGAGTGTGTGGTAGAGAGGTGAAGAAGAGAGCGCAGAATACCGAAGAATATCAGCAAGAGTGAAGGGAAAAGTTTACAAAACAGTAGTGAGACCAGCTATGTTGTATGGTTTAGAGACAGTGGCACTAACAAAGAGACAGGAGGCAGAGCTGGAGGTGGCAGAGCTGAAGATGTTGAGATTCTCTTTGGGAGTGACAAGAATGTACAAGATTAGGAATGAACATATCAGAGGGACAGCTCAGGTGGGACGGTTTGGAGACAAAGTCAAAGAGGCGAGATTGAGATGGTTTGGACATGTGCAGAGGAGGGACCCAGGGTATATAGGGAGAAGGATGCTGAGGATGGAGACACCAGGCAGGAGGACAAGAGGGAGACCAAAGAGGAGGTTCATGGATGTGCTGAGAGAGGACATGCAGGTGGTTGGTGTGACAGAGGAAGATACAGAGGACAGGGTGAGATGGAAACGATTGATCTGCTGTGGCGACCCCTAACGGGAACAGCCGAAAGACAAAGAAGAAGAAGTTGTATGCTGGCTCAGTCCGTGTAACAGTAATTTGTGCCAAACAAGTATTTGATGTATCTTGGGTACATATTGCTTATTTATTAAATAATTAACCTTCACTTGAGAAACATCAGTGTTTTCACAATTTATGCTGAGAGTCTGAATATTATTTACAATAATTGTTTATGTCCTGATAAGGAAAAGGTTTTTGCAGTGTTTATCCATTGTTGGCACTAATGCTTTGACATGCTTTTGAGTATTGCCAGTGGCAATCTATTTATCACCCTTCAAAAACAACTCTGAGCTTTTAGTGACCTTGACTACACACCATTGTAATACTGTAAATAGATACTTGAGGCAATAAAAGCAATAACAGGTAAACAAGATAAAATCCAGTGTCCAGATGTCTGTAGTCTCTAAGGAGTTGTTAAGTACCACTTCAAGTCCTGATGCTTTGGTTGAAGTAATTGGTTGGGAGGTTCATTCAAGTGTCCTCATATCATTGTAGTCTATACTGTTTTTTGACCATCTTTCATTTTCTCTTTGATAGCTTGTATTGAAACTAACAGATTCATTGTGTGACATAGTCACGTGGATAGATGTTGGAAGATGCACATTTCCGACTTCATGGATATTTTGCCTTCGTTTTCAATAATAAAGGGTTATTGCAGTTAATTTAACTCTGCCTGTCCATTGCACAGATGAGAGACGACTTTCACTTGCCACAGTCAAGACAAGTGAAATAGTTTTGGTCTGGACACACAATAAGCAAATGAAAATGATTTTATTTTTATTTCAGTGACTTTAAAATTGACAGTAGCCAATATATTTGAATGCAGTTCAAGGAAACTTGATTTTTTTTTGTGTGTGTGTGTGTGTGTGTGTGTGTGTGTGTGTGTGTGTGTGTGTGTGTGTGTGTGTGTGTGTGTGTGTGTAAGTCATTTGTTCAAGGGGCTGTTCTTAAGCCATGAGATGTCTTCAAGGTATCAAACAACAATAAAAAAAAAAAAAAAATCAGCCTTCAGTTTATTAATTTTTTTATATCCCACAACATGGATGACTGAGATTTGTAATAATTATTTGCTAGTAAATGTACATTAACGGTGCTGAAATGGTTTTGCCTCAGTGACTGAGGCTGACTGAATACATTCTTATCTCCTAAATGTATGAAATGGCAATTGGGGAAACTGATGCAGGGATGGATTGTTCAAGCAATCGGGGACTGGTTTCTTTTTTTGCAGGTGTTAGACTGGGAGCTAGAGGAAATCTGAGGCACAGTTAAGCCAGAGCTGGGACTAAACCCGCAGCATGTCAGGAGACAGAGGGTTTGAGCTTTCTGTTGAAAGCTTCTGGTCAGTGTCCAACCCATCTGTTAAGTTTCACCCTTTCTCTGTTCTCATAAGTACAGATTTACTCCTGTGCACACAAGTTTCCATAAGGTGACACCAAAAGGAAAAGCACGAGGCACCAAACTGTCCTCAGCAGTATAAATTAATGACTCCTTCAGTTGGAGCTTCATTGATTATGCAGTTGAAGATTTAGTCAATCATTCAAAATAACATGCATTAGGGCCCCTTGACACATAACACGAATATGTAGGAATCAGAGCGAATCACGGCGAAACAGCCCAAATGAGTGAACCCCGAAAACATCAAGCCAACATTAGGAGGGACACATGGTTGGGCGGGCGTGATTTCGAGCGTGCACAAAACCATCACAGCGGGAACACAGTGCGAGCAGCTGGAGCGTGTGGAACTACATCGCGCAGCCACTGTGGAGAAACAAAAATAAAAACTACACGCCATTTAAAAAAAAAAAAAAATACTGCAATGTCCAATATTTAATCCCTCTTATCGAGCGGACAATACAAGTATGATCCCTCTGTAGATGACCCATGGTCACAGACGTACAGTCATGAAACGACATGAATGAAGCAGTGCACTCTCATTGTCTTCTGTCCAGCCATTAGATATTGGTGTATAATTAGTGAAAATCACTGGGTTGATATGAATAATAAGTAAAACTGGACCCAATACAGAACCCTGTGGTTAAATGACTGCAATTTACAAAAGCTCTGATTAACAGACAGAAACTTTACCACTGTGCTACAGTTACTGTCTTATAGCAGGAGCGTAAAATGCTTAAAATCAACAAGATGCAAACACTGGTGATACACCGCGTGCGTGTTATCAGCAGCGTATTTCTGATGACATAAAACTGAGCTTCTGCAGGAATGCTGCAAAACGCTGCCCAGCTAATTTGTTGATTTGTTTTAGTTTAATCAAAATCTGTAACATTGATCAAGATATTCAGGTCTTCAGCCAAGATGAATCACTGAAAGCTGGGTTTTAGTGAGCGCTGGTGTGGCCACACAGAGAGAATGAACATGTCTGTCTAATCAAAGCTATTTTTATTACATTAAGCACTCAAAATGATACTGCGTACAACTAGTGAGCACATTTTCATTAATCACATGAGATAAATAATTTGGCAGTGCATAAATATTAAAGCACATGTCTTTTTACCCCTCTGCAGTCTAAATCAAAAGTACATTTTTATATTTTCATTTGAAGTCACTAGCCCAAAAGAAGCATAACTTTTTTCTTTTTTTTTTTTCTGAAATTCAGACATTGAGAATTCTTCACTGGTTTCAGTGAAGTCTTGGGGATTGTGTGTTCTTTCCCAGCTGAGTACACTTAGGCATGTTTGTTGCTGTTACCCAGAATAATGCCTGAAATAAAATTTCATGAAATGTGTCTTGTAAATTGTGGCCACTCTGGGATGCCCTAATGTTTAGACTCAGATCCAACCGACTCTTGGAGAATAAAACCTGGTAGACAGTTGTGTTGAATTTTTAGGCGACTTTCCAAAAATAGTTTTTGCGCCATGGAAGTAGATGGACAGAATGCTTTGACGTGACTTCATTCAAACAGTCTGTTTATCCTTTACTTTGTCACCTGTCTGTATAGTTGAGTGGGTGGGACTTGTGACAATTTGGCTAAAGAGAAAAGAGATGTCGCCCTCGTGTATTTTCATAGTAAATCCCTCACAGATGTCACAGCTTAAATTTGTCTCATCATGCTACATTAATTTCTCTCTCTGTCTCTGTGTGTGTCTGAGAGACAGGTGTCACGGCTGTGTAGTCGAGTTGCTAGGCAGTTGTAGAAGTGTGTGTGTGTAAAAAGGTTCAGCTGGCGCCTGGTGCCCGCAGTCGTCTGCCCAGATATGTGCGTCTGGCAGTCGTCCACACATTGACCACTTAACTAGCCCTGTTGATTAGATTAAAAACACTGCGAGAGACGGTGCGCTCAGAGAAGATGTGTAAACGGATACAGGCCTCATAGTGCAATATTTTTACAATATGACATTGTTGTCAGATGTATGAAACACTGCCTCTGTAATTAATATATATATAAAGAAATCTGTTACCGTGAACAATGGCTATACTTTAACAGTAACTTCTAAAGAAAAGTCTTTTCTGCCACGGCACCAACATATTTTTTATACTACTAATAAATAAGACTAAAGAATCCAGATACAAAGGGAGGATTTCTACATTGTTAAACATTGATTAATCACAAATTTCACAACACCTTATTTGCAGCTGCTGCAATTAATCCTATTTTACACAGTCTTTACACCTTCATCTTTTGTATTTCTTACAATTTATTTCTTATTTGCTGTATAAGATATTCGTAACATTACATCAATTTCATAGATATGAGATGTAGGTTTCTGAAGGTCTTGTTTTTCCCACCAATACTCAAAACATGAAATTCATTCAGTAATTAGAGTAATTACTACCCATCTTTCATCAAGAATTCAATCAGTGTGATATTGGCAGCAAAAACTGGATCAATTACCATTTTCTTCTGTATGGTCTAATTCTTGTTTCTCCTGCATTTGCAAAGTAAACTAGGACAAATGAGGTTAGAGACCAAAACAGAAACAAGTAGCTATCCACATTTTAAAGTATTAGACATACTGAGAAAAATGTTGCATGGGTTTTAAAACCGTTAAGTTCACTAATAAGATATATCTACGTATTTCTTTAAAATAGACATTTTTAGACATATTAGCAGGGGGTATGAAATTTGACCCTCATTTATGACCAGAGTCCAAAATACAATCACTTATTCCCATCCGCAGGCCCAATGTACCTGTTAAATCTGATTTTGATTATTTTGTTTTTCTTAAGAGACATGGAGACATAAAGACATAAAGACATGGATGACCTCTAATTTCCTGCTTTTAAACTCAGATAAAACTGAAGTTATTGTACTTGGCCCCACAAATCTTAGAAACATGGTGTCTAACCAGATCCTTACTCTGGATGGCATTGCCCTGGCCTCTAGTAATACTGTGAGAAATCTTGGAGTCATTTTTTATCAGGATATGTCATTCAAAGCGCATATTAAACAAATATGTAGGACTGCTTTTTTGCATTTACGCAATATCTCTAAAATCAGAAAGGTCTTGTCTCAGAGTGATGCTGAAAAACTAATTCATGCATTTATTTCCTCTAGGCTGGACTATTGTAATTCATTATTATCAGGTTGTCCTAAAAGTTCCCTAAAAAGCCTTCAGTTAATTCAAAATGCTGCAGCTAGAGTACTGACGGGGACTAGAAGGAGAGAGCATATCTCACCCATATTGGCCTCTCTTCATTGGCTTCCTGTTAATTCTAGAATAGAATTTAAAATTCTTCTTCTTACTTATAAGGTTTTGAATAATCAGGTCCCATCTTATCTTAGGGACCTCGTAGTACCATATCACCCCAATAGAGCGCTTCGCTCTCAGACTGCAGGCTTACTTGTAGTTCCTAGGGTTTGTAAGAGTAGAATGGGAGGCAGAGCCTTCAGCTTTCAGGCTCCTCTCCTGTGGAACCAGCTCCCAATTCAGATCAGGGAGACAGACACCCTCTCTACTTTTAAGATTAGGCTTAAAACTTTCCTTTTTGCTAAAGCTTATAGTTATGGCTGGATCGGGTGACCCTGAACCATCCCTTAGTTATGCTGCTATAGACGTAGACTGCTGGGGGGTTCCCATGATGCACTGTTTCTTTCTCTTTTTGCTCTGTATGCACCACTCTGCATTTAATCATTAGTGATCGATCTCTGCTCCCCTCCACAGCATGTCTTTTTCCTGGTTCTCTCCCTCAGCCCCAACCAGTCCCAGCAGAAGACTGCCCCTCCCTGAGCCTGGTTCTGCTGGAGGTTTCTTCCTGTTAAAAGGGAGTTTTTCCTTCCCACTGTAGCCAAGTGCTTGCTCACAGGGGGTCGTTTTGACCGTTGGGGTTTTACATAATTATTGTATGGCCTTGCCTTACAATATAAAGCGCCTTGGGGCAACTGTTTGTTGTGATTTGGCGCTATATAAAAAAAAAAATTGATTGATTGATTAAAATATCTTGCTAACATACATATAATAGTTGCAAGGAGACCAAGGTGATCACAACCGCATATACATCTGGCAGCAGCGCTAATAAATAAATCCTCTGCAGTTTCAGACAAACTGCATTTACCATATTTTCTAGACTAAAAGTCACACCACAGTATTACAGTAGTCACATCTGTTCAAAAATGCATCATGAAAAAGGAAAAACAAACACAAGTTGCACTGTTCTATATGTTGAATTTGTTTTTTGAAATGTGGTGCTACTGCATGATGCAGCAAAAAGTAGAATTAGTCAGTACATTGTTTTGTTTGTAGCACAGATACCACATCAGTGAGCAGAAGCCAGAGGGCTAAGTAATATTGCACGAGGCACAAATAACTTTGGAAACTGCTTCTTATGGACACTTAACAGATCATCGGTGAGGTAAATGTGCAATGTAATTAAACGTTTGAAAATTACACATCATTTATAATGCAAACTCTGCGTGAGTGAGCAAAAGCTAACTGACTAAAATGTTATTGTAAGAGGTACGAAGAACTTAAGTACACTCTTTTTCAATTTTTACCACAGAACAGCCAAACATCTGTTTAGTGTCTCTGTTCAATGCATTAAATGTTTGAAAACTCTTTGTAAAAATATTTATCAAAGCTCATGGCCTTCCCTTAGTCTAGCCTAGCTGACCTGCTGTTGCAGTTTTTCTTGTCTCTGAGTTCAAACAAGTGTTGTTCCAACTACTATCATAGTTATTTCCTCTCTTTAAGGGTGGTCTTTCAGGTCGAGAGCATGGCTTATTAAATTCACTTGTTTAAGACAGTTATCATTCAGAGCCACTGCATCATCTTGTTTTATGGTGGGAGGCATCAAGCTGAATGATGCATCACTGCCACCTTCTGTTCTGGAGTGTGAATCACAGTACCTCATGCAATGTTCAAGGAGCAGCTTATCATGCATCCAGACTGCCATCATGTGGCCATAAATGATGATGCCATATAAATTACTTCAGAATTAGGGCTGCAAGTATTATTTTCATAATTGATTAATTGGTTGGTTATTTCAGAGATTAGTCTATTGCCCATAAAATGTAATAAATAAATACTGAAAAATGTTAGAGCTCAAGATGATTGCTTCAAATGTCTTGTTTTGTACACAGCTCCAGGATATTCAGTTTACCATCATAGGAGTAAAGCACATCGTGTAATAAACCAGAAAATATTCATTTAAAAAACAATGAATAACCTTTTTCAAATGATTCAAAACTACTAATCCTTTCATTTATTAATTCATTTCCTGCCGCTTATGTGGGCCACATTTGTAGTAGACCAAACAGCTCATCCCACATTTCCTTATCCTCAGCCAAGTCCTCCAAGTCTTTCTGCGTGATCCCGGGGCATTCCCAAGACACTTTGGAAATATAATCCCTCTAGCATCTCCTGAGTCTTCCCTGTGGCCTCCTCTCACTTGGACATGCCTGGATAACCTGCCTAGGAAGATGACCAGGGGTCATCTTCATGAGATGCCAGAACAACCTCAGCTGGCTCCTTTTGATGTGAAGAAGCAGCGGCTCTACTCGGGGTCCTTCCTGGATAGTGAAGCTCCTCGCCTTGTCCCTGAGCATAAGCCCCGATATCTGACTGAGGAATCTTATTTCCCCACTTGTATCCATAATCTTGTTCTTTCAATCATCAGGGTAGAGATAGATGAGGGTAGGAGCATAAATTGGTGGGTGAATCGAGAGGCTTACCTTCTGGCTCAGCAAAATGACCAATTGAATATCAAATTAGTTGATTAATCATTAAGAAAAAACCATGACTTGTAATCTGGAAAATACAGTAGCTACTAGACTAGTCCTTAACAATGTCCTTCTATGAATAGGTGGCTGCTGCTCACCTTGCAAGATAATGTCGTGTTCAGAGCAATTTTGTGTTGTACAGTATTGCCCCTTGTATGTAAAGAAGGGACCACTAAATTTATTTGGTATGCTCTTTAGTCAAATGTGATTATTGTCGGTATTGCATGCCAAAATCTTTTATTTTGACATTAAAGATAATATTTTGTTTCATGTCAATTATGCATGAGAAACATGTTCCCAACATCACAGTCGTATTTCTCAACCACAGCTCAAGCTATCCTCCTTGGTGGGGATTCAGGTAGAGATGGTCATTAGGCTGAGTGGTTCTAGCCTGTGCATAATTGGATATAGTGTTGGCACTCTTCCTTGTCCTTAGGCAGATGGCATTGATTTATGAAGGAGCTCTGGGAGACTCATGTGACTGCAAAAACAGAACCCAACAAGCATCATGTTGCACTAAAGGCTTTGTTCCAGCTAATATCTGCTCTGCTGTCAGTGAACTAAATAGTCTGTGAAAATCTGAAAAGTAACCTTTTTTCCTTCATGATTGGGTGTCTGGCTGGTACTGCACTCTAAGTTCATATAACTCCAGTTACTAGGGGAGCTACGACCACTACCTTTGCACCCCCCCCCCCCCCCAGGACTAAACCAAACCAATATTTTTAGGTTCCTTGAATGACCCCAAAACACAATCAGGATGTTCCCATAAATAAAAATTGGCCTCGTGCCAGTTATCCAAGATGGCTGCCAAAATAGTTTTTTTTTTTTCTCTCTCTCTCTCTCTCTCTCACTAAAACACCTTTAAACAACATATAAACAACTTCCTACTATGTGTTTTAATAAGGGTCTATTGGTGGCCATTTTGGACGCCGTTTTGAATCTTAAACCCATGAATGAATTTCGTTTAGGCACAAATGAGTTTGCTGTGACCTGCAATGGTCTTCCCACTGAATTGCTTTGATATTTAAGTCGTTTATATGTTGTTTAAAGGTGTTTTAGTGAAGAACCCCATTTTGGCAGCCATCTTGGCTAACTGGCTTGAGGCCAGTTTTTATTTTTGGGAACATCCTGATTGTGTTTTGGAGTCATCTAAGGAACCTAAAAAAGTTGGTTTGGTTTAGTCCTGGGGTGGTGCAAAGGTAGTGGTTGTAGCTCCCCTAGTAAACAAGGCACCATAGTTTATATCCTTTTGAATTTTCTTCAAATTGTCTTTCCTCAAATTCATATAATTGAAATTACCTCTAACACCATCACGTCCAGTGCCAATGCGTGCAGCCCATGTTTGACTCTGCAGGTCCAGAGGACCCTGGGAAGACCACTCTTAGTCGTTAAAAGGGTGACAGTTGTCATAATATGTGAAGAGAGGAAACAGGAGCCATTTAGCCCAATCCTTCCAAGTATTGGCCACAAACGTACGTTGCATGTTTTTGAGGGATTAATTTAAACATTGTGAGCCATCGGCCTGCTGTTGGTATGGACTGGTCTTGATTGCTGTGAGCCATAACTGCTGGTGAAGCTCCCTCATTGACCATGATGTGAAGTATGTCCCCTTATCAGTTGTTAAATAAGTTGGACCAGGGTGATAGTGACCTTTGGGGGATGGTGATAGAACAGACTGAGAAGGCCTCTGGGTAACGAGGGGCATAGTCCCAGTTGTTGAGAATGTACTATTAACCTGAGCTGCCCTTTTCCAGATGTCTGTCAGTGGCCATTACAATCTGCTGGAAACAAGAGAAGATGGTTGTCTTGGGGTTAAGGAGTGCTCGCTCAGACTCGTGGACAACACATTGTTGTTGTTTTTTTTTTCTTCTTCTTCTTTTATGCATGCCTAAGCATATCTTACAGTAATTGTTAAGAACAGTATGCATGGCAGTGTGGTGATGGAGAGTTCAGTGTACTTGCATCCAAAACATAAGGTTTTTGCTTCAAGACCACCCGTGCCTACTCTTCATGTAATATAGACTTGCATCAGGAAGTACATCTGGCATCAGATTTATGCCATATCAACATGCAAGCCCATATCACATCTGCTGTAGCAATCTCAAGCAAAAAGAGAGAAGCTGAAAGAAATTAAGCATGTACATGGTGAGATGATGTCAAGATGTTTCCTGGGTGGGTATGGTGTATGCAAATTCTTACACAATCAGTCTGTACGATGTGGGTACACCCAACCATGTTACCATTCCTGTCTTAAACATACTGTGTACTATCAACAGTACTGTACTTCTTGTCATGTAGCTGTCTCCCCTGCAAGTTCAAATACAAATGTAAAGGATAATCAGCAGTCAGGAACTCTGTAGTACTCTGCGGAACCCTGTCTGTCCTGAACATTCCATTCGACTCTTTTCATCTTTTGCCCTCATATTTGGTTTAGCAGCGTCACCATCCAGACTTTCTTGGTGCCTGCGCACATATGACAGAGGGTCTAAACCAGGTTTTGCTCGGGGTCCTGTAACCACCTGACATGAGATTCACAGGTGTGATTTTGGCATTATGGGTGTCTCCTGCTTTTAACAAAACCTGAAGATCAGCAGGTTTCTCCCCAACAGCATATCAATAGACAACTTATCCACCACCCCAAGCTTAATCAGTTACTATGTCTTAAATACCCATTGTTGCTTTAACTAGATATGTTTTGTATTTCACATGCACACAATTATTTTGGATGTTTTGGGAATAATTAATACGAGTCTGAATAGTGACATTTCATAATGTCATCACCGAACTGTCAGTATCCAGTAATACTCATGTTGACTGGCCATTATATTTGCTGTTCATAAGCAAAAGTCTTGATTCCTACATGAGTCAGCAGGATTGTCTTCTCATTGCATGTAACCATCATAGGGAAGGGTTTGAAGGAGGTGTTCCCAAGTCATAGATTCCCTAATTTCTTCCTTCTATCATAAACATACTTTAACAGCTGCAGACAAGAAGGAAAGAACATGCAACTCTTTTATCAAGCCATGACAATGTAAACATGACAAATAATTACCTTTTTAGATGGCTCCAAATGCTTTCTCCAGCTCATTCAGTGCGAATGGCGCTGCTGGAGTGGTCCTCTGTGATTCAGGAAGCAATTAGAGCTGTTTTCAACAGACAACTTGCAGAGAAAATGATTAATCCGCTACATGCATGCAGCTAGTGCCAGTGCACCTTTAAACTCTCAACACAAGCTGTTCCTGGGGTCATCATTCCTGGTTGCTTGGGCATGCTGGAAATGCCCCCTCAGTTCTGTGTAAAAGTCCTTCCTCTGTGGTCTACTGGGAACTCAGGAAATGCCTTAGCACGACCACCATGTTCGATTCTGGAGATTGTGTCATTATTAGGTTGAAAGGAGAGCTAGCCATAAACCTGGCAACCAGTTCCATCATTCTTCCTCCTTGGTATTTGACAAGCTCTTCTAGGACAAGACACCCATCCATCACCTGAACATGTGCACTCGTTGTTTTTTCTATTCCACTGGTACATCAAACTGTCAAATTTTGAAACCCATGACAGATTCCAAACAAAATTTTATTTTTATTTAGTTTCTTAGCCAAATTACTTTGGTGTCATCTCTCTAATTTATTGATTTCTTTGTTGCAAATATTCAAACTGAATTGTATCACCACATGCACACATCACCCTGCCGTGAGGTGTTTCTGTACCAGAACGCACACTCTCTGAAACTGGTTGATGAAATCATGGCCACCACACGCTTCAAGTGTCTTCTATAATACATTCCAATTCTAAGGTAGAATTCTAGTAGTGTATACTAAGGTATATCTGAAAAAAGACTAGACTAGAGTAGAGCCACTTAGGTGCCTGGTCTTGAGAACCAGGGATGGTAGCTTGAAAAGCTTTTTTTTTTTTATCCCATGGGAACTCTCCCTACCGACCTAAGCAGCTCAAGAAAATGGACATCATGTATATTACGCAACAAGTCCAGTTTGGTGCAACACTGCACATGTCCAGGGCAGGACAGCAACCGATAAAGTATCCAGTGTCACATGAATTCTGTTTCCCAAAATATTAGTACCAGTTTGCAGAACACTGTGTAGGTACTTGTGCTCTATGTACAGTATCTACAAGTACATCTATCTTGTGTTGTGTTGTATCTATGCCCTGCTGTGCCTCATCCTAGCTCTGAGGTTTTCCTTGCGATTTAGCAGGGCATCCATAGGATTAATGCAATCACTCAGTGAGCCAGTGGGTCTTACTGCATATTCGGTTCTGATAGATACACGTGAAGACTAGTGAACCTCTTATCAGCCATGTTGCCATAATTTAACCTGTACAATAAAAACAGTCCAATCCAGTTGCTTAATCCTTGCTGCTAATTACAGGGTTTGTGAAGGAGCACGATTGTTCACAAGTGCACATCTCTTCCTCAAGTCATGACCTCCTGCCCTTCAACGGAGGACACGGTGGGGGGGGGTCTGTGCCTCTAGGACTCACAAACACTAAGTGCCTGACTACTTAAGCAGCACAGAAGCAGCTTTGAACCTCTTCTGACCTCTGATTTTGGGAGGGTTATGCCAGTCCTGAAGTTGGGTGAATGTCTTACCTTCATCTGATTTCTGGAATAGTTTCTCTGAATAGCTTCTACAATGAAAATGTCCCCAAGCTACCAAAGGAAAAACTGCGGAAATGCTTTTTTTTTTCCTGAACTTCAGTTATTATTTACTCCATTTTTCCATGCCCGTTAGGCTTTGGGGACAAAGAACAGGCTTTATTAGTGTAGTTTTGTACAAAAGGTGATGCTGTTGGTGGCCGTTAACTTTAACAATGATCCATGTGACTTGCGAATGTTAAATTTGTGTCCGATCACATAAAAACACCAAAAAAGTTTAAACTATTCACACGTTTTCTCTTCAAATACAGTGCCAGTCTTCACATCTCCAGGATTCCACTTCACATTGTACATATCTGGTGGGCTGCCAGGTCAGAGTCGGGGTTGTGGGTGTGGGTTTAGGCGTGACATACTCATCTCCCGATACGATGCATATCGTGGTACTTGGGTATAGGGCTGCAGCTATCGATTATTTTAGTAATTGAGTATTCTATCTATTATTCTGGTGATTAATCAAGTAATCGGATCTTTTTTTTTTTTTTAAGATTGGTGGACTGGGTCCCTGTGATATTTATTTATTTATTAAACCCCTCTTTCTCTGCAATTCAGCAGATGCATTTCAGCTGAAGGTTGAACATGCCAGCCTCGCAGTCACTTTTTTTTTTTTTTTTTTTTATTTAGGTTACCGTGTTTATGAAGCGTTGTGTGTTGCCCAAAAAAGCGAAAATTTATTGTATTGCATTATTTGGTAATTAAAAACTTAACACTTTTTAAAATAAAGCGGCTATCTTTATCTGCAGTGTTATAATGTAACAAAGTTACTGTACTTAAGTAGAATTTTGACGTATCTGTACATTTGTGGTGACTTTCACTTTTACTCCACTACATTTCCTTGATAAAATGTGTACTTTTACGCCGATACATTTCCCTTAACCATCTTCGTTACTAGTTAATACAATACAAAAGTAGAAGAAATTTGATTGCGCAATGCCTGTTTGCAGATGTGAAAGCAAGTTGGAGCGCATCAGTACGCTGTAGCAGGAAGAGATACAAAGTCCTCTACAGCCATATTAAGTACAGGAAATGTCAGATACTTTAAGACTTTTCCTCAAGTAATATTAAAGGAGACTTTAACTTTTCCAAAGTAATTTTATAAGATACTTGTACTTTCACTCAGATGTCACTTTGAGGTACGTTATACGAGACTGTTTATCTCCAGACTTGACTACATGAAAAGTGGCAAAAACAGCTTAGTAAGTTCATGTGGAACTTTTTTGTTTTTACATTGAAGGTATGTATGTATGTATATGTATATGGAACATACTTTATTTCAGACACCAGGTCCATATTGAGAAAACACACAAAATAACTACAACATATCAAGGGGAAAAAAAAAAATTACCAGTGGTATATAATGTGGAATGCCAGTGTTCCCATAGTGATGACTTGTAAATAATGAACCGATTCACATCGTTGATCAAGGTGTTTTCGCTGCTTTTAACACGCTTACAAAACCAAAAAATTGCTTTCCTGCTTACTTCACCAAAACTAGGCACATCACTAAAAACAAACATTCCACTGGCACTACATGAACGGGGCAGGTGAAATATACGTCTGAAGGAGTTATTGTAGCCAACCGTTAACTTATGGAAAGTAGATTTTTTTTTTTTTTTTTTAATTAAACCAGAGATGGCTGCAATACATATTAGTACAAAAAGCATTAAATAGTTGGTGTTTAGCCTCCAAGGAACACACACTGAAATTCCTTAACAGAAAGTTACCCCTAACATAGAAAGATCTCATCTGGCATTCCATATCTTTGTCATCAGAGAGGTTATGAATACCACTTCATCATGAAGCTGTATAACTGCGGATACAAAATGCAAAACATGCACTGTGCACAATTTCTCCAATCACGGCCACAGAAGCCTGTAACTTCTTTTGGGTTGTCTGGGTGTCTCGGTGGCTTTCCTCACTCTTCTCCTTCTTGCACAGTCACTCAGTTTTTGAGAACTGTCTAATCCACACAAATTTACCATTGAGTGCCATACTGTTTGTATTTATTCATAACTGATGTAAATAAAGTTCAAGACACATTCAGTGACTTAGAGATGTTCATGTATCCATCCTCTGACTTGTCTGAACAAAACGGGCTATAAAACTGGTTATTTGCAGGCAAGGGCGTAGGTTTGGTCTCAGCTTTGGTAGGGACAATACCACACACCCCACCCGGCCCCCCTGCTCACCACCATCACCCCCTAACCCACTCATACCATTAGACGCACAAGTACAGCATAATACATAACATATGACGACATAATGCTGAATAATTTAACACTTTATTTCCAATATTAAGTGTGTAGGCAAACAAACAAATAGCTTAAATAACAAAATTGCACCCAAAACCACAAATCTATTCTATAGGCCTACACCTGAGAGAACAAGACAACAAAAAAAAAAATACTTGTGGAGCTAACAAAAAAAAAAGTTTTTGCAAACAAGATGTATAATCTATTCTCTTCATCAATAATGCAGTTGTAGGTATCTGGCAACCTAATTTGCCAAAAAAAAAAAAAAAAAAGGATTTCCAATGATATATATGGTGTATTACAGTAAACGTAAGCCTGTGATGTCATAACACAGAGGAAAAACACGGACGTTTCACACTAGTGCGCCGCTGATTCTCATTACCGTAAGTTCTCATGTAAGCCCTCACTCTGAAAAATTTCAACACTGACAGCAAGCCAAGAACCCGTGCTTTCCAACAGTATGCTATATGTTGCATATATTGCGGTAAAGCGCGTTCGGTGACTTTTGAAACGAGGGAAAAGTATGAAAAAGACCGCAAAAGTGACAGAAAAGTACAGAGACAGACAGCAAACATAAATGTAGTATTTTTTGAGGAAAGGGCAGGGTGTTAGTGTCATTTGTGAAGGTGTGTGTGTGTGTGTTTGTGTGGGTGTGCAGTTTATTTTAAGTGTGGCGCACAGCATTGTTCGCAACCCCTACCCCCCCCCCCCCGCCCTTCTTGTTTTTCTGCACCAGAGCAGTGTTGCCAGATATGAAATATGAAACTATCGTACCAAAACCTCAAAATTATCGTATTTTGGGAGAAATTATCGTACACAAACAAAACGCATACAACGTAGCTATTTTAGCGTTTTTTTTTTTTGTTTTTTTTTTACAAAGAATTTTATGTCACATTTTTAAACAGTAATTATAGTAATGGGGAAACTATGGCACAAAAAGAACGCAAATGCACTACCAGACTGTGAAGTAACACAAACATGTTAATTACCAGACTAGAAAGAGTCGAATTCAACCTCGAGGTCGCTGTCGTTATCCGATGCCATGGCCACTTGTGCAGATTTTGTTGAACACAGAAAAAATGTTGACACCTCCATAAGGAACTTGAACTTTTTTTTTTTTTCTTGTATATCTCTTTGCTCTTGTATTTTGTTCGTTTGTTATTGCATTTGTTGAAATACAGTTTTGAAAAAAAAAAAAAAAAAGATGTTGTTGGTTGGGGAATCTTCCTGTCCTGTCCTGCAGAGATTGGATGGGAACTCATTCAAATGACTGTCCCGGCAGCCCAAAGCCAGCAGCAGCCCTGTGTGTGGTGTGTCTTTGATGCCGCCTGAGTGCAACGCCTGCAAAATGATTCTTGGGTGTCAGAGAGAGATGCGTGTTTGGGCAACCAACAGAAATTATCGTACATATTTGGGTTTTTTCCCATTATTGATCGTACGTCGTACAGAGGGCAAAACTATCGTACAAATACGATAATTATTGTACATCTGGCAACACTGCACCGGAGCCACCCATCCTCTGCGCTCCGGGACCTCCCACTTTACAAATTAAGCACTGCCTGCCACGAGATGCGCTTTGTTTACGTCCATGTGAGAAGAACGTGAGCCAATGAAATTGCAACATGGGTAACCCTGTCATTCTGGCACGTCGAAAACACAAAACGTAACGACTAAAATTATAGTATCGAGTTCGAAAAAAAATAGTGAATGATTTTGTTATATAAACAAAAATGCTAAATATTGGTAGGGACTATTTTGCCATCCCAAAATATTGGTTGTGACTTGTCCCTATGGTCCATATGCAAACCTACGCCCCTGTTTGCAGGTATTATACCAAAGGGGCTGATTACTTATGCAACCCATCATCTTGACTTTTATATTTTTTATTCATTTCTATCAAGTTCTAGAGATTTACTTTCGGTTTGAGTCTAAGGAAGATAATTTTTAGAAACTTATATATTGAGAAGCCTGATCTACAGTATGTTTTGCATTGAAATGCCATAAACAAATTAAAATGCATGAAATACCAAGGGGCTGAATACTTTTGCAAGTGTGTGTGTGTGTGTGTGTGTGTGTGTGTGTGTGTATGTGTAATTTAATTTTTTCTCTCCTGTGCTTGAAATGAAAATTTAATGTTGTGTTGCGCCTCTGCCACTGCAGCAGGTCGCTCTGAGCCCAGCAGCCGGCCAAGAGAGGCTGTGTCACAGATGCTTGACTCTCCCTCAGTCCACCACACAATAACCTTGCGAGCGGTTGTGCATCTCTCTTTAAACATGCATGTATAGACTCTCTCTCGTCCTTAATTCTTACACTCTGAGTGCTGTGCCACTAAGTAAATATTAATCTGATCAGTTTGATTTCTGGGGACATTTCTCATAGCCCACTTTTATTTATTTATTAATTTTCTTGCGTCTGTTTGAAATGGAAGACATGTCATGTAGTACTCAGATTAGGTCTATGATTCATTGCACCCTCTGCTGAATGAAACAAGTACTGCATATCTGCCTCATTTTAAGCAGCAATTTAATTTGTGCTTCAAAAAGTGATTCTCTTATAAAATTAAACATTGCGATATGGAGAGTATCAGTATTTAATTTTTTATTTATTTATTTATTTTTGTCAGGGAAACGGCATCACTGATCATAATCACTGCTTTCTAAAATGCTGTTAAATTCACTGTGTTGAACTTGATGGTGATGCTTTTGAAATTATTCTTGAGTTGCGAGGATGAAAGTATGCTTATTTTTAAAGGCCTGTGCAAATACTATTTCTGCAATATTTATTATATTCCATTTAAATTCAGTTTTTTATTTTTATATATATATATCCATGCCATCATGGCTAATTTGTCTAATATGTTTAATACAAATTAAAAGTATTAAAAGAAAGTACAAGAGCTGATGTAATTGCTTCACTGTGTTTATTGCAGACTAAAAATGTACAGTTTGTTCAATGGTAAAAATGCTTCATCAACTTATTATTATTATTATTATTTTATTTTAGCTATTTTTTTTTATGCCCAATCAATGTTTTTCTGGTCTTTTGAAACTCACTGCCTCTTCAGATTCTCAGTTAAGGCAAACCTACTAGAACAAACATTTCTGTTATTTGCATCAGCAGTAGATTTGCACATCTATTGTTGGACAGACTTTGAAAAGCACAGCATGCTTTCTCTTCATCCACGGCCTTTTAGCCAACATTAATTGTATACGTGATTTATTATAATACTAAAGCACAAAAGAGCCTTATTGCTGTTTTTAGTTTGTTTTAATTACTTGTGTGTGTGTGTGTGTGTGTGTGTGTGTGTGTACACCCGTGCAGAAAGGAGAATGTGAAGATTTGCAGAATGCAGCTTTTGCATCTTAAAGTTGTGGCTGAAGTATTTGTAGTAACATGTTCTTGTTGACAAGACCATAAATAGTGTCATTTTTCTAGTAGCTTAACTCATTTTTATGATGGCAACCCCTCAAAGGAACACTGAGCTGTTCTCGTGTGACGTGACATGCAGCTGTGAGCATCAAGTGCTGACCTTGTGGTCATGAGCAGTCAGGCTGTTCTGCCACAGAGCCAGCTTTCAGCTCGGAATAGCCCTCATCACACAAACGCACAAACTGACACAAACACAACCATCAGGCTTCGTTTGGATCAAAGGTGGATCATAATCTGAAATTAGTCACATACTCAAAATGAAAACACATTCTACACATGTTTACATAGTGGCTTTTGTTTTGTCTAAAATGCTCACTTAATGTAATGCAGACTGCAAGACTGCACTTTGAACAGCTTTACTGTGAAATGAAGCACAACTTTGACCAAAATAAATGTTTGCATGATGATCACTGTGATGCATTCTTTATCAGGAGCCAGGTAGAAGTTTACTTTAGTCAACTGCATGGAAACCAATAGATTGACTGCTGGGAAAACATTTAAAAACCAAAATATGAAGGAGTAATTTTAAAAAGTATATGAGATCACATGCATTAGTCTGTATGTGTGCACAATATTTCAACAAGTTGTTCTTGTTTTTATTTATTTCTTGAGGTAGACAGACTGTAATGCTCGGGAACTAGTGTGTGTGTGGGGGGGGGGGGGGGGCGGCAGATCCCCTTTCATGGACCAACAAAATAAAAGCCAAATGCTGTCTCTGAACCAGCAACAAGTGAGTCAGCTCGATACTTTCATACCAGACCACAATTCAGTAACATGCAGCAAAGGTGTTCACATTTTTAGCCGCAGACATTTCAAATGTTCTGTGATTTGTTACCATAACGTCACAACATCACATTCAACACTGTACAGTACAAGCTTAAATGGATAAAAACAGGTTATAAAGTTTCTTTTCTTTTTTGTGTGTGTAAAATATGCACCAAAATGCAGGAAATGCCCCCTTAAAAAAATCCTGGATCTGCCTGTGTGTTTTTTTATATTTTATATATATATTTTATTTTATTATTTATATTTTATTATATATATATAATCAACCTCTAATTTGAGGTGAAATTCCTGTTTGGTTTTGTCTGTGGGGACAAATGTGTATCTACCTGGGTTTCCACCATCAGTGCAGCTGTTTTCTTTGTTGCTATGGAGTTTGGCGTCATGACGTCACAGGAAGTCTTTACTAGGAGCTGTCAGAAAAACAAGGCAGTACTGATCAGAAGACCTGATGATTTCTGAGACATACGATTCTTATGGATTTCAAACTCTCCTGAGATTTTCACCATTTTTGGTGATTTAGTGGCTTCACTAAATTTGATTTAGTGGCTGAGGCTAAATCGGACAAACAACTCGCCCAGGATTTTAATCAGTTTTATAGTAGATTTGATACACTAAATTTTAGTGATGAATTATTTAAACTAAAAAATGATTTGCGCTGTCCTGGTTCTCCACCTTTTGATGAACGTTCCTTGATCACCTTCTTTAAACGTACTAAAGTTTAAAAAAAAAAAAAAAAAAAAAAGTCCAGGACCCGATAATATTTGTGGTCGTTTGCTGTCTTTTTGTGCGGAGCAACTAGGCCCCATTTTCTTTTATATTTTTAAACTGTCGCTTGCTCAACAAAAGGTTCCAAAGAATTGGAAACAGAGCATAGTAATACCTGTGGCTAAAAACAAGCATCCCAAAGTTTTAAATGACTTTAGACCGGTAGCCCTAACATCTCTTGTTATGAAGGCATTTGAAAGACTTATGAAACATGAATTGCTTTCACATGTAGAGTCATTACTAGATCCCTTCCAGTTTGCCTATAGGGCTGGCTGTGGAGTTGAGGATGCTACTGCCACACTTTTAAATCTTGTTTTTAAACACCTTGAGGGCAACAAAGCACATGCCAAACTTTTATTTCTTGACTTTTCATCTGCTTTTAATACTATCCAACCTCACATTTTAATTGACAAACTTGTGAATAATTTTTCTGTAGATTTTAATATTGCTGGTTGGATTTTAGATTTTTTTAACAGACCGATCATAGAGTCAGAGTAAATGGGTGCGTGTCAGACACCCTTTTGTCCTCAACAGGATCTCCTCAGGGCTGTGTCCTTTCGCCACTTCTGTACATATTGTACACTAATGATTGTCAAAGCCATCACGAAAATCGTTTTATTTTGAAATTTGCAGACGATACTGTCATTGTTAGTCTCTTACATAATCATGAGAATAATCATGGCCCGGTGGTGGAAGATTTTGTAAAGTGGTGTGTTAAGTCATTTACAATTAAACGTGGCTAAAACAAAAGATATGTCTGTGGACTTCCGACGACAGCTCACACCAGCTCAGGCTACCTTCATTAAGGGCCAGCAGGTGGAGTCTGTGGAAACTTATAAGTATCTGGGGACTATAATTGATCACAAGCTAAACTTTAATGTTAATACTGACATGTTGTGTAAAAAAGGGTCAACAATATTTGTTCTGTCTTCGTAAGTTGTCTTATTTTCAAGTGGATAAGACTATTATGATTCTTTTTTACAAATCTTGTATTGAGTCTGTTTTAACCTTTTCTATGTTGTGTTGGTATGGGAATCTCAGTCTTAAGGCTAAAAATTCACTGGTTAAAATAGTGAAGGCCTGTGGAAAGGTACTGGGAGTACCACAGAGTACATTGTCTGACCTATACCACAGACAAGTAAAGAGGAAAGCATTGAGTATATTGTTGAACTCTGCTCACCCTCTTTTTAGTGATTTTCAATATTTACCTTCTGGCTTCACGGCTCAGGTTTCCCTCTGTGAAGGGTAACAGATTTAAGTTCTCTTTTGTTCCTGCAGCCATTGCTGCTCTGAACGCAGGCCAAGGAAGGAGTTAAAACTGGAATCATTTTAATGGATTGTATTTTAATGTTTGGACTGTAATTGTTTGTGATGCTGCACCATGGTAATGGTATTGGTGTGTGTTCTGTGTGTCATGTGCTTTTGATGTATTCTCAGGCTGCAGAACTGGTTGCCCCATGGGGGACACAAAAATAAAGTGAATAAAGTCAGAACAGTCTACTACTCATTTGTTTTTTGGTGGTATTTCTCCAGTTGAGGTGTAGGTACCCATCTTCTTTTGGCTCCATCTCCACAGCTCTGTCTTCTCATTCTTGTTCATCCCAACAGCTTCCAAGGTGGTTTGTTAAAATCTGTGTGTGTTTCAGTTCAGATCTTCTGCATCAGTCTCACAATATATCCATCCAATAGTCCCCAAAACCTTTCCGCTCTCGTGCTGGTACTACAGATGCTTTCATTCCTGTGTTAAATCTCGTATTAGATTTCTAATTGAAGGTTGAATGTAAAGATGAATACATAGAGAACAGTCAGCTAAGCCTATACCACAATGTAGAAATCGGCATGGATCAGCTAAACAAAGAGCAGTGAGGAGTGTTGGTAGTTAAGCCTGCTGTTATGCATCTTCCAGTATGTTGTGGATGCTGTATTAATATTTCCTTGCTTGTTGTGTTTTGGGATCTGTGTGCCAGTGCCAAGTCATGGATAAATGGATGGTGCTGTGGCCTCGTTTGCTGTGTTTACATTTTAGCAGAAATTTTTATTCCAGTGGGATAGAGCAGTGCCTCTTATCTGCAAAGTGATGCGGGGGAGACGGAGAGAGGATCAGAATGAAGTGATGCTAAATATAATCATACACATTGAGCTCTTGTATATGCTTCTCGCTCCCAGTGTAGGCTTCATGCTCAGATGCAGAGTGAACGATACGTACCTGATTTAACTCTGCTGAGAACATCTCTGTGTACCACTTTTTTAATCAAGTTATTCCAAAAAAAATTCTCTGTCTGCTGATTTGTGTATTTGCTTTCTTGATCTTCTATTTATTGTATTAACACTCCAAGTCTATTTTTACTTGGTGGTTCATTTAGAAGCTTGAGCTGGTTTTTAAGGAGAGTGTATGCACATCATCAACCCAGCTATGTAACGTGTATCTAAATATTAGGGGTGCCGGAAAAAATCAATTGACGCCTGAATCGCGATTCTTATTTATTACGATTCTGAATCGATTTTTAAAAAGCTTTTTTTTTTTTTTTTTTTTTACATTTTCTTACTTACTCCCTGCGTGTACTGTTTGTCAGGCAACGGCTTCCATACTACAGCATCCCTGCGAGGGGAGGGTCCGGCGTGCTTCAAACATTCGTGAGCTGCAGCCTAGCATGGCGGACGAAGAGCTAATTCAGCCAGCACCGTCTTTACTGAAGGCAAACGTTTGAGCGCATTATGGATTTTATTATTTGCTGCGTAAGAAAGAGCTTGACATGACTTATGCAGTGTGCAAAATCTGCAAAATGAAAGTGAAGTGCTTAAGAAACACGTCAAATCCGCAAGCCCACATGCAACGCCATGACCCAGAGCTAAAAGGAGCAGAGTAGCAGTATCTGCCGACTACTGACCAGCACTTCGCTAAACTGCCAGCCAACTCTGAACGAGCAAAGCAGATAAGTAAATTTCCATCTACTAGAATCACTTGATTAACCTTGTAAAGCTGCATTTTCTTAAACATAAACATTTTTAAGTAATGTAACTGTTTCTCAGAGCTCTTGCAATCGAAAATTGATTCTGAATCGAATCGTCACCCCAAGAGTCAGAATCGAATTGAATCGTGAGTTGTTGTACGATTCACATCCCTACTAAATATTGCATCATAAACTCTGCACTCATCTTGAGACCAGGTTTTTGGTGGCCTATGGTGCAATCACTTTCTGCTGCCATAAGATAGCATTGCACCAGAAACTAGTAATGACAGTTGTGCCACGCTGTGTGCTGGGTGAAAGATGGCAGCCTAAAATATGAACCATTACATAGAATGGATTAGGGCTGCAGCTAAAGATTATTTTGATGATTGATTTTATCAGACATTCGGTGTCTATACTGGATCAGTCTTATTGAAGTACTAGTATAAGACGTCCAGTATGTGCACCAGTAATCCTGTCCCTGTATTTTCAATATGTCAACAATGGCTGTGGCAGGCTGTTAAGTCAGCTGCTTCTGCACCAGCTTAGTGTTGCGAAACCGGTTTGCATTGTTACTGGGTCTCGCAGTACAGTGTCAATGCAATGAAGAAAAGTAACACATCTGCAGTGAGTTTTGCAAACACATTTGCACTTTGCTTTGCAAACACATTTGCACTTTGCTTTTCTTTCAAAGTCTGTGTACATCCTCTGGCTGTGTTGGTGCGGCTAAAACAGCAGCTAAAAATAGAGCAACACACCTGTGGCAAGGTTTAAAAAAAAAAAAAAAAAAAAAATGACACTGCTTTGCTCCCCCTCCCCCACACACATATGCCCAAAGTGTCTTTCTGAGGATGGCACAAGATAAAACCACAGATACAAATTTCTTACCTGTTAGTTAGCACTTTCCACATAAATGCACAAGTTCCCCATTCTTCCTACTCACAGCCTGTAGCTACAAACCAAGGGTTTGAGCAGACAGAAACATAATTAAATCACCCATCCCCCCCACAACACCTTTGGAGTAAAGGTCTGCTTTTGAAAACATTTTTCAGATTACTACTACTGCTACTTTAAGTCCCTCTGGCTGCTCGTTTGTTTTGACTCAGGGCCGCCATTTCAGATCCACAGTGGATCTGCATGTTGATTTGGCACATATTTTTCACCGGATGCCCTTCCTGATGCAACTCCACATTAGGGATGGGTATCGAGAACCAGTTCCTTTCGGGTATCGTTAAGAAATGATTCGATCCACCGACATCAATAAGCTTTTTGCTTAACGATTCTGTTATCGGTCCTTCAGAGTGGCCGTTATTTTGGGGGGTGTTTGTCAGGAAAATGATCATTTCTCTACATTGATTACAGACCCTGCAGCGGGTCTGTAATCAATGGTTGAACATGCAAGCCCCGCAGTCAGTTTTATTATTATTATATTTAAGTTATCATGTTTGTGAAGCGTTGTGTGTTGCCCAAAAATTAAAAAGTGAAACACTCAGTGCGAGTCTAAGCAAAACACAGAAGAAAGCGTGGACTTTTTTTTTTTGAGAGGATCTTTCAAAAACTGTTTGTCAGTGTAGCCGGGGACAGAGCTGTGACTCGCCCTGCCTCTCACACCAGGCAGAGAGAGAGACAGCAGCCGGCCGGCCAGTCAGTAGTCACTCCCCATGTAGAGCGGACCATGTGTTTTTTAAAAATGAACAAACACACAGCTTCACTTTAAATGTGCAGTCTTTTTCAGATGATCAGCGTGGACCCTCTTTCTCTTAAAAGGCTTAATTTTACTCTGTGTGTCACATTGGAAAGTGGTAGCTTTAGCCGCTAATTTGATTAACGTTTACACGGCTTATGGGCATGCCCTAGTCGTCTTCTGTATGTTTCTGGAGATATTACAGTGCCACACACAGGCCTGGCATATGTACTACAATGTTAAACGAAGCTTCGAGGCACAGAATTTGCCTCGAACATTTTCTGTAATCTAATTATTAGTTACTTGAATAATTGTTTCAGCCCTATAATCAATAAAATTGATTCCAAAAATAGTCGATAGCTGCAGCCCTAGTTTAGCCTAGTAGTACCCATGAACATTAGCTTTATTGGGATATTATATGAACTAAACAAACAGCTGTTCTGCAGGCAGTCAAGAAAAAGAGTTTCCTTATGTCTTCTTCAATACACAATTTTTGTTTTTTTTTTCCCCCTAGAATACAGAATGTGTTGTGAGCGGTACAGCGTGGGTTGTTCTCAATGTAACATCATCTGGAGACTTAAAGGGGAAAAAAATCACTTTTTGTAGTCTTTACTTTTACCCTGCAGTGACATGTTAATGTCCTGATTTTCTTTTAGTTGCCACGTCACGTTTTTCCTTAGGTGTTTGACTCATACACACATCAAGTGTGAAAATATTCCAACTTATTCAAAATGATTGATTGCATCATTGTAGCATTGTCTGTTTTAAATTCCTTTCTTCACTCATGGTGTGTGTGTGTGTGCGAGAGATGGATATAATTTCTCCTAACATAGGTAACACACCCGTGTCTGTATCACAGTGTTGCTTTGCCAGAGACATTTCTGAACTGTTGCCCAAGGCCTTGGGACAGCGTCACTGATTGCAACATGAATGTTATCTACTGTACTGGAATTAGAGTTGAGCTCATCTGAGATTTTAGATGAGGTTGGTGTTTGATGGAAGAGGATTGGAGGTTTGCCATACTCTGCCTTCTTCAGTTGGGTCTTGCTTTCTGATTCTTTGATGTAACCTTATCGGCCCGACATCACTGCACAGGAGGAACATGATGTTCTGCTCCAAGTTTGGACCAATTGGCTTGATTCTTATCATGCCAAGAAATGAGCTCTGCTTCCACTTTGGCACTTTACGTCACGGCCTCTGGGCACGATTGTTAAAACATGGTAAATGGACTGTGTTTATATAGCACTTTTCCATCTGCATCAGAAGCTTAAAGCGCTTTACAGTTAGGCCTCACATTCAACCATTCACACAGACACACTCGTACACTGATGTCAAGGTGTAAGGTGCTCACTGCACACCGGGAGCCACTACAGGATTAAGGACCTTGCCCAAGGGCCCTTAGTGATTTTCTGGTCTGGTTGAATTTTGAACCGAGGATCCTCTGGTCTGAAGACCAACGCTTTAACCACTAGACCATCACCTCCCCAAAATATGTTCTAAGAGTGCTGTACCACAAGGTAGTACAGTTGTGTTCAAAATAATAGCAGTGTGTTTAAAAAAAAAAAAAAAAAAAAAGTGAGTAAAGCTCCAAATCCTTAACATTTATTTCTATATACCTGAATGCATTGGGAACGCTGCACAGTCTATTCCAAATCAAAACAAAAGAAAAATGCATCAAATGTGATATTACCTTACAGAAAGTCCGGGGAAAAGGAATATTAGACTGTTCAAAAAAAAATAGTGTCTGTATTTTTCTTGACATTTGCTGTATAAACTGTAAAATGCTTGAAGATTTATTTTTCCTGTGAATCACTGAACTAATAATTGGTTGTCTAAACACTGTGAGAATTGCACCACTTCTGTGTTGCATGGAGTTGACCAACCTCTGGCACCTGAGAACAGGTATTACAGCCCAGGATGATTGGTCTACATTCCACAATTCCTCTGCATTTCTTGGTTTTGCCTCAGAAACAGCATTCACCCCACAAGTTTTCTGGATTCAGGTCCTGGATTGGGCTGGCCACTCCATAACGTTAATATTGCTGGTCTGGAGCCAAAATGCTGTTTGCTTGCTGGTGTGTTTGGGGTCATTGTTTTGTTGACACACCCATTTCAAGGCCATTTCTCTTTAGGTCAGTCAATATGTTCTTTGGCAAATTGTAACCTCTTCAGCACGTTGTTTGTTTGTTTTTCCCCAGCAATGGGACTTTGTGGGGGCTTCTTGCTCATAGCTTGACTCTACATAGGCATCTACTCACAGGTAACTTTAGACCAAGAGGTCTCAAACTGATTCTAGAGGGTGCAGGTTTTCTTTACAACCATCCACTCCACCAGGTGATTTCACAGATTAACTGATTCCATCTGCTCAAAGTGATGTTAATCAGTGAAATCAGCTGGTGGAGTGGGTGGTTGCAAAAACCTGCACCTTCTTGGCCTTTTCTGGAATCCATTTGACACCTCTGCTTTAGGCTTTCTTTGATCACCCTGGAGCTGATCATTGGCTGAGTCTTTGCCATTCTGACTATTCTTTGATCCATTTGAATGGCAGTTTCCAGGTCATTCTGATTTTGGTTGCCATTTTAAAACATCTGACATCATTTTACCTGATCAGCCTATTGTTTTCTGCACTTCTCTATATGTTTTCCTCTCTTCAGTCAACTTTTTAAACAAAGAACACTGCTGTTCTGAACAATATCTGGAACAACCCATTTTAATTTAACACTTGAGCAGATGATTACACAAAGGTCAAGGTCAACAAAAACATGGTGTGACAAGCTTATAAATGAGTGTGGTTTGGGAGTGATAGAATAGCAACCATAGGAAGTTGTTACCGTTCAGAAAAAGTTGGAGGATTGAAGAAACAAATCATCACAGGTTTTTGTAATCAGAACACTGCACACTAAAACGCTTGCATTTACTACTAACATGAACTATGGGACATGGATATATCCCAGAGTGCAGAGCGAGCAGTGTTTGCATCAGCCCTGATGCTCTTCTCCAACCCCCCCTTTTTTTATGGCTGATATGCATTGTCTTGAGACAATGATTTGAGCAACAGCTTTCTGGCGCTCTGTTTCCAGAGTGTTTTCTTTCTGTATGTGATGTTTCAGAGAGTCTTGTGACCCCAAGCAGGGGAGGAATCAGACCCTGACATGTCAATTATGTTTGACTTTTCAGATTTGTGGTGGTTTTGTCAGTTTGTCCAGCAGTTTACAGACCTGCTCTGCCTCTGCATGTTGTGCTGTCTGTGCTAATGCCACCCCCCCCCAGGTTTTGGACTCTGGGATCGTTGGAGCGGAGCAGAGGTTGACCTCTCCGAAAGCGGGGCTGGTCTCAGACACAGTTGTGATCATTGTTGCTGGTAGTTAATGATTCTGCCCCTCTGTTTTAACCCTCATTCTCCTTCAGTTCCGCTGCCCTCTTTTTATAGAGTTAGGAAATGGCAGCCCCGAATGGACATAACTTCCAGGTCAGCAGACTTTGGGTAAGAGGTCACATAAGGATTGAGGTAACCTTAAAGATGGGGTAAGTTTTTTTTTTTTGTTTTTTTTTGTGTGTGTGTGTGTGTGTGTGTAGCATAGTGAATATGAAAACTCCTCATGATCACCGCACACAAAAACCCATGCACAGGGGAGCGTGTGTACAGCGTGTACATGAGATGGATTTTAAAAGTCTACCATAGAAATCTGAAAACACGCATGCTGCCTCTCCCACTCGCTTATCAGTGTTTGATTTTTTTTTCCATCTTTTTCTTTTTTTTTACTGTTAGATCTATTATATGATTTTGAGCTCACTTTTTTTTTTTTTTTTTTTTATCCCCCCTCACCCCCCACAATGCGTGAGCGGGCTCGCGTCATTGCCAAGCAACAATACCGGCCGTGACAGATCTGCACTTTGGGTCGCACAGCATCCCATCTGACTTTCGCCAACTCCCCTCCACGTAAGCACACACATGCTTTACATCCAAGTGCCCTGCTGGGCTGTGGTTTATGGTACTGAACTGCGGCCACACCCCCCCCCCCCCCCCCCCCACACCCACACACACACACACACACCACACACACACACACACACACACACACACACACACACACACACAAACTGTTTCCTGGTCAGCAAGCCCCCCCGCTTCCCCCATTGCTGAGGTGACAGGAGGGAATCATCCAGCTGGATGGAACTGTTGTGTTTCTCTCCTGGGGGCTTTGATCCTTTGCCCTTCATCCCCCAAATCAGGTCCTGTCCTGCCATCTTGGATTGAGGCGGGGCTTTCGTAAAGGTTGCTCTATGAGAGAACTGGTTGGCCCTGGTCACACTTGAAATTTGCAGTGTACATCTGTTTTTCTGATAACTAGACACTATATGCATAGTTGCTTAACCACAACATTTCTGTCTCTACATGTCTGACAGTTGCTTGTGGTGATTTTCTTTTATTTAATTGTTATTATGAACAAAGCAGATGGTCACCCCACTGAGTCTGGTCTGCTTCTTGTCCAATGATTCCCCCCATAACCCTTAACTAGAATAAGTGTGGTCATAGAATGAATGAACATTCATTTATGCATCTTCGTGAATGGGTGAGGTGGATGCTTATGATCCGTTTACACTGGACTTTCCAATGCAGTTTAAGCCAGATTCAACCCGGATTTCTTTCTAGCCAGATTGCATTCAGACTTGTTTTACAAATCTGGCTCATCCTACTAGGCTGCGTTCAGACTGGAGTTTGCAGTCTCCCTCAAGCCACATCCTACACCAGAGTGGAAAGTTTGGGTTCTCTGCAATGGAACTGGAAATGAATACCGAACAATAATCTTATGAGTTTTATCCCAGAGACTTCTTTGACTCTAGCCTAATTCTTGACATCGTAACAACTTTCCTTGCTTTCCACAGCTTGTCACTAGTGGCCATTTTGAGTAATAAATCTATAGAGTACATGTACAAATAGTAATCACAAGATTGTTTAATGCCAACACACTGAGCCTACTACCTGTGATTCAGATAGAATCCATGATCATTTACAAGAAAAACACAGATGGACATGCGGATTTCAGTGGCAGATCCAGGGATCGCACACTCACCCCCCCTCCCCCCCCATGACATTCAACATTGTACAATAGAAGTTCAAATTAATAAAAAACAGGTTATGAAGTGTCTTTTCTCTGTGGTTGTATTTTATGGTGAAATATGCACCAAAATGCAGGAAACGGTACCTAAATAAATGTGGATTTTGAGGGGAAAACTGCACGGGGAAGAACTTCTCTGCACACAACTTTCCAGTCTGGATCCTGTGACTGTTTTCTGACATTTGGACAATCACGGGTGCGTGCGTGTTTCTGTGTGGTGATAAGGTCCCACACAGAAATTGCTTTACTGGAGAAGACACTGTGCACGGATGTAGTCGGACGTCCTAAGTAGACATGGGCCGATAACCGGTTTCACGCTATACCATGGTATGAAAAAGCCACGGTATCAAAACCACTAAAAGTTGCCGTTATACCGTCCCTACGGTATGAGCAGGTTATGAGAATTCTTGACAGGCTGAGCGGAGGCGCCCGCTGCCGCCCTTGACCCTGGCGCGCACCTCTGTCTCTCTTTACAAATAAGCAGCTAACGTTAGCCTAGCTCTGCATCATAGCTGAAGGAGGCGAAGCCTGCACTGAACTTTTCCCTCCATCTAAAAGGACCAAATTAGCTTTTTCATTTTATTCTCTGCAGAATAGCCCTTCAAGCCAAAAACAGTGGCAACAAAGCACCGTAGCTGTGGCCTGTGTCGGATGTGGAGCGATTCAAGGTACCTGCAAAGGATTACATGGAAGGAGTAAACTTGATCCCATCTTTGAAACCACTGAGAAGTACAAGCGGTGCACTCGGGTCGTGCTTGTGGTCGACCAAATTTCTCTCACAAACATGTCAAGAAGGACAAATACATCTATTCCAAGCACTTTCTTGGTGAAGCTGGGCCAAGTATTGAGCATCCGGAGTTCCGGAACTTCTTCCACCCATGTTTCTCCCTCAGCAAGTAAGTCATGTTTCCCACAGGGCAGATGCTACATGTCTAAAAGAGTGACTATTACTTTGGTATTTTCTCCAAAGTTATCAGTGGTTTTGTGCTCGTAACGGTAGACATCGCGTCAATTAGTGTGCCTGAATCATGCACGCTTCATATGCAAATAGCCATAATGTAGTTAAAGCACATTTTAAAGCTATACATAATACCGTGAAACTGCGGTATTTTTGCCCATGGTTATCATACCGTCCACATCTCATACCGGCCCATGCCTAGTCCCAAGCTCATCCTACATACACGTCCAAATTCAAGTCATGCATGTGCGTGCGCATGGGGTGCTGCCAATGATTAATAACGTACATCTTGATGGAATATTTAACTGCAGAGAGTTGACTACTTCAAACAGGTGTGTAATTATGTGATATTTAAGAAAGGAATTGATTTATAACCTCACAAATTTAACTTTTAAAGCTCACGTCATCAGCCTGCAGTCTGTCACTGCAGATGACAGCAATTGTGCTGTGGCGGTTTTCTGACACTGACATCAGAATGAGCACGGGTGCATGTTCGCGTGTATGTGCTATGTGTGTGTCTATGTGGTGACACAGCAGAGGAAAAAAAAGTTTGAGTACTTTACTGTGGAAGAAACAGAGTGCACAGACATAGTTTGACATCATGGTCCCAAACTAGCCGGATTCCAGATGCATTTGCATTGAGACTGCAGTGAATCCGTAGGTGGACTGAAAAGAATACGTTTTAAGCCAGATTTCCACTGTTCAACTTCAGAAACAAACCCCTCTGCAGCTTAAAGCAGGATATGGCTCTCTCCAGCTTAAGGCAGATTGCAAACCTCAGTCTGAACGGAGTCTTCATGATGTAACCTGGTCTGCAGCTACTGTTGTCCATATCAAACCACTCATCCTACACAATAGTTAAAACGACAACTGTAAGGTTAAATTATTTGTTAACCGGTAAGTTTGTAGGTGCCTCATGTTGTCCGAGGAACATATTAATACATTTGCTCAAAATTGTGCAAATGTCTTTCAAGGTGACTGCATGTCGTCTTGTTAGACTTGGTAGCTTGGTGAGCCATTGTGGAGTCTTGGCTAAGCTAGCCAATCTGGCTACTACCCAGAGCATCAGATCACATGCACTTAAAAAAATATATTTGTTGTATCCATTTCTGTGAAGGAAAGCAGTTTCTTTCAAAGTTGGAGGAAATCTGCAGAGGAATGGTCTGTTTGAAGAGTTTCAGTCAGGTTTTAGAATTCATCATAGTACAGAAACAGCATTAGTGAAGGTTACAAATGATCTTCTTATGGCCTCGGACAGTGGACTCATCTCTGTGCTTGTTCTGTTAGACCTCAGTGCTGCTTTTGATACTGTTGACAATAAAATTTTATTACAGAGATTAGAGCATGCCATAGGTATTAAAGGCACTGCGCTGCGGTGGTTTGAATCATATTTGTCTAATAGATTACAATTTGTTCATGTAAATGGGGAATCTTCTTCACAGACTAAAGTTAATTATGGAGTTCCACAAGGTTCTGTGCTAGGACCAATTTTATTCACTTTATACATGCTTCCCTTAGGCAGTATTATTAGACGGTATTGCTTAAATTTTCATTGTTATGCAGATGATACCCAGCTTTATCTATCCATGAAGCCAGAGGACACACACCAATTAGCTAAACTGCAGGATTGTCTTACAGACATAAAGACATGGATGACCTCTAATTTCCTGCTTTTAAACTCAGATAAAACTGAAGTTATTGTACTTGGCCCCACAAATCTTAGAAACATGGTGTCTAACCAGATCCTTACTCTGGATGGCATTACCCTGACCTCTAGTAATACTGTGAGAAATCTTGGAGTCATTTTTGATCAGGATATGTCATTCAAAGCGCATATTAAACAAATATGTAGGACTGCTTTTTTGCATTTACGCAATATCTCTAAAATCAGAAAGGTCTTGTCTCAGAGTGATGCTGAAAAACTAATTCATGCATTTATTTCCTCTAGACTGGACTATTGTAATTCATTATTATCAGGTTGTCCTAAAAGTTCCCTAAAAAGCCTTCAGTTAATTCACAATGCTGCAGCTAGAGTACTGACGGGGACTAGAAGGAGAGAGCATATCTCACCCATATTGGCCTCTCTTCATTGGCTTCCTGTTAATTCTAGAATAGAATTTAAAATTCTTCTTCTTACTTATAAGGTTTTGAATAATCAGGTCCCATCTTATCTTAGGGACCTCGTAGTACCATATCACCCCAATAGAGCGCTTTGCTCTCAGACTGCAGGCTTACTTGTAGTTCCTAGGGTTTGTAAGAGTAGAATGGGAGGCAGAGCCTTCAGCTTTCAGGCTCCTCTCCTGTGGAACCAGCTCCCAATTCAGATCAGGGAGACAGACACCCTCTCTACTTTTATGATTAGGCTTAAAACTTTCCTTTTTGCTAAAGCTTATAGTTAGGGCTGGATCAGGTGACCCTGAACCATCCCTTAGTTATGCTGCTATAGACGTAGACTGCTGGGGGGTTCCCATGATGCACTGTTTCTTTCTCTTTTTGCTCTGTATGCACCACTCTGCATTTAATCATTAGTGATCGATCTCTGCTCCCCTCCACAGCATGTCTTTTTCCTGGTTCTCTCCCTCAGCCCCAACCAGTCCCAGCAGAAGACTGCCCCTCCCTGAGCCTGGTTCTGCTGGAGGTTTCTTCCTGTTAAAAGGGAGTTTTTCCTTCCCACTGTTGCCAAGTGCTTGCTCACAGGGGGTCGTTTTGACCGTTGGGGTTTTACATAATTATTGTATGGCCTTGCCTTACAATATAAAGCGCCTTGGGGCAACTGTTTGTTGTGATTTGACGCTATATAAAAAAAAATTGATTGATTGATTGAAATACGAGGTCTAGCCGACCTTTTTTTTTTTTCAAAAACCTGATGGATTTAAATCAAGCGTGCTTGCATGAGCCAACCTTGAACATTCGTGCGCATGCACAAATTTTTTCACGCGTGTCGATTGCGTCAGTTGCTGGCAAGCAGCATTTGTGTGAGGTCGTGTGTAGTGCTCTCGGCGTTTTTTCATTGCAAGGAAAATGATGGAACGACTGGAGCAGCGCTACTGCATCAAATTTTGCCGGAAAGGTGGAAACTATTTGGAAGATTCAGACGGCTTTCGGTGGCTTTACAGTCGTGTGACTAGCCGAGAAATTGTGGAAGAGGTGGGCATCATTTTTCGGAGTCTAGCATGTCCTGTGAGACTTCAACACGAAGTTGCTTTTGCTCTGCCGTCAGCAGCTTCGGCACGAATTTCACCTCCACTCTTTTCATGGCCAAATCTTCTGTCACAGTGGAATGTGCCGAAAAAGTGCTGATGTCCACCTCTTCCGCAATTTCTCGGATAGTCACACGACGGTCCCGCATCACCACAGGGTTCACTTTGGCAATGACCTGGTCATTTCAGCATGTTGATGGCCGACCGGAGCGTGGCTCGCTCTCCACCATTGTGCGGACGTCTTTAAACTGGTTGCCCCGCTCCTTAATATGAGTGATGCCCATAGCATCGTCACTGAAAGCCGTCTGAATCTTCCGAATGGTTTCCACCCGGCTGTCGCCCAGTTTCTGGCAAAATTTGGTGCAGTAGTGCTGCTCCAGTCGTTCCACAATTTTCCTTGCAATGAAAAACCGCAGAGAGCACTACACACAACCTCACACAAAGGCTGCTTGCCAGCAACTGACGCAATCGACAGGCGTGAAAAAATTCACGCATGCGCACGAAGGTTCAAGGTTGGCTCATAGCACACGTGATTCAAATCCATCAGGTTTTTGAAAAAAAAAAAATAAGGTCCGATACTTTTCTAACAGACCTCGTACATGATATGTGTCTTAGGATAAGCAGGTTAATTTTAGACTGTTTATTATTGCCAGATTAGCAGCGTCAGAGTGGCTTGCAGTTGTGTCATGACTACAGCACTGTCACCACAGTTGAATTCATTACCAGTTACCCGCACAGAAGACTTGAGTGAATATTCAGCCTCACTAAGCAAATACCAGTAAACATTAAATTTAAATTTGGTCTGAAAATTTGCTGCCAGATTGTGATCAGCTGTTTATAGACAAAGATGATGTGTATACTTGCGCTAGGCGATGTAAGAGCTGGGATAAGGTGGAGGCCCTTTCTCGACATCAGCTGCCCCCTGCTCTCCACCCACCTACTTCCTTCCCTGAGCTTTTCTTTCGCTACCACTTGCTCCACATTTCCCTCATCTCCAGAATCCAGACCGTCTATAAGCCCAGACGTGTCTCTGGGGAGCAGAAAGAGAAAGCTCAGGCTCCCACATTCTCCCCTCCCTCAGAAGCCCCTGATCCCAGCCCCATTTTTTAAGGCTTTAATGCTGACCTGTCAGCTTCTCCCTCTTCCCCAGACTCAATGCAGTTCAGCCCCCTCAAAGACAATTCCACATTGGGCTTCTGTTTGAACAGGCCCCGCCAAAGGACCCCTTGTGCTGTCCTTTGTGTGCTCATAAATAAGATCAGAGTTAAAGTCCCTGTGCTCTTGTGTCTAGAGACAGGCCCTTTGGGCCTGAAGGACTAATGCCACTTGGCAGGCCGATCAATCACATATCTCCTCCCATAATATTGAACAGCTATGCAAATGCCCCTCTATAGCTTCCATATAGACATGTTTAAATCTTCTTTTGATATGTTTGCATGCTCGCCTATTTTTCTGAGTTAATTTATGAGTCAGTCTTGCTTTAAAAGGAAAGTCCTTCATAGTGTATCAACGATGTAATAATTGCATTGCAGTAGATGACTCGTATCGGCTAATATCAGTTTACATGTCCCAGTTATCAAATGGATGTATTAACTTTTGTGGTGGGTTTTTTTTTTTAACCAAATTCCCAAAATGTTGACAATCAATTACATTTAAAGGGCATTAGAGCCCATACGTCCACATAATTCCGTCCATAATGTTCCTGTTCTTGCAGTAAAAATTATACTTTTCTTCTAAATTTCCCGAACCACCTTCTATATTTACACAAACTCCAATTTCATTGATAATTACGTCATGCCTGGCTCAGCCTTTTAAAAAAAAAAAAGAATCAGCAAAAATTCAGAATTGTTCATATATTCATAAAATCATTATCTCAAATTGTTTGGTTGACATCCAGACTATACTGTTTTTTTTTGGGGGGGGGGGGGGTATATAATAGCGCTTGACTAATCCTGGACTCCAGCCAACCCTCAAATGGGGATAAGCAAATGCTTAGTGATGTTTAAAAGTTTTTATATATATATATATATATATATATATATATATATATACAACTATCACAGATTTAGACTGGTTTGTGAACAATATTTGAGGGAAATGGTGATATTGTTTGTGGAAAAAGTTTTAGATCTTTGAGTTCATCTCATACAAAATGGGAGAAAAACCAAAAGTGTTGCGTTTATATTTTTGTTGAGTATATATATATATATATATATATATAATTGCTTGTTTTTGCTACAGTGATATAGTACAACACACATGAATAAAATCAATTTGTTTTGGAACCTTCAATCAGTGAATATTTCACATTTGTGCTCAATAAAGTTACTAAAGAATTATTTACATAATATTGTGTGGGGGAAATGTTATAATAATCAAATGTTTGTTTCTTATCAAGGAAATTGATGCCAGATTTTTAACTTGTGGTTGTTTGGCTGTTCTACAGTAATGGTTACAATCAATGTAAAATATGGCCACATTTCAGCCCACCACTTCAAAAAAAAAAAAAAAAATTGTTCAGATTTTAATCTTGTTACTGTACAATTGACCTGTTTTCTTTGTGTTTCACTGTCGATTAAACGGCTTTTATTTGATTTTTTAAAAACCTTTTTAAACAAGGATATATTCCTATAAATAACTGTGTGTGTCTTTTGTGAACCCATTCAGACACTAACTGAGACATCAGTATTTATTGAAGCAATTACTTTAACTTTACTCTGCCAAGGGATTTATCATTGGCAAGTCATTTCCCAATTTGTTTCCTTGTATACGGTGCATCCAGAAAGTGTTCAGTACTTCACTTTTTCCACATTTTGTTATGTTACAGCAAATTTATTAAATAAAAACTAAGAAAGAAATCATTCCCATCTTTGCTCAATACTTTGTTGATGTACCTTTGGCAGCAATTACAGCCTCAAGTCTTCTTGAATATGATGCCACATATTTCTCTTTGCAGCACCTCTCAAGCTCCATCAGGTTGGATGGGGAGTGTCTGTGCACAGCCATTTTCAGATCTCTCCAGAGATGTTCAATCAGATTCAGGTCTGGGCTGTGGCAGGGCTACTCAAGGACATTCAGAGTTGTCCTGAAGCCACTCCTTTGATATCTTGGCTGTGTGCTTAGGGTCATTGTCCTGCTGAAAGATGAACCGTCACCCCAGTCTGAGGTCAAGAGCGCTCTGTAGCAGGTTTTCATCCAGGATGTCTCTGTGCATTGTTGCATTCATCTTTTCCTCAGTCCTGACTAGTCTCCCAGTTCCTGCCACTGAAAAACATCCCCACAACATGATGCTGCCACAACCATGCTTTACTGTAGGGAAGGTGCCTGGTTTCTTTCAAACATGATGCCTGGCATTCTCGCCAGAGAGTTCAATCTTTGTCTCATCAGACCAGAGAATTTTATTTCTCATGGTCTGGGAGTCCTTCAGGTGCCTTTTGGCAAACTCCAGGTGGGCTGTCACGTGCATTTTACTTGTGATTGGCTTCCGTCTGGCCACTCTACCACACAGGCCTGATTGCTGCAGAGATGGTTGTCCTTTTGGAAGGTTCTCCTCTCTCCACAGAGGAATACTGGAGCTCTGACAGAGTGACCATCGGGTTCTAGGTCACCTCCCTGACTAAGGCCCTTCTTCTCCAGTCCCTTGGTTTAGACGAGTGGCCAGCTCTTGGAATAGTCCTGGTGGATCTGAACTTCTTCCATTTATGGATGATGGAGGCCACTGTGCTCATTAGGACCTTCAAAGCAGCAGAAATATTTCTGTATCCTTCCCCAGATTTGTGCCTTGAGACAATCCTGTCTTGGAGGTCTGCATGCATGGTTTGTGCTCTGACATGCACTGTCAGCTGTGGGATCTTATATGTAGACAGGTGTGTGTCTTTTCAGTTCATGTCCAATCAACTGAATTTACTCCAGATGGACTCCAGAAGTTGTGGAAACAGGATGCACCTGTGCTCAATTTTGAGCTCCATGGCAAAGACTGTGAATACTTATGTACATGTGACTATTTTTTAAATAAATTTATGAAAATCTACCCCCCCCCCCCCCCCCCCCCCACAAAAAAAAACTTTTTTTGCATTGTCATCATTGTGTGCAGAATATTTAGGAAAAATTGAATAAGGCTATAACATAACAAACTGTGGAAATGGTGAAGTGCTGTGAATACTTTCCGGATGCGCTGTATCCGTCCATTTTCCTCATCTGTATTGGCTCTGGTCCTCTCACATGTGCACTGTATCTCTTTCGTGATGTTTGAGTCTCATTTCAGCATGACATAAATACATTCATCCAAACAATTATATTCATGTGCTTATGCTCTGTGCCACTGATTCACCACACCAGACTCTCCCAGACTGAATGATGTCCCCTCCACAAATATGCCTTAAACTGATTTACACCAGATTTATTGTTGTGAGCTGGTTTTCATCACCTCTGGTCCAATGATAACATTGCTACATTTAAATAAATTTCAACAGATTGTGGGCAGTCTCTTTGTAAATTCACAGAAAGTTGGATTCAAAGTGACTACATTTAAGTCATTAATTTTGAATGGTTTTCAAAAACCACATAAGCATGTTTGGATCTTGGACATGGACTCTGGCTCATTGTGAGGAACAGATTTTAAAACAGTTTTATGACATTAAAAGATAAATCGGTTAATTAAAATAATTCCACACTTTCCCCAGGAAATGCATCAGTATAATTTAACTAATTAGCTGTAACCTCACAGTTTAATTACCTGTCAAAAATCTAACTATTGAAGATTTACAATGTCAGCACTAATACAAACCCCTTAATATTGAACATGATGGATGTCTTTAGAGCCTTGATTTCATAAAACCAGTCCCAAGTAAAATTGTACTTGTGAATGTGAATATATCACGGTAAGATTGAGCTTTCAGTTATTTCTTTAAACTGTTATTTTTCTGGGGCAGAAGTACTGTACAGCATATATCTTGAAGAGAAAACACACCCAAGAATTTGGTAAATGGGTTTTCATTTATTTATTTTTTTTGTTTTAGGACGCATGCACTCATTTCTTGGATTTGTTTGTCGGTTTGGACTGCCGTACATCTTACATATACAGACTTGTTAAAGTAATCGTGGCAGTTGGCTTAAACTTAACCACAGATGACATACAGTAAATCAGACTGACAAAGTAGATTCTTTTCATAGTTTTTGACTAGTATTCCATCTACGACCCGAGTAGCATGTCAGATTTCAGTCTATCCTCAACCCTGGCCAGGAAGCCATCTATGCCGTTTAAATCATGCCAGATTTATGAGTAAATTTGGCTGTAGCTGGGATCTGCTTAAACAATTGTCTGTCCTAAGAAACAAATAAAAATGAGTTTCCTATTCCAGTGCCTGGATGAGGAGTCACAGAGCTGGAGGACCTCCACATGTCTGTTCACTGAGGATAAGGAAACCAATTGTATGAAAGATAATTAAAAAGAAGGAAGGAATGAGAGGGCATTGGTCGAGAGTGGAGGAAGATGTAGATGGAAGAAAGTCCAATGAAAAAACACAGCAGACACGAGGAGGCAGAAAGAGACGTGTGTGTTATAATGCATTAGGTTTGAGGAACCTGAGCTTTAACCAGAAACTGGATTACACAGTATCACTGGTAGTTCAGTTAACATTGTATTATAAACATATTTGATTTTGTTGACAGCAGAGAGAGTCTAAAGTACATAACTGTGGATGTTGTTCTTGAGGCTGGATGTTAGTCAGATGTGACAACAGACTGTTTGTTTGACAAGTTTAATACATTGCTTTTTGTGTGTGTTTTGGCTTTCAATGTTTGTACGTCTCCAAAACTATTTCCACTTTGCTTTTGCCTTTGATACTTGTCGGCACTCACTGTTTGATGGTTTAACACATTTTCCATAAATCATCTGCAATGACAGCTGGGAAATAATAACTTTAGATTTTCGGTTAATACTGTTAGAAATTCTCAGGTGGTGCATTCATGTGTTCAGCCTTAGCAGGTTTCACTTGTCAGAGAATGACCTCAGGCTATTGTATTATTACCTCAGATATTGTGTATTTGTATCAGAGAAACTTGTGTTTTGGAATAAATGAGTGACACCCCATGCGTGACACCCTGACTGCACCCCAAGTGTTTGAAGGAACGATACCACAGGTCCTTCCTTCCTGCTGCTGTCAGACTTCACAACCAGCACTGTTCCCAGTTGACCTCTCAGATCACTCAAATCACCAAGATCCTTATAGTAACAATTTTTCTGACTCCCATGTGCAATAATACTTGGTGAATAACCCTGTTAATGTGGCGCCAGTAAAACTAATTTGCGACGTAAAATCCAGCATTAACATCTGCAACTCATCAGACACAAGGGGGTTATTCCCATTCTAATCCAATTCCATTGTTTGCACAGTTTATTTTTCTGTAAGTAATTCAGCCGTCGAAGCTTAACGGCATCGTCATCACTGTACCAGTTTCTCTCGCTCTCAGCTGACAGTGCCATTACAAACATCTGCGTAGCATAGCGATCGGAGCACATAGTAATGCATCAAATCTGAAATGGTCAAATATTTTGCCACCGTCAACGTGATATTTTATGGTCGGAACTCTCACACGATTAACCAATCAGATTTGTGGAACAAATGTAATTGGATTAGAATACACATTCTTGTGCAATAATGAATTGTACAACATCACTTGAACACTCATGCAATATTACGAAGCATTGTTTTTTTCTTGCTTGTAAATGGTGTATTCTACAGTATATATTGTTGTTGTGCACAGAATTTAACATCTGTGTGTTTTTGGTATTCATTTTCTTTTGCCTTATTTTTGCATACTTTGCACAGTTGTTCTGTGACCGTCCCTTTGCTGCTGTAGCATCGTAAATGTCCCCGCCGTGGGACTAACAAAGGATTTATCTTATCTTATCTTAAATCCTACAAGGGTGGAAGTTATAGAACCACACAACAGTGACTGTTAAATCATTTATATATCAAAAGAACACAATACTGTCATTGTACCTGTGCCACTGTGGTTATCATTTACCAGTGAGTCACAGGATCATATCCACAGTAATGATCAACTAAAAAAAAAGGCATCTTAATGAAGAAAAAACTGGAAAACTGGGCCCAACAGTGAGTTGACTTCAAGATAACTTGTTATCCCTGTCTATCAGTCAGCACCCACCACCAAGGAACAACACCAGTTGCCGTGGTGTCCTTTCCCAACTGCACACCTTTCTGTGGAGATGTAGGACACCAACACTGAAGAGTAGTCAAAATAAACGGCAGTCACAAGCAACCGCAATAACAATGCCACAGTTCCAAAACCATACAGATTTCTAAAACAAACTTGAGGTTTGTCCACATAGTTAAGTCAATGCTATTTGCTCATCTAAAATCCTTAGAGCATGAGCAACTGAGAATGGTGGAATTTTGGCTCTTACAAAAAAAAATTTTTATATAACCCCATTTGGACAGCTGAAACTAAGAGGAAAGCCACACAATGTGCAAATTGTGCTTTTGAAGTGTGGTTGCATGAGGGCCAAATGCATTGAAACCATGTGTTCACCAACTTGAACACAGTCTCACAGCTCTTTGTCCAATTTAAGGTTAGATTACTTCTGTGAAGGCTCTCAATTGTCCAGGTGGTTTCCATAGTAGAGAAGCTTGAATCTTTGACTGGACTGGGTTGTTTGACGCGAGGACGTTTCGCTTCACTACCAGAGCAAGAATTTTAGTTGAGGAAGCTTCTGCGATTTGAAGCGAAACATCCTCGCGTCAAGCAACCCAGTCCAGTTAGATTACTTGAAAATTCAGCAAAAATTTGGTAGAGCTACATGTGTGAAATAAATGTTCTAAGATGGCTAACGAGGCAAATTTGTAAGCCAGTATTCGCAAGATTTATGTTTTTTATATTTGTAATTCAGTCACTTTGGCCACATTTCAAAGAAAAATGCTACAAAGTCAGGAAATTGATTACGAAAATGTTTAAATTGCAGGTGGCCTACACCCTATGTAGAAGATTCAACTTAATATAAATTGGAGACTATAAGGTGGTGGCATAGGAGAGCATGTGTAGATAGACCACTTCAGATGGTGGTTTGTGAAGTGATTTTGGAGGTGAAGTTGGTGTAAGCTGAAGGAGTGAGACTGTTGTGTGAAATTCATGGAGGAGGTAAAACAGGCACTGGCTGGAATTGAAGGGATTCTGGACAAGTACGATATGTGGCGAGGAAAATAACCAGGAAGGTACCTCCACCTCTACCTCCTGTAAAGATGCTGAGTTTTTCTTTTAGTAGTGGTGAGGGTGGACGTTTTCAGAAATGAACATATCAGAGGCACATATCACAGCACAGATTGGATGGTTTGGACACAAGGCCAGAGAGGTGAAATTGAAATGTTTGGACGTGCAGAGGAAGGACCTGGGATATCAAGGGAGAAAAACACAGATGATGAAGCCACCAGGCAGGAGGATAAGAGAGGCCAAAGAGGAGAGTTATAGAGGTGGTGACAGAAGATACACAGGTGGTTGGTCTGACAGAAAAAGATGCAAAGGGATGGTGTGAGATGGAGACTGATTATCTGCTCTTGTGCCCCTTAATGGGCGCAACCAAAAGAAAAAGATCAAAGTCCACCACAAACGAATCAGTTCATCCACGGTCTTTTTAATTTGGTGAGTTACAAGATAATGGAATTTATTGTTTTTGAGTTCTCATCAATCTCCAATTGATGGGTGATTGCCATCCAGGACCCAAGGCAGTTCCATGGTGTCTTGGATGCGATAAAGCATGGCACCAGTGCATGCTGCCTGACTTGACTTGAGTTATCGTCTACACAATATGGTTAGGATGGACTAAATTCCTTACTCAACCATTCATTGACATTGTTGCTGTGGAAGCCCTACGCTGTTATACCAGTGCAAGGGAAAAGGCATGGACTTGGTCCTGGTGATCAACTGCAAACCTTTGTCTTATTTTACAGTAATTCTTTCTCCCAGCCAAGGTGATGGTGATAGTGACCAAGGTGATGGAATGCTGTCATAAAAGTGGGTGATTCTTCACAGACTAAAGTTAATTATGGAGTTCCACAAGGTTCTGTGCTAGGACCAATTTTATTCACTTTATACATGCTTCCCTTGGGCAGTATTATTAGACGGTATTGCTTAAATTTTCATTGTTACGCAGATGATACCCAGCTTTATCTATCCATGAAGCCAGAGGATACACACCAATTAGCTAAACTGCAGGATTGTCTTACAGACATAAAGACATGGATGACCTCTAATTTCCTGCTTTTAAACTCAGATAAAACTGAAGTTATTGTACTTGGCCCCACAAATCTTAGAAGCATGGTGTCTAACCAGATCGTTACTCTGGATGGCATTTCCCTGATCTCTGGTAATACTGTGAGAAATCTTGGAGTTATTTTTGATCAGGATATGTCATTCAAAGCGCATATTAAACAAATATGTAGGACTGCCTTTTTGCATTTACGCAATATCTCTAAAATCAGAAAGGTCTTGTCTCAGAGTGATGCTGAAAAACTAATTCATGCATTTATTTCCTCTAGGCTGGACTATTGTAATTCATTATTATCAGGTTGTCCTAAAAGTTCCCTAAAAGCCTTCAGTTGGTTCAGAATGCTGCAGCTAGAGTACTGACGGGGACTAGCAGGAGAGAGCATATCTCACCCGTGTTGGCCTCTCTTCATTGGCTTCCTGTTAATTCTAGAATAGAATTTAAAATTCTTCTTCTTACTTATAAGGTTTTGAATAATCAGGTCCCATCTTATCTTAGGGACCTCGTAGTACCATATTACCCCATTAGAGCGCTTCGCTCTCAGACTGCGGGCTTACTTGTAGTTCCTAGGGTTTGTAAGAGTAGAATGGGAGGCAGAGCCTTCAGCTTTCAGGCTCCTCTCCTGTGGAACCAGCTCCCAATTCAGATCAGGGAGACAGATACCCTCTCTACTTTTAAGATTAGGCTTAAAACTTTCCTTTTCGCTAAGGCTTATAGTTAGGGCTGGATCGGGTGACCCTGGACCATCCCTTGGTTATGTTGCTTTAGATGTAGACTGTGGGGGGGTTCCCATGATGCACTGTTTCTTTCTTTTTTTGCTCCGTGTGCATCACTCTGCATTTAATCATTAGTGATCGATCTCTGCCCCCCTTCTTGGCATGTCTTTCTCCTGGTTCTTTCCCTCATCCCCAACCAGTCTCAGCAGAAGACTGCCCCTCCCTGAGCCTGGTTCTGCTGGAGGTTTCTTCCTGTTAAAAGGGAGTTTTTCCTTCCCACTGTGCCCAAGTGCTTGCTCATAGGGGGTCGTTTTGACCGTTGGGGTTTTTCATGGTTATTGTATGGCCTTGCCTTGCAATATGGAGCGCCTTGGGGCAACTGTTTGTTGTGATTTGGCGCTATATAAGAAAAAAGTTGATTGATTGATTGATGTCACATTTCTACCCGATGAGTCTCCTTTATCACATTATTGTTTGTGATCCTGAGGTTCTGTTAAACCGTTGAAACAAAACTTTAATACTTGGATGCTTTCCTCATTTTTTTAAGTTCTTTATGGGCCCAGGATTCTTTTATTTTTATACAATGGATTGTATAGTTACTCATGGTGAATCTGTATGAGATGGCTTTTACTGTTACAGTGCTGTCAACAGTTAAATATGAGATAAAGAAAGAGGTCTTTATTTTATATGGTCTTTATTTTACTTTTTATAAAACAGGTATTTATTTTCATTGAAGCCAAGAAAGGGTGACTATAAAGTGAGTTTTGGCAAAACAGGTGTCATTGTCATGTTGAGGTGGCAGAGGGTTGTTGTCGGTAAGTGGGGAAAGTAACTAGTAATCTAACTTAGTTACTTTTCCAATTGAGTAATCAGTAAAATAACTAAGTTACTTTTTCAAAGTAACTGTGGCAACACTGCTTCCTAGCTGCTCTAAGTATGTTAGCCCTATTTCTTGAACGTAGTGGTTGAAAGTCAACCCATTGTGTGGTTTTATTTTATCAACAACTGTTAATTAATTGATTAGCCAAGTGACAAGAAGTCACTTGGGTGAGTTAAAGCCCCGGTCACACGGCACTAACGAAGGACACCGAAGCCAAAATGAAACAAAAAATGTGGACCTACGTTGACTTTCAGAGACATCATTTAACCATCGTCCAGCTTCGTTCCTGTAGCTGGCGCTTTGTCAGAATTTTCAAACTGTTGAAAAATACGAACGAATCCTGACGACAAACTCAAGTCATCTGTAATCCGTTTTGCTTTCTGTCTTGACAGTTCCTCATCGTTTGCATAGTTCCTGTATCAACGTTCTGTTTGATTGTCGTCCAAATTCATCCAATCTCCCAAGTCCAATGTCTTGCACGAACATTGATATCTGAACGGGTCAGTAACTAAAGATGAGACGAACTGAACGTGACTCGTCACATCATCATCATGAATGTTTTGATTTTGTTTAAAGTGTCAAGATCACCGTTCAACTCATTCTTCTTTTGTTAGTTTCGTTCGTTTATGTACTCTGGACTCTCAGGCTTTTCTGTGATGGGAGAAGTCCAGGCTCATACGTCTACTTTTTCTCAACGATTTTTGACTTTGGGCTTTTTTGTGACTTCGTTCAGCTATCGTCATGTGCCGTGTGACTGGGCACTAAGAGGTGACTTCTTAGATTATTGGAGAAAAACTGAAGAAGCCATATGGAAATACACTCAACAAAAATATAAACGCAACACTTTTGGTTTTGCTCCCATTTTGTATGAGATGAACTCAAAGATCTAAAACTTTTTCCACATACACAATACCACCATTTCCCTGAAATATTGTTCACAAACCAGGCTAAATCTGTGATAGTGAGCACTTCTCCTTTGCTGAGATAATCCATCCCACCTCACAGGTGTGCCATATCAAGATGCTGATTAGACACCATGATTAGTGCACAGGTGTGCCTTAGACTGCCCACAATTAAAGGCCACTCTGAAAGGTGCAGTTTTGTTTTATTGGGGAGTGGATACCAGTCAGTATCTGGTGTGACCACCATTTGCCTCATGCAGTGCAACACATCTCCTTCGCATAGAGTTGATCAGGTTGTCAATTGTGGCCTGTAGAATGTTGGTCCACTCCTTTTCAATGGCTGTGCGAAGTTGCTGGATATTGGCAGGAACTGGTACACGCTGTCGTATACGCCGGCCCAGAGCATCCCAAACATGCTCAATGGGTGACATGTCCGGTGAGTATGCCGGCCATGCAAGAAATGGGACATTTTCAGCTTCCAAGAATTGTGTACAGATCCTTGCAACATGGGGCCATGCATTATCCTGCTGCAACATGAAGTATGTTCTTGGATGTATGGCACAACACTGGGCCTCAGGATCTCATCACGGTATCTCTGTGCATTCAAAATGCCATCAATAAAATGCACCTGTGTTCTTCGTCCATAACAGACGCCTGCCCATACCATAACCCCACCGCCACCATAGGCCACTCGATCCACAACATTGACATCAGAAAACCGCTCACCCACACGACGCCACACACGCTGTCTGCCATCTGCCCTGAACAGTGTGAACCGGGATTCATCCGTGAAGAGAACACCTCTCCAACGTGCCAAACGCCAGCAAATGTGAGCATTTGCCCACTCAAGTCGGGTACGACGACGAACTGGAGTCAGGTCGAGACCCCGATGAGGACGACGAGCATGCAGATGAGCTTCCCTGAGACGGTTTCTGACAGTTTGTGCAGAAATTCTTTGGTTATGCAAACCAATTGTTTCAGCAGCTGTCCGAGTGGCTGGTCTCAAACGATCTTGGAGGTGAACATGCTGGATGTGGAGGTCCGGGGCTGGTGTGGTTACACGTGGTCTGCGGTTGTGAGGCTGGTTGGATGTACTACCAAATTCTCTGAAACGCCTTTGGAGACGGCTTATGGTAGAGAAATGAACATTCAATACACGAGCAACAGCTCTGGTTGACATTCCTGCTGTCAGCATGCCAATTGCACGCTCCCTCAAATCTTGCAGCATCTGTGGCCTTGTGCTGTGTGATAAAATTGCACCTTTCAGAGTGGCCTTTTATTGTGGGCAGTCTAAGGCACACCTGTGCACTAATCATGGTGTCTAATCAGAGGTGGGGTGGGATGGATTATCTCAGCAAAGGAGAAGTGCTCACTATCACAGATTTAGACTGGTTTGTGAACAATATTTGAGGGAAATGGTGATATTGTGTATGTGGAAAAAGTTTTAGATCTTTGAGTTCATCTCATACAAAATGTGAGCAAAACCAAAAGTGTTGCGTTTATATTTTTGTTGAGTGTATGTTGAAAATCAACAGGAAATCTCATTGCTGTGGAGTAAACATGTCGGAATACAGTTCTCACAGCTCAAATGGGTGTCAGTCAAATTTGTTGTGACAATATAAAAGGTTTAGCTTTATTTAGATCGTGAAAAACTGGGTTTCTGGGTGAGTTTGTGCTAAAAGATGTTTTTGTCTGGACCTGTGTATAGACAAAAGTACAGCTTTTAATGATTTTCACAGAGGAGTCTGTGTTTTTTTTTTTTTTTTTTTAACCCTTAGAACCCTAATGATGCTCTGCTGCATCCTGGTCAAGTTTTCAAATTATTTCTATTACGAGCTCATATCTTCACACAGTGATCTAGACAAATAGGCATTTCACACTCAGAAAGCCAAGATTGTTCTAAACATTTTGATATGCAATACATGGGAGTTATAATAAAAGAAATGCCTTTTAAAATGGAAATTCCTTCATGTATGGTAAATCGAGAAAATATCTTGAGGGTTCGAAGGGTTAAGAGCGTCGGAGCCACACACCACCATGTTTCCCCCCCTTTCTGCCTCAAATCAATCACAGTGCCCCTGTCCTTCTCTCCCCTAACAATTTTTCTTCCTGTCTTTACCCCATGTCCAACTTAAGAAGAAAGGTGGTGCTGAGTGAGGGAGGGGTGAGTAGTGCAAGTGAAATGCTCAGAGAACGTGCATGCAGCACAGAGACGTCCTCTCGTGTTTCTTAAACATGTTGAACAGCAGTACATGCTGCCCGGGAGCTTTTGTTTGTCTCCCCTCGAACCCTGCTGGGTATTATGGAAGCATCCTGTAGCCACAGGGGATTGTGGGAAAGCCAGTGGACCCAATCACAGAATTTGACAAATGAACAGGATAAAGGAACTGTGCTCCACCACCTTCACATTAATCATCATAATAAGCATTACTTGTGTATACTGTAGTGCTTATAGTTTTCCAAAAGCTGTCACGTTGTCATGGTAATGGCACTCACAGGAGAACCGCACACCTACGTAAGATATTTGCCAACACCCACAAGGCAATCTTACAATATTATGTAATTTGTGTCGAACACCATTCTAATCCAGTTACATTTGTTCCCCAAATCTGATTAGTTAAGCCCCGTTTACACATAGACGGGTTTGTCGGCGGGTAGTACGTAGACCGAATTTTACGGTAGTTCCGGCTGTTTTCGCGGTAGAAAGGGGCGGAGCATTTCATCGGCGTTTTGACCACCATACTATCTGCAAATATGCGGATAGAACGCCGCTAAATCTGCTGAATAAAGCGGCGTTTTGACGCCGTAGCATCCGGCACACGTCAGGCAACGGCGGTTAATACCCAGTTCTATCCTTTACAATCGCAGGTTAAGAACGGCAGTGTTCTGCTGCCGCCGATAATGCCCTGTGTTTATCCAGGCAAATCCTGCGTTACTCCAGGATCATTTGCATATAGGCACCGCCCCCAGAGTATAATAGGCTGAAGCAGCAGGAATACATGCCTCTGTCACTGCTGGGGGAGGGAGATCATCCTCAGCCTTTTCTTCTCCTTCCTTTCCCCCTCCTCAAAGTGTTGCTCCGTCTCCACCACAGGCCTCCCCTCTGCTTCTGAACCAGACCTCTTGGTTTCCTTCTTCTTGTCCTTGTCGCTGCCAACTTTCTTTTAGGAGGCATACTGGAGCTTCTCTGCAAAAATATCTGGAGCTGGCCGCGAGTGAGAGGCCTGCATGCAGCGCGCTAGCGTTTTTATACTGACCGCCGCCCATCGGCCGTTTGGAACGCGGTGGCATTTAGAACGGCGTACTGTCTGCTAGCGCCGCCGTTTTGTCTGCCTCTGTCGCCGTTTTACACGCTGTTGGTTAGGGATACAACGCCGGCCGCCAATTACGGTGGTGTAAACTGCGGCACTACAGGAAGGGGCAGGATGAAATGGCGATTAAAATGTATCAGACGCCGTTGTTCGCGTTGTCTCCGTCGTCACGCGAATTCTCCAGGAGCGCTCCCGGAATTATTCGACAGGTTGAATAATTTTTTTCGACGATTCCCAGTAAATCCAGAACTAAGCCACGCCCCCTAGCAACGGTGTTAACAATGGCGTTTGATCCTTAAGACGGCCAAAAACTCTTCCAGGACGCTTCCAGGAGCTCTTACCATCTATGTGTAAACGGGGCTTTAATTGTGTCAGCTTTCCGACCATAAAATATCGCGTTGACAGTGGCAAAATATTCAACCGTTTCACTTTTGATTATTACTCCGCGCCCTGACCGCGTTGCTACACAAATGTCAATAATGGCGCTGGGAGCGAGAGAAACTAGTGCAGCGAAGACGATGCAGAAATGGGTGACTTTAATCTATCATACGAAAGTATTGATGTGGATTCTGATAAAGAATTACTCAGTGGAGTTGATGAGATTAAGAAATCTGTGGGTCTGCTCACAGAGTTTCCAGTTTGGCATGAAGACGCTGTTGCTACAGTAAGCTTCGCTGACCGAATTACTTACAGAAAAATAAACCATGCAAACGGTGGAGTTGGATTAGAATGGGAGAATGGGAATAGTCCCCTTGTGTCTGATATATTAATGCTGGATTTTATGGTCGCAAATATCAGTTTTACTGGCTCCGCTAATGCATCGCCAGTAAAACTGATTTAGAAGAGAGACTGGATAATCCAGAGTTACACTTGACACTTCCCGTTTTAAGTGGCTGCTCATTTGTTAAATGCTGGGATGGAGAATTGTGTGTGATCTTCACCAAGACAGTGAGGGGAGCTGAATCGACCACTGACATAATTTGTGTGTTACAGCTGGTTTGTGCTTCACATGGAATTGGGTAATTCTAGCCAACATGGACAACTAAGGCCTAGGGATGCACCGATCCACATTTTTTGTCACTTCCGATCTGATCCCAATACCTTAGGACAGGGGTGGCCAAGTTCGGTCCTCGAGAGCTACCTTCCCCTTCCTGACACTCTTTGTTGTCTCTCTGCTCCAACACACACCAATCCAATGAAAGACTTGTTAAAAGTCTGCTAACGAGTCTCTTGTTAAAAGTCTGCTAACGAGTCTCTTGTTAAAAGTCTGCTAACGAGTCTCTTGTTAAAAGTCTGCTAATGAGTCTTTTATTGGATTGGTGTGTGTTGGAGCAGGGAGACAACGAAGAGTGTCAGGAAGGTAGCTCTCGAGGACCGAACTTGGCCACCCCTGCCTTAGGATATCTGCCAGTACCGATACTATTCTGATACCAGACCTCTGTTTGCTTTATTATTATAATTGTTGATTTTATATGAGGATCTTTTGTATCCCCAGTTATACAGCTTCATGAAAAAGTGGCATAGAGGAGAATTTTATTAAAAAGACCTGAAATTTTGACTACAATTTGTCAGAAGATGCATCTAAGATGCAAGCTTAGATTTGATGTTTTGTTGAAAGAATTAAGTGCTTTTATTCATTTTTTGGTGGTTTCTTGTGGCATTTTAGAAATGTGGAAGAACTTCCTCAAAAGTACACAGTTTTTGGGGCACCTCTGAAAAAATCAAATCAATCAAATCTTGATCGATGAGAAATGGCAGGTCTTGGAAAAAAAAAAGGCATAGACTTTATAGAGAAAAGACAGCTCTTTGTCTCGCTCCAAGAAATTAGCTCTTTACAATGCTGAAACACGTGCAACTATAAAAGGAAATGAATCTGATTAATGGTATACATGTTTATGTACATGTAAACTGTGCCATTGTTTGATCAGAGGCTGAAGTTTCATCTCTTGAACATCAGATGGCACACCCGCACACGTGAATACTATTTTGAGGACGGAGCGCATTTCCGCAGGTCCAAAATGCCACAAGAAAACAACCAAAAAAAAAAAAAAAAAAAAAAATGAAACTACTTAATTTACTTATATTTGGAGTCAGTCTGGTTAAATTGTCACATTCTGGCCTGGGAAAAAATTCCCGTGCTCTTTAATGTGGTGCTTCTTTAAATGTTCGATTAAGTTCGCTGTATTGTAGGTCTCGACAGAACTTCCACTTCTTGGTACAACAGATTTGCAAACATTGCACATTGCCGTCTTGCTTTGCAGTGTTTGTTGTATCAGATATTTCATGACAGGGGCACAAAAAAAAAACCCGTGAGACTGGGCTAGTGTCTCCTGCTTCTGCTTTATGTCAGTCTCCCACATGTGTGGAATACCTTGACAGGAGACAGAGGAAACGAGAGCATTATGGGGCTTTGGAGTTCAGATGGTGATCTGTCCTGCTCCCTCCCTGCACGTGTGTGAGTGAGCGGCAGAGTCTGTGTGTCTGTGATTGGCCGTGCACTTAACTCAAGCTCAAGTTCATTGTAACGCTGTTCCAGGAGGCGCTGGTGTTAGAGGGTGGTGGTGAGGTGGAGCAGTAATTAAAGAGCTTTGACAGGGAGGCCCCTGCTCTCTGTTAGATGCATTATCCACCCCCACCCCACCCCCCACCGCCATTACCCCCACATTTCCCCTCCTGCCCTAATCCCCACAGGAATAAACAAATTGAGTTTTTCAGCCTACAAGCTGAGCCTGGGGGCTCCTGTAATGGGGAAGATTTGAGGTGTGTGTATGTAATATGAGAGAGAGAACGTGTTGTTTCTCAGTCAAATTGTGTGTATTCCACCACAAGTGCATTAAGTAGCTAATTGCTCCCAGCTCGCTGGTGAAGTGTGCACACGCACAAAGCCATACAATCCATAGATTTGCTGTCGGAACCAGATTATGGTCGGCTACTGCTAAAACACCTGAGCCTTGTGTGCGTTTTTGTGGAAAGGTGCTCATGTATTTCATTCAGCGGCCTGTTTTGGTTTAAGCCTTTGTTTTGACATTACACAGGTTGGGTGGAGTACCCAACTAAATATCTAAATTTCCAAATCAGATGTTTTAACAACCATCAGTGAGATTATTTTTTGGCAGTGGTGGTGGTTTTGGTGACTTTTTTGTTAAATGCAATTTGGAGGTTGGGGGGGGGGCTGTATAATCTTTGTTTGTTATAGTCACGTCATAGCTCTCAGCCCAGTCTCACGGCAATTCATGGCATTATGAAAAGTAAATTAGCCTATGGTTCGTGCCCCTGTCATGAAAAGCGCCCCATTTTCATGACGGGGGGGACTTACGTTATGGTTAGTGTTCAGAGAAGGGGTAGGATTAGAAATGGTAAAATAAAAATTTTAAAAATGCATCACGAAAATGTGACTCATTTTGTGACAGAGGAACAAAAAAAAGTGTGAGACTGGGCTGAGTTCTGTCCAGAAAGAAGTGAGTGGTCATCAACAATACAAATGCTTTTTAGGCATCTATTTCACACAATAATGTTTTAACTGTGCACTTTTTTTTTAAGAGATCTGATCATTTCATGCATGCAAATTGAGCCACTTGCAAGCTAAGAGTTTTCTTTTTGTCACAGTACTTTACAATTTTATCATACAGGCAGCTGCAGAGAAACTTTTTCTTGGATTCATGGCAAATGCTAAAGTTGTTTGCAGGGAAATGGGATGAGAAAAAAATTTCCAGTTTCAATGAGTCTGTTGATTACTTCAGGTGCCTTTTCAGAGCAAAAATAAGTGATTGTCATTTCACTTAAGAATTAACTTGAATATGTGCAAAATGTGAGTTTGACCATAGAAACACAGTAATATTGTCAGTTTTTGTGCCTGTTGTTCATCCTGTACTATAGAGTCCAGCTTTGTGTGTTTACTTTGCTGTACACGCCTGTGACACATTGATTTCACACTCATGCATACACATACTTTTCCTGAATTGAATGTTAAAATTGTACTCAATCTCTTCCCATCAATGCTGTGCATCTTCAAGTGCCCTAATCGGATCAGAGGAAGGTGGTGGAGGAGAGAGAGTGTATCCGAAGCCTCATCAGCCTCATTGTAAAGTGAAATGTGCCACAAATCTCAAGGCCAGCGGTCTCATCATGAGAACTGATAGTGTTTGGTGAATGAGAGGTTTGTGTTAGACTACCCCAGTAGCTCAGAAGGATGTATCTGTATGTTTTTTTCCCAGGTGGAAGCTAAATGAATTCAAGCCTTTTCCTCTTAATGAGAATCGAGCACATCTCACTTCATTGACTGTTGTACTTAAAGAAAAATAGCGCGCCTTCTCTTTGCGTCTACTCCTGGTGTTAAGGAAAACTTCAGAGCCTGTCCCCATGCAAAATAGGCAATGATTTACTAAAAGCTCCTTTAATCATTACATCTTTTATCCCCCTGACTTGTCTGTAGGCCTGTTACACAATACCGTTTGTCTTCTTGTTCAAACAATAAAAAAGGTAAAGGAGTTTCAATTCTCCAGAGTAAAGGTCTGAACCGGGCAAAATGGTGACTTTGTGATTTTAAGAGCCTCACAGAGAGATTTGATCATCACAATATGTGCAGACCTCCCATACCTTAGATTTCACCTGTGTCTGTATTTGCTTGGTGATCATTAACACATTTAAGGTGCGGTCACCTTGTTTGTCTTGTGTTTCATTGCAATGGAAGTTATTCATTCATCCATCCATTTTCTATTAGGGTTGTAGCTATTGATTATTTTAATAATCGAGTATTCTATCGATTATTCTGACAATGACTCAAGTAATCGGATAAAAAGTACTTTTGCATTTTTAAACATCAAGAGTCCAGGGCTCTTCCTAAGCAATGGCACAATGTCGCTGCGCCATCACACAGATTGTCAAATTTCGTGTATTCCTTTCTGTTTTCCTGGGTAATTATTTATTTTTTCCACATCTTTACAAATTTTGGATCTTTCCTGGTGTCATGAGCTCAGCCAAAGTCTTGACATTTTTCTGAAATGGCGATGGGACGTTTTTTTGTTTTTCCCAAGTTGTAAAATTTAACCATTTTTAAGTTTGGTGGACTGGGTCCCTACATAAATTTTTTTTTATCCTGCTTTCTCTGCGATTCAGCAGATGCATTTCAGCTGGAGGTTGAACATGCAGGCCTCGCAGTCACTTTTTTAATTATCATTATTTTATTTAAATTACTGTGTCTGTGAAGCGCTGTGAGGTCCCCAAAAAAGTGAAAATTAAAAAGCGAAACACTCAGTGCAAGTCTGAGCAAAACACAGAAGAAAGACTGGACTTCTTTCAGAGACTGTCACTTCTTCTGGAACCACAGAGGACTGCTTCATCTGGATTTGTTTTTTTTTTCCTCTTTCCTGCTCCATATAGAATGTATTTTGAATGGCTTAAGGTAACTATTTTTAATGTTTTTATAGCTTGATAAAACAGTTCCTAGCTGTAAAAGTGTGTCTATGACTGATTTAATATCTTGTTAATGGATCACATGAGCTCTGCTGTGTATGCGCACTCAGGCATTGACTCATCACATGCCAAAGGAGCATTTAGGCAGAAGCCAGGTCACAAGTGATTTTTTTTTTTTTCTCAGTAAATAATGGACAAACTAAAAATTTGGATGACTGTGTGAAAATGGCTGTGTTTAAAGCCGCGGAAGAAATGACTCCTGTGAAGCCGCTAAAAGCAGGGCAGAGCTGTGCAACAACACAGGAGAGCGCACAAAAAAAACGATTTTGAAGACATAACACAAAGTTAAGTTGTATCACAGTGACTTTTAAGCCGCGGAAAAATAAACATTTTTTTTTTTTTTTAAATTGATCCACGAGTTCTGGCAGCAGGTGTATATTATTAAAGCGGCCACCTCATTGTGTATGCAGAACGGCAGCGCACGCGCAAAAGAGCGATTTTGCAGAAATAAACGGACGAACATCGTGGGATCAAGGTGTGAAAATGACTGTATTTAAAGCCAGCAAGCCGCAGACGGAAAGGAAGCCAGTGAGAAGGAGCACAGAGGTGGCTCTGCAGGAATATAGAACAGCAGCGAGCGCAAAAGAGAGATTTTGCAAAAATAAACGGACGAACACAAAGTTAAAAGTGGGATCACGATGTGTGTGTTTAAAGCCGCAGAAGAAATAAAGCCAGCGAGCCACGGAGCCAGTGAGGAGCACAGAGGTGGCTGTCCAGGAACCCTTGGTTTGGTTCTAGCTAGTCTGGTGCATTACAGGTGGACAGGAACCTGGCACACAGCGCACAACCGTGGGACTATACTGGAGCATCTATTTTTGGACTGCATTTAAAAAATATGACCTCTTTAAATGCTGCTGTGAATGTGTGAATTGAAAATCCACACTTTAAAGGGACCAGGTGTGGGAGGGCTGGAGGTTTGAACCAAACCCATGCCCAAACGTGCGCCAACATCGTGTTATCAAGGTGCTATCACGGCACTACTTGGCTTAGCGTGGCTGATGCGAGCCACTCGAGGCTCTCATGACAGGTCGGTTGTGGCTTACTAGAGCCTGCTATGTGGCACATGTGGGGTACAGAGAGGCACATAGAGGCATTCTCGGGGTGTTCTGACATCAAATTTTGAATTGACCAAAAATGGGGCAAAATTTGGTCTGATGAACAAACAAACTTTACCATGCCTAATCAATCTACTTGAAGGGTAATTGGTGAAAATTTAATCAAAATCTGAGTTGGGCAATCCAGACACCCCCGCCTGATTTTCTCAGAGACAGCTCGTTAATTACTGTGGCTGTGCATAGATATAAGGCTGACTGTGTTTGTATGTGTGTTTGCGCATGTGTGCTTCCAACCTAAGGACCCCAGTGACCTCTCCCTTGGTGCCCTCAGTCACCATACGAAGTTTGGTGTCGATTGCTTAATTACTGTGGCTGTGCATTGCGAACACAAACCGTGCCACGTACATACGTACGTACACAGATTGCCTTTATTCCTTAGCCTTTGCCACTTCTCTTTTCACCTGACACTGCATCTCCTTGCACTCCTGTCGACTTTCTTCATCTGTCCGACTAGCTCAGTTCTTTTTCGCTAACCTCTTTCTCCTTAAATTTTCCTGAATATCTTCCTTCTACTGTCCAGATGTCACACACTGTCTCCCTCTACATTCTCAGTACTTTTCCAGCTGTCCAATAAAAATAAACTGAATTGAGTGAAAGTAATATCTCAGGATGTGTCTGTGAAGGTTTGGAAAGTGCCTTGATTCTTCACACATTTTGTGTCCTGGTCAGTGATTTAAAAAAAAAAAAAAAAAAAAAAGAGTAACTGACACTTAAATCTGTGACGACAAGCAGCATTTAAAGACATGCAGATGATGTTTTGTCAAAAAGTGCAACAAGCAATACCAAAAATAAAAGCTTGAAGCTTGTATCTTGCAGATGAATGTTCCCTGTGCTTCCGTCAGAGCCGCATCAACTAAAATACCCGTGAAAGAGCTGGCAAAGGAAACGGAATCCACATTGAATGTGTTTATGTCCCTATCCTCTCCTCCTCTTCGTCTTCTCCTTTTCTCTTCAGCTCCTCCAGATGTCAGTGTAGCGAATGCAAGTTTCCTGCTTTCACCAGCTCTGCTCTCCTGTCACCTCATCGTGTCATGAAACACTTCCTTTTGCATTTTGCACGGCACCCAGACATGTGCTTCATTCACTTCACCCACTCTGCAAAAAGTATAAAGTGAATAAGTTGTGGGATGACTGTAGAAGAGAAGAACGAGAAGAGTATATGTGTTTCTCTGCTGTGATCCGTCGTTAATCAAAGCCTTGAATATTCCATCCACGGCGTTCTGTTTCTCTGTTGCTGCCAGCAGTCCTCCTCCTCACTGCTCTCTTCCAAAGCTTTGTGGCTTGTAACTCTTTCTCTGCTTATCCTTTCGGTTTCTTGCCTTTGTCTCTAAAGTAGGTTACATCTGTAGATCTTTTCAGATGCTTCAGAAAATGGGAGAATCTCTGAGGGATCTGTGTCAGCGAGACGAGAGTGGGGAGGGCAGCAACACAGTTTAAGAGAGATAAATGACTTCTAAATTATCTTTTGATGTGTAAGCTCTGACATCTCTGCATGAATAACAGGCCCTGAGAAAGAGAGTTTCTTATTGATGATACTCTTTTTGATTAATCATAGATATCTCATATTCCCGTCATCCATTTAATTCCCTGATACTGAAGTTTGTTACCTCCATCAGTCACATTATATTCCTTGCGTCTGTTTGTTGTTTTGTAAGTAGGCTTCTTCTTAAAACTCTAAAATAATATATATAGATGCAATATATATTAAACAGGACTTAGTGTATAAAATATTTTAGCTTCTTTTACATGTTTGTGTTTTCATGTTGAACACCCTCAAATTCCCACAGTTCTTTTTGTGTACTTTTTCTTGAAAATCCCCTGTTGTAACCAACCAACTTTATTAAGCACTTTAAAGCTAGAATGCCGGCAATCTTCAATAGATAAAATATAGTCTGAAGTTTAATATATATATATATAAACTACATCATATTTAGAACCCATTAAAATTTTGGGGGAATTTATAATTCGTGGGAACATACGTAATTTGAGGGAAATCCATAGCGTATTTCGTCCCAGCAAACTTCAAAACCTGCAGACAAATTCAAGCCGGAAGCGCAAGTGCAGACGCACCTAATAACTCAGATAATCGGATAATAACACACTCAGATAACAACCATAATTGTACACTGTCAGACACCAGTCACCAGGCAACTCACCTGTCCAAAAGCAGCACTGCAAAATCCTTGAGTTCGATCGCCAGTCTTGTAGCTAGCTGCTTGCGGTGAAACCCTCCCACGTGACCTGTGACATCACCCCGATGGCGTCCTGGCTTTCGAATTTTTGGCACATGCCAATAATTCAGAATTTGTTTCGATACGGATGAATTTTAAGCATGTTCAGACTAATATTTTTATATTTTTTATATTCACACTAACGAACAAAATTACTTTGGTCCCCATCAAAATTCTAACAATCGTCTCAATTTCAATATGCTTCCTGGCACTCTAGCTTTAAAGCAACCTCAGTGGACCAAAGTGCTGTAGAGAATAAATAAAAATCATCATAAAAGACATCATTCACATAAAACATAAATTTGTCAAACAACATACAACTAAAATAATTAAAAGCCATAAAACATGAGTAAAAATAACAACCATACGATTAAAAACAATAAGATAAAATCTAATAAATGAATTAAATCATGTTTTACTAGGCACCAAAGGTCAATGAGAAGGGATGGGTTTTCAGGAGCGACTTAAAAACACAGAGAGATGAGGCCTGTCTACTCTGCTGAGGCAGGTCATTCCATAATTTTGGAGCTGCAGCAGCGAATGTGCGGCCCTTTCCTTGCTTCCGCTTAGGTTTAGGCATACTCAGGAGCAGCTAGTCAGCTGACCTGAGAGAGCAGGTGGGTTTGTAAGAGTGTAGGAGCTCAGAAAGGTAGGGCAGGGCAAGTGCATTCAGGGATTTAAAAACAAAAGAATTTTAAAATTAATCCTAAACTGTATGAGCAGCCAGTGGAGTGAGGCTAAAATGGGAGAAGTGTGCTTGTATTTACATGTGCCGGTTAAAAGATGTGCAGCACCATCTGAAGTCTGGTGATGGAGGACGCACCAACGCCTACATGCAGTGAATTACAGTAATCCAGCAGAGCAGTAATAAAGGCACGGATTACTGTCTCAAATTTCTGCCTTGAAAGAAGTGGCTTTATTTTGGCCAGCTGCCTCAAGTAGAAAATGTTTGATTTATCAATTACCCTGATATCACTGTCAAATTTCAAGTCTGTGTCCACTTTAACCCCTAGATTTGTGATGGTTGACTTCATATATTGGGCCAGGGTACCCAGATCTAGCATGGTGGGGTCCCAGTGGTGCCACCCAAAACCATCATGTCAGTTCTCGTACTAAAATTTAAAAATTTCAGAGCCATCCAGGCTTTTATGTCTTCAAGACACTTGACTCATGAAGTGACAGAGTCTGCATCATTCTTTTTAAGACGCACATACATTTGACAGTCATCTGCATAACAGTGGAAAGGAACGCTATGCTTCCTAATTATAGAACCAAGTGGGATGATATAGAGACAGAAAAGGAGAGAGCCAAGAACTGAGCCTTGTGAGACTCCACACGAGAGAGGGCAGAGGAATAACATAGTCACCAGAGTCAGTAGCTATAAAAATATCATTAAAAACGCTTAAAAGAGCTGACTCTATGCTGTGCAGGGTGTTAAAACCGGAATTTTTATAACATTATAACATAAAGTCATTACCAGAATACCCAATATTACTATCTAGTTTTTGTGCAAAAGTGAAATTAATAATTTCAACATTATTTACCATCTACTTAAAGGCAAAAACACACACAAAACATTTTTTTTTATATACAGCTATATAAATTTGGGCGTTAAGGGGTTAAATAATTGAGGAGGGAGCATCATTTGGAGAACCTGACGGCTTCAGATGACCAACAGTCTCCTGTAAAAAGACAGAGTCACAGGCTCAAACTGGTCAGAAACAGCAGAGCATGGTGCAGAGATTGAGGGATCATAAGGTGAGATAAGAGCTGAATAGAAAAGACCTGGTCATTAAAAAAGTGAAGAAAATTTCCGCAACAGGGGAAGTCTCCATACAGACAGCCTGCAAGTCTCCTCTGATAATGTTGTAAGCAAAATTTAAGCATGAAACTGCTTATCTTAGACTCTTGTGATATATGTCTGAAATTCTAATATGACAAGCCCACTGAGCCAGTCTGCGCTCTATCAAACACACCCACAGGGTCTGTAGGAGACAGACTGTGAACATTGCTGTTGCTCCCTGACGGAGTGTGGCAAGCAACAGCACCTTAAAAGCAACAGGCCCGAAATTACTTGGGGCAGCACTGTGGCTCAGTGGTTAAGTCAAAGTTAGCTTTATTGTCAATGCCATACAGTGCATCCAGAAAGTATTCACAGCACTGCACTTTTTCCACAGCCTTATTCCAAAATGGATGAAAGTCATTTTTTTTAAGCTCAGGTGCACCCTGTTTCCACTGATCATCCTTGAGATGTTTCTACGGCTTAACTGAGCTCCATGTTATGTGTGGGCCGCTGAAGAGGAGGTACTGCTGGCCCACCACCACCAGAGGGCGTCGCCACCTGGTGAGAGCAGCCAAGGTGACAACTGTCACCCATTATGGGACACAGCTGTTTCAACTCAGCACCAGGGTATATCAGGAGGACGGCGTCTCCACCTCAGTGCCGAGATATCGTCTACGACTGAGGTAGTAATCTCCGCATGCACATTTAGTGTAAACTGACTAATCATTTGTAAAGCCTTTTCAGGAGTGTTGACTACTAGGAGCTTATTGCTTGGATAAGTACTCACCTTCCTGTTGTACATTGACAAGAGGTGGAGGCGGCTTCTCCCCTCTCCATTATCGGGTGCTCGCATCCCACCTGTGTGTGTGCTCTCTCCTGCCAGCAGTACCGGATCCGACGAGCGGAGGCAGTGGCCACCTGGGAATTCTGGACTTGGCGGTTCCAGCATCTCCAGGGTTCGGTGGCAGAGGAGATCTGGGTGGTTCCGGTTCTACTGAGACGGGCGTCTCCTACCTTCGAGCCTGCCCACACGACACCAGCGGATTCGGCCCCAAATTGTGATTGTTGTAATTATTGTGCTTGTTTCACAATAGTAAAACTTGTTATTTATCTTCCTCCATTGTCCGTTCATTGCGCCCCTGTTGTGGGTCCGTGTTCCTACACTTCCACAACACTCCACCTGGGTTAAATTCAGTTGATTGGACATGATTTGGAAAGACACACACCTGTCTACATATAAGGTCCCACAGTTGACACTGCATGTCAGAGCACAAACCAAGCATGAAGTGAAAGGAATTGTGTGTAGACCTCCTTTACATCTGCCAAGGACGTAATAAAATCATGTTTATTTCTTTATGTATCTGTTAGCACGATTACATCAAAACTACTGTACTGATTTTTGACGTAATTTTCACCACAGATACGTGGATATTAGACCGTGGATGACTCCATTAAATGTTGGAGGTGATCCAGATTCTGGATCAAGAGTTCACTTTATATATTCTCACCAAATTTGCACCACAGATAGATGATGGGACATGGAAGACTCCACTGAATTTTGGAGATGATCTGGATCCAGATTGGCGGACGTCAGAAATGGCTCTTGTTTTATTTATGTCATGTTGTAGAGATTAATTTTCACTGTGAGTTTAAAGGGCATCATTTTAGAAATTTGTACCCACAGACTTCACATATGTTTTCTTGCAGCTGTGTACTGTATCTGTGATTACTGTGAAGTTCTCTTCATGTTTCATTCAGTCCGGCATCATAGAGTCAAACTTCAATGAAAAATCAAGAAATTTATTTTTACCAACTACATATCACTGTTATGTTATTTGGCACTATATCTACATTTATTTATTTTGTGTTAACAACCCGTCAGTGTTGGGCTAAAATCATTAATGTTCAGGTGCCAGCCTGTGTACCCTGTAGTCACTGATTCTCACTGGCTCATACAGGTGGGTATTTGGAGCATCTTTTCTTGTGTGACAGGATTTGCTGACTGCTTACTGTCCGAGAAGGCTCCAAAACGTGTAACGAGGTGAAAAAATAATTAATTACCCAGCTAATCAATGAAGCAGCAGAAGGCTAGAGAGACATTATAGACGTTACGAGGACTGCCTTCTTCCATCTGCGAAATGTGGCGAGGATTCGTCCCATCCTGTCTGTGGCTGATGCTGAGACTTTGATACATGCGTTTATTTCTTCCAGACTGGATTATTGTAATGCTTTATTTTCTGGCCTGCCACAGTCTAGTATCCGGGGACTTCAGTTGGTACAGAATGCTGCTGCCAGACTTTTGACACAAAGTAGAAGGATGACCACATTACACCCATTCTGGCATTCCTTCATTGGCTACCGGTTTCTGCCAGATCTGATTTTAAAGTCTTATTGTTGGTTTATAAAATTGTTCACGGACTGGCACCTTCCTACTTGGCGGACTTGGTTAAGCCCTACTTACCTTCGGGGTCCTCGCGTTTGCAGGGTGCGGGGCTTCTGTGTGTTCCAAGGGTGAACAAGAAGTCTGTGGGGTATAGAGCCTTCTCCTATCATGGTCCAACTCTTTGGAATGATCTACCTGCAGTTATTAGGCAGTCTGACATGGTGGAGTCTTTTAAATCAAGACTGAAGACCCACTTTTTTTTTAGTCTGTCTTATCATTAATCTAATTTGTTTTTATGTTTGCTTTGTAATTTCTTTTTGTTCTACTGTGTTTTATCTTTTTATTGTGCTTTTCTTGATTTTAAGTTTGATTTTAAATTTGTGTTGTTATGAATTGTGTGAAGCGCCTTGGGGCGACTTTGTCGTGAGTTGGCGCTATATAAATTAAGAAATTTAAATTGAAGGCTATAACCACTAGATTCCTAAGGTATGTCAGCTCTTAAAATACCTGTTTTTTATATCTTACCTGACTGCAGGCTTCTTGATTGCAATCCTTTCTACTGCAACATCCATCACAGAACAAAAAAATTGTAAGTCTTTTGTGTGTGTCACCAGTGCACGGAGGTCTGTGGCACAGTATTGCAGTATTCCTGTTGACTTTGCTTTTGCAGTCCTGCATTACTTTTCTTTTTCCTCTGCACATTTTTTTTTCTTTTTTGCAGTGTGTTCAAAGGCTTACAGTGCTGCTAAAACTTTAATTGGGTACCCAGGTCTGCTGATGTAGCTATTTGCTTTCCTCCTCAAGGTTTCAAGTCCTCTCTGGACTTCTCCATCTACTGTACCTCCTCATTAGTGCCTTTTCTCTCAATTCCAGTTATTCTGCACAAGTTCAACCAATCAGCATCGAGCCCCACCCAGCGGCATTTCAGGGCGAGTCAGAAATACATAGCCTGCATAAGGGTCTTGTCCTGGAATGGAATAAGGTTCTGCAAAATGCCTTTTCAGTGGTGGTCCATGCAGTGGGGCCTGCAAGTTCCTGCTGTAGAAATGGGCTATTAGTCAGGAACGAAGAACTGTCAGCTCATGTCATAAGAGGATAGACAGCAAATATGAGGGAAGAGAGAGGAAGAAGATTAAGTCTGATGACACGATGAGGAAGAGGAGATTGAGTCATGGAATACAGGTAGAACAGGAAGAAATAAGTTGGAAAATGGAGTAGGTGGAAGAAGAAAAGATGAAGAGTAATGTGAAACAGGAGGAAGAAGAATGTGTGAAAGAATGGGGGAAGGAGGAGATGAACGGGGTTACTTGAATTTTCTGCTCTTGCTTACATCACTGCATGTAGACTGGCATTTTGATTCACAGTCAGGCCACCTGTCTGGATACGTACTCAGTCAATCTTCATCTTCTCAGTCCACCCAGCAGTAAATGGTTAGCTTGGCTGGGGAAGATTGCCCCCTTCCAGAGGGAGTCATCGGTTCTCATCCGCTTCATGCTGCAAAGTCCGGAGATGTGCACCAGCACCATTGTGCCTCTAAACCTTTTATTTATTTATTCTACTTACATAAGATTGTATGCAGATCTCTCATTTGGCAGTTTGAACATACATCCTTGTACACTACTGCAGTTATACCATTTGTGCATGCAATAGAAAAACTATACAGACTAGTTTTAAAACCATGCACTAGGAGTTTCACTAGCACCTGCATTTGTGCACTTTGTATTATCTGAATTAGGGCTGGGTAGACCCTCTGTCAGATGCACATGGTGTACCTTTCCCTCGGGTAAAAACTTACCAAGTGAGCTGATGACTATTTCTAGAGGAAATTTTGCTCCTGTATTCATTTTGGAGGTGAACATATATGCTGGTCAAATTGATGTGTGCGCAGAGGCCAATGAAAAGGTGTAAAGCCAGGTATAGAGTGCACCTGTTGTGCTCAGTCAGCTGCAGCACAAAATGTACATAGAAGAAAATCTGATGAGATCAGGTGTTGGACATTTTTTCAATTGAATGCAACAAGAACACAAGGCCTGTGTCCTTCCTAATCAGTGTGAGAGTTATCCACACATCCAGTAAAAGACTTTTCACACCCCAGGGAGGCTGCAGGTGCATAAAACCTGCTTCCTTTTGGACTTTAGTGTGTTAGTGCTATAGAGTTTAATCGAACCCTGCAGATGATTCACCAGTGCAGAATAATGTCCATGAAATGTGTTTTCCTGCATAATCAAAATCCATACCCTCAGGCATATTCACACGGGTGTGCTTCCATTACTGTTAGTCACATATTTTCAGTCTTACAGGTAAATCACCCTCAAAAGAGAAAAATACAACTGAGTTCAGGGAAAAGTGGAAGTATTTCTTAGTCAGAATTACCATAGGGCCAAAAAAACAAAACAAAAACTGTGCCCCTGTTACTTCTGTCTTGAGCTACTCTGTTATGGTCAAACAGTGGGACTGCTTCCTGCCTCATGCATCTACCAGTCTGCCAAAAATGTGTCTGCCAGTTTTGAGGTGTATTCAGTCCTCCGGAAATGACCATCATAAATGTGAGAGTGAGGAGAAGATGATGGAGCAGAGGGGACAGGTGAGGACTGATTTGTGTGTGTGTGTGTGCGCGTGCACTCTCGGGCATCATTTGTTACGGCTGACTCTGAAACACGTTATCTTGGTGTGATGGCTGCAGGACAGACAGGTAGTGATCACACTGTCAAATAGCATGCAAAAAAAGTCATCATTTTCCAACCTCACTGTGTACACAGCAGAACATCTGTCTGCAGTGAGGCCTCATGGGAAATGAAGCTGTTTTGTACAAAATGCTTTGTCTTTCGCTTAAAGAAGTAAGTAAGTCAGGGTGCTCAAAACTTCTCAGTCATCCCTCCTATGTCATCAGTGACATTCATGTCTTGGGGAGCTTGAGCTATGAGGTAGAGACATTTGAGAAGAGGAGTCATGAAGGTGCTGGACAAATTTGATTAATATTGCCAATATCTTTCAAAAGAACAAAGGTCCACTTCTTCAAGATCCTGGTGATTCCAGACTTGGGCTCTGACTGGTGACCTAATAATGCAGTAACTGGATGCATTTGCTGCTTGGTTTCTCTGGAAATTATTTGGGTAATTCTGGATTTACGTTGTGTCAAAGGGTCATATCTATGCAGACTCAGATGATGCATACTACTTGCATTGTGAGGGAATGTCTTCCACAACTGTACAACTATGTGAGAGTATGACTGTGGAACAAAGCAACTAGAGAAGGGCAAGGCAACTTTGGGAATAGACCCTCTGGTCCATCTGGGTGACAGTCATGACCCAAGGCGGTTCCATAGTTTGGTGATTTGCTACATTGTTCTTGTTACTTTTAGAACTACAAATGAACAGCATCCATCTCTCTTTCTTCTTTTCTTCAAGCCTCTCTCCGTAATACACAAAGGTTCTTTCCGGTAACGACTTGATTTGCTGTAGCCGACATGAGGCATCATTACGATTGATGCCTTCATATCCCAAAATGCCCGGGGGCCAAATTAAGGTTTATTGTGTTACATCCTGATTTGGCTTTTGTGACTGTGTGAAGCAGATTGCCAGTCACACTTTCACAAGGATATTAGGCAGTGAAAGAGGGTTTATAATGCCAAAACCGGATGCACGTAAACACGTGCACATTGCGATCATTTCTTGTTTTTATTGTCAACCAAGGCAGGGTGCTTAATTCAAAGAATAATTTCATGTTGTAATGTGTTGCTGAATCTCCAAATAAATCTTTAATGAGCACTGCGTTTCTGTTTCCTTATGGATCCATTAAAAGTTGTCATAACACTGGAGCATAATTATTTTCCAGCCTGAGGGGATAAACGCATCTTCAGTGCAATGAGATCTGAAGACTGCAGCGATTTAAGCACCACGGATTGAAAGACTAAACGCGTGTTCTGTCCATTAAATAGGAGGTGGGTTAGCAAAGCGGAGTGGCCCGCTGTCGCTTTTACTTGGTGATATCTTTTTTTTTTTTTTTTTTTTTTTTTAAACCTCCTGAAGTCATGTTGCTTTAGAGTCAGGTTACATGTGGAAGCTTGTACTGGTGCCACATATCACCGCATTCACCACATTATGGAACCGCCCTGGTCGCTCCTCTCTGAGCTTTCCGAGAGTGGTGAGAGTTCAGCTATAAGCAATTGCCTTATGTCAGACCTCTGCATGTCATAACTTCAAATTGTGAATATTTTTCCGTCAAGTTGTTTTTTTATGAACCCACACACACCCGCACCACCCTCACTGTCAGATTTTGCAGCAGATGTACACTCAGTCAGGCCTATATTTTGACATTCCTCTTGCACAGATAATAGGTTATGTGCACCATAGCAACAAAACCAGTTAGTGATGATCTATAATTAGCTTTAGTGGGGATCTACTTCTCCATCCTACACGTACACCATGAAAGAAAAGGTTTTGAGGGATTTTTGCTGTGCTTCTTGATCCGATGCAGAGCTCAAATGACTGAACAGTGCTGAGCACAGTCTGTGACATAAAATATTAAAATTTTGCCAGATGCATATGTGGCCTTGGGTATACGTAGGTGTCTCTGCAACTCCAGTTGTGGCTGTATAAACGGCACTAATTGGCATTCTCCGGACACGCAGCATCGTCACTATTTTAGAGATCAGTGCCAAATCCACTGAGCTTGTGTGGACAAGTTCTGCAGCAGAACAAGAGTAGGGCATTTCCATGCTGAATGAGAAAATTAGGCAATTTTTCAATGTTTCCCTTGCATTTTCAGGTTTCTAGATATAAATCCATTTTGTTGGTTTTTTGTTGGGGGTTTTTTTTTTTTTTTTGTTTTTTTTTAGGAAACAAAGGACTTTTGGCGTAATGTGAGTCAAGCTGTCATTAGAAGTATATAAAACATGCCCGTATATAGAGGGGGTTCAACCGACCCCCCCCCCCCCCCCCGACAATTCTGCTGATTTTTTTTTTCTGCTAATTTTTTTTTTCTCCCTGATCTGGATATCAACGTTATGTATTTTCTTTTCATTGATAATAAGCAACAAGCACTAACTGTTACACAGCTATTATCACACCCTCAAGTTTCAATTTCCTCTGCCAGAGTAATCCCTTAAGTGATGAAAGGGGAAACTGCTAGATAAACTTTTCCCATGGGGGTTGAGAATTTTTGCTCCCTGGTCCCTATCCTCCTCTGATATCAAACAGATTAGTAGGCTTGTAAATACCCATGTAGACACACAGTTACACTTGTCTGGTTTGTAAAAACATGTTTGTATGTATAAGCTGAGAAATAAAGGGAGCTTCTCCTTCCTGTTGCAAATACTGTAAAGGTGCAAGTATTCGCGTGGGATTTATTATGCAAATTTCGCGAGTTAAACAAGGTCGTCAAATTAAATACCACTATTTTAATACATAACGTACATATACGTACATATTCATAATGTAAACGTGAATATTAATACCGCTAAATAGGAGGTCTGTTAGAAAACTATCCGACCTTTTTATTTTTTGCAAAAACTATATGGATTTGAATCATGTGCGCTTGCATCAGCCAAGCTTGAACCTTCGTGCGCATGCGTGAGTTTTTTCACGCCTGTCGGTTGTGTCATTCGCAACCGACAGGCAGGTATAAAGTTTGCATTAATGTTATCTTGGTTCTTCCTGGGTGATTCTCATGGCAACTGATCCAATCCCAAGCAAGGACTATTTGTATATAAAAATGTATTTCCTAAAATGATACATTTTGGGTTTCAAATGAAATTTATGTAGCTTTTTACCCCTCGAAATCCTCAAAAAGCTTCTGCTTTGCCCCTCGACCCCACCGGGGGCCCTGCGGCCCACTGGACCCCCTACTCAAGGATTTGAACCCCCCCTTTCACATTCCTATATACGGCCCTGTAAAAGACTAAAGATTTATCTTACTTTTTGTTTGTCATTTCATACCTTGTCAACTGGCACATGCATGCAAGAAATGGTGTCTAAAAATGTATGTGTGGGAGGTACGCAACAAAATAACTTGAAAAGGGACTAAAAATTTACCACGAGTCACATGGAAACGTCCAGTGGAATAGTATACTCATAATGAATGTTTGAGTTCAATGACTCATTGAATGGTATGTTCCATCTTTCACCTCATGAAATATTCGTACCATTGAAAGAATGTAAAAACATTCATTATTTGTTTTATATAACAGATAAAATAGATCGTTGTCATTTAATATTATATTATTAATTTATAAACAACAGAAAAGGGACTTACATTTTGGTGCGTCACTTTGTGTACCTCCTTACTCCAGTGAAAATGTTGTGAAAGTGTAGGAACACGGACCCACAACAGGGGGCGCAATGAACGGACAATGGAGAAGGTAAATAACAAGGTTTACTATTGTGAAACGAGCACAATAAATACAACAATCACAATTTGGGGTCGAATCCGCTGGTGTCGTGTGGGCAGGCTCGAAGGTAGGAGACGTCCGTCTCAGTCGAACCGGAACCACCCAGATCTCCTCTGCCACCGAACCCTGGAAATACTGGAACCGCCAAGTCCCGAATTCCCAGGTGGCCACTGCCTCCGCTCGTCGGATCCGGTACTGCTGGCGGGAGAGAGCAACAACACACAGGTGTAGATGCGACCGCACCCAGTAACGGAGAGGGGAGAAGCCGCCTCCACCTCTTGTCAAAGTACAGCAGGAAGGTGAGTACTTATCCAAGCAATGAAGCTATCAGTAGTCAACAGTCCTGAAAAGGTTTAACAAGTTTAGCTGGTTGTTCAGAATATAAATGCAGAGAATATTACCTCAGTCTTAGGCGATATCTCGGCACTGAGGTGGAGACGCCGTCCTCCTGATATACCTCTGTGCTTGAGTGGAACAGCTGTGTCTGGTGATGGGTGACAGCTGTCACCCAGGCTACTCCCATAAGGCGGCAGCGCCCTCTGGTGCCTGGAGCCCGCACTCCAGGCAGGGCGCCCTCTGGTGGTGGTGGGCCAGCAGTACCTCCTCTTCAGCGGCCCACACAACAGAAAAATCATGTCAGAAATTTGTCCAGCTTTTCATTCTCACTTCCTCCTAACAGCTCTTCATGCCTCCAGATGGCTTACAGCACAGTGGATTTGGTGTGTGTGTGTGGAGAATTACCACCGTCAATTAGCTCGTCCAAATCGTCGTCCGTCAGCAAAACAAACTCTGCATGTTTATGGCCCAGTCACACAGCACACAATAATTCCTGAATGAAGGGGAAAAAAGTAAAAAAAAAAAGAAAAGTCACAGTTCGTTGAGAAAAGGTGGACAAAAGAGCTTTATCACTGAATAGCCTGCGAAGCAAGAGCGCGAAAGGGACGAAAGAGGAACTTAACAAAACCGAAGCTAACGATCTCAACGCTTTAAATGAAATGCACCTGGAGCCACAGCTGGAGCAGTGTGTGTCTGCATCTCTGAGTTCCAGGACTCTGTGCTGGGATGGAGCTCATAGCGCCTGAGTCCTGGAGAAACTGCAAACAGAAGCTGTGGAGATCTGTGCGCACGTCGGTGGACCCACCTGCTCTGGTTCCTTGTCCAGAACAAAAGCGGGATTATCTCCTTCATCATCAGAATCCACACTGTCTGTCGACATGCTGTGCGCTCCGTCTTGGTCCAGTTAAAAAAAAAAAGAAAAAAACACCTTTGGTGTGCCATGGTCACTGCTGTATCACTGTATTATGTTCTAAGCCAGTATTGATTTATAACAGAAAACTGTCAAAAGGGGAAATAAATATAAGTGTAAAGATGATTGAATATATCAGAGCAGTAAATTGATCAGTGCGTGTGAATGCGCATTGACTCACGTGTGGTTATTTCAACCAGCTGCAGCTGATCCACAATGTGAATTCTGCCTTCCAGAACAGCACTTTGTATAATCATTTGAATTATCTACTTGTTGTTGTACATAAGGGCTGGATTGTTATTCCTGCTCTCATATTGTTATATTTAATTTAAAAAATAGCGCACGCAGCTGCTGCTGCTGCCGATGATGCTGTATTCAAGTACCGTCGGAAATTAGTTGTATCCAAATAAGATTCATTCTTCCACATATAACGTGCCTGAGCCCATTGAAGCTGACTCCCCACCCAGATAAAAAAATCCAAGCAAACAGGCTGCTTGCTCTGTAATTTCCGAGGGTACAAGAATGAAGCAGCAACAGCAGCGCTCACAAACCTGCTTCTGCACTGTGTGAAAACATTCAGCTGGTCGAACGAAGTCAAACTAAACAATAACGTTACAAAAACTACACAATTAAAAAACGTCAAGAATGACAGCAAAACAAACCATGGATGAATTGAGGTTTTCGTTGCCCTTCATTCAAATTTTTCAGCAGTTTAAAAATCCTGACGAAGCGCCAGCTGCAGGAACGAAGCTGCGCAAAGGTTAAGTGATGCCAACGAAAGTTGATGAAAGTCCAGATTTCTTGTTTTGTTAGGGCTTTGTTGTCCTTCGTTAAGTCCTGTGTGACTGGGCTATTAGCTAAATGCTGCCTGGACTAGTGGGCAGGGTTCGCAAATGTATGGAACCAAATTTGCAGGCTAAATGGAACAAAATTGCACTCTAAATCAAACGCAACACAAATGGGACGAATAATCCATGTCATGTGACATACAAAGCACCAATCAAATGACAAGGATCCACTCAGCCGTTTTATAGTATAAAAATAATGTATGTTTGAGTTTAATGGTACGAATATTTCATGAGGTGAAATGAGTTGAGTTGAATGGCATGTTCCATCTTTTGCCCAATTAAATATTCATTCCATTGAAAGAATGGACTTCTCTGGTCCTAAGAGAATATTTAGAGCAAAATTGTGCAAATGGTGATACAAGCACCAAAGTTGGCACAAATACTCCTTAAACATTATTCTTTTGAAAAAACCGACTGGCCACTTGAATTTTCAATAGGCGGCCAGGTAGGGGTCAGTTGAAGAATTACACAGGAGTCAAAATTAAAAATGCTCAAATCATTTTGAAAACTACACCACATTATTTGTCTGATCGTAAAGATTCCAAAAAGTTATAGTCTGGACTATCTATGACCGAATGATCAGAAGTCATGGAGTAAAAACAGCAAAAATGGTGACAAAGGTCAGTGTCAGTTTGTACAGGAGTCAAAAGTTAAAGTTGCTCCAATTTTGGTAAAAAATGATGCAGATTATTGAGTTATCAGGGTTTTAAAAAGGAATAGTTTGGACCATGTATCATGCTTTATCATGTTACAGGGTAACTTATGTCACATGTTATACACTCAACAAAAATATAAACGTAACACTTTTGGTTTTGCTCCCATTTTGTATGAGATGAACTCAAAGATGTAAAACTTTTTCCACATACACAATATCACCATTTCCCTCAAATATTGTTCACAAACCAGTCTAAATCTGTGATAGTGAGCACTTCTCCTTTGCTGAGATAATCCATCCCACCTCACAGGTGTGCCATATCAAGATGCTGATTAGACACCATGATTAGTGCACAGGTGTGCCTTAGACTGTCCACAATAAAAGGCCACTCTGAAAGGTTCAGTTTTGTTTCATTGGGGGGGATACCAGTCAGTATCTGGTGTGACAACCATTTGCCTCATGCAGTGCAACACATCTCCTTCGCATAGAGTTGATCAGGTTGTCATTTGTGGCCTGTGGAATGTTGGTCCACTCCTCTTCAATGGCTGTGCGAAGTTGCTGGATATTGGCAGGAACTGGTACACGCTGTCGTATACGCCGGTCCAGAGCATCCCAAACATGCTCAATGGGTGACATGTCCGGTGTGTATGCCGGCCATGCAAGAACTGGGACATTTTCAGCTTCCAAGAATTGTGTACAGATCCTTTCAACATGGGGCCGTGCATTATCCTGCTGCAACATGAGGTGATGTTCTTGGATGTTGTCACAACAATGGGCTTCAGGATCTCATCACAGTATCTCTGTGCATTCAAAATGCCATCAATAAAATGCACCTGTGTTCTTCGTCCATAACAGACGCCTGCCCATACCATAACCCCACAGCCACCATGGGCCACTCGATCCACAACATTGACATCAGAAAACCGCTCACCCACACGACGCCACACACGCTGTCTGCCATCTGCCCTGAACAGTGTGAACCAGGATTCATCCGTGAAGAGAACACCTCTCCAACGTGCCAAATGCCAGCAAATGTGAGCATTTGCCCACTCAAGTCGGTTACGACGACGAACTGGAGTCACCTTTCAGAGTGGCCTTTTATTGTGGACAATCTAAGGCACACCTGTGCACTAATCATGGTGTCTAATCAGCATCTTGATATGACACACCTGTGAGGTGGGATGGATTATCTCAGCAAAGGAGAAGTGCTCACTATCGCAGATTTAGACTGGTTTGTGAACAATATTTGAGGGAAATGGTGATATTGTGTATGTGGAAAAACTTTTAGATTTTTGAGTTCATCTCATACAAAATGGGAGCAAAACCAAAAGTATTGCGTTTATATTTTTGTTGAGTGTAGAATCCAATGGACATTGACCTTGTTTTACCTTTACTTTGGAGACCAAACATTCAACACATCAAAACTATTCCATTTATTGATCCTATTAGCTCAACCAATAATTTGCATCACTTTTTACCAAAATTGAAGGAACTTTAACTTTTGACCCCTGTACAAACTGAAACTAACCTTTGTCACCATTTTTGCTGTTTTTACCCCATAACTCCTGATCATTTGGGCATAGATAGTCCAAACTATACCTTTTTGGAATCTTTATCATCAGACAAATAATGTGGTATAGTTTTCAAAATGATTTGAGCATTTTTAATTTTGACCCCTGTGTAATTCTTCAATTGACCCCTACCTGGCCACCTATTGAAACTCAACTGGCCAGTTGGTTTTTTCAAAAGAGTAATGTCTAAGGAGTATTTGTACCAGTTTTGGTGCTTGTATCACGTATGATTGAGTACCCTGGGAGATACTGTGGGAGGTGCTGTGGGAGTATGGAGTGAGGGGGTCCCTTCTCAGGGCCATCGAATCTCTTTCCTCACAAAACGAGAGCTGTGTTCAGGTGCTCGGCAGTAAGTCGGACTCATTTCTGGTGGAGGTCGGCCTCCACCAGAGCTGCGCCTTGTCACCAATCCTCTTTGTGGTATTCATGGACAGGATATTGAGGTGTCGTCGGGGGGAGGAGGGTTTCCAGTTTGGTGGGCTCAGGGTCTCATCACTGCTTTTTGCAGATGATGTGGTCCTGTTGGCTTTATCAGCCGGTGACCTCCAACACTCAGTGGCTCGGTTTGCAGCAGAGTGTGAAGTGGCAGGATCAGCACCTCTAAATCTGAGGCCATGGTTCTCAGCAGGAAACCAATGGATTGCCTACTCCGGATAAGGAATGCAGTCTTGCCCCAAGTGAAGGGGTTCAAGTACCTCTGGGTCTTGTTCACGAGCGAGGGGACAGTGGAGCGTGAGAATGGCTGGAGAATCAGCGCAGCAGGGGCAGTGTTGCATTCGCTCTACTGTACTGTTGTGATGAAACGGGAGCTTAGTCGCGTGACATACAAGCCATCAATCAAATGACATCGATCCACTCAGCTGTTTTGTCATTGAAATTTTGCTGAAAATATTTAATTGATGACCTTTTTATTTTATTGCTTAATCGTAACAATAATGTACTGTAATTTAAAAAAAAAATTACAATGATAGTTACAGTAAATCTGATGAATAAAAAGGGGGCAAAATTCCATGCTCCTTTTCAGCAGACATGATAACAAACCCAGATTACAATTAAACATTTCACTCTGGTTAAAAAAAAAGATTTTAATCCGTCAAGTATTTACTTAGTTTGATCGTTAAAACAGAGGTGGTGTGCAGGCAAAACACCGCAGTAAAATATGTCTCCTGGCCACTGAATAAACTAAATTATCATTAGACCTGTCAGAAAGCATGGAGTGCTTGGTTGCAAGGTACACTTGAGCATTTACCTCATTAAATGTGAAGTTTTTAAACCTATGTTTAAAAACCAAAACCCCACCCAAACAGGAACATTGCAAACTGTTAAGATGTACACCAAAGAAAAAAGAAGACAAAACACCACACAAACAGGAATGCTGCAAAATTCCCTAAATACCAATGATTAGCAAATCTGCACCTTCCTTAGCATTGTTCTGGTTTTTTGTTCTTTGTGTTTTTGATTGTTTATTTTTGTTTTTTAACCAATGAGGAAGAAGTGAAGTTTATTTTCAAACTCATGGCTGAATATTTTCATCATTTTGAAAGGACAAATTTATTTGGAACGAATATACTGAGAAATGGTTTAAACACTTTCAGGTCTGTTTGTTGCTAAAATTTGCTAAAGAAAATAACATTATGTGATGACATCATTATGTAGACATAGAAAGGTTTCTAATTAAAAACAATTACTTGCAGTGTATTAGTTTTATGCTTTTTTGTTGTTGTTAAAAGTCAGATTTGATGAGTTTTGATGCCCCACTAAAAGGTCAGGTATGTGTAGTAGATTTTCTTGAGAAAATAAATACAAACTGGGAAGGAAATATGACTATTGAACCTTTTCCAATAATCTTTAGGCATTCATTGTTTTCCTAATACATGAAAGAAGTACAGCAAGTCAATAACACATTCTTACCCTCGATGTTTGAACACAGTTCAAGGTATGCTTACTTCTCAAAACAGATTTTTACTGTTAGAATGTCCTTCAGCAAAAACAGTACTGTGTAGAATTAAAGTTATGAAGAAAACATTGAATAAAATAAACTTACACAAAAATTAAGAGTTGCACTGATGACATCCTAATTAAAACAAAGCAAAACAAAATGACTAAAATGTGACTTTCAGCCTACTACAGTTTTCCATAAATGACTAAAACTAAAACTAAACTAAAGCAGCAAATGTGCATTTATTCCAATTATTAATCCCCTTGTAAACAAAATATTCTGCCAGGGTTGCTACAATGGATGGCGCAACCAGTCTGAGTGAACCAACTCTAGCCATCTCCTGCAAGGTCCCAATAACGCAATGCTTTACTTATCTTAGTGGAAAGCAAGTGTAAGCTTCGATGAGCCCCACATGGAAGAAGAAACGCTTGATGTTCCTTGACTGGCCACTTGAGGCTGGCTTCAAAAGTGAGCAGGTTCCCATTCAAGTAGATGTTAAATAATTTGACTTTTAATACCCACACTAAAGCAAATCCTTATGAGAAATATTTCACAGTCCCCAAGAATATTTGTAAACTGAGGTTAGCCTATTAGTTTAGCTGGTTCAGACTCAAAGATGTGTCCGGGCTCCTTTCATTGCACACTGAGTCACCCATGCTCTACCTTTTTATTGACTATAAGGTTGTTGTGATGTAGCAGAGTCTGCTCTGCCACCATGGAGATGCCCAGATATGGGCTTCATATTGTTGTTCCTGTTCTCTATAGAAAAGCCAACATCAAGAAGGTTTTGCCCAGAATGTATACAGTCTATGTGGAAGGTTGTGAAACTTTTTAGGGTTGTCTCACCTTCCCAGGCCAGGCCCTTCTTTCTGCAGTCTCTTCAAAGGTGCCTTGGATCTCCAACTCGTTAACCTACTGTTACGACCGGGCCAATTTTTCCTCCAGTTGCCTTGAGTATGTCTCTCATCTCAGTCTCATTGATTCAGGCTGCCACTTCAGCTGGACTCCTCTTGGGCTTCACCAAGCTCAGATACATCTAATCAGGTCCACCTTCCTCATCCTGGCATGTGGGTTGTTGTTGTTGTGTGTCATTTGTCATGTCCATAATGCTTGTCCTCTGCACGTTTGCAGTATGTATCATCTGGTTAATTGCACTTTTGCACATGAAGCAGCTCTGCTGCAGGTGCAGAGAATTCTGCCAGATGGGGCCACTCGTGTGGTTTGTCACAAACCGTCTAGTTGCAGCCCAACAGAAATATTACAATATGCATAAGGGAGCATACAACCTAAATTTTATCACTTATATTTCAAAAACCATATAAATAAATCCTTCATATTCAAAGCTCTGCTGTTTTCCTGCGGCTGCATGTTGGATGGACTTTCTGAACATGACTATGAAAGAATGCAAATATCTTCTTGAAATTTGATGTACATTTAGATGTGGCAGATATCTTGGATAAGTGGAAAATAAATGTTCATCATAAATATTTGTGCACTCTGTTTAATTCACTTTGTAACCACATTAACTAATAATGAATAGTCACTGAAGACCAATTGCTGTTTCTAGAATGTGTCTAGTTTTTGTTTAAGTGCCTGAGGTTTTATGAAATTGCATTTTACACTTTGAACTGTCAGAGCACTTGGCAAAGTGATTTTGGGGAACCTTTATAATACTACAGTATAATGCTGCCTAATGCTAAAACCTACAGAAACTTATTATGAAAAATGTAAAATTACATTATTTAGGTTCTTGTATTGGGCCAATCATTCATGGTTTTACTGCTATAGTTTATTGTACAAGGATTGTTTTAATATATATTTGTGTTTTTAATCTCATGCTTGAGTGGCTTCAAATGTGTTTGAGTCATCAAATGAGGAGAATGAGGAGTTCTTGCTAGAGGCTCTTGCTTGCCTCTACTGGTGGTTGGCTCTCACTGCGGTATTGTATCACTTCCTGTTCCGGAGCACAGCGGTGTTTTGCTGCATCTGTTAGCTGTTTAATCTGCGCAGTTATATTGATCTAGTTACCTAGATAACGATTTGTTTCACAGTGTAATCTTCACGTGCTTTAACTAAAGCACTCCCTCTGCTGAATCACCTCTAAATTATTTACACATTATTCACTTTGTGTGTTTTTAGGAATCCGCTAGCTTAGCGCAGCTACTAGCTCTTAGCCGGTTTAGCATGGCGGCTTCTCCTGTCTCTCCTGCACTTTTCTGCTCTGGGTGTGAAATGTTTAGTTATTCCTCGGCCTCCTTTAGCAGTAATGGTACTTGTAATAAGTGTAGCTTATTCGTAGCTTTGGAGGCCAGGCTGGGCGAATTGGAGACTCGGCTCCGCACCGTGGAAAATTCTACAGCTAGCCAGGCCCCTGTAGTCGGTGCGGACCAAGGTAGCTTAGCCGCCGTTAGTTTCCCTCTGGCAGATCCCGAGCAGCCGGGAAAGCAGGCCGACTGGGTGACTGTGAAGCGTAGTTCTAAACATAAGCCCCGTGTACACCGCCAACCCGTTCACAATTCTAACCGTTTTTCCCCATTCGACGACACACCCGCCGAGGATCAAACTCTGGTTATTGGCGACTCTGTTTTGCGAAATGTGAAGTTAGCGACACCAGCAACCATAGTCAATTGTCTTCCGGGGGCCAGAGCAGGCGACATTGAAGGAAATTTGAAACTGCTGGCTAAGGCTAAGCGTAAATTTGGTAAGATTGTAATTCACGTCGGCAGTAATGACACCCGGTTACGCCAATCGGAGGTCACTAAAATTAACATTGAATCATGTGTAACTTTGCAAAAACAATGTCGGACTTTGTAGTTTTCTCTGGGCCCCTCCCCAATCGGACCGGGAGTGACATGTTTAGCCGCATGTTCTCCTTGAATTGCTGGCTGTCTGAGTGGTGTCCAAAAAATGAGGTGGGCTTCATAGATAATTGGCAAAGCTTCTGGGGAAAACCTGGTCTTGTTAGGAGAGACGGCATCCATCCCACTTTGGATGGAGCAGCTCTCATTTCTAGAAATCTGGCCAGTTTTCTTAAATCCTCCAAACCGTGACTATCCAGGGTTGGGACCAGGAAGCAGAGTTGTAGTCTTACACACCTCTCTGCAGCTTCTCTCCCCCTGCCATCCCCTCATTACCCCATCCCCGTAGAGACGGTGCCTGCTCCCAGACCACCAATAACCAGCAAAAATCTATTTAAGCATAAAAATTCAAAAAGAAAAAATAATATAGCACCTTCAACTGCACCACAGACTAAAACAGTTAAATGTGGTCTATTAAACATTAGGTCTCTCTCTTCTAAGTCCCTGTTAGTAAATGATATAATAATTGATCAACATATTGATTTATTCTGCCTTACAGAAACCTGGTTACAGCAGGATGAATATGTTGGTTTAAATGAGTCAACACCCCCGAGTCACACTAACTGCCAGAATGCTCGTAGCACGGGCTGAGGCGGAGGATTAGCAGCAATCTTCCATTCCAGCTTATTAATTAATCAAAAACCCAGACAGAGCTTTAATTCATTTGAAAGCTTGACTCTTAGTCTTGTCCATCCAAATTGGAAGTCCCAAAAACCAGTTTTATTTGTTATTATCTATCGTCCACCTGGTCGTTACTGTGAGATTCTCTGTGAATTTTCAGACCTTTTGTCTGACTTAGTGCTTAGCTCAGATAAGATAATTATAGTGGGCGATTTTAACATCCACACAGATGCTGAGAATGACAGCCTCAACACTGCATTTAATCTATTATTAGACTCAATTGGCTTTGCTCAAAATGTAAATGAGTCCACCCACCACTTTAATCATATCTTAGATCTTGTTCTGACTTATGGTATGGAAATTGAAGACTTAAGAGTATTCCCTGAAAACTCCCTTCTGTCTGATCATTTCTTAATAACATTTACATTTACTCTGATGGACTACCCAGCAGTGGGGAATAAGTTTCATTACACTAGAAGTCTTTCAGAAAGTGCTGTAACTAGGTTTAAGGATATGATTCCTTCTTTATGTTCTCTAATGCCATATACCAACACAGTGCAGAGTAGCTACCTAAACTCTGTAAGTGAAATAGAGTATCTCGTCAATAGTTTTACATCCTCATTGAAGACAACTTTGGATGCTGTAGCTCCTCTGAAAAAGAGAGCTTTAACTCAGAAGTGCCTGACTCCGTGGTATAACTCACAAACTCGCAGCTTAAAGCAGATAACCCGTAAGTTGGAGAGGAAATGGCGTCTCACTAATTTAGAAGATCTTCACTTAGCCTGGAAAAAGTCTGTTGCTCTATAAAAAAAAAGCCCTCCGTAAAGCTAGGACATCTTACTACTCATCACTAATTGAAGAAAATAAGAACAACCCCAGGTTTCTTTTCAGCACTGTAGCCAGGCTGACAGAGTCAGAGCTCTATTGAGCCGAGTATTCCTTTAACTAGTAATGACTTCATGACTTTCTTTGCTAATAAAATTTTAACTATTAGAGAAAAAATTACTCATAACCATCCCAAAGACGTATCGTTATCTTTGGCTGCTTTCAGTGATGCCGGTATTTGGTTAGACTCTTTCTCTCAGATTGTTTGCATTAGTTACTTCATCCAAACCATCAACATGTCTATTAGACCCCATTCCTACCAGGCTGCTCAAGGAAGCCCTACCATTATTTAATGCTTCGATCTTAAATATGATCAATCTATCTTTATTAGTTGGCTATGTACCACAGGCTTTTAAGGTGGCAGTAATTAAACCATTACTTAAAAAGCCATCACTTGACCCAGCTATCTTAGCTAATTATAGGCCAATCTCCAACCTTCCTTTTCTCTCAAAAATTCTTGAAAGGGTAGTTGTAAAACAGCTAACTGATCATCTGCAGAGGAATGGTCTATTTGAAGAGTTTCAGTCAGGTTTTAGAATTCATCATAGTACAGAAACAGCATTAGTGAAGGTTACAAATGATCTTCTTATGGCCTCAGACAGTGGACTCATCTCTGTGCTTGTTCTGTTAGACCTCAGTGCTGCTTTTGATACTGTTGACCATAAAATTTTATTACAGAGATTAGAGCATGCCATAGGTATTAAAGGCACTGCACTGTGGTGGTTTGAATCATATTTATCTAATAGGTTACAATTTGTACATGTTATTGTACTTGGCCCCACAAATCTTAGAAACATGGTGTCTAACCAGATCCTTACTCTGGATGGCATTACCCTGACCTCTAGTAATACTGTGAGAAATCTTGGAGTCATTTTTGATCAGGATATGTCATTCAAAGCGCATATTAAACAAATATGTAGGACTGCTTTTTTGCATTTACGCAATATCTCTAAAATTAGAAAGGTCTTGTCTCAGAGTGATGCTGAAAAACTAATTCATGCATTTATTTCCTCTAGGCTGGACTATTGTAATTCATTATTATCAGGTTGTCCTAAAACTTCCCTGAAAAGCCTTCAGTTAATTCAAAATGCTGCAGCTAGAGTACTAACGGGGACTAGAAGGAGAGAGCATATCTCACCCATATTGGCCTCTCTTCATTGGCTTCCTGTTAATTCTAGAATAGAATTTAAAATTCTTCTTCTTACTTATAAGGTTTTGAATAATCAGGTCCCATCTTATCTTAGGGACCTCATAGTACCATATCACCCCAATAGAGTGCTTCGCTCTCAGACTGCAGGCTTACTTGTAGTTCCTAGGGTTTGTAAGAGTAGAATGGGAGGCAGAGCCTTCAGCTTTCAGGCTCCTCTCCTGTGGAACCACCTCCCAATTCAGATGAGGGAGACAGACACCCTCTCTACTTTTAAGATTAGGCTTAAAACTTTACTTTTTGCTAAAGCTTATAGTTAGGGCTGGATCAGGTGACCCTGAACCATCCCTTAGTTATGCTGCTATAAACTTAGACTGCTGGGGGGTTCCCATGATGCACTGAGTGTTTCTTTCTCTTTTTGCTCTGTATGCACCACTCTGCATTTAATCATTAGTGATTGATCTCTGCTCCCCTCCACAGCATGTCTTTTTCCTGGTTCTCTCCCTCAGCCCCAACTAGTCCCAGCAGAAGACTGCCCCTCCCTGAGCCTGGTTCTGCTGGAGGTTTCTTCCTGTTAAAAGGGAGTTTTTCCTTCCCACTGTCGCCAAGTGCTTGCTCACAGGGGGTCGTTTTGACCGTTGGGGTTTTTACGTAATTGTTGTATGGCCTTGCCTTACAATATAAAGCGCCTTGGGGCAACTGTTTGTTGTGATTTGGCGCTATATAAATAAAATTGAAGAAGATGAAGAAGTCATCGTGTTCTAATTAATCCACACAACTGTTTTGAGGCAGCTTGCTAACTCATCCTTCTCTATTAAAGGATTTGTTCTCGTTAGCTTCTGATTTGTATTCTCTAGTGATGCATTGTCAAGTTAAATGTCTTTTTTTTTTTCTTTTGTATTCTAAAATGAAGCTTGGCTGGCTCACACCTTTGTAGGATACAGTCGATTTTTAACACTGTAACACATTATTTCTGCTAATAATTTATGGGGAGGTGGGGTGTAACACAAAACATAAAGGTGACAAACCGATGACAAAACAAAAGCGGCAAACACACCAATGATTACAGTAAAATAAAAACATTGAATGTCGATTAGAGGAGGAGGTAATCATGATTGTAATAGTGGTCCAGTCACTGGAGTGCACATTCAGTGAGAGGACAGGTGACACCGCCTAGAGGCCAGAAGTAATCACAGAGAACTTGTATATACGGTTCTCTCTCATTTAATGCAGCAGATGGCTGTAAGATTTCTTTGGTTGATGATGCAAACACCAACTTTGGGACCAATACATCTCAGAAGTCCTTTTCTTCAAAAGACCTGTCAGCCACATGAAATTTTAAAAAGGCCTATTTGTGCAAATAAAACACATTGACAAGCAAATGTGGGTGATTATGGAACAAAATCATGAAATGTAATGCTGCTAAACACAAATGTAATATTTTAACATATAATTTGAATCCTCTTCATTTTTCAAAGTGCTTTTCTGCACTGAGCCTATTTTATACTGTAGTACGTTGACAAACGCACATTTACACAAAACATGGTTACATTGGAGACAGACATAAGTCGATCCATGTAATTTTATTTTCTTGACACTGCATGATATTAAATGAGTCCTAGAAGTATATCAAAATTGCAGATCATTAGAAATTTGATGACCTTATATCTATTGTAAGCACTGACTACATCACTGTATGGTACATAAAGTCTAGACTCACATTTGTAGCTTCGTCCAAAGGACACGGCTGGCTTAAAAATAAATATTTAAATAATAGTAAAATATTTAATTGGTACAACATTGAAATGAAAATACATATTGCTGAAAACATTTCTGAAAATTTAAGTGGCTAACAGCGTTTTTGCAACAAGTAGGCTAAGAAGTGCCTTTGTGCTAAATTTGGTGCTTGTATCACAAAATAAAGAATTCTTATAATAGACTCTGTGTGCAAAACACTGGGCCCAAAGCAAAACCAATACAACAAATCAGTCCTTAAGCAAAATCATGTGTTATTGTCTAATTTAACTTGTAAATGTATAACACGCAGTGATGGCTTGGTGGCCACCTGACCGGCTTTGAAAATGAAAATGAAAGAAAGTGACATTCATTTCAAGTTACATATACACGTAGCTTCAGTCACACTTACTGCCAGTTTCCATCACACCTGTGCTAAGAAGATTCACTGCAATAAGCCCAGACATGTCCAGGTGGCAGACAAGTCCTATATATGGTATATTACAGTAAGCATATGCCCCTCCTTTGTCGATTGATGGGGTGCATCAAAGTTAGCCATATTTAGACAGACTTGAGTGATACAGGGTACCTGCCTATGCTGTTGCCAAACCTAGGAGTAGTATGGAGATTAAAGATGAACTCTGCATAGATGAATCAGGCAGATTTGTATTCAAACTCATCAAAATAATTTACTGAAGATTTCATGAACTCTAATCAAGGTTATGCTCATGAAGGAAAGCATCTGGTGAAGTATTTTGTTGCATTGACAAGCTGTAGACTCTTGAACTATGTTGTCACTTGATTCAAGATTGCTTCTCACACTTGTTTCACTCCATTTTCAAGTTGGAGTTCCTCAGAGGCGTTTGGAGAATGTTACTGAAAAGCTCAAACTTGGAATGATTGGCACGTGAACATTATTGGTCTTTGCTTTAATTTTCTGCCCTTAAAGATGTCAGTCTAACAGTTTATATTGTTTACATTAATCATCAACAACTTTAAAATATTATCTCTGTGTTTGGACTCGTATGTGAGTTATCTGTAATTAAGGCTTGAGTAAGATAAACCATCTGAAGGGTTTATCTTCTCTTGGTCCCTCTGTGAATGTCGGGCAGGTCCTGACATCATTCTCGTGTGCCCAAATAATCAGTCAGCTGGACGCGGTTCTGACTCTGCAGATGCCTATAATTTCCTACTGCACAACAGAACATTGGCTATGCTCTTTCGTTACCTTTTGTGCTGTCTCTTTTGTCAAACAGACAATTGGTTTGTATTGATTTCCTAAGCATCATTCCCAGATGATTCATCCACTTGTTCTGGGAGTATGGCTCTGCTTTTTCTTCTCTACTTTAGTTGACGTTTTCAAGATGTAAGGTCCTGACTAGTCCTTGAGGCTCACACATAGGAACTCATGATGATAGCAGGTCAGAAAGACGTATAGCGGGTCCTTTCTTCCAAAGGAATAACAACATCTTTAGTAAGGCCAAGGCTGGCAAGAGGTGTGCTGTGGCGCCCCTGAGGAGCGTTTGGCCTCGCTCAACTGTTTTGTAAGCGTTTGACAGGTGAAATAGTGTGGGAACTGCAGGGAGTGTTGCTTTAAAATGCTTTTTGTTGCTCTTGTCGGGGATGTGAAGGTGCCTGGTGAATGCTCAATAGCTCTGTAGGAGTCGCTGGTGAATGGTTGAGTACTGGGTGGGTGGGGGGGTGGTATGGCTACCCACATGAGCCGTGAGGATTGTTGCGGAGTCTGTGTGGAAACTGTCTGCATTTTATTCTACCAACAGCAAGACTCCCACAGCGCAGCAGTTTTTGTCATTCTACTGATCAATACCCTAAAAAAATAATTTAAAAAATCCCTGTGGATACATTTGTCAAAAAAACTTTAATAGAAAGTAAGTTTGAAATTGTTTATATATATTACGTTATTTCAAATAAGCCTTTTGATAGTTTTATGATTGTTCTTTTTTCCGTTTTGCACTGTTGGTTGCACAGGATCAATTTTGGATATTGTGAACTACTTTGAGTTTTGTTAAATTGAATAATGACTCGATTGTATAGAATAAAGAGGAATTCAGCTTATTTATATCGTGTCAAATCACAACATAAGTAAGCACAAGGTACTTCACAGGGGTAAGGTTGGATCTTACTCCTGTGAAGAATAATCCAAGGGTACAGATTTCAGTGCAAACAGTATCCAGTCCCAAATTGGCCCATTTTATAATATTGTGCTTTCAAAAATTTATTCTCTTCTATTTGTACATTTTCTAGAAAAATAAAAATATCTGACAACCTGAGTCCAATCTTATCATGAACATTTGTTTCATGAGGAATGGATTACTCCTGTTAAATACACATCCAATGAACAAGAATGGACAAGAATACAAGGACCATGACTGAGTTAATGAAGTTGATGATGGAGAACTAATCAGTGAGTCACCGTGCTGTCTATGATGGCTCAGTGGTTAGCACTCTTGCTTTACAGCAAGACGGCCTAAGGTTTGATTCCACCAATGCAAAGTTCCTTTGTGTGGAGTTTGCACGTTCACCCCATGTCTGCATGGCTCATTGGGGTGTCCTCTTTTCTCTACCCCTAACTGGATTTAGTCCCTGGCACCAGAACGTGGCTACCCACTGCTCCTAGTGGTTGGATTGTGTCTAACTGTATTTAGGATGTATGTATCATCTGTGTGAAATGATAATAAAGGCCTTTCTTTCTTTTAGAATAGGGGTAAGTAGAACTGCCACAATAACAAATTGTGATGGAAGACGTATTGCCTCAGAAAATATCATAAGCGAAAAAATCACAGTATTATCAGTGACTCATTTTCAGACATAGATACAGTAATGCAGCATAAAAATGCAAGCACATGGTTTCAAAAAGCAATGCCTTTTTTGTTTTTTTTGAGTCAACGCAAATGTGGGTTGGTATGCTTTGGGTTTTAGGTTCATATTTTAGAAGAAATGTGAAAGTTAACCAATTCAGTTTATTCTTCCAAACCTTCTGGCTGGAATTATGTGGTCGCCTCACTTTGACTGGCTGGGTGACTTTAGCTGGGAGCAGATGAATCGTTTCCATCTCACCCTGTCCTCTGTATCTTCCTCTGTCACACCAACCACCTGCATGTCCTCCCTCAGCACATCCATGAACCTCCTCTTTGGCCTCCCTCTTCTCCTGCCTGGTGGCTCCATCCTCAGCATCCTTCTCCCTATACAAGGTCTGTGATAAAAGTAACGGACCTTATTATTTTTTTCAAAAACCATATGGATTTGAATCACGTGTGATTACATCAGACATACTTGAACCCTCGTGGGCATGCAAGAGTTTTTTCACGCTTGTCGGCTACGTCATTCGCCTGTGGGCAGTCTTTGAGGAGTCGCCCACCCTCTCGTCGTTTTTTCATTGTTTAGGAATGGCTCAGAGACTGCTGCTTTGTTTGATCAAAATTTTTTCAAAAACTGTAAGGCACAACTGAGTGGACACCATTCGATAAATTCAGCTGCTTTTCTGTAAAAATTTTAACGGCTGATGAGAGATTTTGGTCTGGTAGTGTCGCTTTAAGGACGGCCCACGGCGCCTGACGGCAATCTGCGCTCCGAGGAGGCAGCGTCTCGCCGTTTCAAGTTGAAAACTTCCACATTTCAGGCTCTGTTGACCCAGTAAGTCGTCAGAAAACAGAACTTTCAGAAGAAGTCGGCATGAGGAGTTGAGGACATTCCATTGTTAACGGACATTTTGCAATGAAAGAACGTGCGGGCAGAGTCGCATGTCGGGCCGGACCCGACCGCGGGGGGTCGTGACAGGAAAAACACCTCCGTTGGAAACCTTAATGGGCAAGTTGGAACATGCCCAAGCTGTTAAACAATTTCTCAGTTACTCACTTTTTGAAAGCCATCAAAAGCCACCTGAATTTTGCAAATGGTTTTCAACACGGAGGTGTTTTTCCTGTCGCGGCGCACACAGATTCGCAGAGTCGTCACGGAAATGACTTGGCGAATTTGTGCGCACGTCTTTCATTAAAAAATGTCCTTAAACAGTGGAATGTCCGCATAAAGTCCTCATGCCGGCCTCTTCTGAATCTTCTGTGTTCTCTCACGACGTCCTGGGTGAATTAAGCCTTAAATTAGAATGTTTTCAGGTCGAAACAGGCCGACGACGGCGCCTGGAAGCGCTGCGCGATGTCCAGCTCCGTGGGAAGTCCTTACAGCGACAGAAACACCCCATAATCTCTCATCAGCCGTTAAACCTTTCACCGAAAACCAGCTTAATTTCTCGAATAGTGTCCACTCGGATATCCCTCTCAGGTCCAGAAAAAATGTTGATAAAGCAACGCGCGCCGTCCGCAGCGGTTATTCAGACAAAGAGATTCCGACGGGTGGGGTGGAGCACTCCTCACTCAAGGCCTGCCCACAGGCGAATGACGTCACCGACACGCGTGAAAAAACTTGTGCATGCGCACGAGGGTTCAAGCTTGTCTGACGTAAAAACATATGAATCAAATCCATTTATTTTTTAAAAAAATAAAAAGGACCACTTTTTTCATCACAGACCTCGTATACCCTGGGTCCCTCCTCTGCACATGTCCAGACCATCTCAATCTTGCCTCTCTGACTTTGTCCCCAAACCGTCCCACCTGAGCTGTCCCTCTATGTTCATTCCTAATCTTGTCCATTTTCATCACTCCCAAAGAGAATCTCAACATCTTCAGCTCTGCCACCTCCAGCTCTGCCTCCTGTCTTTTTGTTAGTGCCACCGTCTCTAAGCCGTACAACATAGCTGGTCTCACTACTGTCTTGTATACTTGCCCTTCACTCTTGCTGATATTCTTCGGTCACAAATCACTCCTGTCACCTTTCTCCACCCACTCCACCCTGCCTGCACTCTCTTCTTAACCTCTTTACCACACTCTACGTTACTTTGAACAGTTGAGCCCAAATATTTAAACTCATCTACTTTCACCACTTCTACTCGTAACTGCACTATTCCACTGGGCTCCCTCTCATTCACACACATGTACTCAGGCTTGCTTCTACTGACTTTCATTCCCCTTCTCTCCAAAGCATATCACCACCTCTCCAGACTAGACTCAACTTGCTCTCTACTCTCACTACAGATCACAATGTCATCTGCAAACATCATAGTCCATGGGGACTCCTGTCTGATCTCATCCGTCAACCTGTCCATCACCACTGCAAACAAGAAAGGACACAGAGCTGATCATTGGTGTAATCCCACCTCCACCTTGAATGAGTCTGTCATTCTGACTGCGCATCTCACCGCTGTCGCACTATTTTGTACATGTCCTGCACTACCCTAACATACTTCTCTGCCACTCCAGACTTCCTCATACAATACCACAACTCTTCTCTTGGCACCATATCATAAGCTTTTTCTAAGTCCACAAACACACAATGTAACTCTTTCTGTCCTTCTCTGTACTTTTCCAACAGTATTCTCAGAGCAAACATTACATCTGTAGTGCTCTTTCTTGACATGAAACCATATTGCTGCTCACAGATCTTCACCTGTTTTCTAAGCCTAGCTTCTACTACTCTTTCCCATAACTTCATGCTGTGGCTGATCAGCTTTATGCCTCTGTAGTTACTGCAGCTCTGCACATCACCCTTGTTCTTGAAAATAGGAACCAGCACACTTTGTCTCCACTCCTCAGGCATCCTCTCACTTTCCAAGATTTTATTAAACTATCTGGTTAGAAACTCTACTGCCATCTCTTCTAAACATTTCCATGCCTCCACTGGAATGTCATCTGGACCAACTGCCTTTCCACTCTTCATCCTCTTCATAGCAGCCCTCACTTCTTCCTTACTAATCTCTTGTACTTCCTGATTTACTCTCACCACATCATCCAGCCTTTTCTCTTGCTCATTTTCTTTATTCATCAGCTATTCGAAATATTGTCTCCACCTTCTCAGCACACACTCCTCACTTGTCAGCACGTTACCATGTGTCTTTTACCACCCTAACCTGCTGTACATCCTTTCCAGCTTTGTCCCTTTGTCTGGCCAATCGGTAAGAAGAGGTATAAACAGTATATAGTCATAATTTGCATGAATTAAAAAAAAAAATAAGTGTCTTCTACTGGTCAGTAGAAGACAGACTTTTGTTGTTGTTGTTGTTGTTGTGTTTTTTTTTTTGGGGGGGGGGGGGTTTGCAAAAACCTTAATGTCTGGTTAGCACCCCTTATCATTATTCTAAACCCCACACTGATGTGAGGAAACTATGAAAAGAAAAATATGAAGAATGGTATCCACACGTCAGTAATTGCTTGCGGATTTGTCAGACTGACAGGTGCATTAGTTTCACTGGATTCTCTGGCATTAGGCGTTAGGAGATATCTATGCCCTGCCTAGGCTGAGGTCACACCAACTCTGTATTTGTCAATTGTGGCTTGCTCAAAAATGTGTTGCTATACTGTTAATTTTGTCATCTCTTTTATAATTTAGTCTTACTCTTTTGTCAAATGTCCTATTTAATTTTAGTCATTCACATACTGTTTTAATCATGTTTCAGTCAACTAAAAGTCTGTTCATTTTAGTCAAAAAAAAAAAAAAAAAAAACTAAATGTATTATAGTCTCGTTTCAGTCTAGACATTTTACTTTTTTTGATTAAAAAAAAAAAGACTATTTCTAATTACCGTTTCCATCAACATAGCGTTTTGAATGTTGTCATTATCTGACAAAATACACTTGTTTAATGATTGAAGACTTGTTTTTTTTCCCCCCAGTATTTTAAATCCATGATGCTTCCCGTCAGATACAATTAGACATTTGCTTTTCGTGTAAATCCACAGCGCTGTAGGGGTGCAGGTTTTTTGTAATGAAACATTTGTTGGATCTAGTTATTGTATTTGCACTCTCAGAATTGGCTGGAAATTTATTAAAATGAAGCAGAATAAAATAAAATAAATAATTCAAGGCTTGTAATGTTTTTACCTATTGTAAGAACCACAACTTGAGCCAATTTCATTTAAATATGACACTTCACATTTCGTTATTACCTCCGCCAAGGGGGTTATGTTTTTGGTCGCGTTTGTTTGTTTGTCTGTCTGTCAGCAGGATAACTCAAAAAGTTTTGAACGGATTTTGATGAAATTTTGTGGAGTGGTTGGAAATGACAAGAGGAACAAGTGATTAAATTTTAGTGGTGATCCAAATCACAATCCGGATCCCGATGCTAATGCGTTAGCATGTCTATGGCATTTTCAATGTTAAAAGTTAACATTAAGCAGTTGCAGCTGTCATCACGTTCGGGTGCATTTGTTTTCAAATTGTAATATTTCTTAAATTTATTTTTGTTTATATATTAATAATCTAATGATTATTATATACAATTTTAGAGAAAGACAAAAAGAAATAGAGCACTGTGCCAAGGAGGGAATCTCTTTAGAGAGGGAGGGAATCTCCTTGTTTAGAGAAGTGTTTCATAAATGTTAAAAAATTCATATATTTGCAGTTTAGTTGAATAATAAATTGAATTTTGTCTCATCTGTTTTTGTCTATAAGCACATGCAATAACAACATCAGTGCTCAGATGACAGTAGCTTCTGGGAAAGGTGCAAGTTGCAATAAACTGTGATGCCAAGCGCTAAGGATACATGCTATCCAGTCTCAGCAGATGAAACTTTTTTTTACTACTGAGCAAACATCATTGTTAGACTTTTTTAGGTTCAATGATTCCACGGCGTGTAGATGTTATGGCGTCAGTGACCCCATGGCCTTGGCGGAGGTTTGCACTCTGAGTGCTTCTAGTCTTTTTATATTTCATGTCAGTTGTTATATATTAGTCATAATTGATGTTAAAATCAAATTGATATTGGATGGATGTAGCATTTGCTGCTGTAGTCAAAAATCTACAGACAGCATCTATAATCTGAGCCTCAGAGAGCTGATCGGACACTTTAACACCGTGAGACAGAGTGCAAATGTCAACCTGTTTTTCCTCATTAAATGTTTGTCATTGGCGTCTTGGATTTACTTTGCGGCACATTTATTTTTTCACTAATCTGCCAATGTGTATTGTAATTTAGTGCAGTTGTCTTCTTAAATGCGCAGTTATTAAACACAAACGTTTTGGCTTTTGGGTTCTGAGTTGGTAAGAAAAATGTTAAGTTTCTGACCGCTGGTGTCTGCTCTAGTGGTGTTTACAGTTCTATGCACAAACACACAGCAGGATGACACCTTCTGCAGACAGGAGACAAAGGACAAAACAGACATTTTAAAAAACAATTTTTGAATGCGGGGATGTCGTGTACACTCTCAAATGCGCCCGCGGTACAGTTTATATGTACCGCATCCAGCCTTGATGATTTTGCAAGAACTCTGCTGAATAAGACACATTTTGGAAACATTTTCAAAGCGTAAGAGCTTGTTGATGAAAACAGAGAGATTATCAGTTTTTATTTTGTGCAAAACATTTTAGTTTCATCTTTTTTTCGTCAGCAACAATACATGTTAATTTCATCTTAGTGTTTTAGAATACTGACGTATTGTCATCGTCTTGTTTTCATCATGAAAAAAATGATCGATGACAAAGACATCTCGTCTCGTCTGACAAAATTAAGGCAAGTTGCTGTTTGTGCAGCAGGTCACCTTGTGTCATACCAGACTGTTTGATGTCTGAGAAGTCTTTAGAATGATTGTACACACCACTTGTCCATCGTGCTTTTATCACCATTTAGAACTTGTAGCAGGTAATCAGTGTGAGACAAAGAAGTGCCTTCACCTCCTGTGTATTAAAACTGAATAGAAAACCACTGAAGCTCCCCTATAATTGCAGTTTTACTCACAGTTGTAGTACATTTTCAGTTGGACTTATCCATACATCACCCAGTCTGGCTTTTGTTCCATCGTGCACCTGTTAGTAACTGCAGTGGCATAAAGTTCTCTTGCTATAGGAGTTTCATTGTTTTACAATGTCACCTTCCAGCTATTGTTGAAGGCTCATATTGAGTATGTTAAATCAGCTGCAGCAGTACTTTTATCCATGATAAATATGCCATTAATCATATCATAATAATCACTTTAATCACTTTATTCATCCACACTCTGTGGGGTTTAAGCCCCTTAGGGCAGTAATGATCCACCAGTGCCTTTTGTGAATTTGTGAGGTGCAGATGGAAAGATGGATGGGGTTAGGCATAGAAACTGTATGTCACCCATGTTTTGATAATTTGAGCAATGGGAGGGCAGTTAAGGTCCTGAGAACCCAGAAAAATGTGGGTCACAACATGCTCCCCTTCTCCTCAATTCAGTTTGTGTCTTAGCATTTACCAAAAAATTAGACGAGAACGGTTGATCCAAAGACCAATCAAAGAGTCTAGGGTAAAAGAGCAGGAAATGGAAGATGGAAAACTATTTATGCTGAAGCAAATGACAGTTGAGAGACAATATTGCACAGATAAAGGAATGTGGGTTTTGCAGGAATAGCTTGTGGTTGCTTCTCGAAATGGAGAAAGTGAAGGCAGAGAGCAAAGCAATGAGGGATTTTTCAGAGCCAGCGCCTGGTGAGGGCCATTGTTCATCCTTCCCTTTTGAGCTGAAGGAGACAGAGTTTCACACGCCACTTGCAAGCATCCTGCTGGGCAGCCTTGGAAGGGGGCTATTGCTGCCGGTAAAGAAGGACCAACCATAGGGATAAATTACTCTGAATGGAGGGGTCTGTTTGCTGTTTTCTACTTCTGAAAGAACCCAGAAAAGGAAAGAATTCAACTCCAACCACAGGTTGTCCGCTTGGGTTCTGGAAAGACTGTGCTTTCCAAGTCCCATCCCTCCACCATCCTCCAAACTCTCCACTCCCACATCTTCCGGAATGCTCCAGGGTCTGCTGTCCGAAGAGCATAAGGGTATGTGTGTGTGTGTGTGTGTGTGTGTGTGTGTGTGTGTGTGTGTGTGTGTGTGTGTGTGTGTGTGTGTGTGTGTGTGTGTGTGTGTGTGTGTGTGTGTGTGTGTGTGTGTGTGTGTGTGTGTGTGGTCTCTATATTCTATAACTGTTGATGGAACTTGCCATGAGAGCTACTCTTCACTTTACACCTGCAGTCTGTTTTACACTACTTCCAAATTTCTAGCTTCTTCTCACTATCTTCTGCTTTCTGTACTAGTGTTACTCTAGGTAAAGTCAGTACAGTTATATGAACACTAACCAAACTGAATAATCTATACCACCATCTGTGCATTCCTGTTTAATATTATTTATTGCTATATAATGATATTATATAGCAATAAATAATATTCTAGCATATTTGCACCACTGAATATCCTAAACTGGGTACTAAACAGGTAAATTGGCATCTAAAAGATTATTTTTTTAATTGGAAAAATGTATATGAACATGAACACATTATTTTCTTAGAACTGATCAGAATTTATGATGCAGAAAGCCTTTTCCAGGTCATTACTCCACCATTAAATGCTGCATATCTGCTGTTGAAATGCTGGTTATTTCAAATAAAGAAAATATGATTAGGCACTTTATTAATTTCCAGGGAATACCTTGCTCATTAAATAATCATCAAAATTTAATTAACTTTTATCTTTAGCTCTGATTTTGTACACCACTTTTATATTATCATGAATAATTCAGTGTAAAATCAGTCCAAACAATCACCAGGAAAACATTGTGTTTTCCTTCCTTATAAACCTCACATCAGCTGTATGTGAGGTTTATAAGAAGGAAACGCTGCATTTTGCTGTTGTTGACCTTTTCTTAAATTCTCAAGTGAGCCATGCATTAATCTGTGGTGGTGAATTACTCGCAGTTATAGTTGTCATCAATGCAAAATATTTAGGTGACATTATCAGATCTTATGGCCGAACAAAATATGGACATGTGTTGTTAGAGATGTTTAAAGGCACACTAATGCTGAATATGTGACCCGAGCTCCACTGAGTTTGCTGACTTGCACTGACATTTTTGTTTGCTGTTCATGACGTTGGAGGTGAAGAGACAAAGCGGGGTACTGACCAAAAAAATCATCAGTAATTCTGAAAAAAACCTCTGAGAACTTTTAGTTGTCAGCCACCGTGTTAGTGTCGTCGCTGATGGGAACGTGCGTCTTTTGTTAATTTGTCCTCTTAAACGCAATGTCTGTTGCCTTCAACTGTCAGTGTGTGCACATGCGTAGTGGGAGTGCACCACAGAGTTACATATATGAAAGCTAGAGGACAGACTCACCTCTGGCTGTATGTCTGTGTCTCCGACTGAACGGCCCCCCCTAAAAATCAGTCCCCCTGATGACGCGGTTCACAGATTAACACCTCGTTTGTGCTTCAAACTGCACACCACTCATCTGTCTCAGCGACATATATCTGAAGCTTCAGTACAACAATCATTTCCACATAAATTCAGCATTATTTCATCATAAAAGGCAGCACGAGCGATCAGAGCTGCTAGCTGATGTGTTCACTGCACGCCTGACATTTCAAAGTGTCATGGAATTTTGCCTCGTTTCTGCTTAAAACTGATTTTAGAATGATTTAAGAGGTTTTACCTTTATTATCTGATGGTTAATAATCCCATTAATTCATTTGATTGCCCTGGGTGAAGAGACACTGTCTCAGATGTGCTGCTGTGGTTCAAAATGATGCATGCGCAGATGCTAAAGGTGGACCAATTTTTAGGGGCGGACTGTCTGGTCTGCGACACCGGCAAGTAGCATACTGTGCCATTACCAAACAGCTATCTGTCTTGGGTTTTTATTTGTTTGTTCTGGCCTCCGCATTCACTCAACACATACACTGTATTTCACATCCAAGTTCTTTGTGTCCTTTTTGCCCTCTTTGGTAATGGCGGCTGTGCCCCCATGTAGGCACGGCAGCGTTACATTAGCGGTATAGGGAGTGTGCACTCTAGCTTTCATATATGTAACTCTCTGGCACGCACATAAATACGTTAGATCTGTTCTTGTAGTTAACAGCTTAGATGAATGGCACATATTGAATTGATGCAGAAAACAGAATGATCAATACTTGGATCACGTGCAGTCTGTCACGTGGAAGCAGTTACAAGCCCTTCCACCCTTCCCCTGAATCCCAAAAATGAACAGAGCGTATATTGCCAGCATGGCGCTCTGGTCAAAACTCCACAGTGAACTTGGTGTGTCAGTTTACAACAAAATATGACACAGCTGGACATCAGTGCCGGTGTTTTCTCCTCCAGTCACAGTTCATAAAGTGAGTTACAACTCACCACATGGAATAATCTGCTCTCATTACACTTATCCTTTCTTTGTGGCTTCTCAGACATGGACCAAATGGAGCTGCTAATACTGAACTGTCAGGAACTCTGTGTACTGTACGCTCCAGTTAAAACCTGTCTGTCCTGATTTTGGAACCTTATCATTGATACTGTAAAGTTTGCACAGACTCTATTGTTTGCTCTGACCTGATTCCTGATTGATTCAGAACTGCTAATACCTGTAGGGCAGAACATTGTATTTACCCATGATATCTAGTGGAGATGTTGAGATAAAATAAGCTGTTGGAACTTCACAGGCAATTACTAGACTAATTTCCCCTGCTGAGATGCAAGACACCTCAGTTTGCAAAACACACTGTCCTTTTTTAAAAATTCTAGTTGCACTTGCAGCTCTCTGTGCCTTTTCTGTTGGGATTGTCACCTCATATGCCGTGTTCACACCGGCGCAACGTGAGCGACAGCGGCGTCAGGTTGCTATGTAATCCCTATGGAAGGACGTGTTGTGGCGCCAAGCCACACAACGCGATGCAGTGGACGTGAATGAAGCGATTTTGAGCGAGTGGTGCGATATTGCATCACGTCGTGTTGCCCTCCTCCCCAAGTTGAAAAATCTGATCTTTTTCGTCTCATCGCGCTGCGATGACCAATCAGGGACTGGATATGTAGTGGGGTGGAGATCTCTGGAGTTTGACTGAGTTGGATGTGAACATGTCCTGTCTCTGGTAGCCAGCCTGTGAGCAGGACTTGTGTCCCTTTTGTCCTTTATTTCACAATTATGACAGAGTTTGGGGGAAGAGTGAGCAGCAGCGGTAGCGGACAGTTTTTTTTTTTTTCTCACGTGCGCACGAGCGAATTGTCCGTGAAGATTTTATTTATTAACTACACAGCGGCAACGCGGCAGTAAACTTTTGCCACAGGTCCTTGTACTCCTGTCTACATTCTTCTGACTGTCCAACCTCCTTCCTTTTTTCTTTTCTTTTAAATCTGTTCCTCCTGGCACCTTCCAGTGCTTCCTTATTCCACCACCAAGTCTCCACACCGTCCTTCCTTTCTCCAGAGGTCACACCCAGGACCTTCCTAGCTGTCTCCCTGAGCACTTCTGCATGCGTTGTTCAGTCATCTGTCTCTTTACCTGCACCCAGTAGCTGTTTCAGCTTGTTAAACCCCTTGAATTAAAGCTTAAATTCTACACTATAAGCACATTTTGATTTTATTTTGTTTATTTAATTTCAACTTCATTGCAGTGGTATACAGAGGCAAAACTACAGAAACTGTTAATGTACAACTATTTATGAACGGGACTCTAGGTCCTTCATGAATATTAGATTAGATAGACCTTTATTAATCCCTTGGAAAGACTCCCTCAGGGATATTGAGGTTCCATCAGCATTGCATAGCAGCACACAGTGTAAGAAACACACAGAATATCAAAAATAGAAGTAAAAACAAATTGCAGAATCTAAATACAAATAAAAATACCAGAAATACTTCTCCCTAGTTGCTACTACTGTTCATCTCCTTCCCATCCCCTGTCTTCCTGTTACTCCTCGTCCCCCTGAGTGAGGAGTTGTACAGTCTGATGGTCTGAGGGACAAAGGTGTTTTTCAGTCTGTTGGTCCTGCACTTGGGAAGGAGCGGTCTGTAGCTGAAGAGGCTCCTCTGGTTACTGATGATGGTGTGCAGAGGGTGACTGGCATCTTCCATAATGTGCAGTGTTTTCTCTGGAAGAATAACCAGAGAGTCCAGATGTATGTACAGGGGTGGCATCCATTATGACTTAATTGTAATCATTATGATCTCAACGCACACTGTACAACTTCATGATAGCTTGTACAGTTATTATGATGTGAGCATTTACTAGATATTTATTCACCTCCACAGAGGTGACTCCACAGAGTCTCTGTAGTACCCAAAGTCCAAAACTATCAAAGGTTTGGGATTAAAAGTGGTTATACATGCAGAGGAAACACACAGGTGTAATTTTGGGTGGACTGTCAGGAAAAACAAAACAAAACGCCAAATTACTGTAAGTACTAGATTTAATATTCAGTGTTTTCATAACAGTATTATGGACCTGGCTCTCCACAAGGCTGATGACAACCCCCAGCACGCCAAAAATGTTTATTAGTAACGGCAACGAAAAATAACACTGGCAAAATAATGCCAAATATCCATTTATCCGCAGCGTTCGCATTGAGATTGTTCAAGTGACACAGCTTAGGATTTTTTTTCTTCTTCTACTACATCGTCTTCTTCTTCTTCTCCTTCTCCTCCTTCTCCTCCTTGTTCTCCCTTCCTTCTTCTCCTCCATCGTGAATGTCGCATGTTTTGCTCCATCTGATTAGTTGTCTTAACAGGTGCTGCAGTTCAAATATTGTCAGCTTAAATCACTTTGTACAGACACACAAAAAGGGTGGAACACGATGGGTGTGAAAAAGATGCTGGATGCAATTTTTTTCCACAAGGCAACCACATATGGGCTATTCTCATTTAGAGTAATTGAGGGGAAAAAGCTGTTGCTCAGAAAAAGAAGAGGGGAAATGTTATATGGACACATGCCTAAAACGTGGAATGGAGAAAAGCTTTAATTCGTAGGTTTTTCATCCAGTAAAATAATTTTTATCTATGTTTACATTTTCATGTGTTCGAGATTTAATGTTAAACATCTCCAAAGTCTCGTGATTCATAGTGTTTTCACAGCCGTTCTCTGGCTATAAATATTATTTAGGCCTGGCATCTTATTTGAGACCTCTGTGCCCCCCCGCGCGCCAAGTACTTATTCAGTGACCCGGGATTATAATCTATTCTAAAAGTCAGAGAAAAAAGTACCAACTATTCAAAGTTAAAATTGTTCCATCACACAGCAATACCACCTTTATTTGATGGGATAAAAAAATGTTAAAATACACTTTGCTTACTGTGTTAATGTGCCATTTTTGCATAGTTCATAGGTTGCACCATTTGCTTTGGCATTCCTGAGTGCCTCACATTTTTCCTCTCCATGTGCCTTGTGCTTTGATTTTTCAGTGAGTACTACTGGGCTTGAAAAAAACTGTTAGGTGGAAGAACTCCCTTAAGGCTTGGTACCCGGTTGTGGTACCTGGTTCACAGTCGCTCTGCTGATTGTGAAACATTTTTCAGCCTTTGATATGCCTGTTGATAGCTATCCAAGCCCACGGGTAACTTTTACCCCCATCTCCGGGCTGAAATGCAGTGCATTAGTGATAGGGGATTCTGTTACCTGCAAAGTTAAATTACAGATGCCATCTGATGTTAAATGTATTTCTGGGGTGAGAGTACCCGGCCATTGCCTCTCACCTTAAAGTGCTGACGTTGCACAAAGAAGAAAGCAACACAATACTAGATATAACTATGTAGTTATTCATGTCGGCGCCAATGATATTTGGATGAGATAATCGGAGGTCACAAAAATGGACATAGGGAGGACTTGTAACCTCGCCAGATAGATGTCCCCTCCCCTCTCGTGGTAATGATGAGGCATTTAGCAGGCTGACGTCATTGAATAGGTGGCTGGTGCAGTTTTGTAGACAGTGACGCTTTAATTGCCACTCTTACTGGGGTCTCCATGGCTTGCTGATGCCGGACAGTCTTCACCCTATTGAGGAATGCACCGTTATCTTATCTGCGAACATAGAGTTCTACAGGGAGGGTAACAGTAGGACGCTATAGCAGGCTACAGAGCACGTGAGCAGCTTTGTGGGGAAATTGCTCCAGGAAATCCACTATGGTGATATTGTAGTCCATGTGCCATGAAGGCAAATTTTTCAAGTTAAGACTGTGGCCTGTTTCCACAGATGTACACACAGATGTGTTTTGCAAATTTAGTTCTCATTACTATGTTGGTTAACAGTAAAATTAAGGATGTTCCACTGGTTGTTTCTGCAACATCAAATATTCTGTGTTTGCTACCTTCAACCCGCATGGAACTTCATAAACCCAAACCTAATTTTGGCATCTTATATATATTACTGGGAACCAAAACAACCACCCCGAAATTCCAATAGTCAAAATGTCATCCCCAATGAGGTCCTTACTTTGGGTCTTATTACCATAAAGTCACTGTCCTCAAAATCACTGTCGATAGATGATCTAATTATGGAACTCCGCCTAGATACGATTAGTTTATGTGAAGCCTGGCTGAAACCTACTGCTGTCTTCCCCTTAAATGAAGCCTGCCCACAGGTGTACACATTTATACAAAGCAAGGTGGAGGTGATGCTTTAATTCATAAATTTGAGTTTAGCTTACTAGCTCTTGGGGGTCTAAAATATAATTTGTTTGAACATCTGACTCTCTGCTCTGCCCTGGATATGACGTATGCCAAGGTCAGAAGAGTCTGCTATGCTTGAGCGTTCTTCCTCAACATCATCAGAGGGAGTTCTTCCTTACCACTGTCACTTGTGTGCTTGCTCTAGGGCAGGGGTATTCAACTCCATTTCTTGAGGGCCAGTGTTCTGCAACTTTTAGATGTCTCTGCTTCAGCACAACCGAGTCAATTAATGAGGTCATTAGCAGCACGCTGGAGAACTTGGCTGCATACTGATCAGGTTTGGATCAGTGACACATCTAAAAGTTGCAGAATACCGGCCCTCGAGCACTGGAGTATATACAACTGCTCTAAGGGTTGGTAGACCTTACTCATGCAAAGTGCTTTGAGGCAGCTTTGTTGTAATTTGGCACTGTATACATAAAATAAATTGAACTGAATGCGTCTTGAACGTTTATTATAATTTGGATGAATAAAGTGTTGGAACCACGTGATTGTTATATAAGGATATTTTTCCAAGCACAGTCAGTTTGGTTATCTAACTTACAAAGTACAAACAAAGCTTTTTTTTCTGTACCAATATAACTAATTTTATTTCTTAATTTTCTAATGATAGTTCAATAATTTCTGGTAATAAAACATGTCAGTTATTTTTTCAAAGTTGAAACTTGTTACTTAAGAATTTGATCACAGTTTATTCTTGAAAATCAGGTCCGTCCGTCTGCGCTGCATCATTAGGATTTGGCATCACTGACTGTGGTTACCTCTGTGTGCATTCTAATGACTTTTGTAGTTTACAATGAAATTGCTGTCATTTCTTTGCATGTAGGAAATCAAATGACAAAGTTACAAAGGCAGCACACAAACTGCTAATTAATAAGTCATTGTTCCATAGTGGCTTTGTACGTAAATCCACTTGGGTATTTTGTTCCTGCTTAAATGGAAAATACATTACCCTGATATTTAGTCTTTCTTATCACGTTCTATATATTCACTCAACATCACCAAACCTAGGCCGTGCGCCAACACATGAAGTGCCATCATGGAGGTCCAAACCATTAAGACACGAACACTGTCGTTACACAGACGTCTGCTTCTCAAATCTTTTGTGTTCACGAGTATTGCACAGTCAGATTTAATGTCTGTTTTTGTAAAAGAACAGTTTTCTTTGTTTTCTCCTGTGGCGTATGATTTGTTCATCAGATGGATTTCAGTTCGTCAGCGTGCCGCCTCAGAGTGAGTGATCAATAAATCCCAGGAACTGATCTCTTGGGAGGCTTTGGTTACAGACGGGGTTTAGCCTGTAAGGTTTAGCCCAGACGTGAGGCTCGTGTACTGCACACAGGCCAGCTCAGTTGGCCCTACTCCAGACCCTAAAGCACACATGCAGAGTGAAAACAAAATTTCAGCAGCAATCCACGTGTTGCAGAGACGCCCTGCTGGAAATAGTAAAACTGTCCCACACACGCAGATTCAGAGCCTTTCAGACTCCAGTGGGCAGCTGATTCGATTTCACTGGGCTGATCTGTTTCATTATGGTTTTCAGGGTTTTATTCCACCTGGACTCTGGCTGAAGCACAGGGATGTTAACAGTCCTCTTGGTTCAGCAGCTTTAATTTCATGTGAGTGAGGTCCACCACTTTTACAACAGAGGACTGTGGTTTTAATTTACACCCACAGAACAATAGATGTTTGGAGTTGAGGTGGGTCAGTTAGTTTGGGATTATTGGACATTTTTGAGGTTTGATTCCATCTAATAGTTTCCTCCTAGATTCTGTTAGGGATTTTTTTGTTGTTAACCTCAGTAACTTTATAGTAATGTTAAACAGTGAACACCATGTACAGTACAGTTAGCAGAATAAGTTATTCTTATTTCTTATACTATTCTTATTCTATACTTATTCTTCTCTACAAGAGTCAAGACAGAAGTCAGGCCACCAGAGCAAGAATTTTAGCTGAGGAAGCTTCTGCGATTTGAAGCGAAACGTCCTCGCGTCAAGCAACCCAGTCCAGTCGAAGATTCAAGCTTCTCTACTATGGAAACCACCTGGACAACTGAGAGCCTACACAGAAACGTTGTGATTGTTTTTGTTTTTTGTATATAAGGCCCTGTTAAAAAAAAAAAAACAAACATTAGCATGCCGAAATCTGCCTGCATCAATTTTTTTTTTTTTTTTTTTTTGGCAGGCGGGCAGGGGGTGTTCATTGACTGCTGTACAGTTGGTGCAAGAACCGGTGTCGCAGACCAAACGGTCCCCCTAAAAATCGGCCCCCCCCAATGATGCGGTTCACAGATTAACACCTCATTTCTGCTTCAAACTGCACACCAGTCATCATCTATGTTAGCGACTGATATGTGAAGCTTTTGTACAACAAACATTTCCACATAAATTCAGCATTATTTCATCATAAAAGGCAGCAGAAGCGATCACAGTGCGGCTAAATGAGCTGCTAGCTGATATGTTCACTGCACATCGGACATTTCAAAGCGTCACAGAATTTTGCCTCGTTTCTGCTTAAAACTGACTTTAGAATGATTTAAGAGGGTTTACCTTTATCATCTGATGATCATCATCTTAGGGGTGGTGGCCAAGTGGTTAATGCGCTTGGTTTCAGATCAAATCAATTTTATTTATATAGCTCCAAATCACAAGATTTGTGGGGCCAAGTACAATAACTTCAGTTTTATCTGAGTTTAAAAGCAGGAAATTAGAGGTCATCCATGTCTTTATGTCTGTAAGACATTCCTGCAGTTTAGCTAATTGGTGTGTGTCCTCTGGCTTCATGGATAGATAAAGCTGGATATCATCTGCGTAACAATGAAAATTTAAGCAATGCCGTCTAATAATACTGCCTAAGGGAAGCATGTATAAAGTGAATAAAATTGGTCCTAACACAGAACCTTGTGGAACTCCATAATTAACCTTAGTCTGTGAAGAAGATTCCCCATTTACATGAACAAATTGTAATCTATTAGATAAATATGATTCAAACCACCGCAGTGCAGTGCCTTTAATACCTATGGCATGCTCTAATCTCTGTAATAAAATTTTATGGTCAACAGTATCAAAAGCAGCACTGAGGTCTAACAGGACAAGCACAGAGATGAGTCCACTGTCTGAGGCCATAAGATCATTTGTAACCTTCACTAATGCTGTTTCTGTACTATGATGAATTCTAAAACCTGACTGAAACTCTTCAAATAGACCATTCCTCTGCAGATGATCAGTTAGCTGTTTTGCAACTACCCTTTCAAGAATTTCTGAGAGAAAAGGAAGGGGTTCAAATCCCACCCCTGCCACATTTCTACATGTAATGTGGAGTTGCTTCAGGAAGAGCATCCGGCGTAAAACTTGTGCCAATTCAACATGCAGATCCACCTTGGATTTGCTGTGGCGACCCCAAGTGCAAACAAGGGAGCAGCCGAAGGGACTTACTTACCTTTATCATCTGATGGTTAATAATCCCATTAATCCATTTGATTGCTTTGGGTGAAGAGACTCTGTCTGATGTGCTGCTGTGGTCCGAAATGACGCATGCGCAGATGCAAAAGGCAGACTGATTTTTAGGGGTGGACACCGGTACCTCTGCCAGGCTGGGAACTTGAAGCTTGTTCTCATTGATAACCACACAGTCGGTTGCTCCATATCGCTCACACACAGTGCGTATGTTTATTACACTACTAGTGTGCAGTACACTGACTGTATTCAACATGGAAACAAGATTTATTTGAAACATAGCTGATATTTTCAGTTTCTCACTTGGTATGCGGGTGCTGTATGTGTCATTTTTCAGGTTTGAAATGATGTCGTATGTACCTGTTTCTAAGAAAAATAAATAAATAAAAATATGCCCTTATACATCACTTTTTCCTGATGTCAGGATGATAAATTGGTTTTGCTTGTTTGTTTGTTTTTATGGGGCCTAAGTCACACCAGAGTATAAGTCATGGTACTCTGGTAAGTATGGTATGTTATACTTAATTTGAAAGACGTGTAGTTCATGGCTGCTGTGCTTTGCTCAGGTTACTTTGTCTGGCTGTGTCCATTGAATATTTGAGTTATAGATGTAGAATACATATTGTCATCTAAAATTCCTGCAGTTGAAGCTTACACTGCTTTCTAAGAGACACGCCTGTCATTGTAATGCTGTGGAAAAAGAGGCACTAACATGTTTATCCTGAGACTGACAACTACACAAGATGATCAGTGAAATATGATCAATAAAACTATGAAGGTCACTCGTATGAAAATGAATTAAGAGAGTGTGACGAATAAAATAAATAATGTGATAAAAGCTTGAAATAGTCAGTATGTGGATACTGAGGTAGAGTGAGTGCACACATTGCACAAGGAAGGAAGGAAGGAAAGTTTTTACATGTGTGTGCTATGTGGGGGGGTAGGGGTTGTTTGGCGGGGGTCAGTCGATGTTCATCTTGGATAGTGCTGGGGAGTAAAAGTGTTTTTCAGTCTTGTAGTGTGTGAGTGCATCGTCATGTCACCTTAGTATTTCTTCTGTTTTTCTTGTTGATTAATGCTGACAAATTATACAGTATTTTTTGTCTTTCTGATGCCTGATTCTGTTTTTTCTCTGTTTAAGGTGCAGCTCCATCCAGAGATGGGAGTTGTATTTGTGCTGGCAACCCTCCTGTCCTGTGCACCAACAGCATTTCTTGTATATTCGTCCGTGAATTGTTCTGTGAATTGTTTCTGTAATTTATGTTTGTACCATGACCCAAGCAGAGGGTCACCCCTTTGAGTCTGGTCTGCTTGAGGTTTCTTCCTCAGAGGGAGTTTTTCCTTACCACTGTTGCTCTGGGGGTTGGTAAGGTTAGACCTTACCTGTGTGAAGCACTTTGAGGCAACTCTGTGATTTGGCGCTATCTAAAGGAAAATAAATTGAAATTGAAAATTGTAATACTACCAGAGAATAGTGGTTTGAAAGCTTGGTATGCACGTCTGTGATGGAGGTGGCCTTGCTTTGACATCTGGATAATATGATCATATACTATCCACAGCACAGAGTTGCTGTTCATGAACTTTGTAGCTTCGACTGTATTTCAGTTCAGAATTGTTGGTGTGGAAGCGACAGTCTTGTTGTGACAAGCCCTTTTTTCTTTCCAGGATGGATTATTGGGCCCTGGCCTCAGTTGAAGGCCTGACTGGAGCCTTCCTGGTGGAGGCCCTAGTTGGGGTTAAAGGGTGGCGATGAGAAAGTCAACTGAGGGGTGGTAGGGGGTCAGCTAGCCAGAGAGACAATCTGTGGATTAGAGTCAGCTTGAACTCCAAGTGCTCACTCAGCACATTATTCAGCAAGTGCAGCGTTCGCAGCCAGAGGCAGAGCCCGGAGCCTTGCTGTGTTTACACGGCCATGTCCGAAACATGCACACGTGCACAAACCTATGTATACCATCAATGTGCATGGTGTCCTCCCCCGAGACTTCCACATGTTGAATGCAAATCTGAATGAATGTGGGTGACAAGTACTGATAAGCTTATTAATTAGTCCTTTTATATTGTTCAATTGCAAAATGTCAGAAAATCATGGAATATGTCCGTTAAGATTTCTAGAGTCCCGTTTGGTTTTTGTTGAACCACCTGTTTTTATGAATTGGGTGAAGGGGCATGCCAGCTGTGTGCTGTTTACTTGAAGGGACTGTTTATTTAGTCATTGTTGATGCAGCATCATCAGGTTCAAATTTAGCTTCATAGGCTCTGATTCCTGCATAGGGCCTGTTAGAAAACAAACACAATCAAATGCACCATTTGTCAAAGACAGACACTGTGTGTATTTGAAGTGAAGGAAAGTTTAAATGTCTTTAAAAAAAAATAAGCAGCACTGCCATATAGTGTTGCCTGTTATCACTCTATCTGCACCGAGGTTATGAAGCGGGATGAGACTGCATGTGCACTGTTGTTCAGCATGTCTTTCTTTTTTCCCAACAATGGGACTTTGTGGGGGCTTCTTGCCCATAGCTTGGTTTTACATAGGCATTTTCACAGGTAACTTTAGACCTTCTTTGGTCATCCTGGAGCTGATCTTTGGTTGTGTATTTGCTATTCTGACTATTCTTCGATCCATTTGAATCGCGGTTGTCCGTTTTCTTCCACATCTTTCTGGTTTTGTTGCCAGCCTGCCATTTTATGCACTTATTTATACATTTTCTCCTCTCCAATTAACTTTTTAATCAAAGAACACTGTTCTTCTGAACAATGTCTGGAACAACACATTTTACTCATATTTTCAGAGAGAAATACATGAAACCAGCATGTACAACATTTGCTGCCTTCCTCCTTAAATAAGGGTCACCTGTCAGGGTGCAATAAGGGTCACAGAAAGAAAAATGCAGACACTATTTCACAACGTTTCAGAGTGGCCTTTTATTGTGGCCAGCCTAAGGCACACCTGTGCAATAATCATGCTGTCTAATCAGTATCTTCATATGCCACACCCATGAGGTTGGCTGGATTATTTTGGCAAAGGAGAAGCGCTCACTAATACAGATTTAGACAGATTTGTGAACAATATTTTAGAGAACTAGGTCATTTGTGTATATAGAAAATGTTTTAGATCTTCAAGTTCAACTCATGAAAAATGGGAGTGTTGCGTTTATATTTTTGTTCCATGTAGAATGTCGCCTTTTCCAACGCAGGCTTAAAACTTGAGTTTTTCAGTAAACCTTATCATGCCAACATGCATTTATTTGATTGATTGATTGATTGATGTGCTATTTTTTGGAAGCCTGCTGCAAAATGTGCCCTTTTGTGCTGTAATAAATAAACTCGGATTTCCTGTGTGGGTTGTTCTCATTTAAAGTGTTTAATTTTTCATTTAATTTTTTTTCTTGCATGTACTCATCACCCCCCCCCCCCCCCCCCCACCCATCCCTTTCAGTGTGCCAACCCACATACCCGTCCAGCAGCCATGCACTCATCCTGTGCCAAATCATTATCTTGAACCAACTTCAGAGAGACTGCTGGCAGGTCACAGATGATCACACTGTGGGCGTGTGTGCACGTGAATGTGTGTTGATTATAGATTCATGGCAACCTCGTTCTTTCACTACCCCTCCCCTTTTTCCTTTTTTTTTTTTTTTTTTTTTAATTTGTTTGATCTTGGAGGGCTTCACTTTCAACCCTCAGCAGCAGGATGATGATGTATCACCGAGCGTGTAATTATGTTGTTTTGGCTCATTTCAGGGGAATAAAGAACAGTATCCTCCCACGTGCTCCACTGTCACACTTAGTTAACAAGCAGTCACTTAGGTAGGTGTGTGTGTGTGTGTGTGTGTGTGTACGTACTTGGATGAAGGGAGACTAGATGATCATGCAGCATCAACTCTGAGATGAAACTTTCATCAGGGCTTTGAGGTGAAGCCTCCAAACAGTTTGGGGAGGGTGTGTGTGTGTGTGTGTGTGTGTGTGTGTGTGTGTGTGTGTGTGTGTGTGTGTGTGTGTGTGTGTGTGTGTGTGTGTGTGTGTGTGTGTGTGTGTGCACGTCTTCCCCCTGCGGCTGCAGTGTTATGCTGTAATAAAATGAGTGAGCCCTGTAGTGTGATAAGACCGTGGTTTTAATGAAAGTCTGAGATGAGCAGGCGTGAACAGAACCTTGCCTGTAAACCGCCGCTGTATGTTCTACGTTTGAGGGATGAGTTTGTGATGACGGGCCCGTCCAGCAGCATTTTGAGCAGTTCTTTGATTTGGCACCAAGCTGAAACTTTTGCTGTGTACTTTTACTCATACATGCATGCAGACTATAGTTAAAATCACCCTGTGTGGGGATGAAAGATGGGGGCATCTGCATGTACATATTGTTGTGAATGACCATATGTTTGTGCCTCCTCTGTCTGTAATGTTACATGAACTTGTTTTATAAAATTTGGTTGTAAGAGGCAGAATGCATTAGATCTCAGTGATGATGCAGATACTGATCTTGCAGTATGAGACCGACCTACTGTCCTCATGGTGCTGAAACTGCTAACAACAACCCTCATAAATGTCTGTGACTGATAGAGATCCGGCGGAATGGCTTGTCGAATAACAGCCTTCAAAACACCATCTGTTCTTGTTCACGGAGGAATGCGTGACCAACTTTGTCACTGTGTAGATGCTGCTATGTTCTCTCCATTTCTCACTGCTTTAAAAGGCCCAAGTCACTGTGGTCATACTGGCCGTTCTCCAGCCAGACCTTCCATCTCTTCTTGTTGAATGTCAACGTATTATTCTGCCAGATTAAATGTACAATCCCCCCCCCAATGTGTTTTGCATCCACTCTGGTGTCAAATCCCACTTCAGTGTGTCCAGAGCTCCTTCTGCTAGAGATGACCAGCTGTGACACACCAGTCCATCTTTTGTGTGGTTTGTTGTCTTTCACATGGGCAAAGATGGTTCCATCATCCATATCAAGTTTGTGTATAAGTGTCTGTGGCTTAGTGCTACTTTTGATCGTCTTCTGCCATACACCCAGGTAGATATGTGCTGGAGCCAAGTCTGGCGTCATTGGGCGGGAGATGGGTTACACCCCAGACAGGCGGCCAGTCTATTAAACTGCTGACACAAACTCATTCACACTCTCACTCACAGCTAGTCAATTTCAAGTTTCCAATTCACCTCACCTGCATGTCTTTGCAAGCAATAAGAAGCAGAGGGAACCCACTTGCACACTGCGAGAACATGCAAAGTCCACACAGAAAGGACCAGGTAGGATTTAAACCCGAGATCCTCTCACTGTGACGCAACAGTGCTAACATCTAAGGCCCTGTGCTTGCAGTGCGTAGAATCAGTAACAACCTAGATTTTCAAGTGTGCTTATATCAGATCTAGGTGACTGGTTAGGCTGGATGCAAATGCAGGACTTGCACACAAGCTCTGTAGGTAAAAGCAGTTTACTGTAGCAGTCAACGGGGTCCGGTACACAGTGAGGCAGTCCAACAAGAGTAACAATACCAAAAACATCAGGCATTGGCGTGGTCGAGGATACCGGCAGGTAGTCATAACACACGTGAGGCAAGCAGATCGAGAATACAAAACAGAGCTGGAGAGAAGGCACTAGGCGCATCAATCTGGCAAAGGAGCAAGGTAAAATGAGCTTAAATACACCCAGGTGATGAGGTGCTGATTGGGAACAAGTGTGCGTGGAATGCACCAGAAAGAGGGCGTGACCAGAAACGCCCACCACCAAGAGCCAGCAGAGACAGACGAGAGAAAGGGACAGACGGACCCAAACGGAAAACCCCAGCAAGAGAACAAACTAAACAGAAAGTAACTGAAAAACAAAACAAAGAAATAAAAGAAAACCAAACTCAAATCCTGACAGCTTATTTATGTTTGGATTTCAAGTAGTCTTGCCGTGAAATAAGTTAGGCTAAAGAGGTTATTTTATTTTAAGTTATTGATCAGGATTGTTTTCTATGTACTGTCAAGTGTTGTTGTAGTTTTGTCTTCATCCAGACTGGGCTCAACATGTGTTACTGTGGTTTGCTGTTCACCACATCAGCGTAGACTGAACTACAGCAGGGAAATCATTACGTGGAGATGAGCCGGCTGAGTGGGAAATGTGGCAGGGAGGGTGGTGGACCAGTAAAACCCAGTCTTCAGACCCACTGGGAATTCAGTATATGTGCTCTCAGAAGATTAAAACAGATTTTAGAGAGAAACAAGGCGACTTGTGGCCAAGCATTCCCTGCTGGGATCACTGACGCATTCATGTGTAACTCACACTTATAATCCAGAAAAGAAAAAGGTTCCACACACTGCACACTTAGGGTGTGGAGCTGTACCACACATGATTATGTGTATCAATTCTGAACTAAATTGGGTGTGAAGCGTTCATAAGTTATAGCTTTGAAAGAAAATACCAATGCACGAACACGTGCACTGATAGATGGAGCTCAAAACTCTTTCCCCACCCCATCATGGCTGGCGTGGGAGAATATGGAGTTAGGAAGAGAAGCAGCACAAAGTGGTTTGTCTTTACACTGCTCCATGGCTCCACTTACTGTGCAATGGGGTGTGAGGGTTGCATGTGTCTGAGTCATCAGATTGTGAAGTTTGAGAGGGAGCTTTCAATATTGTATGAACTGCAGGAGAAAGAGAAACTCACCATGCTGCAAGTTCCTGCATAACTAGGCTCTACTGTTTTGTGGCACAATGTCGGTGATGGCTTGTGAATAATGTAAAGAGGACTTTTGAGCTTTTCCTTGACCACAGACTGGTGGATGTGTCTGGGCTGTAGATGGTGCCAGCAGAGAGTTCAGTCTGCAGGGTCTGCCAAGTGGACCTGGAGACAAAGTCATGGAACTAGACTGTGTTCTTCCCCGCTTCTCATCCACAGGTATCTCCGTATCCAGCTGCATTAACATCTAAGATGAAGAGGTTTTCTGTCCTCTTGCATTTGCCCCACTGCCTCTCCCGTCTCTATGGCAGAGCCGGTCCGTAACTATGACGACACTGCCTGCATTTCTGCCTTGAGGATCTACTAGTTGCCGTAGGAAGATGCCATCTGACCTGGTTAGGCCAGAGCGGGTGCATGGCTCTTCGCACTTTGCAGGTGATGCCGCTGATTTGGAGTTCCTAGCTAGGATAAGTCCACCTTCGGGTTTGGTTTTACAAGACTCCGTTTTTAAATAAGCTGCCTCTTGTTTGCAGCTGACAACTTGTTGTTTACACCTGGTTATCCATATTGACATAAATGATGTTTACACTGACCATCAGAACTGCAGGAACTGGATTTTATCAGTCTTTTAAATAAGTTGAAGGATGCCAGCAGGAATGTTTTTAGCAGTTTTTATTTTTTGCATTGAACTCTTTAGTCATCTACTTTGGTCTGCATTCCTGGTTGAAAACAGTTTGCACACAGTACTGTTTTTATTTATTGTTTGTATTTACTGTGTTATAGGGCTGTTTTTATTAACAGTTTTATTCCATTTTGGTAGTGTGGTGAGGGTTTTTTGTGTGTGTGCGTGTGTCTGCGTGCATGGAATTCATTGCACCATTGAAGGTACACTGATCTTGGTTGTGAACATTATCCACACAGCCATCACTGGACCCTGTTTATGATGTAATCTAACCCCGTCCAGTATGACTGAGTGTGAAGGTTCTTATGGTGTGGTGAAGGTCTGGAACACGGATCACAGTAGTCGGCATATTGATGTGGATAATGGTGGGGAAGAGCGTGTCCAAGACGTTGATGTTTTCGCCAAGTTATCTTGTTTCTCTGCAGTCATAGACAGTTTTTTTCCAGTTTTTGGCCAGTCGGCTTCTACTGTTGTCCGGTAAAGTCTTTAACCACATTTTTGGTTTTATGACTATTAAGTCATTGCAAGTCGCTGGTAGTCAGTGATTTGGTGATTGAATATGACCTGTTGGACATATGTGAGACCTGGCTTAAACTGGCTGCAATCACTTCCATGTTGCTGGAAGGGCTAGACCTCAGAGTGTGAGGTGTCATTTGATCTATTTTGGACATATGGCTTTTACAGGTTTGTTCAGTATCTTGCTGAAATTAATGGAAATCCCTCGAACATGATTTTGACTTGATGTGCTGAAGAATTTTGTACATGGTATCATTAAAGATTAAGGTTTCCTGGAATACCTGCTTGGCTGATGTAAAGCATGTCTTTCAGTTGCCAAGACTGCTTATTCTACTTTGATTCAGGCACACGGGAGTAATCCTAGATTCCTGTTTAAACCTGTAACAAAACATACTCGGGACACCAGTTTCCTAGCTGTTGTAATTTTATTTCCCTACAGAATTTGTTCAAGGTTGTTTTGTATGCTAAATGTACTATCCACTTTCTGTACCGAGTATTGTTAACATATTCCAATCCAGCTTTATTTATAGAGCACTTTACAAGAACAACAAAGTTAACAAAGTGCTTTCCAAATAAGACATTAATAAAATACAACACAGATAAAACAAAAAAATAAGTAAAGTGACCAACATAACTAACACTGACTAGAACATGAACAACTTTGAAATGCCTTGGAGAAAAGATGTTTTTAAGTGAGACTTAAAAACCTCTATTATTGCTGTCTACCAGTTAGATCTCTCCTTACAGCACCTACTTTGAACCCTGGGGAACATAGACAAGCTGTAGACCTTTTTTCAAATTGAGTGTTTCTGTCCACCATTCTTGAGAAAGTTATCATTCAACTGCTGGCATATTTGTCAGAAAGTAACTTTTTTTTATCCAGTGTAATCCAGTGACAACTGCTGGTCTGTCAAAAAGGGGAAGCTCGTAGTTGGCTTACATCATAAAATTTGTAAATTTATATGTAAATTCAAATATGTAAAATGGTCATAACAGTCCATAGTTGCAAAAGCATTTCACAATTTATATCTCTATTGCATACAGTATTTTATCATTGCACAATTACCAAGTGATTAGTGTGCTTTGTTTCAGTGCGGAAGGTTCCCAGTTCAAACCCCACCCCTGCCACATTTCTGCATGTAATGTGGAGTTGCGTCATTTAGGGCATCTGGCATAAAACTTGTGCCAGAATCAACATCCAAGTCCACCTTGGTTCTGCTGTGGTGACCCTGAGTGAAAACAACGGAACAGCCAAAGGGACTTACTTTTACAAGAATATTATTAATGTTTTAAAGAAAAATATCATCAAAAATTTCAAGAAACACGTAGAACCTTTATTACTAAACATACATGACAGAGCCTGTTTCCTGTCATTGTTCCATGCAAATGTTATTTTATAAAGATTGGCCAGCAGATGTCGCCATATGTATCAAAGCTTCAAAACACTGAACCATTGCTTCATATTGATTCAGTGTTTCAATACGCTTCGGTTTCTCCATTACTAATTTTCATGAATAAAATACATTACCAACCGCTAATTATTACTGCATATGCCCGGATAGACATAATTATGAGTACTTTGATGTTGTTGTGTTGCAAACTGGGACGTTAATTAACATGCAACGACTCTTAAACACTTACTGAAGAATGAAGCAGAGAGTAACTCACTGAGAGCTTCTCACATAACGTCGTCTAATCCAGTGTGCTACACTGTGCACCACAGCTCCATTCACCCACAGAGAAGCTCAGGGTCCGGGGCGGGACAAAATCGTGGCTTTATCCAATGGCCGTTGTGTTTTGTGGCAATGGAAAATAAAACCTTTTCAGGCAGTCCCACTGCAGTGAACGGATGCTCAGCTTCTACAGGAAAATGCTTTGACCACAGATCTAATGAGAAAAAGATTCATGAGAAGTTAACAAAATAGTCAATTGATTTGTGATAAGTAGCTGATTCTGAATGAACTCGTCTTCAAGATGCATTTGTAGTCAATGAAATGATAACAAACTGTACATATTTGACAATTTAGGGGAAGCTGAATTTCCCTTGCAGTATTTGGATTTTATGTTTTTGTTAATTTAGGATCCTTGTGTTTAATACAGTATGTAATAATGAAAGAAAAACTGTAAAGTCACACAGGTGAAGTTGTGCTGAAAAAAAATTACACTAAACCAAAGTAAGCAGTTTTTTTAGGGTAAATTCTGAAGGTGAAGCCAAACGTAGTTAAAAAAAAAAAAAAAAAAAAAAAAAAAAAAAAAAACAGCCAATTATACCCTGGACTCTTGAGGGTTAAATAACTAGAATCATTATGGTGGTTCCACATCACATGGTGTCTGTCAGTCAGCACCAATGGACAATGGAATCATCCAACTGACAAACCCTGGCTGATATGGCTTTACATACATCCATTCTTTTTGTGAACCCACTTATTGCAGTTTAGGGGCATGGGGGGTGGGGGGGCTGGAGCCTATCCCAGGAGTCATAGGGTGAGAGGGGGGTACACCCTGGCCAGGCCATCAGTCTGTCACAAGGGTGACGCATAATAGACAAACACATTCACACTCTCACTCACAGCTACAGTCAATTTAGAGTCACCAATTTACCTTATCTGCATGTCTTTAGAAGCTGGAGCACCAGGAGGGAGTCCACGCAAACATGGGGAGAACATGCACAGATAGGATGAGGCTGGGAGTGAACAGTGCCAACCACTAAGCCATAATGGGACTATTAAAGGCTTTATCTCTTCTCATCACATCACATCGCGCTGTCCTGGCTTTAAATCAGTATCATTACTTCAAACCTTTGCCTTGGCTACAATTGATGAATATTTGCACGGGATGACATCTTGCATGGAGCCCCAGATCGAGGGAGATTATCAGTGGTCTTGTATACCTTCCATTTTCTTACAGTTGCTCCCACAATTGATTTATTATGAATGTGCCCTCAATTCTATGAATCTAAAAACTATAAAAGCAGGAATGCATGTCTTTGATTTTTCAAATTTAAGAAATGAAGTACTGAAGGTTCTTGAATAAACATTTCAAACTAAAAATGTTTCCATTTATGTTGAAATTTAATGCATTTAACAGAAAACTATATGGGCAACCAAGGGCACGGTTTGCTGCCAAACAGGTTGAGGGACATACAAATGTGCAGTTTATGACGGCTGGATTCTCGCCATTCCTTTTTCTTACTTTGATGTGTGACTGTGGTTGTTAGTTTTTTCCTTTGACTGTCGCGTGCTGCAGCTGTAAGACTGTTTTAGCCTGCACAGTTGGTGACAACCTGAGACGCAGCTGTGTTTCTACAGTGACAGTTTTACTGTCGGCCATGCTCCCCTTCAAATTGTCAAATGCTTCACTTCTTTTTTTCTTTCTTTTATTCTTATAATCACTTTTAAATGCAGTGAATTCATACAGTTAAAGACCCTTCAACCCTCTAGGTTGTCTCCAAGGAGGTCTGTGCCAATTAACTGCCAGCTTTCAGACATCGTTCAAAGTATGCGGCCACCCGTTCAGGCCGTGTTACCATTGTGTGTTTTGGCCCCACTGCTTTGCCTGAAACTCTTTACGTTCATCCTTTAACAGCAGCAGTCTCTAAAATGGGGAAATAGAGGTCGAATACCACCTGGTTAGATCAGAGAGCTGCATAGTGTGGCAGGTCCCGGTTTGGCTGGTTAAAACCAGCCGTTTAGTTGCTGGCTGCCGGAGGAGGGTCAGGTTTAGCTGTGGTGGTACTGTGATGTCATGTGTTGACCTTAAAGAGGACCACCTGTGTTGTTCAACGCTAGGTCTATTTGGACAGTTGGAGCCACAGATGAACTGTGGTAACCAGCGGCTATGCTCACAGCTAGCCTCCTGTGCCGCAGTAGAGCAGCAGCACGCCCTTCAAAAACAATCTTAACAATTTGTATGACAGCAATTTAGTTATATTATTTTTTGGAAAAACTTGTAAATTAAGTCAGTTTGATGTAATTTATGTGAATGTGGACTGTGTGGTTCTTTGAACACTTTGCCTTAATTTCCATATTTTCCATTCAGAATTATGGTGTCTTAAGCAATGGTGCAGAAAAAAATTACAATAGATGACCACTTGTTTTTTCTTCCTTGTCAAAATCTGTTCATTTTATGATGGCCATTTTGTTGTGTAAGTTATAACTACAATACTTGTTTCATCATCAAACCGCTCCTGTTCCAATCTGAAGCTTCCAGATTTGCCTATTTTAATGTTTGTGCACTGGTTTAAGGTTGAATATGAGCGACTATTCTTCATGCTGCACTCTTTAAGGCAGAAATTCTGTTTTGTATTGATTCATGTGGTAAAGAAATCACACAAACGTAGTCAGTGGATCCTTTGACATCATCATGGTCACAAATGCTACTGGTTAAAAATAAATAACAGTCACACTTGTCTTGCATTACTGTCATCGCTGTGGCGCGTGTGTGTATGCGTTTCTGGGCAGTACACTGTGTGCGTGTGCATGCGTGCGTGTGCTGATCTGTGGGAGCTTGTTGAGCTCTCTATGGTGCCAGTGGCCTCTGCTTTTAAAAGCATGTTTGACAAATGCACGGCTTCTGATGTGGCTTCATGTGATACTGCTGCTGCTCCAACTCAGACTGTGTTCTAATTTAGCCCAGTGAAAATCTCTCTCTCTCTCACACTCACACACACACACACACACACACACACACAGAAACTCTCACAACACCGCAGTGTAAAGTCTCCAGTATACTTCAAAATAATGATAATCAAAATAGAAAAGACATGTTTCACAACTCCATCTTGGTGATTTTGTAATTGTTTATGCAGAGCTCCTCACTGAACAAGTTATTTGTTGGAGTTTTCTATTTTCCGCTATGCCTCTAGCAGCAATCGGTCACCGTATTGAACCTGTGGTTGTCACATTTGTTTTTGACTCGAACTGTAGATGACTTGATGTTGATGTCTGGGAATCATCTTAATTACAAGGAGGTAATGTTTCTGAGGGCATTTGTTTGACCTTTACCAGGATAACTCAAGAAGTAATGAGCAGATTTAACAAAATTTGGTTGAACAGATTGATGATGATCTGGAAAATACATGACTTGATTTTGGAGGTAATCTGGAATGTATTCTGGAACTGAGATCTATCCGGTTAAGTGTGATTGTAACACGTCATGTGATTTTCAACTTCCGGGTCCAAACAAAAAAAGGCACGCTGTCATTAACATTGATAACTGCACTGAGACGCTCTGATCAGGCTGCACTTAAAACGTTGCACACGGACAACAGCATTAACATCGCAACATAAAACTCTTTGTATATTGTGCCTAAAACACTCCTGGATATATTAACTGGGTTTTTAGAGGTTGATGTTGAGGTCGTTTCTCTGTTATTTTCAGTGGGAGTTGCTGTGAGCTGCGATCGCTTCCTGTTCATGTCGTTCGGGGGGTGGGGGGGAGTGAACTTTATACTTTAACATCCTGCTTATTGTAATAATTTTTTTATTAACAGACATATATTCTACCTGTACATAATAAAATATATAAAGTAAAAGAAAAAAGTTTTATTAAGTGTTCTTACCTTAAACAGACGAATGCGGTTAACGGAGGTGGAGGTGGAGAACGGAGGGACGGAGGTTTGCGCATACTGTAAACACAAACTAAACTTAAACTGTAGATCCTTAAAAGGATCATACAGACGTAAATTTAATTGTAAACTTGCAGGTCTTTGCACCCGGAAACAGATTTATCACGTGGCCATGTGAAGATCCTTATTTATGCATAGTTGGATACACTGGAACAAGTTCTTTCCAAATTTGCATAAATGGCGGTGGCTTAGTTAGGGCGCTTTTGCATAGGTGGCGCTCTTTATGTTAAGAACGCGATATTATATGTGGCGATATTCATTTGGCCATATCTCAGTGCGCCCCCTATGGAGTTCAGTGAAACTTGTTTTATTATGTTCCTCTACATCTCTGCTATTCATGATAAAGATATGAAGAAGGCTTTTTGCCTCATTAACCCTCCTTGTGGGTTAATGAGGCAAAACGCCTTACTGATATCTTTTTGCAAAATGAGGAAGGCTTATTCAGGGCGTAGGCCCTGGGAGGGTCCCGAATGTAGCCCAAAATGCCAAAAGTTGTGACTTGAAGCGCCACCTATAGGCGGCGCTCTCAGTTAGCCTTGAAAAATATAAAAATCCACATTTTGACTATGTCACTGTTTTGGCCCCTTTAACGCCTACCCTAAAAGGGCCGTAATTTTCCGCCCGAAGCGCTCTTTGGATTAAAAAAAAAAATACAATATATCTTCCTCTAAAAAAAAAAAAAAAAAAAAAAAAACTTCACTGGCCTACTGAAACATGATATATCACCATCCATTTGAAAGTTACAGATTTTGGCTCTTAAAGCATGTTTAACAAAGATCTGTGCTTAGCTGCTGTTTCCTTATGGTGACACTCAGATTAGTTTGTGTTCTGCACTCCAGTTAAAACAGCTCTTCTTACAGGATATATCACACAGTGTGATCACATGTTCTTTCTGCTGTTTTTCTTTTGTCCTGTGAACTTGTATGCCACAGATTCGATGTGGAATATTTGTATTTTTTATGTCAGGAATTTTTGGACTCTGTCTGTGAAGGACTCGTCCGCTTCTCCAAGGTCAAAAGCTCAGAATCTTAGAAATGGCTTGAAAAAAAAAAAAAAAAAGAAAATCTGGCGTTTGTGCACTAACGGACTAGAAACTGGTATCTTGTCATGGCCGCCATTTTGGGTTTGCTGCAACAAAAAAGCCTTTTGAAGTCTTTGTTTATGACCATTTGCAGCTCTGCAGGAAGAATCCCGCTGATGCACCTTTGCCTACATTTAGCCAACAGTTGCTGCTGTTTTTATGTTAGTATTTGATGAAAGGTTTGTTTGACTTTTTTTTTTTTTTTTTTTTTTTTGCTTCAATCCCATGTTACCTTTTGTACAGTCATAAAAGATTGCACTTATTTCCATACAGTATGTCAAGGATGATGGTTCAAAGCCCAGTTACTCCTGTCCACCATTACTGTGAGGCTGTAAACATAAAATCACTCTGTAAATGTAAACGCGCCTCATCAGCTTCAACAGTTTTCAGACTGCGTAGGTTTGGTAACCGTACTTGCTTGATTTTGGGAGCGAAGCTCAGATTGTGCATCCTGATCACACTGAGAATCACCTTCTGGTGTGTGAGAACAGACTGCCGTCTCAGAGGCAGCACTCCCGTTTAGACGGAGCCACGCACACATTCAGCCACATCTAACTTGGAGCCTCAAGGAAATGAGAGGAGAATTGAATGACCCATTAGTACCTAATTCTGGTAGGGAAAAGGGGGGAGGCAGCTGAAGGGTGAAGAGGGGATGGTGGAAATGAGAGAGAGAGAGAGAGAGAGAGAGAGAGAGAGAGAGAGGTAGTCTGTCTGTCTGTGTCTCTGTCTGTCTGTGTCTGCCTCTGTCTGTCTGTGGGAGGGATCTGAAGGTTACTCAGCTTTCTTTGCCAGGCCCTCCTGGCCTGACTGTTGCCTTTGAGAGGAGGCCAAGAGCCACACACACACACACACAGAAATGTTCCAAGTCGTTCTGGTTTGTTGCAGCCAGTTTTGCGTGCACACCTTTGTGTTGTTAACCGACTTCAGAGTAAAAGCAGGAAACCTAGATTTTGCTGCTGGTGACGGTACACAATGTGCTGCGCCGCATCTGAACATATGGCTCATGTTCTTTATTGCAAGAGAAGAGCATTTTTGCAGGTGTGCAAGATGTGCTGACCCTCAGAAAAGAGATGTAACTGAGAAGGTACCTACTGGAGGACGCATGGCCATGTTGAGACTCAAAACATCCCAGTTTAACAGTTTTGTACACATTGTCTCAGGGCTGGTATGATTTAATTCACTGTAAAAACTAAATAAATAAATCATCAAATATGATTTTTTGTTTTTAGAAATATGAAATCAGTACCATTAATTATTGGCAACTTTTACATGTTGTATGTGCACCTTTATGTTTAACATGACAATACAGATTATAACTAATGATATTTGTATAGTCTAATTTAGAAGAGTGAAATAAATAAAAATGAAAAAGCCTATTTAAATCAATAAAAGTCCATTTAAATCATATTTTTTTTACCAGCCCTGCATTATCCAGCTCTGATGTTCTGGCTATTGCAGATCACAGCCAACATCATTTCGACCATTTCAGGGGTTGAAATACATTTTTTAACCTACTTGCACTGGTGCTAGTAACAAAAAAAAAAATTACTTGCACCAAAAAAAAGTTACTTGCACAACAAAAGTTGGTCATATCAACCTTAAAACTCCTCCTCTGATGTGTCAGACTCTTTCTCTCTGGGTAGAATTTGAGGGCAGAGCAGCAGCAGCGGCAGACAGTTTTTTTTTTTTTCACGTGGGCGTGCGAACAATTCATCTGAAGATTTTATTTATTAACTACACAGATGTATAATAAAACAAATGGTGACTGGTTTATAACACAATTATGACAGTTTGAGGGGAGAGACGGCAAGGAACCGCAGCGGCAGCCAGTTTTTTTTCATGTGCGCGCGAACTAATCGTCCCGAAGATAATTTTATTAACTACACAGATGTATAATAAAACAAATGGTGACTGGTTTATAACACAATGTTGACAGAGTTTAAGGGGAGGGAGAGCGAGTAACCGCAGTGGCAACCAGTTTTTTTTTTGTTTTGTTTTTTTTCTTTTCATTGTTTACATGTGTGCACGTGAACGGGACAGGAGGTCCTCAAACTGGAGCTCCTGCAGCTCGTTATTTGCTGCAGCTCCTGCAGCTCCAGTTATTTGTTGCAGCTCCAAATAATGAAACTCCCCGAATTGGGAACATCTCATGAGGATGTTGTGAACGCAGGGACGGCGCCACTGGCGACGTTTGTCAGCTTTCCACAACAAATGGAGCACAGCAACTCGCTCCGTGTGTGAGAGTCATAAAACGCAGGGAAGACAAAGACAACACACTGGAAATTTTTTTTTTTCCTTATTTATTCCTTTATTGGTTCATTCTACTGGTGCTTATAGTTGATAAAACTTGGATAAAGTAACTTGCGCTAGTGAAGTATAAAATTATGTGCACTGCTCGAATAGTACGTGTGCAAACTACCACATGCACATACTATTTTGACCCCTGCATTTTATGCAGGTACAATAAATTTGTGTGTGTGTGAGATTTCCTCTTTTTTTTTTTTTTTTTTTAATATTCATACATGTTTTGTTTGTTCTTTTTATCGCGTGTATCCCACACATGCGGCACTATTGTTTTCTGCACAGTGGAGCTGCATTCTGGTTACAGAAAAGTGTTGAGTGAGTCACGGTGGATGGCCCCAGACTTTTCTGCTGTTAATTGCCGCACCAAGTATTTCTGTTTAGAAATTGCTTTTAAAACAACCAAAAGCCTTGAAATTAAAGTTCTCATGCAAAATCTTTCTTGACAAAGTTGAAACCAGAATCTGAAAATGTGAAGATCCTAGTTTCATTGTAGTATCATTGGTATAGAGGACAGATTTTACTCAACTATCGTTAAATTCCAAGTATGGAAAAAAACAGCTGTCACTGCAGCAGAAATGGACATGCTGCTCGGTGTCTGTTTGAAGTGTACGTTGGCCGAGTCAGACTCTTATGAAGCATTGCTTCATATCGCTTTGATTCTAGTAGAGTCAAGAGAGCTATCTGTGACATAACGTTATCGTCTCTTAAATAAAAATAAACGCTATCTTAAGAAATTAATGTAATCCAATGATGAATAAACGCTGCCTCATCAGAGGGAGTGTGAAGTTTAAATAGGAGGTGGTGAGAGCCAATCAGATTGTATCATGTGACATGTTTGAACCAGTGTATGTGAGAAAAGAGCAGCTCTGGGATCAGATCTCAGACACAAAATGTGAACAGCTGACCTGTGGGATCCCTGAGATAGACTGGCGTCCTGTCTAGGGTCTGCCCCACTTCTTGCTCAATGATCGCTGGGACAGGCTGTAGCTCCCCTCTGACCCTTAATTGGAATAAGTGGGTATAGAAAATGAATGAATGAATGACCTGTGGCAAGGAAAGGTATCATCCTCTTAAATGCAAAGATTCCTCAAATTATTTTAGAATAGTTAAAATTCAAGTTTTTAAGAACTATCAGTTATAACACCTATGTTTCTTTCAAGTAGCATTTCTAAGGTTTTCTATCTTGTTTTGGAACATTTATAATAAATTTGATTAGATTAGATAGAACTTTATTGATCCCTTGGGAAGACTCCCTCAGGGAAATTGAGGTTCCAGCAGCATTGTATACCAGCACACAGGGAAAGAAGCACACAGATCATCAAAAGTGAAAGTAAAAAAGAAAAACGGTTTCCAAATAAAATATAAATATAAGTACCAGACATAGTGGTTTGCTGGCTCCTACTGTTCCTCTCATTCTCTACCTCTGTCTTCCTGTTACTCCACCTCCTCCTGAGTGAGGAGTTGTACTAGCTTGTTGCCTGTGGGGATCCATGGGTAGTGTTTATTAAAAAAGTAGCTGATATTTTTCAAGGGTGGTAATAAATTTTAAAGTTTCTATGAGTTGGAATGGCGTGCAGTCCAGAATGCAATTAGAACCTTAGACCTCAACAGTTTTTAGAAGAGGAACTATCTTAATCTATTTATAAATTGTTTATGTTCTTGTTATTGCCACACTACTATTATTATTTTATTTTATTATTAAATCTATTTTGTCATTTGATTTTAAAATGGACCACAATGGAAATGAGTGTTTTCACTTTCTTGTCATGCACGTATTTACAATTATATTATGTATGTGCATTAAGCTTACTAAAGAAAATCACACACACATGCACGCACACACATACACAGATGCCACTTCGCTTTTAATATGTAGATTTACTGCCCCTATCAACATCTATTGTTCAGTTTTGTTAGCTAATATCCGTAGTTCCTCCAAAAATTGTCCTATTAACGTTTGGTTTTGGCTGAGTTCATCCTGGACCCAAAATACATAAGCATATCAAACAGCAAATGTCAGCTCTCCACAGTTTCTCCGTGATCAAAGCCATTTGGCTTTTTATATTTATCTATCTGTATATTTATAGACAGTGATGCCGGTAACGCGTTACTAAGTAACGCGTTACTAAGTAACGCGTTACTCTAATCTGACCACTTTTTTCAGTAATGAGTAATCTAATGCATTAATCTTTCCATATCAGTAATCAGATTAAAGTTACTTCACTGTGCGTTACTGTTATTTTTGCATTGTGAGTCGATAGCAGCATTAAACTTTGTCCATGGGCAGGAGGTCGGGGTTCGACTGAACTGCCCACTTTAAGCGACCTGTGAGCTTTTCATCCGCGGGTTTCTGCAGAAGCTACGACTCGTCCTCACCTCTTAAAGCGCGGTGACAACAGCACACCTGCACTGAGCTTTACAAAGACATTTTTATGCTTTTTTTTCTCCTTGATTTAGAATTCTGAGCTGAGCCGCTCCGTATCTGCTGCTAAAAACAGCTGATCCTCCGCGACGCGTCAACAACTAACACTATTTTCCACTCAAATGCACCTAAACTCTCTTTCTGAGGACCACATGATGTGAAAACGCAATAAAACTTTCTTACCTGTAAATCTGGTCATATTTTCTGCATAAAAAATGGTATCCATTCTTTGTGCTCAAACGCCAAAGCAGGGGCAAATCCAGGTGGAATGGGGGGCGTGGGGCAAGGATGTGCTCCCCTACCCCCCACAACACCCCTAGATTAAAGGTCCAGTTTTGAAGACTTTTTTACTACAACTACTACTTATAATAATAATAATTTCAACAAGTAAAATGTTTAGAGAAAATTTAAATGTTAGAAAAATGTTATAAAGAATTTAGCAGTTACATTTATAAACAATGTAGGTTAGAAATTGCAAGTTTTACCATTACAGTGCTGTTAACAGTTAAATATGAGGTCAAGAAAGAGGTCTTTATTTTACTTTTTATAAAACAAGTATTTATTTTCATTGAAGTCAAGAAAGGGTGACTATAAAGTGAGTTTTGGCAAAACAAATATCACTGTCGTGTTGAGGTGGCAGAGGGTTGTTGTCGGCAGCTGGGGAAAGTAACTAAAAAAGTAACTAGTAATCTAACTTAGTTACTTTTACAATTGAGTAATCAGTAAAGTAACTAAGTTACCTTTTCAAGGAGTAATCAGTAATTGGATTACTTTTTCAAACTAACTGTGGCAACACTGTTTATAGATAGATAGATAGATATACACACACGCTTTGCCATTCAGTGGCACAGCGTGTCTAAACGTTTTGACTGCTAGTGTGGTTTGTGACATATTGGTTGTTTTTGAGAAGAAGGATGAGCCTTCAGGGGAAGACTGTTGAATTAATCACATCCAGCTGCTTTTGAAAGGTGTCTGTTAAGTATATCACAAAGTATATCACACAGATCTGACTGGAAACATCACAGTGCGTGCTCACACATGCACAAAGACACTTTTTTTCTTTAGCGTCAGTTGAAGTTGCTGAAAATATCTCAGGCTTTACAGCTTCGCAGTCACTTTCATATTGCTGTCTTTGTTTTCCAGTCATATTCGTGAGCAGTGTTCTGACAGAAGTGTTGTTCATACTCTAATCAAAGGACACATTTTGTCTGTTCGTTCCACACTGTGATACAGTAAATGGCTTTATTTAGGTCTTTCAGGGCCTTGAGCTTCATTGTGAAATGTGGCCCCTGCAAACACACAGTACCACCAAGAACCATAGTACGTACTGTTCAATAATGCAGGACATTATTGATCAGACTTTACAGAGGCCACAGCTGTGTGTGAAGGGTCTTACAGAGGGAATTCTGCTCCAACTTCAAAGCCCTTAACCGGATTCAGGCTGAAACATTTTTACCTCACCCATGGAGATTTTGTTTTGGCAGTTGGTTGGTTTGTCAGCAGGATTACCGAGATACAATTTAACTGTCTTTTCCCAAACATAGAACGTTCATCCTAATCAAGAAAACAAACTATCAGATTTTGATGTTGCAGAAGAACAGAATAATTGTTTTCTGGTTCTGGTGGCCGTGGCCATATGCTAAATAACTTGTATGACTGAACCTATTAAAGGCAGCCAGTGTTTCTGAATATGTGGTTGGAGATGCTGCCCACAATGTTATGTTGTTCCAACTGGAAAGTGTACTTTCTTAAATCTTTAGTTCCAAGGTCCCCAGCTTTAGCTTGTACCACAACCATGGAAGAGTAAAACCCTGATAGTCAAAATAAGTCAGCTGTGTCGGAGAGCTTTATAATAAAGTAGTTTTTATGTTTAAACCAGATCAAAAAAAAAAAAATACACCTCTCCTGGAATACGAGGTCTGTTAGAAAAGTATCCGACCTTTTTATTTTTTCAAAAACCTGATGGATTTGAATCACGTGTGCTTGCATGAGTCAACCTTGAACCTTCGTGCGCATGCGTGATTTTTTTTTCACAACTGTCGGTTGCGTCATTTGCTTGAAAGCAGCCTTTGTGTGAGGATGGGTGGAGTCTCTCGTCGTTTTTTTATTTGCAAGGAAATGGTGGAACGACTGGAGCAGCGCGACTGCATCAAATTTTGCCAGAAACTGGGCGACAGCCAGGTGGAAACCATTCGGATTATTCAGACCGCTTTTGGTGACGATCCTCTGGGCATCACACAGATTAAGGAGCAGTACAACCGGTTTAAAGATGGCCCCACAACGGTGTAGAGCACACCGTGCTCCGGGCGGCCATCGACATGCTGAAATGACCAGATCCAAAGTGAATGCTGTGGTGATGTGGGACCGTTGTGTGACTATCTGAGAAATTGCGGAAGAGGTGGCCATCAGCACTTTTTTTTTTGTCACATTCCACTATGACAGACGATTTTGCCATGAAAAGAGTTGCAGTGAAATTCATGCCAATGGCTTTGGCATGAAGCTGATGGCGCAGCAAAAGTGCCTTCATGTTGAAGCCTCACAAGACATGTTGTGACATGCCCACCTCGTCCACCATTCAGAAGATTCAGATGGCTTTCGGTGGCTTTTCAGTCGTGTGACTATCCGAGAAATTGTGGACGAGCTGGGCATGTCACAACATGCACCACCGTTGTGCGGCCGTCTTTAAACCGGTTGTACCGCTCCTTAATTTGTGTGATGCCCAGAGGATCGTCACCGAAAGCCGTCTGAATAATCCGAATGGTTTGCACCTGGCTGTCGCCCAGTTTATGGCAAAATTTGATGCAGTCGCGCTGCTCCAGTCGTTCCGACAATTTCCTTGCAAAGAAAAAACGAGACTCCACCCAACCTCACACAAAGGCTGCTTACAAGCAAATGACGCAACCGACAGGCGTGAAAAAATCATGCATGCACACGAAGGTTCAAGGTTTGCTCATGCAAGCACACGTGATTCAAATCCATCTGGTTTTTGAAAAAATAAAAGGTCAGATAGTTTTCTAACAGACCTCGTACACTATGTTGTGAATCTGGAAAAAATAGAAATGGGAGGACATGTTGTAAATTTTTTTTTAAAACCTTGCATTAAATGTCATTTTACTAATAATGAGCAGGAAAAAATGTTGACCCATGTTTGGAATGGATGCCATTGCATTTTACAGCAGATTCCACATAAAGGCACAGCGCTCAGTTTTTAGTGAAATGTTTAATAATTTAAAGTGAGATGTTTTACCACCCACCAAAAGGTGCATATGTATTTTCCTTTTTGGAGTTTTGAGTCGAACCTGGAATAAAACCAATACATTAACAAAGTTCCAGGCAGGGCATTTAAAGCCATGTGGGTTTTTTGGGGGCGAGGGGGTGTTCTTGGCAGCACTGTGCGTTCTATACATCCTTCAATTCAGTTAAATGTCAAAATGAAACCTGATTTACATTCCTGATTTTCTTTGTGTTGCAGGAGTTGAAGGCACTGCTGAGTGCTCATGTGGGAGGAACCACTTCACATGCGCAGTCAGTGCATTCGGCGAGTGTACGTGCATTCCGGCTCAGTGGCAGTGTGACGGCGACAACGACTGCGGGGACCACAGCGACGAGGATGGATGCAGTTAGTTCACATTATTTTTTTGATCTTCCGAACCTGCTCCATTTCATTCTCATGCATGTTTATGGAAAAAAAAACAAAAAAAAAACTACATTTATTAATGAGTGAATGGAAAGAAACTAATCTGTGGCTATTCTAATTATTAACCAAATATTGTCAAATTTGACTTTTCAACTTTTTGATATTAGGTTTTGGTTTAGCCTGTTGACAAATTTTTGAAGAGGTCTGCTTGTGCACACAAAATGAATCTGTGCATTCAGAAATCTGTTCAGTGTGCTGAACAGATTTCACAGCTGTCCATAAGTGTGCATTCTAAAACACTACCAAGTCACTATAGCTAACGGTTAATCAACTTTTGCCCAGTATGCACCACATTATCAGAGTATCAGAAGACTCATGGCCCAGCAGACTGCTCAGTACTAAGGAGACATGTACCAAAATCATGGCGCTAATATTTTCCTTTAAAATCTGTCCTTTTCCTGAATAAGCACCAGAAAGTGAGTACCAGGAGACCGTAATCATGTTCATGAATGTACTGTGCATGTGTGTAAAGGTTTGAGACACACATTGATGTTTGATTTGACTTCAACATGTGATACTCCAGGATCAATGTGTTTTAAACGTAAGCCCGTGTCCTTGACTGAACGTTTCTTTAGCAACACAAGTGAAAGCACCCAAACTTTCCTCTGAAAATGCCCTGTACAGATGTCAGTGTGTGGGGGGGCAGGGAGTCGCCGACGCTGACATAATTTCTCCTTGTAGGGGGCATGCTGTGTGGTGATTAGACCACATTGAGTGAAGCCTTGTTTTTTTCCAGCTCATTTCTCAAGTTCCCCAATCATCTGCATTTTTGCTCCTTCTAAAGTATGTGTATTAAGTCGGTTTGCTGTAAGTCAGCTATTTCAAAACCAGTTCAACAAAATCTGTCTGATCTAAACTGGTGTAACTGCTGTCATGTTGTTTAAAGTTGGTTAAAACTGTGCTTCTTGGTTTTGTTATTAATACCCAATTATTTTGAATTTAGCCAGAATAAATTGAACTTAATTTACTTTATTGGTTTTTGAGTTTTTAAAAGATAGTAGTAGTCATAGTAGTAGTAGAAGTAATAATAATATATCTAAATTGAAAGTGATTCAGTGTGTTTGAAAAATTTTAAAAGTTTAAAAACCGTTGAGAGCATATCAGTAGTGTAGAGTGGTTTAAAAACAAACAATTTACATGAAAGCCTGACATTGCCAGTAAACAAAATTTTGCACCCGCCCCCCCTTAAAAAAACAAAACAAAAAAACAAACAAAAAATAAGAATCAAAAGTATTTTGCCAGTCAACCAGTTGATTAATCAGTGGATACTTTCAGCAGTTACCTCAGAACAGTGGCATACGTTGTTGCAGCAATTAATTCAGTGATCTTCTTACCATAAATGCTTCCTGTTTTGATGCCTTTGAACAAGCAGTAATTCTTCACTCTTCCATTAATGTGTCACTGTCTTTGGCACCCTTGGCAGGTTTTTCTAACTTTATGACTTTGCCGGCATGTCCTCAGGCGGACCTTTCCTGCGTAAATACGTTCTACAATAAGAAATATCTATAACTTGACCCATATGGATCCCATCATCACCCTGTGAAACAGTGAATGGGTCAGTGGTGCAGGCGGGGTAGTGTTTCTGTTACAGAAGCAGAACTATGTTCTGCTTGGTGTTTGCCCTGTTTGGAGGGGGAGGCGGGGGAGGCGGGGGGGGGGGGGGGGATATTCACTGTTCCTTTTACACTTTTGTGTTTCATTGTGAAATGCCAAAGTGAGGGGAGCTTTATTTTTTGTCCTTTTTCTTCCCCGTTCACAGACGGAGAATTAGATGCCTTTTTGTCTGGAGTCTCCTTAGCCTATTTGAGAGGCGTGTGTGTGCTGATATTCTTTGTCCATCAGTCTTCCTCTGTCACATTAAGCTCATTAAGGGTTGGCCGAGGGGATGCTAAGCGTTATTGATCCCCGGCTGGTAGAATGTCCAGTGAGTCTGATTGCCACATATTGATTTGCAGTCTGTTACTTATTTAATCAGACACATGCAAGCAGCTGACAGATATCAGAGTATCTTACCGGACCTCGCTAATCCATTAGTTCTGTCTGATCGATCCTCTGCTCCAGTTCTCTGCAGACGGAATCTCGTCCTCTTGGATTCACTCCGGTCAATCTCTTAATTGTGGAACTCATATCAGAGATTCATGATTTTTTTTTTTTTTTTTTTTGTAGATGCATCTAAATTCTTCACTGTAAACCCTTCAGTGATTAGTCCGATAAAACTACTGTCCTCCTGCTACTTAGCGCCTTCAGCGTCATGCAAATGTTAGCTGTATTATGACTTGCACATGGCAGTGGTTAAAAATGTTTATGTAATGTTTTTTTTTGTTTTGTTTTCCTTTTAAAGTTGAAAGCATGAATCTCAGAAGTAGTCACTTGTACATAGTCAGTAATTAAATTAATTAGCTTTGTACAAAACCTGAATAACAAGTGTATCAAATCAATTTTATTTATATAGCGCCAAATCACAACAAACAGTCGCCCCAAGGCGCTTTATATTGTAAGGCAAAAGCCATACAATAATTACAGAAAAACCCCAACGGTCAAAACGACTCCTATGAGCAAACACTTGGCGACAGTGGGAAGGAAAACTCCCTTTTAACAGGAAGAAACCTCCAGCAGAACCAGGCTCAGGGAGGGGCAGTCTTCTGCTGGGACTGGTTGGGGCTGAGGGGAGAGAATCAGGAAAAAGACATGCAGTGGAAGAGAGCAGAGATCAATCACCAATGATTAAAAGCAGAGTGGTGCATACAGAGCAAAAAGAGGTGAATAAAAAGAAACACTGGGTGCATCATGGGAAACCCCCCAGCAGTCTAAGTCTATAGCAGCATAACTAAGGGATGGTTCAGGGTCACCTGATCCAACCCTAACTATAAGCTTTTTCAAAAAGGAAAGTTTTAAGCCTAATCGGGAGAGAGGGTGTCTGTCTCCCTAATCCGAATTGGGAGCTGGTTCCACAGGAGAGGAGCCTGAAAGCAGAAGGCTCTGCCTCCCATTCTACTCTTACAAACCCTAGGAACTACAAGTAAGCCTGCAGTCTGAGAGCGAAGCGCTCTATTGGGGTGATATGGTACTATTAGGTCCCTAAGATAAGATGGGACCTGATTATTCAAAACCTTATAAGTAAGATGAAGAATTTTAAATTCTATTCTGGAATTAACAGGGAGCCAATGAAGAGAAGCCAATATGGGTGAAATTCATTGATGTCAATAGTCCACAGTAAAAAGGTCCCATTGTACATGTATACAAAAACTGCAGGCAGATCTCATTGAGGACCTGCTTGTGTGTGCGTGTATATGCCTCTGAGTGAATAGTCCACGTCTATGTGAAGTCTTGCCACTTTTTGTATCAAGGTGACATTTGGTACCCAGGAGCTCGGAGTCGAGCCGCTGCTCCTCCACATCGAAAGGAGTCAGTTGAGGTGGCTCGGGCATCTTTTCCGGATGCCCCCTGCACGCCTCACTGGAGAGGTGTTCCACGCATGTCCCATTGGGAGGAGGCCCCGGGGAAGACCCAGGACACGCTGGAGGGACTACATCTCTCGGCTGGCTTGGGAACGCCTTGGGGTTCCCCCGCAGGAGCTGGGGGAGGTGTGTGTGGATTGGGAGGTCTGGGCGGCTTTGCTTGAGCTGCTGCCCTCACGACCCGACTCCAGATAAAGCGGAAGAAAATGGATGGATGGATGGGCTTCTCAGTCGGACCTTGGACAAGTTGAACCTTTTGTTTGGGCATGTTTTGCTTCTAATTCTGCCCAACAGGGGGCAGAGTCACTGAAACCTTGTGTGATATCTTGATACAGACTTTGTTTACAAAAACGTGAAACACAAGATCACCTCAGTAAGACCTTGAATATCACCTTTGTTGAAATGAGTGAAATAGTTTAGGGGGGGAAAAAACTTTTTGTGTGTGTGTAAGAGATAAAACTGAAGCCCGCGTGACCCATCTCAAGTCAGGAGATTTGTAAAACCACAGAGGGAAATTTTGTTACATTTTTTGCTTAAAACACAGTCAGTAATTTAATTTATGAAGGAAACATGTGAGTAGATGATGAGAGAGTAACTTCCATGTCTTGGCAGAAAGGAAAATGTCACTGTGGGAAGGAAGCATCACAATGACAACACACATGAAACAATTCCTCATTGTGGCGCTGTAATTTGTGGCATTCTGTCTTTGAACTCATACAGATTATGTACTTTTTTCAATTTAACAATTTGTAGCACAACTCGAGTATCATGTGATTCTGTGTTTGTGGGATAGAAGCCTGCTTTTGCAGTCATGTTGTAGGACCACATCTTCCATGTGGATAAACAAAAATGTCAATACAAAAATAGTGACCCCCAAGAATGTTAACTATTCAGCTTTAGGGTAGACACTTTGTTTTTTGGATGTGAGGTTGTGGTTGTAATGGCACGGGGTGGGTATGTCTTTGATCCTATAGGCATGAACCATACACGTTAAGATACTGGCACGCATGGCATGCATCTCTGTCATGGCTGTTGATGGAAGAAAGCCACAATTGAACAGACGTTTGGGAGCAAAATAATGTGCTCATGTTAATGAAGAGGGTCCGCAAAGCTACAGGAATTTGTGAGATCCAGAAGAACTGGGATATCCAGGCTGTACTTCACGAGTGAAGATATTGGCATTGCAAATATCTTTGCTGTCATTTACGAGATAAATATCATCCCAACAGACTGGAAGAAAGGAATTTGTAGGTCTCTTGAAAGGGAAGGATTGGATTTCAACGGGTACAGGTGTACTATACAACTCTTCATGCCAGGCGAAGTATTGTACTCACAAGGGTCATTCTCCTTGGAGTTCAGTGCTAGCTGCTTGCTGCTCAGAGATCTCAGCAGTCTGGTTTCATATCGAAAAGGTCAACTGTTGACCACATCCTGGCTCCCTCCGCAAGTACTCATTGAATGAATATATAAATATCAGTGTGGCTTCTTCTCTTGATCAGGCTGCTCTATGGCAGATCTTCAAAATTTGTGGACTCCAAAATGAGTTGCTGGATATTGTAGTTGGTTTATACACAGGCGCTTTGAGTGCTAGAGAGTGTGAAGACAACCTCTGCCTTCTCAGTGACTTCTGGCAGTCATCAAGGATTATTTTTGGCTCTTACTTTGTTCAGTGCTTGCACACAGTGCCAGATACAGCCAAGAAGTGTAACTTTGGTGCTTTTGTCAGTGAGGAAAAGTTCAGTGACCTTGACTTGTGGATGATGCTGTGAACACTGGAATTTATGGATCCCTGAGTGAGACACTTGAGAAGCTGAGTGACAAGTCTGAATGTCTGGGTTTGTATTTATTCTTGATTAACACTGAGGGCCTGTCCACACAGAGATGAGTTTAGGCGTATCTGCAAAAGTTTTGTATCATATCGGCATTTCATCCCCACGGAACTGGTGTTTCTGGAGGCCAGAAACTGTACTTTTGGAAAACCAGTCTGAGTGGATGAATCTCAAAATGGCGCCTTTGCAGTTTCATATGTACAACCAATATGCAACTTTTGTGTCGTGATGATGTCAAAGCTCTGCCTCTCTAACCTCAGCCGGCTGCAAGACATCATGTAACGAACAAGAAAAAAATTTTTTTAATGAATTTTCTCACAGAGCATAATGGAGGATATGGTGTTGTTAACAGGGTAATTTAACATGCTTTTTTTGTCTTTGTGGATCCTTAATGGTGTCAAGCAACCCAGTCTAGTCGATGATTCAAGCTTCTCTACTATCCTTAATGGGATTCATTTTCATTGCTAGCAGAACACTAAAGAGACACAGAATGGCTCTGGTGAATAAAGGGACTGCTGTGACACTAATAAAAACAAATTCAGCTCTTAAAGACTTTCAGTGCTTAAAATAAGTTACTATTTCTTCCTGGTGGCCAGACAAGTGGTGGCGTCCTCCAGTTTGGGGTGAGAAATGCACCCGGAACAGCCAGCTCCTCTGTTGCACTCCAGTTGTGGCCACTAGCATAAACAGCAAAAATCAAGAGGAAAAACATGCGCAGAGCCACTTCAAAAACAACTCCACCCTGCATTTATTCATAAGCAATTTCAACAATAAGGCATTAAAATATTTCCAGACGTCTTCTTCCAAAACAATGGTGTCGTATGTGGATAACAGTTTTCAGCAGGCTGTGATGATGAATCCGGCTGAAAGGTCACAAGAAGTCAAATTAAAAGATTTAAAATTTACTCAGTGTGCCTCTTTGTAAAGTTCTCTCTTCTACTGCTACATTGTAAGTTGGTGGGCTTGTTTACAGTGTGTCAGCTTAATGTACATGCTTCTTCCCCATTTTTGTGTGGGACAATTACAGCACCACACACAGGCTTAGCATATACAGTGAGGAAAATAAGTATTTGAACACCCTGAGGTTTTGCAAGTTCTCCCACTTAGAAATCATGGAGGAAATTTTCATCTTAGGTGCATGTCCACTGTGAGAGACATAATCTAAAAAAAAAAAAAAAAATCCGGAAATCACAATGTATGATTTTTTTAAATAATTTATTTATATGTTACTGCTGCAAATAAGTATTTGAACACCTGTGAAAATCAATGTTAATATTTGGTACAGTCGCCTTTGTTTGCAATTAGAGGTAAAACGTTTCCTGTAGTTTTTCACCAGGTTTGCACACACTGCAGCAGGGATTTTGGTCCATTCCTCCACACAGAACTTGCAAAATTGCAGGGTGTTCAAATACTTATTTTCCTCACTGTATATGACAGCGATTTCAGTCGTTTCAGCGGTACGCAGATATTTCTTGAAATGTTGCCGTGTTTACAGGCCACTTTTTCACATCTTCTTATCTTATCCATTTCCATGTGGACAAGGCCTGAGATTCAGGCTTTCAATGACTTCCTGGACTCAGTCATCAGACATCATGTCTGTATGTGGTGAAAGTGTCAATCTCAATGAATGACTCACTTATGTGAGCAGTGACATTTATCTCTGAGTTCAAGAGATGTCAGGGCGGAGCTTATGTATTCATCAGGTCATTGGGCAAAGGTGTTTTAGAGATGCACATAAAGAGTTCAAGGCTGCCTAATCATGATAAATCAGCATATTTTTTAATTTCTTTTTTATTATTTATGTCATTAGCATGGCTAAAGTAATTACAACTTATAATTGCAACAATTAGCATCTTTCTTTGCTAATAATAATGTAAAAAAAAAATAAGTTGCTTCTAATATATTATCTTAGTTTTTGTGATTTTGTGGTAAGACATTTAGAAACAGTTCTGTCAATATTTTCAAAGTGGTTATGGGTGAAACTTTTTCCCTTACATTTGTATGAGCAGCTGTCCCTCAGGACTGCTTCATGATTTGCAGACATGTAGATTGTGATTGAAGACATCATGACACTCACATAGCTTTTGAGCGTTGCTCACTTTGTTGTGTACCAGGCCATTTTTGAACTATTGTGGACAGTTGTAGAGTGATGCACATACATCATGTTCTAAAGGTTGGTTAGAAGAGGTGTGTGTGTGTGTGTATCCCACAAGCATTTGAGTTCCCTAGTAGTCATTATATATCCAGTTGCATTAATGCAAGGCATAAAGCAATATCCTCAAAGTGACAATATCAGGTGTGTGAGTGTGAGAGGGAGAGAAAAGCCTTTATGAGCAAAGGCTAAGTGTGTTAAGCTTCCCAAAGACCTCGCCTCAGTCCTTTTGAAAATATGTGGATCATCTTTAAAAGTTGGGTAGCCTAAGGCTTTGTGAATGATGAATGAGTTTTATTCACACGGTAAACTGCGGGTAGACGTGGCCTTGGGGGACACTACATGTAAGATTTGAAAGGAACTAAAGTGACAAACAAGCTCATTTCAAGGTGCATGTAAGTGAATAACCACACACATATTGAGCGAGATGAAGAGAGGAGTATGAATGATTTTGTATGAATGTAGCATCAACTGTATTCATACTAAAGCCTTTCTACAGGGTTAAGTAGACATGTGGCCATTTTATTTAAGGTTTAAAATATAACTGTCAAGCAATCAGAAAACAGCTTTCTGTCATTTGTTACATTTCTGTGTAGTAACTATCACAGATGCCATTTACTCCATCCATCACTCAACTGTCTCCCTTGGTCTTTTGTTCATACAAGGGTAAATTCATAGAAACATCTTTTTGCAGTGTTGTGTGAAGGTATGACCGTGATGTTTAATTAATGTAACCATTGTGAAATAATCCCTAAAGTTTACCGATTTAGTACATTTCTGTACAAAAACTATCCATTGTCTGTCTCACTGACAATAGAATCAGTTATCAGTCCTGCATCATCTAACTATTATAGTCCTTTTAATTTAGTGAGTTGTGAGAAGGCATTTTTTATTGTTTTCGAGTTATGTAGCAACAGATTATTGGGGATGGACTTTATCTTTAGATCTCATATTCACTCACTGACTCACTACATTTTACAGAGTACAAAAGCCAAGAGATAAATTTTAAAAATATAAAAATTCCTTTCCACCTCTCCTTTTTTGCTTGGGGTCACCATAGCAGATCGGCTGATGATATGGCACAGGTTTTACACCGGATGTCCTTCATGGGTACGGTTGGTTTTGAAATGGAAGCCTTCTGTGAAGAAACTACACTGACCACTTGAACATGCTACCTAGTAAAGCTAAAATGGGCAATAAATTCAAACAAACTCAATATTTGTCTTTCTTGTAATATTGTCTCTTCTTTGGATGATGGTGATTCAAATATCTGAAAAGCTTTTTTAACCCTCTGGGGTCGACGCCGTCATATACGACTGCTAAGACCAAGCTTTACTAAATCATAAATAACTTTTTAATGATGTGAGATAGAAACTTACTTTTCAGCAAAAAAAAAAAAAAAAAAAAGTTAACTCTGCAGACTTTCGAGCCAGCCACCGGCCATCTTTGTAGTCCTCATAGAAGTTGTGTGATGATGTGCGCAACGTGAGTGTCCAATCAGAATTGGTTCACCGTCACATGGTTTTCCAAAATGCAATCGTAGGGCAGATTTACCGCACGTGAAAAGCCATTTGAATAGCCCCCTGGGTGCTCCAATGAGTACATACTATTAGTACATACTCAGTGTGCCCTGCGCCATTACGCACAGTGATCAGTGAAAGCAGGAGCGCACGAAGAGCCTCTGATGACAATCTCATGTGCTCAGAGTGTGTAACTATCAGGATTGCTCCACTAGTTTTCATGTGAATGTTACTGGATAACTCTGTTGCTTTCTCTGTGTAAAGCACTGTTTACCACTGTTTTGTATATATTGTTCAAAATGTGCATTTGTGTTTGTTTGAACCTTTTTGTTGTACAGTATTTCACACAAGATCTCAAATTACCTTTATAAAGTGTCAAAACAGTTGTTTATTATAGTTTGCTGCATGCTTTGAATAAATGTGTGTGGAAAATTATTTTTCACTTTATTTTTTCCTTGCCTATTTTTGACTGTAAACCTTGATTACACTTATAAAACACAACAAAAACATATATTTTCTGAAAGCACAGGTTGTCCTGAAAAAAAGAGACATAAAACTTGATTGTGGGATCCAGGGAGAGCTGTTAACAGCAATAATAAAACATTTATGCCAGGCAAGTGAACTGTCCAAAAAATGCCCTCGGACCCCAGAGGGTTAATCCAACACGTGGGCTTCCTCATATGCAAGTGATTGATCAGTAATTATCTCCCTACAATAGACTGGGGGCCTCTCCAAGGTATACCCCAAATGGAATCAGTGGGTTTGGGAAATGGCTGGATTATCTGTTTTATTGTAGATGCATTTGTAGATATTAAATCAAGTATAGATGGTGTGTTCCAATCGCTTTAAATAAATATGCTTTATACACATTTGTGTCACTTATTTTAAGTCACAACAAACAAGTGGAAAATTTATTTAAACTGTCTTTTAATCTGTCAAAATTTGATTTAAGATGGTTTTAAATGACTAAATATGCCTGCACAAAGGCTCGAATGGGCTCTTAAGCAGTTGAAGTTGTTTGAAACAGAGCACCAGTTTTTGAAGTGGTTGAATATCTGCGATCCATCGGTTTCCTGAGGCAGTCATTGATTCTAAGTCTTATCAACAGGTATAATCTGACACCAAACTATAAATCATTTCAGCTCCAGAGTCAACTCCAGTAGGACAGCTCAACACAGAGCTGTATGATCAACGCGATTATCACATTTCATCCTGACACATTTGGGGAGCACTTTACAATTTTAAAACTAACCAAAGACATCAGCAAAACATTTTAAAGTGGCTGTGTTAAATGATATTAATGAGCCGCAGTGCATTTAAAAAAAAACACAAGTGACCATTTGATATAGACAAAGGAAAAGTGGCCAACTCCTCACTGCTCACTCATCGCACATCTCAAGGACAGACCAATAATTTGCTGTGATGGAATTTAATGAAAGCATAACTCAGACACTTCATCAAATTAATATCAGCTCCCTTTACACTGATGCAGCTGTTGGAGTAGAGGGTGTCGGGTGGCTTGCGGTCTTTTATTGTTTGATCACGGGCCAAATGTGTGAGCTGTGAGAGATTCTAACCAGACGTGCGACTGTGTTATTAGTCTTCTATATGATTGTATTCTTGGCTGTAATATTCACGGTCTTAAACTGGGATCAGGAAGGTTGTGTGCTTCCTTTTTGGTTCTTGTGGAAATGGCATTAAGGTTCAGATGTGCTGGAAAAGGAGAACAAAAATGTTTTTGGCCCCCTCCCTTCATCTTCATGGTCAGTAACTGTAAATAAACGTGTAACATCCCTCTTTATAATCCACTTTTTGTGTCACGGAAGCTGTTGTATCAGAGTGTGAGTTACTCTCTTTTACAGCATGTTGATCTTCATGCCTCAGTCACACGGCAAAAGTTAAAGGATAAAAAGTCAAAAATTGTCAAGAAAAGTAGAGGAAAGCTCCTGCACTTGTCCCATCACCGAAAGCCTGCAAATCAAGCAAACTCAAACATAACTTAAAATAAAAAGGAAAAAGAAGCGAATGTCGATTTCGGCACTTTAAACTAAATCAAAACAAATAATTCACGATGATGTGACCAAAAACAGGTATAAAACCGAGCGCAGCCAGCCTCGTCCACATTTCCACAGTACTTGCATTCATTCCTAACTAAGTCTCACCCAGAATGACAGAAATCTTGAGGATTTTTTTTTTTTTTTTTTGAGTATCGTGTATTAGTATTTTTGTAATCCTTCTTCAGTATTCATGAACAGTTTTGTGACCCTGATACCTTAGAGAAATTTGTACAAAAATGTTATGGTTTCTATTTCAGACGTTGATTTGAGCCCCAGCATTTTCACAAGGAAAACTGCTTCATTTGTTATTGAGCGAACCTGGGAACACACAAACCAACAAACACCTCAAAATGTTGATTGCGGAAACCATAGTGTTAAAATTAAAATAAGACCAATGTTGAAACTTGTCCCTTGACCAGTTTGGTAACATAGTGCCCTGATTTCAAAAGTCCAAACTCTGAATGGTTCTCAGAAGCACATGAGTATAAACACACTGACATCAAATGGCAGAAATAAAAAGGTACCCCCCTCTGTTCTTTAATCTATCACTCGATAGCTTCAGCCAATGAGAGAGCGGCTGTGACCACAGGACTTCAGCTGATCTGAAAGCAGAAGCAAAGAAGATTAGGACCCCATTCCCTTGTTCGCTACATGTTGCTTTCTTTCTTCATCCCCTCGCTCTGTATCTCCCTCTGTCCTTGCATTCCTCCCGGACAGAAGTCCTCCGTCTCTCTGCCCTTGGACCGTATGACACCTGCATATCAGCTAAATGAATTTTTACTCGAGGCGTTCTCATTTATTTTTCCCCTCATGTGGCTGAATTTTTGACCGCTCTACTTTCTGTCTGCCAGGATTTGACCATCGTCGTTCGTGTTCAGATGCATTAGCATAATCCATTTCCTCCCTTTCTGACTTCTTTGCCCATCGCGAGTTCTTTCTTCTCCTCCGCCTACATACAAAAAAAATTGACCTCCCTTTACATCCGTGCTCAATGAGTGCGAGGAAAACATTTGTTCAAAGAGAAAAGGCCATGATTCAGGAGACAGAAAGAAGGGAAAAAGAATAGATACACAAAGAACTCATCTGTTTGGGGGTTTGATTTATCATCTAAATCTTGAATAAGCTTGATTAAGTGGCTTTAAAAATCTTACAGCATGTCGTTAATCCAAAGGACGACAAAGCTGTGAGGAAAACAAAACAATGTCTCCTATGCTGCTTATCCTATTGACATTATCCAAAATTCTGGAAACCCAAGTTGTTGATCAGACAAACGGGTTTGATACAGCAGCTTCCAAAATTAACAGAATAATTTGATATACACAAAATGTATTTATATATATCTAACATACAAAATCTTTTTTATCTACACAGGTACAGCCTGGCTAAGAAAAACACCTGAACATTTAATTACCCCTCCGATTCCAGCTATGCCTGTACTCGCCTTGACAGATCTCCAGGGATCAATAATGTCTAATTATTGTTGGTTAGTAAAGTGTCTGGTATCTCAGTTGTAAGCTCTGGATTACTTTAGTGTATTATTTTGTTGGTAGATGAAAGGACGTGTTGTCAGAGAAACAGTTTTCATTCAGCTTGGAATAAACTGTCAAATAATGTTAATTGGTCTATTTGCTATCCTTCAGTTTTTTTTTTCCCATGAAGTAAGCCTGTGGGTTGTGTGTGGATGACAGCTACTCCATTCATTCACTCTGTCAGTTTTGGTCAGAGTCATGGTAACAAGCAAATGTTTTGACATTTATCTGTCATGTGTCCAGATATACGAGTTCTGTGTCTGCAGGGCATTAATGCTGGAAAATAAAGTCCACTTCATCAAATTAAGTACAAATTAAATGTGAGTGCAATTAAGAGTATTGTTGCATCATGTTTCTTAAACTATCAATTGCATTTATATAATAATACTTTAGATGATAATTGCAGTGTTTCACAATGTTCTGGCTTTTGTTGGAATGTTGAGGTCATTTGCAAAACTATACATTTGTGGAAAGTGCATACTTTAACAAATCGGGAAAATGGGTGACTCCATTTTCCTGGACACCACCATGGTGGCAGTCTTGGATGTTTAAAAATAGTGGCTTAAAATTGGAATTTTCAATATCTTGATTCCAGTAGGTGAATTCACATTTTCAGATCCAAGGAATCCAGTGGTGCTACTTGCAAAAATGTATATGTGACCAAAGTCTCATTTATGGATGGCTATAATATTGGGAATGTACTGAAGCAATTCAAATGATCTATAGTGTTGTAGATTTTTTTATTTAAGTAATCTAACCTTTATTTATCCAGGTTAGTCCCATTGAGCTCAAGACCTCTTTTACAAGGGAAACTTGGACAATTATAAAGTCTTTAGACACCAAACTATAGATTTTTGTTCTGAGCTGTAACTTTATTGATGATACTTGTATGTTGTTGTAGTTTATAAAATTAAGTAAAGATGAACATGTGAAATCATTACAACCTTGAAGTGGAAAGAAACTATGCACAGTAGACTGCAGATCACTAGTTCATATCTATAGAATATGGAAATCTCTAATTCATGTACTAGTTCATTCAGTCCCAGTGTACCTTCTGAATGAAATAGAATTATTCTGGACAGTCGCACATAGGGAGAGCAAATTAGGACCCTTATTTGGAAATTAGTCACAAACCACCTTTATTCTCGCTCGTACAAGTGAATAAATTGTATTTAATTGCTGTTTTGCACAAATTTGTGTAAGTATCGCAACTTTACATCACATTCTATCTGACAGAGATGCTCAAAACACTACAAACTCATCACATTCACACACACATTTCTCCAGGTAAAACTGGAATTGTGACAGGAAGACCATCTGGCATTTAAAAAAAAAAAATGTGTGCCATATTCCAATATGGACCTGTGCTGCATCCACTCTCACAACTCCAACCAAAAAAAAAAAATGGGACCAGCCACAAGGAGAACAACAACAACAAAATACACACACGCATACACAGAGATGTCAAGGTGTTGCCATGCAAGGCACTCAACTGTTCCTTGAGATCAACTTCGGGATTAAGGGCCTTGTTCAAGGGCACTTTAGTGACGGTAACAAAAGTCAAAGGAGCTGCTGGTTTCAGTCCCCATTCATATGTCTTTGTGGTCAAGGGATTGAACCTGTAACAAGCTCACATCTCTAACATTAGGCCCGATTGTGCCGTTTGTGTTTGACAACTACGGATGGGCTCATGACATGTAACGTTTGGGTCAAGGCAGAAAACCTGTTTGCTGTGGAGCTTGATGGAGAAGCTCCCTCACACAGGTTTCTGCCAGTGTCACTGTGAAGAGAAATGTTGCAGGCTTGAGTTACAGTATGTGTTGGCGAACAACCAAACAGAGTCACATAAGCTGCCTGTGTCAGGAGTGAATATGAAGGCAAATAAAAAGGGAGCAGAGGAGAAACTGACAGAGATGACAAGGACGGAAGGCTTTAAGCTTTTCCATCATTTTCTACAAAGAAACATGAAACATTTTGTTTCCTGAAATAATATAGTGGTTGGATTATTTTTATTATTAGAATTATTTTAAATTCTGATGCCAAAGTAAATACTCGCCAGTAGCACTCAGGCTACCAAACACGGCCTGTAAGACTAAGAAACAGGGTCAGGTAGAAACTTCCCTCAGGCCAGGCACAGAACCACAAATTTCCAAACTGCAAATATTTTTTTTCTTTAAGAAAGGAAAGAAAATAAAACCAGGTTGCAGAATAAAAATGTAGACTGAAAAGAATGAAACATGTTCTCAAACGGGTGCCCAACCATTTTTGGAAGTTAACAGTGTATCAGGATCTACCACTCCATATCGAAAGCCATAGTGTAGCCACAATTTATTGTGCAATAATAAATTTTCTGGCATGAAAATAAAGTTTTGACAGTAACAATACATTATTGAAGTAAATGTGCAAAGAATAAGCACAAGTAGGCCTAGGACTGACCCATAACAACACAACAACAAGCAAAATAAAACCCCAAACACTGTCATCATCTTTCAAAAGCAGTCAAACACAGTATTAAAAGTCACAGTTTATCTCGGTATTAGATAAACCGTCATTTACTAACTAAAAAGCTGCTGCTTTTTTCACACGCTTTGAATCCTGTGGCTTAAACAACTGAAATACGTCCATTAATGCATTGATTGGCAGAGTAAAATACATATAAATTCTTACCTGTTAGTTTCTGTCAGGATTTGACCCGGCCTGGGTCGTGTTTTTGTAGTGACCCCCTGTTGGGTCCTTTCTCCCTTTTTGCCCATTTGTTTTGATTGATTTATGTTATGTAATAGTCTGGTTTTATTTCTTATTAATCCTCTGTGTCTTATTATCTGGTTCTGTTCTGGTAGTCATGAGTTTTACTTTGTTATAATCCATTTTGTGTTCAGTCTTAGTTTGGTTTGGTTTTTCACATTTATTGCATTATGCTTTAGTCACATGTTTTGGTTATTATTCATCTTCAGTGTTTCTTATCTTATTATGTTCCATTTGTTATTTATTGCTTATTTCGGTAGTCTCTGGTTTTGTCATTCGGTTAATTCATTTTGGTGTAATTTTTGTTGTCATCTTCTTGGTGGTTGTTTTTTTTTTTGTTTGTTTCCATTTATATAGCGCCAAATCACAACAGAATTGCCTCAAAGTGCTTCACACAGGTAAGGTCTAACCTTACCAACCCCCAGAGCAACAGTGGTAAGGAAAAACTCCCTCTGAGGAAGAAACCTCAAGCAGACCAGACTCAAAGGGGTGACCCTCTGCTTGGGCCATGCTACAAACATAAGTTACAGAACAATTCACAGAACAATTCATGGACGAATATACAAGAAATGCTATTGGCGCACAGGACAGGAGGATCGCCAACACGAATACAACTCCCATCTCTGGATGGAGCTGCACCTTAAACAGAGAGGAAAAAAAAAACAGAATCAGGCATCAGAAAGACAAAAAATACTGTATAATTTGGCAGCATTAAACAACAAGAAAAATAGAGAAATACTAAGGTGATCACCGGCCACTGGCCCTAAACTTCACTAAAAGACCCAGAATTTAGGTAAAGTTGAGGCTGCAGCCCGCTGTTTTACTTTTATACTTTAATCTGTTTCAGTTCTGTTCTAGTTTTGGTTATTATCATAGATCTTCTGGTTTCCTGCTTCTTAGATTAGTCACGTTAAGTATTGTTTGTCAAGCATGTCATGTTTTGCACCGTTGGTTTTTCTATTACTTAGTTATCTTGCCCCAGTTCCCTTTGCTTTGTCTCACTGCACTCTCTTGACTCTGTTCTCCCTTCTTTGCTTCACCGGACCACACCCTCTTCCAGAACCTTCACTGACACCTGCATCTTGTTCCAGTAATTACACCACCTGTTATTTAAGCCCTCACAGTCCCTCACTTCCCTGCCAGTTTGTTAGTATCTTGTATCGATTTTGTCTCTTCCTCAGCCTTTGTAATTAGTCTCTCTGCGTATTTGAAACCTGCTTGTTTTGACTGCATTTTTTGCCTGACCCTTATCTGTACTTTTGCATCGCTACCTGACTACGTGCTTCGACGATAGTCATCTTTTTATTCCTATATCAAAACTGAGTCTACATCCGGTGTCTGACCGTTTTTGTGACTCGCCTGTCAGTTTCAGTGGGATTCATCTGAATAAATAAAATCCACATAAAGCACCCCTTTTTTTAATCCAAAACAGTGTCTAAACTGTGACAAAAAGTCCCTCTGACACAGCTGCGCCGTGAGAGCTCCTCTCCCACACCGAGTCCTGGCGATTAAATTATATCGTCAGCCACAAAGAAATAAAATAATGTTAAAATTATCCATTTTGTTTGTGAACCTGAACTACACCACCTGCAGTGCTCCCTGCGTCGACCAGCCGATCACGTTTTGCACTTAATGATGACGTCATCAGGCAGCCAGTCTGCTACAAACACACAACAGACAGACTAAAATGTTTGATTTTTAGGGTTTACAAATGTTTTTGACTGTTAAACTTTGCTCACTTTACCAGCAAAAAAAAAAAAAGTTATCGGGCTGAAAGTTATCGGAACGAAATTTATTGGAAGATAATTGGTCCGATGATGGTTTTAAAAACTTATCTGAAAAGCTAATCCTCTAGCAAAAACATTAGCTTCGATAATTATCTGTTATCAGATTAGTTGACCTGTGCCCACCACTGCATCTAGCTGTGCATATTCAGCATGGTTTGAAAGTTTCAGAAATTCATTAATTTCGGGCAACAATTCAGAAAATCATTCCAGAAATTTACCTCTGTGTGCAGCAGCAGATCTGCACGTCTGCTCCAGCTGCATACGGGATACAGTGGGGTAAAAAAGTATTTAGTCAGTCCCTGATTGTGCAAGTTCTTCTACTTAGAAAGGTGAGGGAGGTCTATAATTTTCATCATAGGTACACTTCAACTATGAGAGACAAAATGAGAAAATCCAGGAAAAAATCCAGGAAATCACATTGTAGGATTTTTAAAGAATTTATTTGTTGTTATTTGTTGAGGTCTGGAGACTGGCTTGGTCACTCCAGGACCTTGAAATGCTTTTTACGGAGCCACTCCTTCATTGCCCGAGCGGCGTGTTTGGGATCATTGTCATGCTGGAAGACTCAGCCACATTGCATCTTCAAAGCTCTCACTGATGGAAGGAGGTTTTGGCTTAAAATCTCACGATACATGGCCACGTTCATTCTTCCCTTAACACCTGTCAGTTGTCCTGTCCACTTTGCAAAAAAACAGCCCCAAAGCATGATGTTTCCACCCCCATGCTTCACAGTAGATATGGTGTTCTTGGGATGCAACTCAGCATTCTTCTTCCTCCAAACATGACTAGTTGAGTTTTTACTAAAAAGTTCTATTTTGGTTTCATCTGACCACATGATATTCTCCCAATCCTCTTCTGGATCATCCATATGCTCTCTGGCAAACTTCAGACGGGCCTGGACATGTACTGGTTTAAGCAGGGGGACACGTCTGGCACTGCAGGATTTGAGTGTCTCTCTGCGTAGTGTGTAGCCTTTGTTACTTTGGTCCCAGGACTCTGCAGGTCATTCATCAGGTCCCTCCGTGTACTTCTGGGATTTTTGCTCACTGTTTTCATGATCATTTTGACCCCACAGGGGTCCACCATAATTTACAAATAAATTCTTTAAAAATCCTACAATGTGATTTCCTGGATTTTTTTTTTTTTTTTTTTTTTTTCTCATTTTGTCTCTCTCAGTTGAAGTGTACCTATGATGAAAATTACAGACCTCTTTCATCTTTCTAAGTAGGAGAACTGGCACAATCAGGGGCTGACTAGTTTTTGGCCCCACTGTAAATGCCTCTGTAGACTCCTGGTCCAAACAGAACACGCAATCTTGTTAGCCATATCCATCATGTCTTCTAAATGTATGGACCATTTGCTGCTAGCCGGCTTTTTAGTTCTTGCACTTTTTAGGCGCACAGAGGTAATTTTGTCGGGAAGTTTGCATCGTAGCTCTTGTGGCTCATTTTGAAATGCCTCTCCAAATTCTGTTTTTTCCGTAAAGCCACATTTGCATTGCTGGTAAGACAGATGGATTTTCCATTTGAATAAACGAAAAAATAATCCTCTGCCCACTCTGAAAGAAATTGGGTTTTGGATTTTTTTTTTTTTTTTTTTTTTTTGTCCTTTGCTATATTATGTTATTGTAGCATCCTCTCACTTTTCTTCTTCTTCTATAGCGTTTAACGGCAGCCCGTATCATTGTTGCAATGGATGGATGGATACCTTTATCATTTTCATTACAACAACGAGATTTCCACCCTCACATTCCACAGACAAACAGCAATTAATCCACAATTATTACTTGTTTACCATAATAATGGCACACATCAGAATTAAGACAACACATATACATTTGACATTGTTTATGTGCACTAAACTTGAAACAGTCCGTTTTCCAAATTGAGGCGATGTGAGTGTGTGGTAGCCGCTGCAACTGGAGTCACGCCGCCGCCAGCTTGGGGAGAATGGGGACCTGCCACAGCTAAAACCGTACAGCCCCCACAGGGGAAGGGGTGGGATGGGGTGTGTGATGGGGGGAGCAGGAAGGGAGGTGAAGGGGAAAAAGGAGCATGCTTCAGTCTTTTGTCCATGTGTAAGTCTGTCAGTTTATTGTCTTTGTGGGTTGAGATAAGAATGGAGCCAAATAATCTCTCCAAGGCCTGAATAAATTCCTCTGGAGGTAAACAGTGGGCAGTTTGTTCTTCAGGCTCGATAAGCCTGGAGTGTTGTGGTTGAGCAGTGAAAAACACTTTTTTAACAGTTCCACTTGAACAACCAAATCCCAATTATGAATTAAGAATATTCCCAATTATGAATTAAGAATATTCACTGCAACTTCAACTGCAAGGCATGCATCTGCTCCAAGATGTCATCCAATTTGCCTCTGAGTTCAAGAGTCATCGCAGTCTGAGAGTGCACTGCCTTGCCAACCTCATTAATCATGACAGAGAAGCGAGGGGCCATGGTTCTTGATGCCGTCTTGCCAATTTTCCGGTAGATCAGGGCAGCACATAAGCCAAAAAGTACCAGCCCTGCTACCATAAGACCAAAAATGAATAAATCGATGTCCTCAACGGAGAAAGGCGCCAAGCATGCCACACGCCAAGAGCTCCAGGAGTCGAGAACTTAGCCCGCAGGATACATTCCATCTGGGCAGGTAGGATCCCCCGGTCCTGACCTTCTTGTAGAAAAAAATGGTGTCAATAGCGTTCAGAGACCAGCTGATCAATTCCATGGTAAATCCAATAGTAGTCCAGTAGATCCAGTATCCAATATAATTTGAGGAATTCACAGTCTGGTGAAGTAGGGACTTGAAGGTTAAAGCAGAAAGCAGAGATAAGGGAGAGTGGAGGAGATGCGACCGCCCTCGTCAGAGTCCCAAGCTGTTATCGCTTTTATTGCTGCCACCTTCTGCATTAGTCTGTTATAGCAGCACTAAATTAGATGTGACACTGACAGATTTTTTTTTCATGCGATCGACTGGTTGGGCACGCCAGTTCTAAAAGATGTGATTGTGACAGATGTAGCACTGAAAATACACATATGTAAGAAATCTAAAAGTAATAAATTTAATTTAAATATTGACAGCACTGTGTGAGAAAGCTGAATGTGTGGTTTGTGTAAATAACAATGGAAGTAAGAGCAAGTTTCTCTTTCTTGTGGAGTCTGAGAACTTTAGTAGTTGTTTCATTCATTGAAATTATGATTCAGCAAAGTTATTTACCCTCAAAATTGCACAATAATAAGGGCAAATCCCTTTAATTATATTCATCACCTAACAAACTCTTTGAGGATGAAACCACACAGACCTCTGGTGTTAGAGGAAATGACAAAACGCATAAAAACACACACCCAAATTACAACAGGATTGTAAATTATTTCACTGAACTTTAATTATTGATTAGACAATAAAATGTAATTATTCCACCACCTGAGGCAACATTTTAAATCCCAAAATACATTTTACATGAAGCACAAAAATCTATGCAATTTATCGACCATCTTTTAGAAAAAGTCCTTCAGAAAGACTCCCATTAAATTGATTTCTATACAATCCTGTTGAAACTAAAAGCAAACTATGGTTTCCATTTGCAACACTGTAGTTTGTCACATGGCAACACTAATCAATAATAGCAGGAGGTGGTAATGGTAGAAATTTTTTTTTTTTTTTTTCCAAATATGCTTACTTCCACTTCAGAGATTGTGCATTGTGTAATTTGGGAGATATTTCATATAGGAAGTGGGTGTCTACCATGACAAAACCCCTCCACCCCATGCAAAAAAGAAAACTGCAATATATATACTGTAATTGTAACATCTTTTGAAATATTAGAATGTAATTGTTTTGACATCATGATTAGTTTTGATGAACCCTGCATTGAGCACAACATTCAAGTTTATGATATAATATAATATAATGACTTGGTAGTACTTGTTTTAGAGAAGTCACAAAAGCTACATAAGTACTGATATTATTACAGTGATCATGCAATTACACGTAATTTCAAGTCATTCAAGTGTCATGGCCAAGCCAAAAACAAGATCTCAGGCTAACAGTGTGACTGAAATAAAACCTTTGACAATGGTTTATGTTTTTAAAGTTTTTGAAGAGCATGGCCTCCTCCTAAGTTATTCACACAGTGTTACTGAAATAAAACCTTTGTGAAAGAATTGTTTTTATAAAGTTTTTGAAGAGCATGGACAAACTTTACACATAGCGGAATAGCCAGATAATTGAAAATAGACCATACTTTATTACATTCATGGGGTGGGGGGTTATTTTCAAGATATAGGATTAATTTTGATGCCAAAATACTGGAATTAATATTGTGAATCATTTCCCAAGTAGATGTATTAAAATTCTGACTTGTGATTTTACCACCTCCTGCTATCAATAAACCATTCTGATCAGCTATGAAGTAACAATGAGAAAACTCTCAGAACAGTTTTTTTTTCTTAATAACTAAAAGTTAACCAAATTGTTTCAGTTCTAGCATATTATTATTTAGTTGTGTGATGCGTTCCCTGAATGTCCAATCTAGGGCAGAGTGAAAAACGGCCCAGATGTTCTCGATAGCAGCCGTGAATAAGTGATTCCAGTGTTGATGACAGCAATGCAGAGATGAACAGGCATGTCTTGGCCTGAAAGAGACAACTTTTCCTCTGAATGTTGCTGTGAGACAAGCAGACTCCTCAGTGGCTCTCCAGAGTCCACATCTGTTTTTTTTGGCCATCTCTGCATCCACCCACCCCCACCAACTGGGTCCATCCGACCCTCGGTGTGTTTAAGCAGATGAATTGGTCCCATTAGAGCCTCTTGATTCAGCTGCTGCACGGTAAAGAAAGGCCATTAACACCACTGGCCAAAGCCACTGAGACTTTTTCTGAAAGTCTGAACATTCAGACAGCACTGTGCGTGCACAAGAAGCCCCTCTCACACAGAAGGCATTTCCCGTGGCATTTAGAGGCGCCACTATCCGCCACAAATACATCACGCAACGGCCACATGGTTCCTGGCACTTGCCAGGCTGTGGAGTGTATTTTGGTGATGTTCAAAACACTCGTCCCATCACTTGCTCTCCTTACACTTACACTCCACGCACGTGCAGTCTGTGTGACAGGCTGGAAAGCACCAGGTTGTTCAGAAAGTCCAAATCCATAATAAAATGTAAGAGAACAAAGACGACGTTGATGGAACACTCACTAGGAAGCAGCAGGTGTTGCTTTGTAAATGTCCTTGTGTGAAGTGCCTCAAGGCACTTCACACAAGTAAGGTCTAACCTTACCAACCCCCAGAAAAACAGTGGTAAGGAAAAACTCCCTGTGAGGAAGAAACCTCAAGCAGACCAGACTCAAAGGGGTGACCCTCTGCTTGGGCCATGCTACAGACATAAATTACAGAACAATTCACAAAACAGATATACAGGAAATGCTGTTGGTGCACAGGGCAGGGGGGTCTCCAGCACAAATCCAACTCCCATCTCTGGATGGAGCTGCACCTTAAACAGAGAGAAAAAACAGTCAGGCATCAGAAAGACAAGAAATACTATATAATTTGCCAGCATTAAACAACAAGAAAAAAACAAGAAATACTAAGGTGATCGCCAGCCACTAGTCCTAAGCTTCACTAAAAGACCCAGAATTTAGGTAAAGTTGAGGCCGTGGTACGCTCCGTTTCCTAATAAAATGAATTAAGAGTAAAAAGCGTAAACAAAACTATACCAGTATGCTAGACATATGAAAGGGAAAATAAGTGAGTCTTAAGTCTGGACTTGAAAATCTCTACAGAATCTGACTGTTTAATTGACACAGGGACATCATTCCAAAGAACAGGGGCACGATAAGAGAAAGCTCTGTGACCTGCAGGCTTCTTATTCACCCTAGGGACACAAAGTAATCCTGCACCCTGAGAACGCAAAGCCCGGGCCGGTACGTAAGGTTTAATTCTATCAGCTATGTAGGGAGGTGCCAATCAGTGAACAATTTTATAGACTAGTAGCAGAACCTTAAAATCTGATCTCATTGGGACAGGAAGCCAGTGAAGGGATGCTAAAATGGGTGTAATGTGGTTGAACTTTCTGCTTCGTGTCAAAAGTCTGGCTGCAGCATTTTGAACTAATTGGAGAGCCCTAATACTAGACTGCGGTAAACCAGAAAATAGAACATTGCAGTACTCCAGTCTAGAAGAGATAAATGCATGGATCAGGGTCTCAGCATCAGCCATAGACAGGATGGGACGAATCTTCGCTATATTTCGCAGGTGGAAGAAAGCAGTCCTAGTAATACAACCCCTGGCAAAAATTATGGAATCACCGGCCTCGGAGGATGTTCATTCAGTTGTTTAATTTTGTAGAAAAAAAGCAGATCACAGACATGACACAAAACTAAAGTCATTTCAAATGGCAACTTTCTGGCTTTAAGAAACACTATAAGAAATCAAGAAAAAAGATTGTGGCAGTCAGTAACGGTTACTTTTTTAGACCAAGCAGAGGAAAAAAATATGGAATCACTCAATTCTGAGGAAAAAATTATGGAATCACCCTGTAAATTTTCATCCCCCAAATTAACACCTGCATCAAATCAGATCTGCTCATTGACATTGACCCTATGCCATGACATTGACCCTATGTGTCTTTTTGCAAGGAATGTTTTTGCAGTTTTTGCTCTATGGCAAGATGCATTATCATCTTGAAAAATGATTTCATCATCTCCAAACATCCTTTCAATTGTCCAAAATATCAACATAAACTTGTGCATTTATTGATGATGTAATGACAGCCATCTCCCCAGTGCCTTTACCTGACATGCAGCCCCATATCATCAATGACTGTGGAAATTTACATGTTCTCTTCAGGCAGTCATCTTTATAAATCTCATTGGAACGGCACCAAACAAAAGTTTCAGCATCATCACCTTGCCCAATGCAGATTCGAGATTCATCACTGAATATGACTTTCATCCAGTCATCCACAGTCCACAATTGCTTTTCCTTAGCCCATTGTAACCTTGTTTTTTTCTGTTTAGGTGTTAATGATGCCTTTCGTTTAGCTTTTCTGTATGTAAATCCCATTTCCTTTAGGCGGTTTCTTACAGTTCGGTCACAGACGTTGACTCCAGTTTCCTCCCATTCGTTTTGTTGTACATTTTTCGATTTTTGAGACATATTGCTTTAAGTTTTCTGTCTTGACGCTTTGATGTCTTCCTTGGTCTACCAGTATGTTTGCCTTTAACAACCTTCCCATGTTGTTTGTATTTGGTCCAGAGTTTAGACACAGCTGACTGTGAACAACCAACATCTTTTGCAACATTGCGTGATGATTTACTCTCTTTTAAGAGTTTGATAATCCTCTCCTTTGTTTCAATTGACATCTCTCGTGTTGGAGCCATGATTCATGTCAGTCCACTTGGTGCAACAGCTCTCCAAGGTGTGATCACTCCTTTTTAGATGCAGACTAATGAGCAGATCTGATATGATGCAGGTGTTAGTTTTGGGGATGAAAATTTACAGGGTGATTCCATAATTTTTTCCTCAGAATTGAGTGAGTCCATATTTTTGTCCTCTGCTTGGTCTAAAAAAGTAACCGTTACTGACTGCCACAATCTTTTTTTCTTGATTTCTTATAGTGTTTCTTATAGCCAAAAGTTGCCATTTGAAATGACTTTAGTTTTGTGTCATGTCTGTGATATGCTTTTTTTCTACAAAATTAAACAACTGAATGAACATTCTCCGAGGCCGGTGATTCCATCATTTTTGCCAGGGGTTGTATTCCTAATGTGGAGGTCAAAGGACAATGTAGGATCAAAAATTACCCAAAGGTTCCTCACTTTGTCAGTGTGATGTATGACACACAAGCCTAGGCTAAGCGTTAACTGGTTAAATTGATACCGATCTCTCATCAGTGTAACCAGTCATGAATGTAACCTGTTAATAGCAGCCTCGTGCTCCAGTTGCTACACATTGAGCACACTCCTGGATGTAAAAATGGACAGCATCTTTTAAAAATGTAAGAAGTTGAGGACAAAGTGTCTGTTGTCTCTTTGCTGTGCAGTCTTGAGCCCAATGAACCAAGTATCTGCTTGTCAGGACCATTGACCTCAATAAATTCAGAAATTTTACCAGCGAACAGATCAGGGCTCAACGCAAATTTGTTTCATGTGTGTGTGTGTGTGTGAGACAAACTGCTTTCTCATACGAAATTTGAACACCAACGCCACCCTCACCATGTCACACATGCCAAATGAATGCATTATGTGTCAAGCTGAGTTTGCTTGTAAATCGCCATTGGTGGGAAATATCAAAATTACCTTTAAAAATTTTGGCTTGCTACTGACAAAAACTAAGACTCCTGTCAGTAAAGGTGCTTTCTTCATTTGTGCTGCTGTCTCAAAACCAGCCTCCTGCAGGCTTTGTTTAAAAAAAAAAAAAAAAAAAAAAAGGTTTCCAGACAGACTGCTTTGTCCTTGTGGACAAGGGAAAAAATATTCATGGGGCATGTTTAATGAGTTAACTGTTAAAATTGTGCTTGTTTCATCAAGAATAAAATGTCTCCATGCGTGACAGATGGACCACAGTTCTGTGCTTTCCTGCACTGAGCGCATTTTACGTAGTTCGACTGTTGATCATTACTGTTACTGATGTACTTTAAAGTCATTTTCATGTGAAGGCTGCAATAATTTTCATGAAAACTGGTATAATTGTTTGATTTGTGGAGTTCTACAGCTGCACACAAACAAAAGAAACCCAACATCAAATTCCAGTTGATTTTTGATTCTGACTCTGACCCCTTCTCTGTGCATAGCGCGCTCTGTGCACTTCCATCGGGTGTGTGTGTTTGGGGGGGGGGGTCTGCCTCTGAGGAATGCAGTGGCAGTGAGCTGAACTCTGTTGGATCTATGTGATAAGAGATGAAAGTGCCCACACACCTCATCGACCTGCCCCAGGATGATGCTCCCTGCTGATCCACCTGATAGCAGGTACAAGCCCCGCCCACTCCACCTGAACCAAACAGTCCTTTGAAGGCAGCGTGTGACTGTTGAGCGTGCGCCGCACTGATGGATCGCGTTAATGTTGCGCCGCCTGCCTCCTCGGATGAGCTGAATTATTTATTGAAATGTTGAGGAGCAGGGTGTTTCTCAGCCCCTTGGTTGAAATGTGCTGATGCTCAGTCGATGCCTCGCAGAAGTGCTTCAGTTGACAGAAAACGGGCAGGCGTACATGTTCTTAATTGTCCTGAATTTGCTCAGTCTTTGTTTTTTGTTGACTTCCTGCTAAAGGCAACAGTTCTGGCAAATACTGAACCCAAAGCGGCTCATTTTATTGCCTCCACCAAGGATGTGCTTTTGACTCTGTCTGTGAACACATTTCTCGAAGTTCTACCAAACACAGAATTTGAGAAAACTTATTAGGGCAAAGCAAGAAAACAGTTTTCAAAAGCCAGTGGTTGCAAAATGCTTCACAGGAGTCAATATTTTTCTGCTCGTCCTGAAACACATTTAATTTAACAAGACAAAATATCACATTCTGAGAGAAAGTGGTTTGATTTAAAACTCTAGTAGATGAACCACAGGCCGGTTTCACCTGCTGTCATAATAATTTGTGATAATCTTATTCTTTTAAATACTTCAGGTGAATGTAGTTTTTGTTCTGTTCTTATTTGAAGAAGTATTTTCTCAGTGTACCCTTGGCAGGCCGTACATAAGGCCACATGAAAAAAAAAAAACAGTTTATCATCCCGGCCCGCTTGGTGAATTTCATTGACGGCAGTACAGCTGATGCAAGAAGCAGCAAATCCACTAGGTGGTGAGTGGCGAGTATGCTTTGGCCAAAGACAGCCGAAGTTTACCGAGCCAGGCCCAGAACTTAATGTTTGTCATTGACGCTCACACAGTCAGTGGCTTCACTCACACACACTATGCATGTTTATCACACTGCTAGCGTGCAGTACACAGACTGTATTCAACATGTAAACAAGATTTATTACTGATGGCCATTAAATATGGCCATCGGGTATTGCGAAGGCTTTGTGTCTGTCTGTCTGTGCTCAGCATAAGTCCAGTCCTATTACTGCCAGAGTCTTCAAATTCACAGGGAACATTCTTGGGACACAGACCTTGGATACGTTCAAAGATGGCTAACCTTGACCTATTTTAAGAGGCTAAAAAGTTACATTCTGTTTCATTCTGTTCAGTTTTGTTTTTGAGTGGTGGGTGTGACAGCCAGTTAGAGTAGAGCTGCACTGTGACGTCAGTGACTAGTTTCTCCAAAATTGCTTAGTTTTGTAGTGTTTATATACATGTCATATATTATTCAATTTAAATGCGTTTGTTACCCGCCTGATGCAATCTTGTTTTTTCTTGGCCGCTGATCACGAATGTGATGATTTGAGATAGAGGCATCAGGTCTCCTCAGGACCTTCTGCAACCTGTTACCATTATCAGGCATTACGATTAATGGCACATGTTGCTGGAGAATTATCAGGAACCATTATGCATGGCCAAGAATAATGTTCCGCGTTGTCGCACGCCATTGCGCGTAACAGCGCGTCGTTAAGCTCTGTCACGTTGTGAATGGGGTGAATTGTCTCCACACACACCCCCATATTCATCCAAACGTCAGTTGCTGAACAGTTCAGATCGCTCCAGTTTGCTCCTCAAAATCCACAGCAGAAGAACTCTGTGCTATGGAGTGGCACAGAGAGGAGGAGGAGACTGAGAGAGCCAAATGTGTGGCTTCATGCGGCTCTCGTCTTGCTCGTTTTCCCAAACATCAGGCACTTGCAGCAGGTGGAGCACCATGCTGAGGAGCATTGGAACGAAACTTTTAGCCAACTTGGGGTCACTGTCCTTCAGCATACTGCATCAATGAAACTGAATTCTGTGCAGCAGGGTTTAAATGTGCGCATGTCAGAGAAGAATGCTGTCACGCTCTATTAAGGATCACCACTAATCAAGACGGATCAACACGCTCAGTTGTGACCTCCACAACATGAGGCAAAATGAGGGTGTGCGTGACATTCGTGGAAGATTTTTTGACAGCCAAAAACATGCTCCACAAAAATCACGAATATCACGCACCAACATGCATTAATAAGACACCTATTCAGCAGTGTTGTATGAAGTACTGGAAAATCACACTTAAGTAAAAGTACAGATACTCGTTAAAAAATGACTTTGGTAGAAGTTCAAGTCACCGATTGAAATGCTACTCAAGTAAAAGTCTCAAAGTATCTAGTATTTATTGTATTTAAGTATGAAAAGTAATGTACAACCAAATGTACTCAAGTATTGAAAGTAAGAGTAAATGTTAATAATCAAAAACGGACTGATTTATATATATATATATATATATATAAAACAAAGTTTATCTAGGCTCGTAAATGACTGGTAGCGTTAGTCAAAATACTGAAAATTTTGCACATCACACAAAACACTTCAGGAAGTAGGTTTTGAAACCTAAACGCGAGTAGGCTACTCACTAGGTGTTCACAGGAAACAGTTATTTATTTCTATATGTATTTATTTATTTTCAATGTTACTTGGTTTTATCATTTCTGTTTTGATTCATTAGGTTCTTTTTGTCTCATTCTCTAAAATTGTATTTTAACATTAGTCTATTATTATTGACTATTATTGTCTATTATGTAGACTATTATTGTTGTTCCTATTATTATCAATATATGTATAAAAACAAATTTAAAAAATTACAATTTGACTCTTTTACGACAACGAACGCTGAGCCATTAATTATACAGAAAACAAATCAACACAAACATGCTGATACGAACAGCTTAATGCTAACTTTAACATTGAAAACGCCATAGACATGCTAACGCATTAGCATCTGTCCCGTTTTTAAGTTATAAAATACATCTATCAACTGTTTCAGAAGACCATAACAGGTTGGTTTAGCATAAAAATATGAAATATTACTCACAGACATTTGCTCTTCAGGGTTTTAGCAGGGAAATTTTAGGATAAAGCGAAATAAACAATGAATCCATGAATCGTAGATTGAAGCACTGTCCGTCTGTACAGGATTGTGTCTAGGGCAGAGATGGAGATGATCATTTGTGCATTTGTCTCCTCATGTCTGGATTATTGTAACTCGCTGTTTTTTAGCCTTAGCAAGTCCTCCGTGGACCACTTACAAATGGTTCAGAATGCAGCTGCAAGACTTGTTACAGGGTTATCAAAGAGGTCACATGTAACGCCGATTCTTTGCACTGGCTCCCCATTCATTTTAGACATCAGTTTAAAATTTTGGTCCTGACATTTAGAGCACTACACGGTGAAGTGACACCCTATATTGCCGAGCTACTAGATCCGTATTTGACAAGCAAGACGTATTTGTATAGGCTGGCGTTTACCTAGTTTAATCTGTTTTATGTATTTGCTGTTTTAAATGTCTTTGTTTTTATGTGACGCACTTTGTGATTTTATCTTAAAAGGGGCTATATAAATAAACTTGGTTTACTTACTTACTTAGTTTCCCTAAAAAAGATGCTTACTCCATTTTTCACATTTTGCAGTGCTGGCAGTCTACATTGTCTACTGGTTGTGAGTGCAAGCGAACAACATTAAGAACCCTCATTTTTATGAATGGAGGATTATACATATTGGTTATCACAAGAGGAAGCAGGGAGCACGAATCGCTATCACCAAAGAAGCAAAAACCTGAAGGGGAAACACTATTGTGACTGGCAATGGCATAATGCAGTCTGCAGCCTCACCACCAGATCACAGTAAATCCAACATACTGTATGTAGCTTTAAGACATACAAAAAGTATTGTACTGTGTGATCAGTTTTCCTGGAGCAGGGTTAAAACTGATTGACCATGCAAGAAACGGACCAGTGAGGGAAGCCACCAAGATGCCATGATAAGAGAAACTGTGCATTGTGCAGATTTTGTGTGTTGTTTCACATCTTGTTGGTGGAGTGAAACAGGACTTTATCACAAGAAACCAGATAAAATGTAGGCCTTTTGATAAACCCTTCTGATAAAACGTACCTGAAATTTCACATGTTGTTTTTCAAAAAATCCTTATGACGTCCCAGCTGACAGCAGTCACAAATGTTGTTTGTTCCATCTGTTTCAATGTTGGATGTGTGTTGCACATTCAGAGCTGGTCCTCTGAGTAGTACCACCTCAGCTCTCCCACCATCTTCAGTGGGGCTGTACCACCAATGGAGGCTCTGATGTGGTTCAAGGATGCATGAACTGTAGCCACATTAGAATATCTGAGAAACCAAACATGTGGCGTTCTGGATCATTCATGAGTGCAGCATGCATCACACAGTGATCTGCAGCCACTTTAATATCATACCGGCAATATTAAATAATTAACACCTTTTACTGGACTTTCTGACTCAGAAATGGGTTACAGACATGGAAAACATAAGACTTTTAAAAACCATTTCCGTAAGTGGAGAAGGTCACATGAGTGCCGTCGGGTCAAAGAAGCCATTTTCTGCTCTGCACTTTTACCGAGCACGCTTCAACCACTCTGAAATCTGTGGCATCTAGATTATACTGAAGGAACAGCTGATGGTCATATCCGTACATTTATATATTCTAAAACATTTGAAAGGAGGTGCAGAAAGGAGAAAAGGTTGCCTCTGACTTGGGCTCCTGACCCAGCCCATGTTTGGAGGTAAAACATGTGACAGATTGTAGGTTTATATTTGGTATTGATTTCAGACATTTCATGTGCCGCAATATGACACATCAGACAATTCATGCTATATCCAGACTCGGGCACAATAACTCACTCGGGGGGGACGAACAAAAAACACTGAGCACCCAAGTGAGGATGACAGCTCTGATTCACAACAGTAGTTCTGACAAATGCTGGTGAGGTCCAGTGAACCTCCTATTTTGGGCCATGTTTGTATCTTTTAGCATGCTTTATGACATCATATAAAATAAAGATATGCAGGCTTAATGAGTTGTTTGTGAGGTTTTGTTGGTAATTGCAGGCTCTTAAGCGACGGTCACACGGCACTAACGAAGGACACCGAAGCCAAAATGAACCAAGAAATTTGGACTTTCAGAGACATCGTTTAACCATCATCCAGCTTTGTTCCTGTAGCTGGCACATCGTCAAACTGTTGAAAAATGTGAACAGTTCCTGGCGACAACTTCAGTTCGTCTGTATTCTGTTTTGCTTTCTGTCTTAACGGTTCCTCATCGTTTGCATAGTTCCCGTGCCGTCAGCGTTACATTTGATTGTCGTCCAACTTTGTCCAACCTCCCAAGTCTGGCGTCTTGCACAAACGTTGACGATATCTGAACGGATCAGTCACTAAAGATCCAGCAAGCTGAACGTGATTCATCTATGTGTTGGATGAAAAATAACGCCGTCATACAGAAACAATAGCGGCAAGAACGTTTTATGAACTACTTTAACTATTTACGCATGTTCCAGCACGTTTGTGGCTGGAAAGTACATGTGCACACAAGTTGTTGTGAAGACAAACCTGTTGTCAAGACAACCAGATCCCACTGCTGCAGGTGCTGTGGACAGCACAGGCTGGCTGCAGAAATGATCACAGACTGGCACTCAGTCTCATACCTGCTGTCAAGTCACATCATCATGAATGTTTCATTTTGATTTTGTTTAAAACGTCAAGGTTGCCGTTCATTTCATTTTTCTTTCGTTAGTTTCAGTTTTGTCTCATTCTTTTATACGCTCTGGACTTGCTGGCTTTTCGGTGATGGGAGAAGTGCTGGCTCATTCGTCCCCTTTTTCTCTATGATTTGTGACTTTTTTTTTCCTTCGTTCAAGTTATCGCCGTGTGACCAGGCCCTGAGTGGCCACTTGTTTGAATTGCTGGTCTGTTTCTGTCAGGTAGAACCAATCTAGGCTTTCTTCACTGACCTCTAAACGAGTCCCACCACTCAATGGAATCTTTCTTCTCTCTGTCGACCCCAGAGATGGTTTTGTGTGAAAATTCCACCAGGTCAGCCGTTTCTGAAAAACTCCAACCACCAACAACCATCCAATATTCAAAGTCCCTTAAACTACATTCCGTAGCCGTTCTGATGCTTGGTTTGAATTTCAGCCCATCCTTTTGACTGAGTCTACACACCTACATGCCTTCATTTGCTGCCACATAACTGGCTGATTGGATGTTTGCTTTAATGAGCAGTTGAACAGGTGTACCTAATGCAGTGGCCGATGGATCGTGAACACAATGCATTTGTGGACAATGAGGTTACATCTCTTGTTTCTAGCTACCAGTCTGGTTGGTGTAATTGAGGTGAACTTCACAAGAATAAGAAGAAGCAGAGGGTGAAGCATCCTCTCTTTGTTTCTCTCTTAGAATGCCTTCCTTTTGTGTTCCACTGAATAATGTAATATCCATGCAGGGTTATGTGGGTCAGTGGAGCTTTGCGCTCTCTGGAGACCAGCACCACATAAACTTAATTCACTGAGCACGGACTCCGCTGTCTGTCTGCGCCGCTACTTAACGAACCGTGTGACGTCATACATTTTTCATAAAGTCTGAGGTTCTCACTCACTGTTTCATGTGTAGTATTGACAGACGAGTGTGCGCAAATGATGGTGCGCTGGAGGGACTTGGTGCGCCCTCTACTCCTCCCTGGCCTGTAATTAAATTAGCTCTGTCTGCAGATGACAAAAGGCCAGTCATTTGGGGCTCTGCTTAGATAGCTAGGAGCTGCACTCACAGCGGATATGAAGCTAAGGAGGAATGTGCAGCGCTGGGTGAGACTGTGGGACACAGGAGGCTGTCTGGGTTCACATCAAGCTCAGGGTCTGAATGAGCGGACACCAGACGGACAGGAAACCCTCCTGTAGGATACGAACAAGTGTTGATGCTGAGGTTTAGTCCCAGATCAGGTCTGGTGTGAAACTGGATTTTCAGGAATAATGCGCTCTTTTCTCAGATCATAACATCACCTATTCATGAAGCACCTGCGACTATTAAAGGTGTCATAAACCTGTTTGGCACAGTGCTAGTGTGCTCGTGAAGACCACTCACGCCCTGTTTGCCGTCTACATCTGGAGTTGCATCAGGGCCCGTATCCATATAGCATTTTGTTTTTCTCCCTTTGCATGCTGTCATGAGACAATTAGACAGTGTGTGCGTGTGTGTATGTGTGTGTGAGAAGCATCAATGTATAATACTTTGAGCGTCCACATCAGATGGAAAACTGTTGTGGGAATGTATTCCATTCACCATTATTTATAAATTGGCATAGCCAATAAATGTTCTTGTGAAGCTGGTTAAATTCCGTTCTAGTATCCCCCCCCCCCCCCTCCAGAAAAACCTTCAGACTGAGAAAAAAAAAAAAAAAAAAAAAAAACGCTCCACACTACGGAAAAAAAATCGTCCAAAAACAGCTCAACCGCCACTGTTTGCAATTGGTTCAGCAGTTCCCATTCTGGTGATGATGTAGCAACAATATGGCTGCGGCTGGGGGCTGAAATGTAATGTCCTGTACTGGCCTCTCTGCACTGGCTTCCAGTCAGTTACAGGATTAATTTTAAGTTGTTGTTGTTGTTGGTTTTTAAATGTTTAAATGGATTGGCTCCCTCCTACCTCTCCGAGCTTCTGTCGGTTCATGCTCCAGGTCGAAATATGAGATCGGATCAATCAACTGACTCTGGAAGTGCCGCGATTTCGGCTGAAAACCAGGGGAGACCGTGCATTTTCCGTGGCGGCTCCGAGACTCTGGAACGGGCTTCCTTTGAATGTTCGTATGGCCCCGTCTTTAAACATCTTCAAGTCTTGGTTAAAAACTCATTTGTTTGCTCTGGCTTTCGACTCAAGCTAGCCGATTCCTGATTTGGTTATGATTATCATTTTAGCCATTTTGTTCATGTTGTGTTTTTCATTATTACTATTATTATTTTTTTGGGTGTGTGCAGCACTTTGGGCAGTTTTTAAGTATTAAATGTGCTAAATTTGACACTGACATTGAAATAGAGCGCAGGCTTCAGACAGCTGTAGCTTATCCTTCACCTCATCACTTATCATCAACTTTTATTATTCAGGATTTTTTAAAATATCGACATTTCATCATTTTTAGTGATTATTTGTTTGCACTTTTTTTTTGTCACCTACACTTTAAAGAAGTGTTCATCCAGGTGTATGTAATCGGCTAACCCACTGGAAATCCCCCCCAAAAAAATGTATCTTGTATTTTCTTTTTAATGTCTTCATGTGGAAATTAAGTAGACATTATAATCAACTTCACACACACACACTGCATTGCTTGGTCAAAGAGAACGTGTGCAGTCGGGCAGAACTAAGGATGTTTTTCTCTGTGATTAGGAGTGCGAGCACTGTACAGGATTACTGGAGTCAGTCTGTGGGTTTGCAGAATATCTATACGCAACTCTGTAAAAACCGGGCATTCGAGTGTGAAATTTTGGTTTTGGACAAATTCAAGTGTGGACGTGTGAATCTCCTATTTTGCTGTGTTGAGTATGTTTTGTATAAAAGCTGCTGTCGTGCTTGTGGGGTGCGTGTCATCTGCTGAGTGACAGTATATGTATATCCAAGTCCTTACTTTCTGTCTCAGTGGTACATTTATTCCTGCTGACAGACATGTTGTCTGTTCTTGTTTGTTTGCAGTGCTTCCCACCTGCTCGCCGCTGGACTTCCACTGTGACAACGGCAAGTGCATCCGTCGTTCCTGGGTGTGTGACGGAGACAACGACTGCGAGGATGACTCAGATGAACAGGACTGTCGTAAGTACACGTCTTCTGTCTTTTCCACAGGCTTGCTTGGGAGGTGGGGGGGGCATTAAAGCAGACACGTCTGATGCAGTCATGTCACTGCTCACTAAAACTAAAACGCACAGACAAGGTCGGTACTCCCCATAACTACACCAGATTTAGGCCCAATCCCAATAATCACCCTTCGACCTACCACACGTATTCACATTAATGTGCAAAATGAAGGCAAAGAGTGACGTGGCAGAGTGAAGGGAGACTATCTGGATTGGGACTAAGTCTCTGAGGTTTGACCTCTACCTCTGTTTATCCTCTCCCCATTTCTGTATGTGTGTGATCCCAAAATATATTTCATTCACACAGGATGCAGTGTGTATTAGTCAACAAATAGAATTTTAGATTAGAGAGATTAGATAGAACTTTATTGATCCCTTGGGAAAACTTCTTCAGGGAAATTGAGGTTCCAGCAGCATTGCGTGGCAGCACACAGGGTAAGAAGCACACAGAGTATCAAAAGTGAAAGAAAAAAAAAAGTGTGTAAATATAAATATATATAAATATAATATTTTGTTGAAAATATTGGTATACGTTTTGGAATCTTCAGACCATAAGGATTGTGGAACGCTTGTCATTTGCAGTGTTATTTTGTGGCTGCTGCTAATGATTAAATCATTTCCTTCAGGATAAATAAAGTTGGATCTTATTCTTATCTTGGCGTGTAATGTCTGACACAAATGTGTTTGATCTTTACAATAAGTGTGTTTTCTGTGTTCTATGTTCTAAGATCTGTCTGCAAACAATTTATCCTAAGTACAGTCAGTTAGACACACAAAAACTCTTCCAACTCCAAAGGGGCTTAAATAATAATAATAAAAATAATAAAGCCCATCTGTAGACACAGGGGTATGAGACGCCCTGCGCAATTACCTTATTTTTTGATTCTGTCAGTGCAAACTGCAGGTGTTGGTCAGCTCTTTGTCTTATAGACCGACCAATACCCTAGTTTCTGCACCTCCGTTGACCCACATACTGTATCAGCAGCCAGACACTCCATCTCTTCCTGATGGGGGGTCTGTCTGCTGCGAGCCCGGCATGAATTTTTCATCTTCGTGCACAGTAAATTTCTGTCCCTCTATCATTCCCCAAACTACTTATTATTTCATGCGTCTTTCTTTCCTTTTATTTTTTCCACCCCGGCTTCTCGACCATCTCCCAGTATTATTTTTTTATTTCATTATTTAGTGACGGTGAGGCGATCCTCCACGCTCCACTGGAACGTAAGCAGTTGTCAAATGTTTTTGACAAACAGAATAAAGTGTGTTACAGTGTGTGTGTTTCAATGTTAGATCTTCTGCATTGTTGAAATAGTACACATTTTGCAGAAAAAAATAGAATTATAGCACCATTTCATCACACTGGTAATGACTTCTAGTGACCTTTGCACTTTGACGCTTGGCTTCCGTGTGAATGATGCAGGCTTTTTAACCTCTCACCTCTTTTTGTGTATCTCGGGAGGACAGAGAAAATCTATTATTTTTGACAAGTTGAATTATACATTAAATGAATTTAACGGTGTTGTATAATAAAGTTTTAATGTATAGTGGCCACGGGGCTTTTGGGAGGGGGGCTGGAGTTGGCAGGGTGGGTGGGGCTTAGCCGATTGGAGAGACTATGGACTTATGAATCATGTAATTTATTCATTCATTCATTTCAAACATGTTCTGCCATTAGCAAAGTTGACTATATTTATGTAATTTTTGTACTTTGAATCCAGTTTTAATCAATTTCAAAAAATTATACTAGTTTACAAACAACTTGTAACCAGATGGCCCCCCAATACAAAATGATATGGATATATTCACATCCAACATTTTTGATATTTCTGTCCCTTTTCAGCTTTCATCCCAGTTGCACAACTACTCATGCTGACCGAGTATTCCTAATTTTACCAATTGGAAGGGGATGTTTTACTCTTTTTACTGATTTGTTCGTGAGACTATTCAAATAATGATAAAACATACAAGAAAAGGACAAAATTTGTTTTAATCTGTAGCAAAGTTAACACTTTAAAAACTAGAATGGGCATTCAGAGAGTGCAAACAAAGTGCCTTACATGCAGCTGTGTTCAAAGTAATAGCAGTGTGTTTAAAAAAAAGTGAGTAAAGCTCAACATTCTTATAAAAGCTTTTATTTCTGTACACACAAATGCATTGGGAACACTGCACATTCTATTCCACATCAAAGCATGAAGAACTAGAAGCACTCGGAGAGCGCAAACCTCTGCCGAGGCCATAGAGTCACTGGTGTCACATGGAATACCCTTTGGCAAAGAGACTTATTCCACGTTGTTTCACGCATCTGCCATCATGTTTCAGATTCAGTGGTTAACCCTCTGGGGTCCGAGGGCATTTTTTGGACAGTTTACTCGCCTGGCATAAATGTTTTATTATTGCTGTTAACAGCTCTCCCTGGATCCCACAATCAAGTTTTATGTCTTTTTTCAGGACAACCTGTACTTTCAAAATATATATGCTATAGTTGTGTTTTATAAGTGTAATAAGGGTTTACGATCAGAAATAAGAAAGGAAAAAGTAAAGCGGGAAATAATTTTCCACACACATTTATTCAAAACACACAGCAAACTATAATAAACAACTGTTTTGACACTTTATAAAGGTAATTTGGGCTCTTGTGTGAGACTGTAAAACAAAAAGGTTCAAACAATAAACACAAATCCACATTTTGAACAATATATACAAAATGGTCTATGCGTTTTGTTTGTCTTCATCTCAAAGCAATTTCCGTCTGCTATTACACAAAGGTCACATCATAAACTTCTACTATGAAGTTGACTGTGTGTTTGTTCTCTCCTGCTCTGAAAGCAACATTCACACTTTGAGGCTCTTTCAGTTTAAGGAGCGGTTCTTCCCCCTTGCTCCATTGATATGGTAAACAGTGCTTTATGCCAGAGCGAGACAGGCTGCCACAGGCTTATCTAGAACATTCACAGGAAAACTAGTCGAGCAATCCTGATACTCACACACTCTTTGTGCACGTGAGATTGTATGAGAGGATCTCCGTCTGCTCACTTTTGCTGTGCCTAATGGCGCAGGGCGCATTGGAGCATCGGCTATTCAGATGGGCCAGCTAGTAATACATCACTCCTAAAAACAATCTTTGGTGTGTCACGTGAGGTGAATCTGCCCTACGATTGGATTTTGGAAAACCATGTGACGTTGAACCAATTCCGATTGGACACTCACAATATGCACGTCATCACTAGGGATGGGTATCGAGAACCGGTTCCTTTCGGGTACCGTTAAGAAATGATTCTGTCCACCGACATCAATAACCTTTTTACTTAACGACTCCCTTATCGGTCCTTCAGAGTGGCCGTTGTTTTTGGGGGTGTTTGTTAGGAAAATTATAATTTCTCTACATTGATTACAGACCCGGCAGGAAAGTTGGTTTTTCTCACCTAAATGGATGCTGCACTCACTGCAGTTAATTGTCTGGAATAGTCCCAGATTGCATTTCAGAGCTTCTAGAATTCAAACATTTTTGTGTAGGTGGTGTTGGGGGTAATTTTGGGTTTCAGCTTTTTTTGTTTTTCACCACTTTCATCCCTGAATATGTGAAATTGTGAGTCACTTTTGTGCGGATTAAAGTCACTAACTGGGACTTCTGTCTTGTTGCGAGAAAGAAACGAGAATCGTCCTCCGTTCTGTTCACACAGCTCCAAACGCTGTGCGGCTCTCTGCCGAGTCAAGTTAGAACGATAGAATCCAGTCGGAATTAATAACTTCAAAGCGAAACACCATTTTATTTTTATTTATGTCCAGAGATCAAGGATACAGTGACCAATTTCATATTTATTTACTTTAAGACTCAATGAAATACATAGAAAACCTGTAAAGCCTACTTACGTCCCTGTGTCAGAGGGAAATGGTCCGATATTCCGACGGTCAAAGACAACGTCGGTCGTTTTTACAGATTTTGGAATTCAGTGCGCACATAAGGCGCACTGGATTATAGGGTGCATGGCCGATTTTTGTGAAAATTTAAGGTTTTAGGTGCGCCTTATGGTGCGGAAAATACGGTAGATGCAAAAATGTTGAAGAATCCGTAAAAAATTACTGGATCGGGATTGTGTTCCCAATCATTACCAGAATTTAATGACTTCTAAGTTGGGCCAAGATACACCCCTGGTAAAAAAAAAAAAAAAAAAAATTTTTTATTGAAATCCGTTGAGGATTTTTTTTTTTTTTTTGGAGTAATTCTGCTAACAAAACAACCAACCAACAAACAAATGGATGTGACCGAAAACATAACCTCCTTGGCGGAGGTAAAAATGCATCACATTTGTTAGTACTTTACAGAAAGTGAAGAAAAATATTATGCTGTGATTTTGAAAACAACTGTATTTGGAACACATTTATGCAAATGAATTCTTTGATTCAGTGATATCATAATATGTAACAAAAAATGCTGAGAGTGCTAGTAGGAGACTTGAATCCTATAAAACTTCCCACAGGTGCTCTTTTGTAGGGGGTGTAAACACCTGGGTCAATATGGCCGCAACCAGAGGTGGGACGAAGTCATCATCAAGTCACTCTCAAGTCATGAATCAGCAAGTCCCAAGTCAAGTCTCAATTCATAATGACTTCCAATTGTCTGCAAGCTGACTTGGGACTTGCAGACTGATCACTTGAGAATGACTTGACAGTGACTTTGTCCCACCTCTGGTCGTAACGCGTAGGCCAGTTGCAGCAACACATAAACCCAGGTGATCTTAATCTTTTTGCCATGTTTGATCTATGTAAGAATAGAACTTTATGATGTAATCGCTATAATTAGAGATTTTTTTCAGACGTATTTAACCTCTTATACCCTAGAGTCCCCAAATTTGGGGACTTGCCCTGTTTTGGAACATTTGAGCACTCATAACTAACCAATACTGACACCAACATACACTTATTATACATCAAAATATCAAGCGAAGTCTCCTCTATAAAAGTATCCACTTCAATCACATATTAGCTAACCACAGCAAATAAAGACATAAATCGGAATTCATTTTTTTGGGGAAAACAAAGTCATTTACTCCTACCAAATATTATTTACTTTAAATTTTTTTGCATCCACAACATCCCCTAGGACCTGTCTTTTAGCTGATCCAAACCTTTGCATTTTTGACCTTGTACAAGCTGAGAAATAAATCATAATGTATGGGTATGTGATTTTGGTGAAATAGGCTCTAGGGCTTAAGGACAGCACTTCTGATGAGCAGTGAGAATCCAGTCAGTGCCTCCGCCCATCTAACAGAACAAAAACAATCAATCAGTGCTGCACAAACACAGCCCAGGCAATTTCCAGCCTTGCAGTCATCAGCGTCCACCCTTCCTTCTGGGTCTGAACACCTTAACCACACAGGGGATGGGTCCTCAGATAACCTGATCATGTCACAGAATAAACCACACCACACGCGCAATGAGCGACAGCGAGCGCTGAGCATGCAGTTCAGACTGGGCCAAGCCAGCGGAAATCAGCCGTCAGGAAAGTAACGTTTGCAGGCAGCCTGCCTTCTTTTTTCAGAGAGTCATTCTTATTGGAAGTTTGGTCCATATTGAACCAATAGAATGGCAGATGCCACCCAGACTGGGAGTGAAGCAATTAACAGCAGGTGCCACAAATCTGTTATATTGTGTGTCCAGGTAAATGTACTACACACTATAATGGCACAACAATCCATAACTGTGTACACAGCAACTTCTCAGTCATACAGTAAAAATACACACCGAATAGCCCACTACTGTCTGTGACGTGTGTGTGTGAGAATAATTTTTGCACCATTCGAGCTATGCCTATGCTGAAAATGGGGGGTCCTCACAAAACACACTCAGAACGGGGTCCTCACAATGTGATAAAAACATTTATGCATGTGTGTGTGTTTGGGATGTTTATTTAATTATATTAGTTTATATTTTGCATTTAACAAGCATTTCTGCAAAATATATATTTGTTATAGAAAGTTATATGTAATATAAATAAATTTAATGAGTGAAGGTAAATATATAATGTTAAATATGTTAAATATATAATCTTATCTAAACCAATTCCTCGAAATAGCCAATTTATAAATACCCCCCACAAAAAAGCGCTTGAACCAAATATTTATCTGAGCATGTATCCTGGACTTGTAACCAAATTTTTGTAAATCAGATCACCTTGTAATTAACTGACCCTCAGTCATTCCACCAAATTTGGTTAAAATCAAAACTCTTAAACTTTTTAATTCACACATGGATACACAGAACCAAAAAACAAAGTCTGCTGCCGGTGGGTGTAATTAAGATGGATATGCAGCAAGAAAATAAACTCAAGACATTTTTAAGATTATTTATTTATTTTAGCCAATACATTTAGGTGTTTACGAAGAAATTAGTCTAACATTGAACGCATTGTCATACTTTGTCTCCTATGAAGCAGATGTTTGTAAGAAATTATCTGGCATATTCAGCAAACATCTGAAAACTAAAAGTAGGACCTGTCAGTCCTAATTTTAAGATTCCTACATTTTCTTCTTGTTTGTTTTTAGTTTTTCACAAAGTGCTTTCACTCTAAAGCCAGCTCCTAAATTTGTGAAATACTCCAGAGGACTCCTGAGTTGTTCAGGCAAAATCAGCAACAATCCTCAAGTGTTTGCTGCCAGCAGTCCACCTCATTATTGGGTCACAATTATTAGCTGATGTGTGCCTTTGGATTTTTCTTATTACTGTGTCTCAGTAATGAAAAAATGGACCTGCTTCATCTCATAGTGCTACGTAGTCTCTTTAAACTCTTGCTGCTGAGCTTCAGCCCTTAATTGGATGCTTTTGCTTGACATTTTTTAAAAACAGCTAACACTGCATTATCTTCCCTACAATGGCACTGTCTCCATTCTGGAGTTCACCATTTTAGTATAAAGTAAAGTTTGTACACATGGACGCATCAGTCTGACCATTTTACCTCTGACAACACGTTTAGATGTTTAGTGGTTTAGTAGGCCAGTTTAGTAGGAACGTACAGCTTTACTTGTCTTTTCTGGCCATGCAGAAGTACCCAGATCTATAGAGTTCTGCAGTGCATGTACGGGGGATATATATATATATATATATATATATATATATATATATATATATATATATATATATATATATATACGCACACACACACACACACATTGAGGTGTGGTGTCACTTTTCTCAGGAGTGAAGTGTTTCCAGCATCTTTGACTAATGCCATAAGTCATGTGGTATAAAGAATTGGAGTTGAAGAAAGAAAAGCTTCACCCCGCTGCACAACATTCTGATTTGTCTGTTTTTGTCTCTCAGCTGTCTGACACTGACGCAGTACAGTGATAAATTATAGATTATCTCCTCTGAGGCCATCCATCATTGGTTCTCCTTGATGAAACCATTTACTCAACCACAGGGCAGCGTGTCTGTGATCTGACATCGATTGCAGCCGTAACAGTATTACACCATGTTCTAAAAATCCATTCAGACTTTTGTCTGTGTATCTGTGACAGAAGAAGCAACAAGGAAGTATCATGAAGTATCTTCAAACTGAACCAGTCTGTTTCCCCGTGCTTAAAGTTCCCTGCTGAGACTGACTTATGTCTGATTTCATAACTTAAAAATGTCTTTTCGACTCCGTTTCCAGTTTAATCATCCCTGTTTGTTTATTTATTAGGATCCCCATTAGCTGCAGCAAAACAACAACCACAATATACAATAATCAAAAATGCATTCAAAAATATAAAAAAATTATAAAAAAAATAACAAAGGAAAAAATAAAACAAAACCAATCAACTTCCAGTCAAATTTATCATCACATCTAGTCAATCCATATACATGAAAAACTTGTCTGTAAATGATCAAAACATTAAACCCAGATTGCTAGTTATGTCAGTAAATACTGCTTTAAAAGTTCCTTAAAAGAACATTAATTTCAAATAAGTTTAATGCATTCAGGTAATAAATTCCATTCCTTCATACCCCTAAATATGTCAGTGTTCTATATGGCATTAGTCCTGGCCACAGGTAATGTAAAATTTCCCAACACAGCATGTCTGGTTATGTATCTATGATTTTCTGAACTGAAAGAAATTCCTAAACAAAATATGAGGTAACTTAGTGACATTAATCTTTCCAGTAAAAATAATCAGTGGATGTAAAAGTCTGTCTTTGACTAACAGCCAGTTTAAACTTTTGTGCATTGTAATAATGTTAGTCCTATAACTGCATTTAAGTGCTATATGAGCAGCCCTATTTTGAATAACCTGTAATTTATTTACAGATTATTTTTTGAAACAATATTTTTTGAATGCATGATACCACCAGGCTTGGGAAGGAATTTGTTTACATAATCAGGAACACCACCACTCTCAAAGGAGGGAAAAAAAACTTTTTGATTTTGTAAAAATGAGGGTTATTTTCTGGAGTAGTTTCTTTCTCTCCCTTAACAGGAATATAACAGATCTGTCATTGCTGTGTTGTCAATTAAGCAAGTGTGAAAGTTACTGATATCAGATGGACTATCTGGTATTTTATTTAATAATTACATTTCTCAATAATATGTATGCAAGTTGACCAGTTTAATTCAGGTTGGGGTTCTGTGATGTGATGATTTTATATCACAACTGATTAAAATGTCAGCACAGTCTGCTTTCGCACCGCGATCTTCAGAATCATCCTGAAGAAAACATTCCATTATTACAGTTCTGTTGCTCAGCCTTTTATTTCTTCTTCTTCTCGTCTGATCTGCCATCCAAACGTGATAAATGTCACATTCCCTATTTGGCGAACCGCATGATTAAAGAAAAAAGCAAAAACCAAAACGACAGTTAAATACACAGCATGCATCATTATTAGGCAAGTTGTGTTCCTGAGAATGAATTTTATTGTTGAACAACTACAGTGCTCGGTTATTCCAACATGTTGACAAACCTGAAGGTTTAACAAATGAAGTTAGTTTGGGTTTTCTCAGGAGAACATATGTCTGCATAGTTTTTCTGCAACTATGAATGTGCAGAATTATAAAGCAACTAAATGGGAAAACTAAAGATTTTCTTGTCTGTCTTTATTTTCATTTATTGGAGTAAGAACAGATAACAGACAACTCAAAATTATCAAACACTTTTGACATTTCAAAAATAGTCTGTGACCCCATGTAGCCGCCCCCTTTCCCCCACCCTCCTCAATAATTTCCATCAGCCATCCATGCATGGAGTCTGTCAGATTCTTTTCATTTTGATGATCAACTTTTCGTGCAGCTGTAACTACAGCCTCAAAATGCTGTTCAAAGAGGTGAATTGTTTTCCTTCGCTGTAAACCTCACATTTAAGAAGCGCCAACAAGTTCTTAATGAGGTTTAGGTCAGGTGAGGAAGTGGGCCATGCCATCATTCTGTCACTGTCAAGAACTTTGGTGGCTTGCCACGCAGTGGACTACTTGGATGCACGTGATGGAGCACTGTTCTGCATAAAACTCATGGCCTTCTTGAATGATGCAGACTTTTTCCTGCACTACTGCTTGGAGAAAGTATCTTCTAAACCTGGCAGTAGGTTTGGAAGTTTGTTTTAAGTTCATCTTCAACCTGAAAAAGCTCATCTTTTATGTTACCAGCTATATCAGGACCCTTCCTCCATCTTGCTCCATCAGTCTGATCCAAGAGTGGCTCTCATTTCATGTGCCCATAAAACCTTTGAAAAATTTGACTTCAGATATGTCTTGGGCCAGTCATAATGCTTCAGCTGGTTCAGTTTTGGTTGTGGTTCAGCCTTCCTTACCTTGGCCATGTCTCTGAGTACTGAACCCCTTGTACATCTGATCATTCCAGGATAATGGGTTTCTGGTGGCATCACATTTAATTCATCTTTCATTATTTGTTGAATTCATATTCCCGCTTAGTCCAATTAAGGGTCATGGGGGAGTTGGAGCCCATCCCAGTAGTCACTGGGTGTGAGGCAGGTACACCTTGGACAGGACACCAGTCTGTTGCAACGCTGCAGGTACCCAGACAACTCATTCACTTTCACATGCACACCTATTTTCAATTTAGAGTTTCCAGTTCACCTAACCTGCTTGTCTTTGAAAGTGGGAGGAAACCGGAACACCCAGAGGGAACTCACACAAACACACGGAAAGCACCGAGTGGAAATGATCCCAGGATCTTCTTTGTTGTACGGTGTTAACCACTGAGCCACTGCACCACTCCATTTAATTTTTCTCAAGTATTTTGCAGTTAAACTGCATCTTTTCTTCTATACATGTCTTGTGACCCTGTTGACTATTTGCAACAAACTATTTGATTACTTGGTGATCACACCTCAATAGCTTAGCCATTTCAAGAATGTATGTATGTTTTACACTTTTTAAAGTCTGTTAAATGTTTGGATTTTTTTGTTTTGTTGTTTTTGTGTGTGTTTGTTTTTTCTTTTATTTATTTATTTATTTATTTATGTCCCATGTTGCCAGAGGTAAAGAAGCTGCCTAATAATTACGCACACCTTGATATATGGTGTTGCTCACTTTAGGTCACATCCTCCCTCACACAAATACATATCACCCGATATCTGTTGTCCAGGTGGTTTCCATAGTAGAGAAGCTTGAATCTTCGACTGGACTGGGTTGCTTGACGTGAGGACGTTTCTCTTTAAATCGCAGAAGCTTCCTCAGCTAAAATTCTTGCTCTGGTAGTCTGACTTCTGTCTTGACTCTTGTAGAGAAGAAGAACCCAGTCCAGTTGAAGATTCAAGCTTCTCTACTTTAGCTCAGAGGCATGGAATAATATGGCTTGTTGTGCGGTGAAACATCTTAATGATTCTTCTAAGATGTTTGTGCTGCAATATTCACATTCAATGAAACTTGCATCACATTTGTATGCTAATGGCGGTAGTACTTTTAACAGCTATCAATGGCCTGATCTGTTAAACTCAGTTAATGCACAATTACTAAGAAAATAAGCGGCTCATAACTTTTAATAACTGCACCAAAGCAAATCCTTAGAACTGCAGCACAGTCCTAAAAAATATAATTTAATAAAGACCACAGGGGAGGTGGCCAAGTGGTTAGTGTGCTTCAGGTCAGTCCGGAAGGTTCCCGGTTCAGACCGCACTTCCGTGCCCCATTTCTCCATGTAATGTGGAGTTGCGTCAAGAAGGTCATCCTGCATAAAACTGAGTGCAAACAAGGGAGCATCCAAAGGGACTTACAATAAAGACCACAACCGAGGTTAGCCTTTTATTTTTGATGGTCAGACTGGAAGAGAGGGGTGTGTTCAGGCTTCTTTCATCACACACTGAGCCAACCGCGCCCCACCCATTTATGCATAAATGAGATCATCGTGAATCGGCGCAGCACCTGCTGTCAACATGGCGACACCCAGTCTGTGGCCCAGACACTGACTTCATATCGGCTGTTCTGGGTCACTACAGCAAACCTATACACACACACACACACACACACACACTATGGTTCCACCTAACTGTGGAGTGGGTATGTCAGCCAGAATTGCAGTTTTGGTGCTCTGTGGCCTCAGGTGGGATCAGCCTGGGTATAGCAAGGCAAAAAATAAATAAATAAAAAACTTGAAATGCTTGTTGCTCTGAATTTTGTTTAAAGAAACAGTCCCCAGTTTTAAGTGCAGCTGTAGATGTGTCAGCGGGGTTCAGGGGGACTGTATGCCTCTTATCACATTGGTGAATGCTCTCTAATCGTAACTCTGTCTTCTCATTATCTCTCCTCTGAAATCCCTCCATCTCTGTGTTTCTTCTGCGCAGCTCCTCGGGAATGTGAAGAGGACGAGTTTCACTGTCAGAATGGCTACTGTATTCGCAGCCTGTGGCACTGCGACGGCGATAACGATTGCGGTGACAACAGTGATGAGCAGTGTGGTGGGTAAACACACGTTGACATCAGCGTGCCATCGCTCACTGAAAAGTCTCAAGAGCCGTAACCATCAGTGCGTTCACAAATTTAGATTCTGAGCAAAAGCTGGGACATTGAGCTGAGACAGGTGGATCTGGACTGGAGTGTGTCACATAGTCAGAAACATTTCAGCAGAATTTTATTTACCAATTAATTGCTGTTGCTTTATTTTTTATTTGATCTATGTTGATGACAGCATGCTTGTGTGGTTCTTATGGACTCCTTTAGATGAGTGTGATACCACTTTGTGCTGCTTTGTGCACTGACATTATCGCAGTGCTTTTTTCACATGCTCAAGGGTTTTTCAGAGTTAAGGAAGAACAAAAATAGATAGTGGCTTGTTGCAAGATCATGAGCGCGTGATACGAGTCACCAGGGTTGTAATTGAGTTTGAGATACTGAATGTGAACAAGAGCCTCTTTGCACAAAGTTTTTACAGGATGAAATTCGAGTGATAAAACCAAAAGTCTTAATAGTGATGTGGGATTCTCTATGCTACTGTTCTGTATTGTGATATTAAACCTTGTCTTGCCTGACTGAAGCTGATTACCAAAACACGACTGTCAGGATCCCGCTCTGATGATGTTTTTCCCACCAGCCATTATGACAACTACCATCTGATCCTCTCTGAGTATACAAGATGCACTGATTTTAGTGCAACCCTCAGGAAACTGGTCTGCCTACAGGTTTTTGTTAATGAAATTCCACTCATCGTTCTCATAATGAAGAGTCAGGCTCGCCTCTGTGTCCTGGCTTCATGTCTGCAGTGGTGACATGAAGCCCATTGACATTTCCCAACTGGGGCAACATGCCTGAGGAGAGGGAAGAAAAACTTCTCGCAGAAACGTATAGCTGCGGATTTGTTGTGTAAATTCAGGGTTTTTTGTTGTTGTTTTGCTTAAAATGGTACAGTTATTCACCATTTTTGACAGATCATTTTACCTGTAGTCAGACTGCTCAGCAACAATTTGTGTATCAGCAAGACTACAGCACGTTGTTAGCACTGTGCAAAATGACATCTTCACTGAATCAGGGCTGTGAAAACTCTGCGGGATTCTGCGGATTTCTTCGGGGGTGGGGTGTTAGTGATGTACTCTTTAATCGTGATCATCACTGAGTTTTTAAAATGCTTATCGCAAAGCGTTCTCTTTTTTTACGACATTGTGTAAGCTTTATATGTTCGTGGACACTGATCTGTGTGTTACAGATAGAAATCAGTTTTCTCGGATCCGCGGAGTTTCGCAGAGGAAAAATGCCACTCAAAGCGTAGCTGTTACGACAGTTGTCGTAAAGCAGGACTGGTTGATTGCTGCGGCGACGCTGTGTGGCTCCTGTACAGCGCTTAAGCGAAACTTAGCATATGGACATCCCAAACTTTTAGAGCTTTCAAGTTTTAAAAGAAGATTTGTGCAGCATGTCTGTGTCACGGACCGACGTCGCACAGAGAGAAGATGGCGAGAAAGACTGTTTGAAAAAGTCTTAAGGACAAGAATCTGTGGAATTGTCGCTGGCTTCATCAACACGCCTGAAAGATAAAAGAAACAGGAAAAGTGAAGTGTGCCCTCTCAGGAAACACGGTAGGAATTTTTATCTCCCTGGAAAATAAACATTCTTCTGTTCAAACAGGATTTTAGACAAAATTATGACTTTTTTTCACTAATTTAGACTTTCTTTCATTGTAAAAAGACATTGTGGCTTTGAATGGATTTAGGCTGCATGAATTTACACAAGAATATAAGTGACCTTTTACTATAAGGTATGTTATTGATATTTTACAATGATTTTCCAAATATTCTACAAGCTTTAGCTGTGGTTTTTGAAATGCTGTAACAGTCTTTTCAGTCTTCATAAATTTCATGTAGTTTAATTGTTCTGAGTTAATGCATAATTTGGTTTACAATAAAAAGGAAAATCCTTCCAGGTCCCACTTTCATGTCATACTCTGTTATTTCAACATCATCATTGACAGGTCAAATAAAAGGTTGAATATAGGATCATTTAAATATCCACTAATTTTGAGATTTGTTCTTCCAGGAGATGCTGAAAAAGTATCATTAGATAAAAATTTAATTCTGGGACCCCACAGGGCCCTAGACCCCGGCTCCTGGGGGAACCCCCCCCCCCCCCCTGCAAATTTTCCTCGGATTTCACAATTTTCATTTCACAGCCCTGCTGAATGGACTGCATTTATATAGCGCTTTACAGTAATGCCTCACATTCACACACTCACACTGATGTCATAGTGCTGCCATGCAAGACGCTCACTACACACCAGGAGCAACTTGGGGCTTAAGGACCTTGCCCAAGGGCCCTTAGTAATTTTCCGTCCAGAGAGGGTTGGAACCAAGGATCCTCTGGTCTCAAGCCCACTGTTTAACCACTGTTTAACCATCACCTCCCTGAAGATTGTACTGACGATAGGTCTGTTTGCATCAAACAATCAGTCTGGTCGTATAGTTGACCTGACAGATCAGCTTGGGACTCCGACGAGGGTGGTCACATCTCCTCCACTCTCCCTTATCTCTGCTCTCTGCTTTAACCTTCAAGTCCCTACTTCACCAGACTGTGAATTCCTCATTATATTGGATACTGGTTCTATTGGACTGTTATTGGATTAACCATGGAATTGATCAGCTGGTCTCCGAACGCTATTGACACCATCTTTTCTACAAGAAGGTCAGGACGGGGGGATCCTACCTGCCCAGATGGAACGTATCCTGCGGGCTGTGTTCTCGACTCCTGGGGTTCTTGGCGTATTGCATGCTTGGCGCCTTTCTCCGTTGAGGACGTCGAGGATTTATTCATATTTGGTCTTATGATAGCAGGGCTGGCACTTTCTGGCTTATGTGCTGTCCTGATCTATCGGAAAATTGGCAAGACGGCAGCATCAAGAACCACGGCTCCTCGCTTGTCCGTCATGATTAACGAGGTGGGCAAGGCAGTGCATTCTCAGACTGCGATGACTCTTGAACTCAGAGGCAAATTGGATGACATCTTGGAGCAGATGCATGCCTTGAAGATGAAGTTGAAGATTTTGGAGGCTGGGGAATATTCTTAATTCATAATTATGAATATTCTTAATTCATAATTGGGATTTGGTTTGTTCAAGTGGAACTGTAAAATGTGTTTTTCACTCCTCAAACCACAACACGGCAGGCTTATCAAGCCTGAAGAACAAATTGCCCAACTGTTTTCCTCCAGAGGAATGTCTTCTGGCCTTGGTGATTATTTGGCTCCTTTTTTTCTTATCTCAACCCACAAAGACAATAAACTGTTTTCATAGGACTGAAGCATTGTCCATTCCCTCCCCCCACCCCCCATCACACACTCCCACTCCGGCTTCAGCTCACGTCACCTCCCTTCCCTTCTGCGAGAGCGGTGCCGTTTTAGTATAATAATAATAATAATAATAATAATAATTGTTTTTCTGTGTAAACTAAAAAAAAAAAAAAACTTCCAAGAAGTTTATTCCAAGTTGTGACATTGCAGTGTTTTGTACAAAGGTTTAGCTCACCTCAGCCCTGATTATAATAATGTTCGCTAACAGCATTCCATGCATAAGAAAATTATGGAGTAGTGATGTGAATTGGGAGCTGCTGTAAGAATGCCTGCTGTGGCAGCTCCAGAGCGTTCCCAAAGAGAGGTTCTGCCTGTGAAATGAGCAGGTCAGAGTCAGAATGAGATATAGCCTAACTCCAGGTGTTCATTCATTTATGTCCCTGTGATGAATAGTTACATTTTTAGAGAAGCTTGTGCATCAGAGAGTTATCATGTACAGATCTTTAATAGTGTGTTTTAAGTACTGTGAGCAGCTAATTTTTGGTCCTTTGTCATTGACATTCTTATTCTGTTCGAAATTCTTACGGAAACTAGGACACTCTGAGAAACACCTCTAGGATAGTAAAGACCAGTTACTGTCTCCATGACCACATGGGCGAGGTTGATAAACTAAGCTAATAATCAGCACATAAACAGTGAATTTATGTTGAAGATAAAACTGGGTATGACATGAATGCCATTTAATTTCAATGTTGGGAATGTACATATAATAAGTTCATGAACATGTTATAACATCACATAAGTGGTAACTTAATATTGACTGTAAATGAAAAATGTCGTTTAACAGGAAAAAATTGTAATTAGAGGTAAAGTCATGACTTTTATACATATATGTATAAAAGTTACAGTCAACAGTTTGACTGGTAGCATATGTATTAGGGTGTTTCAATTAAAAAAAAATAAAAAATTCAGAATTTTACTGCTCCCAACCTTTCATTGAGTTCTAATTAGTAAAATATACTCTACACATAAAAATTTGAATTTTAGTACTGGGTAGTGTGGAGCTATTAGTCAATTCCTTGAAAATTCTAACACCCTGTTGCAATAAATCATGCAAGGTGGATGGCTAAAATGATCTATATCATTAAAATATTTTCATGATCAAGATTGTAAATCTGACGGCACATGAACTCAGGTGCCTTTGTGATGTAAGCATCTTTGCTGTTACCGTTTACATGAAAGCACCACTTACAGCACCACTGCATCATCTGCTCCCTTCAGTGACTTTTGCTTGCTAAGAACCCTCAAAAAGTGTCATCCTAAAATCAGCAAAGCTGCATTTACAAAGTTCATAGGCCACTTGTGGTACCTTTCTGAGGAGTTGGTGTTTCTGGTTGTTTTTGACCCTTCTCTGCCCATTGAAATTAAGAAAAACATGATAAATGCCATGCAAGACGACACCAGAGAGGAGGATTGTCCAAAAATGTCTCATGAATTTTGATGAAAATTTATTAGTGGAATCTCTGGCAACAACAAACTCATAGAAAGTATTGGACATTTTGAACCTTGACTTTGAAAAGTTGGAAGAGGAGCCAAAGACTTGGCTTGATGGTGGCCATTTCCTACAGGCCAAAGCTCACTCTCCAAGCCTCAGTGTTGTAAATCACTGCACAGGAAGAGGTGTTGCTCTTATCCAACATTTCAATGTCAAGCATACAAAAGATGAAGATCAACTGCAGTACCTGTTGCAATTTCCTGATGCGAAAAAAAAAATTACATCAACTAAACACTAAGCTTAAATACAAACAGTACAGTACCTCGTGAATAAACTTACCTTAGCCTAAGTTCATTTCACCTTGTTTTCTCATATCTCCCAGCGCTGGGAGGTAAATATTTTTTCCCCCTTAAATATTCTGTCTTGAGGTACCATAATGTGTTGTATGTATGCATATGTATGTAAATTGTTTATTTTTCATTGCAGATATGCGTAAATGTTCAGACAAGGAGTTCCGCTGCACAGACGGCAGTTGCATTGCAGAACACTGGTACTGTGACGGAGACACAGACTGCAAGGATGGATCAGACGAGGAAAACTGTCGTAAGTTTCAAGTGTTATTTCTGTTTCTAAAGATGAATTTAAGGGATAGTCAAGCCATCGCCACAATACATTTCATTTCCACATAGCTGTACTTGCACTTGGTCACTGTTTCTATCCCCTAAAAATCAATAGGCTCAGTGTTTTTATGTATTTTTTTGGGGGGTGGGAGTGTTTGATAGATTGAGCGAAATTTATTGAAAGTACCTCTAGGTCAAATATAATTGTCCTCCTTCTGGGTTCTTGTAGAACTTGAGTAGGTCTTTTTGGGCAGTGTTGGGAAGGGTATCAACAGCACAGTGGAACTTGTGGTTGTAGTGCACCACAGCGTTCAATCAATATTGTTTGTTCCCAAGTTGATGTCAGTGTTTTTGATTTTGGCCTTGATATTTTCTTTGTATGTCTGTTTTTAACCTCCTGGCATGGGGTCCTGTCCCAAACTCAAAGTAGTTGTTTGAGAGTTGAGTATCAGGCATGTGGAGGGTATGACCAATCCATGCCAGCTGTTGTTTAGCAGTTGTTTTGGTAACGGTTAGTACATTGGCCACATGGAGGACTCTGATTTTTGTCCACCCCCAAGCTGATCCACTACAGTATAAAACCCTTAGATGCACCAAATCCTCATATTTAAGAAATGAAATCACAGAATGTTTGGAATTCTTACCTGAAGCGTCACTTGAACATTTTATTTTTGAAAGAGTTGTTGATTGCTTTCCTCTAGGTCAAGCAATTCAGTAACAATTTTTAAGGCTGTTGCATTTATAATAATTGATAATCAGTAAGTGAGTAAGAAATGTTTATTTTGTGTGAAAGAATCAGAAGTTGTGTATCTCATCGTGTAAAAGTCTAACTGTGGAGCATCATTCTGATTCATGTAACCAAAGGTTTTTTTTGTTTTTTTTTGGTTGGTTCATTATCCAAAAGGCAGTGTTTCTGCCATATTTCATTCAGTAACAAACACACATAGACAAAAGTACAGAGATTTCTCTCAATCAGATGCTTTGAATGTTATTGCATGAACAAAGTTGTTAATGTCTTATATTGTAATGTCTGTTGGTTTTGCATTATAGTACAGTTTTCTTTGTACTGCTTTACACTGAATAAACAGCAATGTGACATGATCACATCACTTTTTTCACATCACAGTTTTGCTCAGCCCTTGTCCTTGTCGATGGTGCCAAGTTGTACTCAGCACTTTCGACAATTGCAACTTGTCGAAAGTTGCAACTTCGTAGTGGCTTCTCGACTGGGCAGTGGTGTGTTGACTGTAACATAGTTGAGGGAACCAAGACCAGCAAGTGCCACATGCTCATGGTCTGTAGCAGAAACACTGTCGTACTTGTTAAAGACTAGTATACCTTCTCACTGGGATTACAGACAATCTTCTCTTGATGGTCTCCGTGACATTGCCTTTGAATGGCGAAACTTTGTGGTAAAGGAGTTGGCTCATATCAGTAATAGAGAATTCAGGTGCCTGCAGATGTAGGATCTACACACACGGTTTATGAGCCACCGATGTTTTGCTGCCTTTCCTTAAGCAGCCATACTCAGTCAGTGAGAGGGCACTGGGCAGAGGTCACACTTAAAAATGTTAGCTAGTCTCATTTGTCTCTGTGTCCCAATGGTCAACAGTGTGAGCATGGTAGATCTAAGTCATAGGCCACCTTCTTTCCCCACTTTCTTCGCTGACAGTTCCCCAACTCCAGGGGCTTAGGAAGTGGCAGGAAGTTCTGCATCCTGCCTGTGTTGAAAGTTTTCTTTTCCCCACCACTGGGAGAATACACGTTCCCACGTCAGCCAGTCCTGAAAGTGAAATATACGAGGTCTGTTAGAAAAGTATCGGACCTTATTATTATTTTTTTTTTCAAAAACCTGATGGATTTCAATCACGTGTGCTTGCATGAGCCAACCTTGAACCTTCGTGCGCATGCGTGAATTTTTTCACGCCTGTCGATTGCGTCAGTTGCTGGTAAGCAGCCTTTGTGTGAGGTCGTGTGTAGTGCTGTCCTCGGATTTTCATCAAATTTTGCCAGAAACTGGGCGACAGCCAGGTGGAAACCATTCAGAAGATTCAGACGGTTTTCGGTCGTGTGACTATCCGAGAAATTGTGGAAGAGGTGGGCATGTCACAGCATGTCCTGTGAGACTTCAACACAAAGTTTCTTGTGCTCCGCCGTCAGCAGCTTCGGCATGAATTTTGGCGTCACTCTTTTCATGGCCAAATCCGAAGAAGTGCTGATGTCCACCTCTTCTGCAATTTCTCGGACAGTCACACGACGGTCCCGCATCACCACAGCGTTCACTTTGGAAATGATCTGGTCGTTTCAGCATGTTGATGGCTGACCGGAGCATGGCGCGCTCTCCACCGTTGTGCGGACGTCTTTAAACCGGTTGTACCACTCCTTAATCTGTGTGACGCCCCTAGCATCGTCACCGAAAGCCGTCTGAATCTTCCAAATGGTTTCCACCTGGCTGTCGCCCAGTTTCTGGCAAAATTTGATACAGTTGCACTGCTCCAGTCGTACCGTCATTTTCCTTGCAATGAAAATCCGCGGAGAGCACAACACACGTCCTCACACAAAGACTGCTTGCCAGCAAATGACACAATCGACAGGTGTGAAAAAATTCACGCATGCGCACGAAGGTTCAAGTTCATGCAAGCACACGTGATTTAAGTCCATCAGGTTTTTGAAAAAAATAAAAAGGTTTTGATACTTTTCTAATAGACCTCATATAAGATTGAGAGACAACTATCTCCCAGTTGCCAGATTGAGGATTTCAACAGAAGAAACGTATCATATGCTATGAGTGTTGAACATGACCTTGAACTTGACTTTTAACCCTGAAATTGACCAACCATAAAAATTAACCCCAGAAATGAAATTCTTCCGTTATAATTGAGTGGAAAAGAGGTATCATACTTGAACCTATGTGTGGTCGTCTTGGATTTATACAAATTACCATATTTGTCAAGGTTACCACTCCAGCACCCAAACCAGTTTTTTACTGTAGACTCATGTGAGTGTGAAGCAAACACAAAACCATATGCTTCTCGCAGCAGCAAGGCCTCCAATCTCCAATCCGGACTGTTAAACACTTTTTGACTTCAGCTGTATCTGTAAATACACTTTTCATATATCAGAAAAACCAAACTCTCAGTAGGGCTGCTGGCAGATCAATGAATGTACAAATCGAAAATGTCTCTGTGTGCAGCGTCTGATGTGATGACGGCCACCTGCAGTGTGGAAGAGTTCCAGTGTGCATATGGCCGTTGTATCCTGGACATCTACCACTGTGATGGAGATGACGACTGTGGAGACTGGTCAGACGAGTCGGACTGCTGTAAGCTCATCTTTGCTCACCCATGTGTCACAGAGTCACTCAGTGAGTGGCTCTGCAAAATTTCCAGAAGTAACTCCATGACAACTACTGCATAGTCAGCTCTGAGATTTTGTGTTCTGATACTAGATACAGGTAAGGACCAGGGAACCTCCAGTTTTGGGGCAAGTTGGCATCTTTTAATGGTTTAACATAGCAATGCTATGTTAAACAGCAAATTTCACTCAAATGAAATTTTTTTTTCTTTTATATCCTCAGCCAAAATAGGACCACACCTAACCTACAGAGAACCAAAGCACCTGTGAGTGTGTGTACATTTCTCAAGTGTTGCGGCTGAATGTGAAATCATTGGTACAGACCGTACTCATGATATGACAGCAGGCCAGTGTGCCTTATGCAAAAATGGCTTTAGTGACCCTGCCTTGACAAGCCCAGTTGTACAGAAGAATGTTAGGAAAACCCAAACCTCCTCTGTCTCTTGGACATTGTAAAACACTCATCCTTAATCTGGACTTCTTATCCTTCCAGATAAACTTACTCAAGTCTCTCTCAATCTTTTTAGCTTTTGTTCTTGACAAATAAACAGGTAACATTTGCAATGGGTACAAAAGTCTTGGAATTACGTTCATTTTTAACAGGTTGATTCTGCCCATCCATGATATTGGCAAATCCCTCCACCTGAGAAGGTCACTTTTAATATTTTTACACACATTCTGAAGATTCACTTTAAGAGTAGTTTCTATGCATGGGGAAAGAAAAATTCCCAAGTATGTTAAACCTGAAATAGACCATGTAAATGGAAAATTAGGTAAAGAGGGAAGACCTCCATCATAACCAAGAGGTAGTGCCATTGATTTATCAAAGTTTATTTTATAGCCAGATAGTGATGAAAATAACTTAATAGTTGCCATGAGCTCTGGGATAGATTTCTCTGGATCAGAGATAAATCAAATCAAATCAATTTTATTTATATAACGCCAAATCACAACAAACAGTTGCCCCAAGGCACTTTATATTGTAAGGCAAAGCCATACAATAATTACAGAAAAACCCCAACGGTCAAAACAACCCCCTGTGAGCAAGCACTTGGCGACAGTGGGAAGGAAAAACTCCCTTTTAACAGGAAGAAACCTCCAGCAGAACCAGGCTCAGGGAGGGGCAGTCTTCTGCTGGGACTGGTTGGGGCTGAGGGGAGAGAATCAGGAAAAAGACATGCAGTGGAAGAGAGCAGAGATCAATCACCAATGATTAAAGCAGAGTGGTGCATACAGAGCAAAAAGAGGTGAATAAAAAGAAAAGAGGGGAGGAGCCTGAAAGCTGAAGGCTCTGCCTCCCGTTCTACTCTTACAAACCCTAGGAACTACAAGTAAGCCTGCAGTCTGAGAGCGAAGCGCTGTATTGGGGTGATATGGTACTATGAGGTCCCTAAGATAAGATGGGACCTGATTATTCAAAACCTTATAAGTAAGAAGAAGAATTTTAAATTCTATTCCAGAATTAACAGGAAGCCAATGAAGAGAGGCCAATATGGGTGAGATATGCTCTCTCCTTCTAGTCCCTGTCAGTACTCTAGCTGCAGAATTTTGAATTAACTGAAGGCTTTTCAGGGAAGTTTTAGGACAACCTGATAATAATGAATTACAATAGTCCAGCCTAGAGGAAATAAATGCATGAATTAGTTTTTCAGCATCACTCTGAAACAAGACCTTTCTAATTTTAGAGATATTGCGCAAATGCAAAAAAGCAGTCCTACATATTTGTTTAATATGCGTATTGAATGACATATCCTGATCAAAAATGACTCCAAGATTTCTCACAGTATTACTAGAGGTCAGGGTAATGCCATCCAGAATAAGGATCTGGTTAGACACCACATTTCTAAGATTTGTGGGGCCAAGTACAATAACTTCAGGTTTATCTGAGTTTAAAAGCAGGAAATTAGAGGTCATCCATGTCTTTATGTCTGTAAAACAATCCTGCAGTTTAGCTAATTGGTGTGTGTCCTCTGGCTTCATGGATAGATAAAGCTGGGTATCATCTGCGTAACAGTGAAAATTTAAGCAATGCTGTCTACTAATACTGCCTAAGGGAAGCATGTATAAAGTGAATAAAATTGGTCCTAGCACAGAACCTTGTGGAACTCCATAATTAACCTTAGTCTGTGAAGAAGATTCCCCATTTACATGAACAAATTGTAATCTATTAGATAAATATGATTCAAACCACCGCAGCGCAGTGCCTTTAATACCTATGGCATGCTCTAATCTCTGTAATACAATTTTATGGTCAACAGTATCAAAAGCAGCACTGAGGTCTAACAGAACAAGCACAGAGATGAGTTCACTGTCTGAGGCCATAAGAAGATCATTTGTAACCTTCACTAATGCTGTTTCTGTACTATAATGAATTCTGAAACCTGACTGAAACTCTTCAAATAGACCATTCCTCTGCAGATGATCAGTTAGCTGTTTTACAACTACCCTTTCAAGAATTTTTGAGAGAAAAGGAAGGTTGGAGATTGGCCTGTAATTAGCTAAGATAGCTGGGTCAAGTGATGGCTTTTAAGTAATGGTTTAATTACTGCCACCTTAAAAGCCTGTGGTACATAGCCAACTAATAAAGATAGATTGATCATATTTAAGATGGAAGCATTAATTAATGGTAGGGCTTCCTTGAGCAGCCTGGTAGGAATGGGGTCTAATAGACATGTTGATGGTTTGGAGGAAGTAACTAATGAAAATAACTCAGACAGAACAATCGGAGAGAAACAGTCCAACCAAATACTGGTGTAATGAGGGTTTTTGTAAAATATTATGATTTTTGACAAATGGATTTAAAACACCGAGTGGCCAATTTAACTGATTATTACCAATAAGAGCTGAAGTGACCAAACAAGGCAAACCATAAATTAATAATTTATTACTATCTTGTAAACACTAAAAAAAGAAAAAAAATTAAAATACAAAATCTCAAACTCTAACTAAAATACAAAACCTCCAGCACAAAAACCATGCAGTCAATAGGCGGGAACAGCCAGTCCAGGTCCAACCAAGCGTCCGCCAATCCGCAAACGTCTTCCCAACTATCAGCTTAGGGGGCGTGTCCTCTTTTCCTCCGACGTGGCACAACGTAGTCTTTCATGCGAAGCAGGGTTCCTCCCCGGCTACTGCATGCAACGCCTCCGCGTCACTCGTCCCTCCTCCTGGCGTTCCTCTCCGTCACTTCTCCTCCCGTGCACCTAACATACACACACACACCCAGGCCAACGAGCGCACGACCACTGTCCTCCCCCGAGGAAACTCCACTTTTTGTTGGAAACACCACTTCACAAACACATAAAGAGTACTTACAGACACGGCAGGGTTCTCCCCTGCCGCCACATATAATCCGTGTTGTGGTGTTTTCTCCGGTACGAGCATTCAGCTGGAACTCGTGACGTCAATGTCAATACAACTCCTATTGTCCAGTCACTACTTATACCGGCTGCTCTTTACACCTCCCACCGCCGGATCCTTTTCTCTCCATAGAGTGCTTCTCCTTACCTCACACTACAGAGCCCCTCTTATCCACCACCTCACACACCCACTCCAGGTAAACTGATTGCAATTATCCAAGAGAGGTCACGTGCGCCTGAGGTTACCATAACAACCACTAAGGAGCCAAACTCCAAAATCCAACCAACAAAAGAAATTCCCCCCAAGGCTGGATTACGTCCCCCCACACTTTATCGTTGCCAGTCCCTGCAACACACACAAGAGACTAATCAGGATAACGGGCTGGCGGTCGGCCAAAATTTACACGAGTGGAGCAACGAGGCACATCCTGGGGGGCATCCAACGGCTGCTGCTCAGGTACAGCTGGGAAGAACCCATACCAAACAGGAATTTCATATCCCGAAACCTGGGGGGTCCATCCTCTAGCCGGTGACCCAGGCTCAACCTGGGGTGCGATGCACACTTTTAAAGCATTCCTGTGCACAGTCTGCTCGCGCCCCCCTTTCTCTGGACACACTCTATATACAACCCCAGTATTCCCTACACAGTCCAAAATTACATAGGGTTCAGGGTCCTACCAGGTACTTAACTTACCCCTCCCCTCACGACGTCTATTCCGTATCCACACACGCTACCCAGGTACCAGAGGCAAGGCTTTAGCATTTTTATCAAATTGACATTTACGCTGAGAGGCCACAGTAGCTGCTTTCTGATGTGCAATATTGTAGGCCAATGCAAGTTTGCAGTGATGATCTTTCACCCACCCTGTCAAATCAAACGATAACTGCTCAGAACTTAACCCAAGACCCACATCCACAGGAAGTCGTAAATGTCTGCCAAACATCAAAAACGAAGGGGCATAACCCGTCGCACTATGCACTGTATTATTATAAGCATGAACCAACTCTGGAATGTAATTTTGCCAACTACGCTGTCTCTCCTCTTCCAATGAACGGAGCATATTCAACAACGTTTGATTGAAACGCTCTACACCACCATTACCCGCGGGGTGATACGATGTTGTCCTGCTTTTACCTATCCCATACAACTCACAGAGTTGCTGCATTAAAGACGACTCAAAATTCGGACCACCAAAGCATTTTAACCGTCATTTGTGCAGACTGATCTAAAGTGGGAACTGCCCATGCAAAACGGGTAAATTGATCAGGTGCAACCAAAAAATTTTGATATGTATCTGTTGGTCGGCCAAGGGTTAAAAAATCCAACCCAATAACCTCCAATGGGTAGGTGGCTCCAATTGAATTGAGTGGGGCTCTGGACTCAACACGGCTCTTTTGGAGACTACACACAACACACTTCTCATGAAATGCCCGTACCTCCCTTTCCATATCAGGCCAATAAAACTTTTGGCGAAGCTGAACAAGGATCTTATCCACGCCGAGGTGAGCCCCAGCCTCGTGAATCTTCTGCCAAACTTCCTCACAACGGCAACCCGGACATACAATCTGACGATACTCCTCATGGCAAACTCCTACTAGCATACGCTGCAACACGTTCCTGGCCATCCTGAACCTGAGACAAAACAGCACCAAGTCCCTGGTTACTAGCATCAGTATACAAGATAAAAGGCTTATCATAATGAGCATATGCCAGAACAGGAGCCTGCGTTAAAGCCTTTTTAAGGACATCAAACGAGGCTTGACACGCCGTAGTCCAATTTACCTTCTTGGACTGTGACTTCTTATCCACAGGAATACCTGTCAAAAGCCTATTCAGGGGCCGAGCTAATTTAGCAAACCCCGCAACAAATCACCTATAGTATCCAGCTAACCCTAAAAATGCCCTGACCTACTTAATAGTAGTCGGAACAGGCCAATCCAGAACAGCACGAACTTTTCCGGATCAGGTCTCACCCCATATCGATCCACCACATGTCCCAGGAATGTTACCTCTCGCTGCAACAGCCTACACTTGTCTGGGCGCAATTTCAAACCATAACGCCACAACCGCTCAAACACCCGATCCAGGTGCTGAAGATGGGAGGAAAAATTAGCAGAATATATAATGATGTCATCCAAATACACCAATAACGATTCCACCATCTGTCCATTTAAACACTGCTGCATCAACCGTTGAAAAGTTGCAGGCGCATTACACAGTCCAAAAGGCATTCGCTCAAACTCATATAAGACCAGCGGAGTGGTAAAAGCAGTCTTTTCCCGATCATCGGGATGCATTTCAACCTGCCAGTAGCCACTGGCAAGGTCCAAGGTCGAGAACCATTCTGACTGACTAAGGCCAGTCAATGTCTCTTCGATACGAGGCAAGGGGAATGCGTCCTTGTGCGTAACTGCATTCAACTTCCTATAATCTACACAAAAACGCCAACTACCATCCTTTTTACGCACAAGAACTATAGGGGCAGCCCAAGGACTGCTGCTCTCCCTTATCACTCCCCTATCGAGCATACCTGAGAGGAGAGTCTTCACCTCTTTATATAACATAGGTGGAATCGGACGGTATCTCTCCCGAATAGGAGCAGCATCCCCCGTAGGGATTCTATGCTGCACCACATTTGTCCGCCCGAAATCCTCTTCATGATGGGCAAACACCTTCTCCCATTTTTGCAGCAGAACCTGCAATTCTCCTTGCTGTTGCTCAGACAAATCTGAACAATTCTCGACCATACCACCCGCTGCAAGCAATTCTAGACTAACCCCAGTAACTGCAGCATCCACTAACGAGACCTGAACAACACCATCCTCCCCAAGTGACAGAGTCACATCATTAGAGCCACACACATCAGAATCCTCAATACAATAAAGCCGACCTAGTTTGTAAAAACGGCCTATAGAAACACTATACGGATGTGGGTTACACACACGGACCGGGACTCTTCCCCTCTTAACTTCCACCAGGGCCCTTGCCACACCCACAACCCCAGAACCAGGCATAGCCTCCATCAAAGCACCATAATCCGCCCCCCTCGGTCCCATTTTAGTACGACCCCACACCATCAACTCACTCCTTGGTGGGACAGAAATACTGTGTTTACAGGCTAACCTCACATACCCCACCAGGCCATCCTCTACTGAAGAAACCCCAACACCACGACAGACAGCAAACGCATCCCTCCAGGCCTTCTGTTTTTTAAAGGCCTGTGGGAAAGCAGATTCCCTAGAACATTTAAACAAAGTATCCCAACAGGCTCCAATAACATTCATTCCGACAATCAAGGGATTCAGGCACTTCTCATCTTTGACAATTACCACTCCCCGACCCGGGATCGTGATACCCTCAACCTCTAAATCTAATACAGCATAACCAACATAGGGTATTTCTAACCCGTTAACAGCACTTAATCGAAACCACGTAGGAGCCTGCCCAAGCTTAGTTTGTACAAAATATGTATTAAACAGGCTCTCTGCCATTAATGTAACTTGTGAACCTGTATCCAAAAGACCACTCAAACGAACTCCCTCAATAGTCAACTCTATGATAGGACATTGGCCAACAAGAGTATCAGAGGCCCTGGTCAGTGGTGGTGTAGCAGCAAACCCCGCAGCTCGGACCTCAGCAGCAGGGTCTACTAGTTTAAAGCTGGCTCAACTGTAGCTACACAATACCGAGCGATGTCCTGCTTTCCTACAACGATAACAAATAGGCCTACCCCGTTCATCCCAATCATGGGATCGCCTAAATGAATATCGCCGATTCCGCATTGAACTAAAAAACCTAGGTTGAGGCGAAACTGATTGTACTCGTGGTTTAAATTCCGCCACAATATCCTGTGTCAACCCCCTAACCTGCTCCTTAACCTCTGCCATAATCTCACCCTTTAACTGCTCCTTCCAGTCGGAACCCTGATGGGGTCCAGCCGAACCATGCAGTTTACCAATCAAGAACAGGTTACATCTGGTTGGACACCCCCATATTCTAAATCAAGCTGAAGGGCCTCCTGATGCAACTCAGCAAAATCCAGCTCAGGGTTCCGACGAGCATAGACCTTCAAGGCCCGGGCCAAAGGCCCTTCATGGAGTCCTAACAACAACTGATCTCGCAAAATACTTTCAGAGGGGGCGCTATCAGAATCTAGATGTTGCAACTTACTGTATAATTCACGCAACCTCAACATAAACGATTGTATGGACTCATCTACTCTCTGTGTACAACTAAAAAAACTAGACCTCAAAATAGGGACGGGAACCTGTTCATCATACAATGAATCTAAATGAGCAAAAATTCTCGTGATTTTACCTTTTTCATCTTCATCTAAAACTGCAATTTGACGTTTATCCTCCCCAGTCAGTGCTCCTAAAACAATACTTACTTTCCTTGCCTCTGTCAAATCCTGAAACCCCAAAAAACCCCTTAATCTGTTCTTCCAATCACAATACTTTAATTCATCACCTGGCCCCTTAAATTTAGGTAGCCAAGGTACACCTGGATACACTGGCATCATCATATTTGCTCTTGTTTAGAAACACCAGCTCTCAGAAAATGATATCCTGTTCGTGACGCCAAAATATGTAATGAGGGTTTTTGTAAAATATTATGATTTTTGACAAACACTAAAAAAAACACTAAACACTAAAAAAAGAAAAAAATTAAAATACAAAATCTCAAACTGTAATTAAAATACAAACCTCCAGCGCAAAAACCATGCAGTCAATAGGCGGGAACAGCCAGTCCAGGTCCAACCAAGCGACCGCCAATCCGCAAACGTCTTCCCAACTATCAGCTTAGGGGGCGTGTCCTCCTTTCCTCCGACGTGGCACAACGTAGTCTTTCATGCGAAGCAGGGTTCCTCCCTGGCTACTGCATGCAACGCCTCCGCGTCACTCGTCCCTCCTCCTGGCATTCCTCTCCGTCACTTCTCCTCCCGTGCACCTAACACACACACACACCCAGGCCAACGAGCGCACGACCACTGTCCTCCCCCAAGGAAACTCCACTTTTTGTTGGAACACCACTTCACAAACACATAAAGTGTACTTACAGACACGGCAGGGTTCTCCCCTGCCGCCCACATATAATCCGCGTTGTGGTGTTTTCTCCGGTACGAGCATTCAGCTGGAACTCGTGACGTCAATGTCAATACGACTCCTATTGTCCAGTCACTCCTTATACCGGCTGCTCTTTACACCTCCCGCCGCCGGATCCTTTTCTCTCCATGGAGTGCTTCTCCTTACCTCACACTACAGAGCCCCTCTTATCCACCACCTCACACACCTACTCCAGGTAAACTGATTGCAATATCCAAGAGAGGTCAGGCGCGCCTGAGGTTACCATAACAACCACTAAGGAGCCAAACTCCAAAATCCAACCAACAAAAGAAATTCCCCCCAAGGCTGGATTACACCGGCATCACTGAAAGCAGCCAAAGAGAACGATATGTCTTTGGGATGGTTATGAGTAATTTTTTCTCTAATAGTTAAAATTTTATTAGCAAAGAAAGTCATGAAGTCATTACCTAGTTAAAGTTAAAGGAATACTCGGCTCAATAGAGCTCTGACTCTTTGTCAGCCTGGCTACAGTGCTGAAAAGAAACCTGGGGTTGTTCTTATTTTCTTCAATTAGTGATGAGTAGTAAGATGTCCTAGCTTTACGGAGGGCTTTTTTATAGAGCAACAGACTCTTTTTCCAGGCTAAGTGAAGATCTTCTAAATTAGTGAGACGCCATTTCCTCTCCAACTTACGGGTTATCTGCTTTAAGCTACGAGTTTGTGAGTTATACCACGGAGTCAGGCACTTCTGATTTAAGGCTCTCTTTTTCAGAGGAGCTACAGCATCCAAGGCTGTGCTCAATGAGGATGTAAAACTATTGACGAGATAATCTATCTCACTCAGAGTTTAGGTAGCTACTCTGCACTGTGTTGGTATATGGCATTGGAGAACATAACAAAGAAGGAATCATATCCTTAAACCTAGTTACAGCGCTTTCCGAAAGACTTATACTGTAATGAAACTTATTCCCCACTGCTGGGTAGCCCATTAAAGTAAATGTAAATGTTATTAAGAAATGATCAGACAGAAGGGGGTTTCAGGAATACTGTTAAGTCTTCAATTTCCATACATAAGTCAGAACAAGATCTAGGTAGGATTAAAGTGGTGGGTGGACTCATTTACATTTTGAGCAAAGCCAGTCGAGTCTAGCAATAGATTAAATGCAGTGTTGAGGCTGTCATTCTCAGCATCTGTGTGGATGTTAAAATCGCCCACTATAATTATCTTATCTGAGCTAAGCACTAAGTCAGACAAAAGGTCCGAAAATTCACAGAGAAACTCACAGTAACGACCAGGTGGACGATAGATAACAACAATAAAACTGGTTTTTGGGGCTTCCAATTTGGATGGACAGGACTAAGAGTCAAGCTTTCAAATGAATTAAAGCTCTGTCTGGGTTTTTGATTAATTAATAAGCTGGAGTGGAAGATTGCTGCTAATCCTCCACCTCGGCCCGTGCTATGAGCGTTCTGGCAGTTAGTGTGACTCGGGGGTGTTGACTCATTTAAACTAACATATTCATCCTGCTGTAACCAGGTTTCTGTAAGGCAGAATAAATCGATATGTTGATCAATTATTATATCATTTACTAACAGGGACTTAGAAGAGAGAGATCTAATGTTTAATAGACCACATTTAACTGTTTTAGTCTGTGGTGCAGTTGAAGGTGCTATATTATTTTTTCTTTTTGAATTTTTATGCTTAAATAGATTTTTACTGGTTGTTGGTGGTCTGGGAGCAGGCACCGTCTCTACGGGGATGGGGTATTGGGCGGATGGCAGGGGGAGAGAAGCTGCAGAGAGGTCTGTAAGACTACAATTCTGCTTCCTGGTCCAACCCTGGGTAGTCACGGTTTGGAGGGTTTAATAAATTGGCCAGATTTCTAGAAATGAGAGCTGCTCCATCCAAAGTGGGATGAATGCCGTCTCTCCTAACAAGACCAGGTTTCCCCAGAAGCTTTGCCAGTTATCTATGAAGCCCACCTCATTTTTTGGACACCACTCAGACAGCCAGCAATTCAGGGAGAACATGCGGCTAAACATGTCACTCCCAGTCCGATTGGGGAGGGGCCCAGAGAAAACTACAGAGTCCGACATTGTTTTTGCAAAGTTACACACCGATTCAATATTAATTTTAGTGACCTCTGATTGGCGTAACCGGGTGTCATTACTGCCGACGTGAATTACAGTCTTACCAAATTTATGCTTAGCCTTAGCCAGCAGTTTCAAATTTCCTTCAGTGTCGCCTGCTCTGGCCCCCGGAAGACAATTGACTATGGTTGCTGGTGTCGCTAACTTCACATTTCTCAAAACAGAGTCGCCAATAACCAGAGTTTATTCCTCGGCGGGTGTGTCACCGAGTGGGGAAAAACGGTTAGAGATGTGAACGGGTTGGTGGTGTACACAGGGCTTCTGTTTAGGACTACGCTTCCTCCTCACAGTCACCCAGCCGGCCTGTTTTCCCGCTGCTCGGGATCTGCTGGAGGGGAACTAACGGCGGCTAAGCTACCTTGGTCCGCACTGACTACAGGGGCCTGGCTAGCTGTAGGATTTTCCAAGGTGCGGAGCCGAGTCTCCAATTCGCCCAGCCTGGCCTCCAAAGCTACGAATAAGCTACACTTATTACAAGTACCATTACTGCTAAAGGAGGCCGAGGAATAACTAAACATTTCACACCCAGAGCAGAGAAGTGCGGGAGAAACAGGAGAAGCCGCCATGCTAAACCGGCTAAGAGCTAGTAGCTTGTGCTAAGCTAGCGGATTCCTAAAAACACACAAAGTGAATGTTTAAATAATTTAGAGGTGATTCAGCAGAGAGAGTGCTTTAGTTAAGGCACGTGAAGATTACACTGTGAAACAGATCGTTATCTAGTTAACTAGATCAATCTAACTACGCAGATTAAACAGCTAACAGATACAGCAAAACACCGCTGTGCTCCGGAACAGGAAGTGATACAATACCGCAGTGAGAGCCAACCACCAGTAGAGCACACAACAGCACATCATCAGCATAAAGTACAATTTTATATATTTTATTGTTCATCTTAAATCCAGAAATATTTTCATGACATCTAATGGCCTGAGCCAGAGGCTCTATTGCCAGAGCGAATATTAATGGTGAAATTGGATCACCCTGACGAGTAGATCTACCCAATTGAAAGGGTGAAGATTTAACTCCATTAACCAATACACAAGCCTTTTTTTTTTCTTTCTTTTTCTTTTTTTTGTTCTCACATTCAGTTGTCTGCACGGGAGTTCAGGAACAGCTGCTGTAAGCAGGCTGCTGGTCTTGATCAACTTTCAGAACTTGAAAACTGGAAAGTCTGTTGTACTGTTTCTGTAGTGAAGACATGGGCCTGATTAACTTAGAATATCATGTTTCACTTTCTTCTAACAAGCGAATGCTGACTGCTGCTGACGAATCTTTCAGCGTCACCCTTGTTGCACCTTTCTTTGATTTTATGCATTCTTTTTTACATTGTTTTTATCCTGCTCCCCTCATTCTCTTTCTCACACACACACACACACACACACACACGCACTCGTTTTCATCCTTTGATGTATTTATCTGCAGTTCAGTAAGCACAGCTTCAAGGTTTTGTAACATCTTTTGATCACAGCAAGGTCATGTTTGTAGACACTCTCTCATCTCCCTACACATGCGTGTTTTTTTTTTTAATTGCTGCTTTAAGTGTTTAAGTTTTATAGAAGAGGGTCTTGATTTGGCACCAAGGCTTTAAAAAGTAAGAACTATATACATATATATATATATATATATATATATATATATATATTATAATAGTAAAGTGGCCTCTGTATATGTGCGTATGTGACTGTGTGTGGCTTCAGTCACTCAAACTGGGGAGAGCTGACATTTGGCGTTTGTTATGCTTATGTATTTTGGGTCAAGGATGAACAAAACGGAAAGTTGATAGGACTAATAGAAATTAGCCATTTAGCTAACAGTAAACAATGGACATTGTGCTACAATGCACCATGGGAGTTTGGGGTTTTAAATGTTATTGTGATTCATGTTAGTTTAAGTGTTGTTAGTGTTATTGATTTATTGTGTTTTTGTAGTTGAATTGGTTTAGGTCAGTTTACTTAAGTGTCATGTTGTCATTACCATGAGTGAAAAGAGTATTGCTTATGATGTCTTCCGTCACCGTCTCTGTTTGTGGGTGTGGAAAAAATGAAATGCATCTGCTTGCAGCAGAATGCAGAAAAAAAAACAAAAAGCGTGTGTGCATGTGAACAACTGGGATAGTCGAAGTTTGCCATTTTGTGTGGTTATGTATTTTGGGTCATGGAAGAATGGCACCAAAATGGAACATTGATAGGACTAATATTTTTTGAGAAACTAAGGATATTAGCTAACATTGCTAATTACATTCTGGATGAACATGCCATTCCAGCAGGTGGCAGTAAATCATCTTTATATTAAAAGCGTGCGTGCGTGAGAGAGAGAGAGAGATTTTGTTTACTAAGGTTCAATGTAAGTACATAATATAATTGTAAATATGTTAAAAATACATGGCTGACACAAGAAAAAAAAACCACTTATTTTGTTGTGGTCCATTTAACAATCAAATGACAAAATAGAAGTAAAAATCAAATATAATCATAATACTGGCAGTAATAATGATAATAATAGTGGGAATATTATAACAAGAACGGTAAATTAACATTAAAAATTACATAATTAACAGGAAATGGGAAACAGGAATTTCTTCTACGGCCTTGGTGATCCATTTGGCTGCTTTCTTATCTTCTGCAACTCCAGATATTATGCAAACACTGACAGTAACTGATACAAACTCATCTGACTGAACTCATCTCATCTGCAAACAACGACGCATGCCCCTCCCCCCCCCCCCCCCCCCCCCTGCCACTCACCCCAAGCTCACAGCTGCGTGGGACACTGCTGCGCTCTCGCCCAACATTCATATTGCCTCAATTTGGATGATGGACTGTCTTAAAGGTTAGCATACATAAACGATCAAATGTATATGTATGGGTGTTCTAATTCTGACGTTTGCCATTATTACATTCAACTTGTAATAATTGTGGATTAATTGTGTTTTGTGTCTGAGGTGATTGGTTGGGAGAAATTACATTGCACTTGTTGTAATGACAATAAAATTATCTAAACATCTAATTAAAGTTGACTTCCTCTTCTAAAAGTTGTTGAGGTCTAAGGTTCTAAAAACATTCTGGACTTGCAAGCCATTCTGACTATTTATACAAGCTTACTTAATTTATTACCACCCTTGAAAAATGTCAGATACCTATTTTATAAACACTACTCAAGCTAGACCCTGTGGATCCTGACGGGCAACATGTTAGAGTGAGTGTGTGTGTGTATGTGTATATATGTATATATATATATACACTCAACAAAAATATAAACACAACACTTTTGGTTTTTCTCCCATTTGTATGAGATGAACTCAAAGATCTAAAACTGTTTTCCACATACACAATATCACCATTTCCCTCAAATATTGTTCACAAACCAGTCTAAATCTGTGATAGTGAGCACTTCTCCTTTGCTGAGATAATCCTCCCACCTCACAGGTGTGCCATATCAAGATGCTGATTAGACACCATGATTAGTGCACAGGTGTGCCTTAGACTGTCCCACAATAAAAGGCCACTCTGAAAGGTGCAGTTTTGTTTTATTGGGGGGGGGGATACCAGTCAGGATCTGGTGTGACCACCATTTGCCTCATGCAGTGCAACACATCTCCTTCGCATAGAGTTGATCAGGTTGTCAATTGTGGCCTGTGGAATGTTGGTCCCTCCTCTTCAATGGCTGTGCGAAGTTGCTGGATATTGGCAGGAACTGGTACACGCTGTCGTATACGCCGGTCCAGAGCATCCCAAACATGCTATGTGGGTGACATGTCCGGTGAGTATGCCGGCCATGCAAGAACTGGGACATTTTCAGCTTCCAAGAATTGTGTACAGATCCTTGCAACATGGGGCCGTGCATTATCCTGCTGCAACATGGGGTGATGTTCTTGGATGTATGGCACAACAATGGGCCTCAGGATCTCGTCACAGTATCTCTGTGCATTCAAAATGCCATCAATAAAATGCACCTGTGTTCTTCGTCCATAACAGACGCCTGCCCATACCGTAACCCCACCGCCACCATGGGCCCTCGATCCACAACACTGACATCAGAAAACCGCTCACCCACACGACACCACACACGCTGTCTGCCATCTGCCCTGAACAGTGTGGAACTGGGATTCATCCGTGAAGAGAACACCTCTCCAACGTGCCAAACGCCAGCGAATGTGAACATTTGCCCACTCAAGTCGTTTACGACGACCAACTGGAGTCAGGTCGAGACCCCGATGAGGACGACGAACATGCAGATGAGCTTCCCTGAGACGGTTTCTGACAGTTTGTGCAGAAATTCTTTGGTTATGCAAACCGATTGTTTCAGGCTGCTGAAACAATCGGTGAACATGCTGGATGTGGTGGTTCCTGGGCTGGTGTGGTTACACGTGGTCTGCGGTTGTGAGGCTGGTTGGATGTACTGCCAAATTCTCTGAAACGCCTTTGGAGACGGGCTTATGGTAGAGAAATGAACATTCAATACACATGCAACAGCTCTGGTTGACATTCGTGCTGTCAGCATGCCAATTGCACGCTCCCTCAAATCTTGCGACATCTGTGGCATTGTGCTGTGTGATAAAACTGCACCTTTCAGAGTGGCCTTTTATTGTGGGCAGTCTAAGGCACACCTGTGCACTAATCATGGTGTCTAATCAGCATCTTGATATGGCATATTGTGTATGTGGAAAAAGATCTTTGAGTTCATCTCATACAAATGGGAGCAAAACCAAAAGTGTTGCATTTATATTTTGTTCTGTGTATATGTATATGTGTGTGTGTGTGTGTGTGTGTGTGTGTGTGTGTGTGTGTGTGTGTGTGTGTGTGTGTGTGTGTGTGTGTGTGTCAAATACTAGCTGCATGGTTTGTGGATTTTGAATGTACGTGTGGTGTCAGGCCCACAAAAGAAATTTGAGTTTTCATAAGTGAAGGGACTTTTAACGGCTCATGCCGCACTTGTTTCATGTTGTGAAAACCTTTCACAGTGTGTTAGAGCTGCTTTAATACACTTTGGCTCCATCCAGCTACTACTTGTGGTTTCTTCAGCTAATCCAAAAATGTACTTAAAGGGCTGCCAACAAGCTCCAAGGTACTAATGTGTACAGATCAACTATATTTAGTGTCGAGTCGCGATGTCAGGAAATTAGTTTGTTCCATTGCGTTATAGCAGAAAGTTGGATAAAACGCCTGTCTATGACCATGTACCGTATTTGTCGGACTATACGTTGCACTTAGGTATTAGCTGGATTTGTCCAAAAATGAATCATGAAAAGGAAAGAAACATAGGTTTCTTCTGCCGATAACTTGCATTTATTTTTGAAATGTGGTGCTACTGCTTCATGCAACAAGAAACAAAAAGATTTTAATGGATACATTATTTATAACTCAAACACCACATTAGCAAGCAGAAGGTAATGGCCTAATTATTGTTACTCTATGAGGCACAAAGAACTCAAACTGCTTCTTGTCACCACTGAACAGACAAAAATATCAAAGCTGAGCTGAATGTATTATGATTAGCTCACAAAATGTAAATAAACTTTTGAATTGATTTATACATTTTTAAAACATTACAGTTAACCTTACATTAGCCAAGCCATCCTCCTCCTTGCTTTTCTGGCCCTCCCATATAGTGCGAACAAAGTTATTCCCTCTTTTTACTCAAGAGCATATGAACATTCCCTCTCTTTATGAGTGAGCTCTTTCAGTTTGAGCATTCCTTCACTTTCTAGACCTGCTTATTCCAATCAGTGGTGGGGGGGGGGCTAGGATGTGAGACAGGGTACTAGCCAGGTAATTATTTGTAATATTTTTAAATGCAGTTGTAAATTAACAATTAAGAAATTTAATTGTACCATCTTTTTGTTTACATGCCATTATTACATTTAGTACTTAAATGAAATGCTAAAAATTTTACAGAGGTATATCAAATATGTGTATAATTTTTAAACAAAATGTTGGAGGTAGGGGGAATTACAAGTAGAATATGAATATTTTATATGTTATATGTACGAGGTCTATTAGAAAAGAAACCGTTTTTATTTTTTCAAAAACTATATGGATTTGAATCACATGCGATTACATCAGACAAGCTTGAACCCTTGTGCGCATGCGTGAGTTTTTTCACGCCTGTCGGTTGCGTCATTCACTGTGGGCAGGCTTTGAGTGAGCACTGGTCCACCCCTCCCGTCGAAATTCCTTTGTCTGAGAACTTCCTGAGAGACTGGCGCTTTGCTTGATCAAAATTTTTTCAGAAACTGTAAGGCACATCCAAGTGGACACCATTTGAGAAATTCTTCAAACTGAACCAGTCTGTTTCCCCGTGCTTAAAGTTCCCTGCTGAGACTGACTTATGTCTGATTTCATAACTTAAAAATGTCTTTTCGACTCCGTTTCCAGTTTAATCATCCCTGTTTGTTTATTTATTAGGATCCCCATTAGCTGCAGCAAAACAACAACCACAATATACAATAATCAAAAATGCATTCAAAAATATAAAAAAATTATAAAAAAAATAACAAAGGAAAAAATAAAACAAAACCAATCAACTTCCAGTCAAATTTATCATCACATCTAGTCAATCCATATACATGAAAAACTTGTCTGTAAATGATCAAAACATTAAACCCAGATTGCTAGTTATGTCAGTAAATACTGCTTTAAAAGTTCCTTAAAAGAACATTAATTTCAAATAAGTTTAATGCATTCAGGTAATAAATTCCATTCCTTCATACCCCTAAATATGTCAGTGTTCTATATGGCATTAGTCCTGGCCACAGGTAATGTAAAATTTCCCAACACAGCATGTCTGGTTATGTATCTATGATTTTCTGAACTGAAAGAAATTCCTAAACAAAATATGAGGTAACTTAGTGACATTAATCTTTCCAGTAAAAATAATCAGTGGATGTAAAAGTCTGTCTTTGACTAACAGCCAGTTTAAACTTTTGTGCATTGTAATAATGTTAGTCCTATAACTGCATTTAAGTGCTATATGAGCAGCCCTATTTTGAATAACCTGTAATTTATTTACAGATTATTTTTGAAACAATATTTTTTGAATGCATGATACCACCAGGCTTGGGAAGGAATTTGTTTACATAATCAGGAACACCACCACTCTCAAAGGAGGGAAAAAAACTTTTTGATTTTGTAAAAATGAGGGTTATTTTCTGGAGTAGTTTCTTTCTCTCCCTTAACAGGAATATAACAGATCTGTCATTGCTGTGTTGTCAATTAAGCAAGTGTGAAAGTTACTGATATCAGATGGACTATCTGGTATTTTATTTAATAATTACATTTCTCAATAATATGTATGCAAGTTGACCAGTTTAATTCAGGTTGGGGTTCTGTGATGTGATGATTTTATATCACAACTGATTAAAATGTCAGCACAGTCTGCTTTCGCACCGCGATCTTCAGAATCATCCTGAAGAAAACATTCCATTATTACAGTTCTGTTGCTCAGCCTTTTATTTCTTCTTCTTCTCGTCTGATCTGCCATCCAAACGTGATAAATGTCACATTCCCTATTTGGCGAACCGCATGATTAAAGAAAAAAGCAAAAACCAAAACGACAGTTAAATACACAGCATGCATCATTATTAGGCAAGTTGTGTTCCTGAGAATGAATTTTATTGTTGAACAACTACAGTGCTCGGTTTCCAACATGTTGACAAACCTGAAGGTTTAACAAATGAAGTTAGTTTGGGTTTTCTCAGGAGAACATATGTCTGCATAGTTTTTCTGCAACTATGAATGTGCAGAATTATAAAGCAACTAAATGGGAAAACTAAAGATTTTCTTGTCTGTCTTTATTTTCATTTATTGGAGTAAGAACAGATAACAGACAACTCAAAATTATCAAACACTTTTGACATTTCAAAATAGTCTGTGACCCCATGTAGCCGCCCCCTTTCCCCCACCCTCCTCAATAATTTCCATCAGCCATCCATGCATGGAGTCTGTCAGATTCTTTTCATTTTGATGATCAACTTTTCGTGCAGCTGTAACTACAGCCTCAAAATGCTGTTCAAAGAGGTGAATTGTTTTCCTTCGCTGTAAACCTCACATTTAAGAAGCGCCAACAAGTTCTTAATGAGGTTTAGGTCAGGTGAGGAAGTGGGCCATGCCATCATTCTGTCACTGTCAAGAACTTTGGTGGCTTGCCACGCAGTGGACTACTTGGATGCACGTGATGGAGCACTGTTCTGCATAAAACTCATGGCCTTCTTGAATGATGCAGACTTTTTCCTGCACTACTGCTTGGAGAAAGTATCTTCTAAACCTGGCAGTAGGTTTGGAAGTTTGTTTTAGTTCATCTTCAACCTGAAAAAGCTCATCTTTTATGTTACCAGCTATATCAGGACCCTTCCTCCATCTTGCTCCATCAGTCTGATCCAAGAGTGGCTCTCATTTCATGTGCCCATAAAACCTTTGAAAATTTGACTTCAGATATGTCTTGGGCCAGTCATAATGCTTCAGCTGGTTCAGTTTTGGTTGTGGTTCAGCCTTCCTTACCTTGGCCATGTCTCTGAGTACTGAACCCCTTGTACATCTGATCATTCCAGGATAATGGGTTTCTGGTGGCATCACATTTAATTCATCTTTCATTATTTGTTGAATTCATATTCCCGCTTAGTCCAATTAAGGGTCATGGGGGAGTTGGAGCCCATCCCAGTAGTCACTGGGTGTGAGGCAGGTACACCTTGGACAGGACACCAGTCTGTTGCAACGCTGCAGGTACCCAGACAACTCATTCACTTTCACATGCACACCTATTTTCAATTTAGAGTTTCCAGTTCACCTAACCTGCTTGTCTTTGAAAGTGGGAGGAAACCGGAACACCCAGAGGGAACTCACACAAACACACGGAAAGCACCGAGTGGAAATGATCCCAGGATCTTCTTTGTTGTACGGTGTTAACCACTGAGCCACTGCACCACTCCATTTAATTTTTCTCAAGTATTTTGCAGTTAAACTGCATCTTTTCTTCTATACATGTCTTGTGACCCTGTTGACTATTTGCAACAAACTATTTGATTACTTGGTGATCACACCTCAATAGCTTAGCCATTTCAAGAATGTATGTATGTTTTACACTTTTTAAAGTCTGTTAAATGTTTGGATTTTTTTGTTTTGTTGTTTTTGTGTGTGTTTGTTTTTCTTTTATTTATTTATTATTTATTTTGTCCCATGTTGCCAGAGGTAAAGAAGCTGCCTAATAATTACGCACACCTTGATATGGTGTTGCTCACTTTAGGTCACATCCTCCCTCACACAAATACATATCACCCGATATCTGTTGTCCAGGTGGTTTCCATAGTAGAGAAGCTTGAATCTTCGACTGGACTGGGTTGCTTGACGTGAGGACGTTTCTCTTTAAATCGCAGAAGCTTCCTCAGCTAAAATTCTTGCTCTGGAAGTCTGACTTCTGTCTTGACTCTTGTAGAGAAGAACCCAGTCCAGTTGAAGATTCAAGCTTCTCTACTTTAGCTCAGAGGCATGGAATAATATGGCTTGTTGTGCGGTGAAACATCTTAATGATTCTTCTAAGATGTTTGTGCTGCAATATTCACATTCAATGAAACTTGCATCACATTTGTATGCTAATGGCGGTAGTACTTTTAACAGCTATCAATGGCCTGATCTGTTAAACTCAGTTAATGCACAATTACTAAGAAAATAAGCGGCTCATAACTTTTAATAACTGCACCAAAGCAAATCCTTAGAACTGCAGCACAGTCCTAAAAAATATAATTTAATAAAGACCACAGGGGAGGTGGCCAAGTGGTTAGTGTGCTTCAGGTCAGTCCGGAAGGTTCCCGGTTCAGACCGCACTTCCGTGCCCCATTTCTCCATGTAATGTGGAGTTGCGTCAAGAAGGTCATCCTGCATAAAACTGAGTGCAAACAAGGGAGCATCCAAAGGGACTTACAATAAAGACCACAACCGAGGTTAGCCTTTTATTTTTGATGGTCAGACTGGAAGAGAGGGGTGTGTTCAGGCTTCTTTCATCACACACTGAGCCAACCGCGCCCCACCCATTTATGCATAAATGAGATCATCGTGAATCGGCGCAGCACCTGCTGTCAACATGGCGACACCCAGTCTGTGGCCCAGACACTGACTTCATATCGGCTGTTCTGGGTCACTACAGCAAACCTATACACACACACACACACACACACACTATGGTTCCACCTAACTGTGGAGTGGGTATGTCAGCCAGAATTGCAGTTTTGGTGCTCTGTGGCCTCAGGTGGGATCAGCCTGGGTATAGCAAGGCAAAAAATAAATAAATAAAAAACTTGAAATGCTTGTTGCTCTGAATTTTGTTTAAAGAAACAGTCCCCAGTTTTAAGTGCAGCTGTAGATGTGTCAGCGGGGTTCAGGGGGACTGTATGCCTCTTATCACATTGGTGAATGCTCTCTAATCGTAACTCTGTCTTCTCATTATCTCTCCTCTGAAATCCCTCCATCTCTGTGTTTCTTCTGCGCAGCTCCTCGGGAATGTGAAGAGGACGAGTTTCACTGTCAGAATGGCTACTGTATTCGCAGCCTGTGGCACTGCGACGGCGATAACGATTGCGGTGACAACAGTGATGAGCAGTGTGGTGGGTAAACACACGTTGACATCAGCGTGCCATCGCTCACTGAAAAGTCTCAAGAGCCGTAACCATCAGTGCGTTCACAAATTTAGATTCTGAGCAAAAGCTGGGACATTGAGCTGAGACAGGTGGATCTGGACTGGAGTGTGTCACATAGTCAGAAACATTTCAGCAGAATTTTATTTACCAATTAATTGCTGTTGCTTTATTTTTTATTTGATCTATGTTGATGACAGCATGCTTGTGTGGTTCTTATGGACTCCTTTAGATGAGTGTGATACCACTTTGTGCTGCTTTGTGCACTGACATTATCGCAGTGCTTTTTTCACATGCTCAAGGGTTTTTCAGAGTTAAGGAAGAACAAAAATAGATAGTGGCTTTGTTGCAAGATCATGAGCGCGTGATACGAGTCACCAGGGTTGTAATTGAGTTTGAGATACTGAATGTGAACAAGAGCCTCTTTGCACAAAGTTTTTACAGGATGAAATTCGAGTGATAAAACCAAAGTCTTAATAGTGATGTGGGATTCTCTATGCTACTGTTCTGTATTGTGATAAAACCTTGTCTTGCCTGACTGAAGCTGATTACCAAACACGACTGTCAGGATCCCGCTCTGATGATGTTTTTCCCACCAGCCATTATGACAACTACCATCTGATCCTCTCTGAGTATACAAGATGCACTGATTTTAGTGCAACCCTCAGGAAACTGGTCTGCCTACAGGTTTTTGTTAATGAAATTCCACTCATCGTTCTCATAATGAAGAGTCAGGCTCGCCTCTGTGTCCTGGCTTCATGTCTGCAGTGGTGACATGAAGCCCATTGACATTTCCCAACTGGGGCAACATGCCTGAGGAGAGGGAAGAAAAACTTCTCGCAGAAACGTATAGCTGCGGATTTGTTGTGTAAATTCAGGGTTTTTTGTTGTTGTTTTGCTTAAAATGGTACAGTTATTCACCATTTTTTGACAGATCATTTTACCTGTAGTCAGACTGCTCAGCAACAATTTGTGTATCAGCAAGACTACAGCACGTTGTTAGCACTGTGCAAAATGACATCTTCACTGAATCAGGGCTGTGAAAACTCTGCGGGATTCTGCGGATTTCTTCGGGGGTGGGGTGTTAGTGATGTACTCTTTAATCGTGATCATCACTGAGTTTTTAAAATGCTTATCGCAAAGCGTTCTCTTTTTTACGACATTGTGTAAGCTTTATATGTTCGTGGACACTGATCTGTGTGTTACAGATAGAAATCAGTTTTCTCGGATCCGCGGAGTTTCGCAGAGGAAAAATGCCACTCAAAGCGTAGCTGTTACGACAGTTGTCGTAAAGCAGGACTGGTTGATTGCTGCGGCGACGCTGTGTGGCTCCTGTACAGCGCTTAAGCGAAACTTAGCATATGGACATCCCAAACTTTTAGAGCTTTCAAGTTTTTAAAAGAAGATTTGTGCAGCATGTCTGTGTCACGGACCGACGTCGCACAGAGAGAAGATGGCGAGAAAGACTGTTTGAAAAAGTCTTAAGGACAAGAATCTGTGGAATTGTCGCTGGCTTCATCAACACGCCTGAAAGATAAAAGAAACAGGAAAAGTGAAGTGTGCCCTCTCAGGAAACACGGTAGGAATTTTTATCTCCCTGGAAAAAACATTCTTCTGTTCAAACAGGATTTTAGACAAAATTATGACTTTTTTCACTAATTTAGACTTTCTTTCATTGTAAAAGACATTGTGGCTTTGAATGGATTTAGGCTGCATGAATTTACACAAGAATATAAGTGACCTTTTACTATAAGGTATGTTATTGATATTTTACAATGATTTTCCAAATATTCTACAAGCTTTAGCTGTGGTTTTTGAAATGCTGTAACAGTCTTTTCAGTCTTCATAAATTTCATGTAGTTTAATTGTTCTGAGTTAATGCATAATTTGGTTTACAATATAAAAGGAAAATCCTTCCAGGTCCCACTTTCATGTCATACTCTGTTATTTCAACATCATCATTGACAGGTCAAATAAAAGGTTGAATATAGGATCATTTAAATATCCACTAATTTTGAGATTTGTTCTTCCAGGAGATGCTGAAAAAGTATCATTAGATAAAAATTTAATTCTGGGACCCCACAGGGCCCTAGACCCCGGCTCCTGGGGGAACCCCCCCCCCCCCCCTGCAAATTTTCCTCGGATTTCACAATTTTCATTTCACAGCCCTGCTGAATGGACTGCATTTATATAGCGCTTTACAGTAATGCCTCACATTCACACACTCACACTGATGTCATAGTGCTGCCATGCAAGACGCTCACTACACACCAGGAGCAACTTGGGGCTTAAGGACCTTGCCCAAGGGCCCTTAGTAATTTTCCGTCCAGAGAGGGTTGGAACCAAGGATCCTTGGTCTCAAGCCCACTGTTTAACCACTGTTTAACCATCACCTCCCTGAAGATTGTACTGACGATAGGTCTGTTTGCATCAAACAATCAGTCTGGTCGTATAGTTGACCTGACAGATCAGCTTGGGACTCCGACGAGGGTGGTCACATCTCCTCCACTCTCCCTTATCTCTGCTCTCTGCTTTAACCTTCAAGTCCCTACTTCACCAGACTGTGAATTCCTCATTATATTGGATACTGGTTCTATTGGACTGTTATTGGATTAACCATGGAATTGATCAGCTGGTCTCCGAACGCTATTGACACCATCTTTTCTACAAGAAGGTCAGGACGGGGGGATCCTACCTGCCCAGATGGAACGTATCCTGCGGGCTGTGTTCTCGACTCCTGGGGTTCTTGGCGTATTGCATGCTTGGCGCCTTTCTCCGTTGAGGACGTCGAGGATTTATTCATATTTGGTCTTATGATAGCAGGGCTGGCACTTTCTGGCTTATGTGCTGTCCTGATCTATCGGAAAATTGGCAAGACGGCAGCATCAAGAACCACGGCTCCTCGCTTGTCCGTCATGATTAACGAGGTGGGCAAGGCAGTGCATTCTCAGACTGCGATGACTCTTGAACTCAGAGGCAAATTGGATGACATCTTGGAGCAGATGCATGCCTTGAAGATGAAGTTGAAGATTTTGGAGGCTGGGGAATATTCTTAATTCATAATTATGAATATTCTTAATTCATAATTGGGATTTGGTTTGTTCAAGTGGAACTGTAAAATGTGTTTTTCACTCCTCAAACCACAACACGGCAGGCTTATCAAGCCTGAAGAACAAATTGCCCAACTGTTTTCCTCCAGAGGAATGTCTTCTGGCCTTGGTGATTATTTGGCTCCTTTTTTTCTTATCTCAACCCACAAAGACAATAAACTGTTTTTCATAGGACTGAAGCATTGTCCATTCCCTCCCCCCCCCCCCATCACACACTCCCACTCCGGCTTCAGCTCACGTCACCTCCCTTCCCTTCTGCGAGAGCGGTGCCGTTTTAGTATAATAATAATAATATAATAATAATTGTTTTTCTGTGTAAACTAAAAAAAAAAAAAACTTCCAAGAAGTTTATTCCAAGTTGTGACATTGCAGTGTTTTGTACAAAGGTTAGTCACCTCAGCTGATTATAATAATGTTCGCTAACAGCATTCCATGCATAAGAAAATTATGGAGTAGTGATGTGAATTGGGAGCTGCTGTAAGAATGCCTGCTGTGGCAGCTCCAGAGCGTTCCCAAAGAGAGGTTCTGCCTGTGAAATGAGCAGGTCAGAGTCAGAATGAGATATAGCCTAACTCCAGGTGTTCATTCATTTATGTCCCTGTGATGAATAGTTACATTTTTAGAGAAGCTTGTGCATCAGAGAGTTATCATGTACAGATCTTTAATAGTGTTTTAAGTACTGTGAGCAGCTAATTTTTGGTCCTTTGTCATTGACATTCTTATTCTGTTCGAAATTCTTACGGAAACTAGGACACTCTGAGAAACACCTCTAGGATAGTAAAGACCAGTTACTGTCTCCATGACCACATGGGCGAGGTTGATAAACTAAGCTAATAATCAGCACATAAACAGTGAATTTATGTTGAAGATAAAACTGGGTATGACATGAATGCCATTTAATTTCAATGTTGGGAATGTACATATAATAAGTTCATGAACATGTTATAACATCACATAAGTGGTAACTTAATATTGACTGTAAATGAAAAATGTCGTTTAACAGGAAAAAATTGTAATTAGAGGTAAAGTCATGACTTTTATACATATATGTATAAAAGTTACAGTCAACAGTTTGACTGGTAGCATATGTATTAGGGTGTTTCAATTAAAAAAAATAAAAAATTCAGAATTTTACTGCTCCCAACCTTTCATTGAGTTCTAATTAGTAAAATATACTCTACACATAAAATTTGAATTTTAGTACTGGGTAGTGTGGAGCTATTAGTCAATTCCTTGAAAATTCTAACACCCTGTTGCAATAAATCATGCAAGGTGGATGGCTAAAATGATCTATATCATTAAAATATTTTCATGATCAAGATTGTAAATCTGACGGCACATGAACTCAGGTGCCTTTGTGATGTAAGCATCTTTGCTGTTACCGTTTACATGAAAGCACCACTTACAGCACCACTGCATCATCTGCTCCCTTCAGTGACTTTTGCTTGCTAAGAACCCTCAAAAAGTGTCATCCTAAAATCAGCAAAGCTGCATTTACAAAGTTCATAGGCCACTTGTGGTACCTTTCTGAGGAGTTGGTGTTCTGGTTGTTTTTGACCCTTCTCTGCCCATTGAAATTAAGAAAAATGAAAATGCCATGCAAGACGACACCAGAGAGGAGGATTGTCCAAAAATGTCTCATGAATTTTGATGAAAATTTATTAGTGGAATCTCTGGCAACAACAAACTCATAGAAAGTATTGGACATTTTGAACCTTGACTTTGAAAAGTTGGAAGAGGAGCCAAAGACTTGGCTTGATGGTGGCCATTTCCTACAGGCCAAAGCTCACTCTCCAAGCCTCAGTGTTGTAAATCACTGCACAGGAAGAGGTGTTGCTCTTATCCAACATTTCAATGTCAAGCATACAAAAGATGAAGATCAACTGCAGTACCTGTTGCAATTTCCTGATGCGAAAAAAAAAATTACATCAACTAAACACTAAGCTTAAATACAAACAGTACAGTACCTCGTGAATAAACTTACCTTAGCCTAAGTTCATTTCACCTTGTTTTCTCATATCTCCCAGCGCTGGGAGGTAAATATTTTTCCCCCTTAAATATTCTGTCTTGAGGTACCATAATGTGTTTGTATGTATGCATATGTATGTAAATTGTTTATTTTTCATTGCAGATATGCGTAAATGTTCAGACAAGGAGTTCCGCTGCACAGACGGCAGTTGCATTGCAGAACACTGGTACTGTGACGGAGACACAGACTGCAAGGATGGATCAGACGAGGAAAACTGTCGTAAGTTTCAAGTGTTATTTCTGTTTCTAAAGATGAATTTAAGGGATAGTCAAGCCATCGCCACAATACATTTCATTTCCACATAGCTGTACTTGCACTTGGTCACTGTTTTCTATCCCCTAAAAATCAATAGGCTCAGTGTTTTTTATGTATTTTTTTGGGGGGTGGGAGTGTTTGATAGATTGAGCGAAATTTATTGAAAGTACCTCTAGGTCAAATATAATTGTCCTCCTTCTGGGTTCTTGTAGAACTTGAGTAGGTCTTTTTGGGCAGTGTTGGGAAGGGTATCAACAGCACAGTGGAACTTGTGGTTGTAGTGCACCACAGCGTTCAATCAATATTGTTTGTTCCCAAGTTGATGTCAGTGTTTTTGATTTTGGCCTTGATATTTTCTTTGTATGTCTGTTTTTAACCTCCTGGCATGGGGTCCTGTCCCAAACTCAAAGTAGTTGTTTGAGAGTTGAGTATCAGGCATGTGGAGGGTATGACCAATCCATGCCAGCTGTTGTTTAGCAGTTGTTTTGGTAACGGTTAGTACATTGGCCACATGGAGGACTCTGATTTTTGTCCACCCCCAAGCTGATCCACTACAGTATAAAACCCTTAGATGCACCAAATCCTCATATTTAAGAAATGAAATCACAGAATGTTTGGAATTCTTACCTGAAGCGTCACTTGAACATTTTATTTTTGAAAGAGTTGTTGATTGCTTTCCTCTAGGTCAAGCAATTCAGTAACAATTTTTAAGGCTGTTGCATTTATAATAATGATAATCAGTAAGTGAGTAAGAAATGTTTTTTTTGTGAAAGAATCAGAAGTTGTGTATCTCATCGTGTAAAAGTCTAACTGTGGAGCATCATTCTGATTCATGTAACCAAAGGTTTTTTTTGTTTTTTTTTGGTTGGTTCATTATCCAAAAGGCAGTGTTTCTGCCATATTTCATTCAGTAACAAACACACATAGACAAAAGTACAGAGATTTCTCTCAATCAGATGCTTTGAATGTTATTGCATGAACAAAGTTGTTAATGTCTTATATTGTAATGTCTGTTGGTTTTGCATTATAGTACAGTTTTCTTTGTACTGCTTTACACTGAATAAACAGCAATGTGACATGATCACATCACTTTTTTACATCACAGTTTTGCTCAGCCCTTGTCCTTGTCGATGGTGCCAAGTTGTACTCAGCACTTTCGACAATTGCAACTTGTCGAAAGTTGCAACTTCGTAGTGGCTTCTCGACTGGGCAGTGGTGTGTTGACTGTAACATAGTTGAGGGAACCAAGACCAGCAAGTGCCACATGCTCATGGTCTGTAGCAGAAACACTGTCGTACTTGTTAAAGACTAGTATACCTTCTCACTGGGATTACAGACAATCTTCTCTTGATGGTCTCCGTGACATTGCCTTTGAATGGCGAAACTTTGTGGTAAAGGAGTTGGCTCATATCAGTAATAGAGAATTCAGGTGCCTGCAGATGTAGGATCTACACACACGGTTATGAGCCACCGATGTTTTGCTGCCTTTCCTTAAGCAGCCATACTCAGTCAGTGAGAGGGCACTGGGCAGAGGTCACACTTAAAAATGTTAGCTAGTCTCATTTGTCTCTGTGTCCCAATGGTCAACAGTGTGAGCATGGTAGATCTAAGTCATAGGCCACCTTCTTTCCCCACTTTCTTCTGTGACAGTTCCCCAACTCCAGGGGCTTAGGAAGTGGCAGGAAGTTCTGCATCCTGCCTGTGTTGAAAGTTTTCTTTTCCCACCACTGGGAGAATACACGTTCCCACGTCAGCCAGTCCTGAAAGTGAAATATACGAGGTCTGTTAGAAAAGTATCGGACCTTATTATTATTTTTTTTTCAAAAACCTGATGGATTTCAATCACGTGTGCTTGCATGAGCCAACCTTGAACCTTCGTGCGCATGCGTGAATTTTTCACGCCTGTCGATTGCGTCAGTTGCTGGTAAGCAGCCTTTGTGTGAGGTCGTGTGTAGTGCTGTCCTCGGATTTTCATCAAATTTTGCCAGAAACTGGGCGACAGCCAGGTGGAAACCATTCAGAAGATTCAGACGGTTTTCGGTCGTGTGACTATCCGAGAAATTGTGGAAGAGGTGGGCATGTCACAGCATGTCCTGTGAGACTTCAACACAAAGTTTCTTGTGCTCCGCCGTCAGCAGCTTCGGCATGAATTTTGGCGTCACTCTTTTCATGGCCAAATCCGAAGAAGTGCTGATGTCCACCTCTTCTGCAATTTCTCGGACAGTCACACGACGGTCCCGCATCACCACAGCGTTCACTTTGGAAATGATCTGGTCGTTTCAGCATGTTGATGGCTGACCGGAGCATGGCGCGCTCTCCACCGTTGTGCGGACGTCTTTAAACCGGTTGTACCACTCCTTAATCTGTGTGACGCCCCTAGCATCGTCACCGAAAGCCGTCTGAATCTTCCAAATGGTTTCCACCTGGCTGGCGCCCAGTTTCTGGCAAAATTTGATACAGTTGCACTGCTCCAGTCGTACCGTCATTTTCCTTGCAATGAAAATCCGCGGAGAGCACAACACACGTCCTCACACAAAGACTGCTTGCCAGCAAATGACACAATCGACAGGTGTGAAAAAATTCACGCATGCGCACGAAGGTTCAAGTTCATGCAAGCACACGTGATTTAAGTCCATCAGGTTTTTGAAAAAAATAAAAAGGTTTTGATACTTTTCTAATAGACCTCATATAAGATTGAGAGACAACTATCTCCCAGTTGCCAGATTGAGGATTTCAACAGAAGAAACGTATCATATGCTATGAGTGTTGAACATGACCTTGAACTTGACTTTTAACCCTGAAATTGACCAACCATAAAAATTAACCCCAGAAATGAAATTCTTCCGTTATAATTGAGTGGAAAAGAGGTATCATACTTGAACCTATGTGTGGTCGTCTTGGATTTATACAAATTACCATATTTGTCAAGGTTACCACTCCAGCACCCAAACCAGTTTTTTACTGTAGACTCATGTGAGTGTGAAGCAAACACAAACCATATGCTTCTCGCAGCAGCAAGGCCTCCAATCTCCAATCCGGACTGTTAAACACTTTTTGACTCAGCTGTATCTGTAAATACACTTTTCATATATCAGAAAACCAAACTCTCAGTAGGGCTGCTGGCAGATCAATGAATGTACAAATCGAAAATGTCTCTGTGGCAGCGTCTGATGTGATGACGGCCACCTGCAGTGTGGAAGAGTTCCAGTGTGCATATGGCCGTGTATCCTGGACATCTACCACTGTGATGGAGATGACGACTGTGGAGACGGTCAGACGAGTCGGACTGCTGTAAGCTCATCTTTGCTCACCCATGTGTCACAGAGTCACTCAGTGAGTGGCTCTGCAAAATTTCCAGAAGTAACTCCATGACAACTACTGCATAGTCAGGCTCTGAGATTTTGTGTTCTGATACTAGATACAGGTAAGGACCAGGGAACCTCCAGTTTTGGGGCAAGTTGGCATCTTTTAAGGTTTAACATAGCAATGCTATGTTAAACAGCAAATTTCACTCAAATGAAATTTTTTTTTCTTTTATATCCTCAGCCAAAATAGGACCACACCTAACCTACAGAGAACCAAAGCACCTGTGAGTGTGTGTACATTTCTCAAGTGTGCGGCTGAATGTGAAATCATTGGTACAGACCGTACTCATGATATGACAGCAGGCCAGTGTGCCTTATGCAAAAATGGCTTTAGTGACCCTGCCTTGACAAGCCCAGTTGTACAGAAGAATGTTAGGAAAACCCAACCCCTCTGTCTCTTGGACATTGTAAAACACTCATCCTTAATCTGGACTTCTTATCCTTCCAGATAACTACTCAAGTCTCTCTCAATCTTTTTAGCTTTTGTTCTTGACAAATAACAGGTAACATTTGCAATGGGTTACAAAAGTCTTGGAATTACGTTCATTTTTAACAGGTTGATTCTGCCCATCCATGATATTGGCAAATCCCTCCACCTGAGAAGGTCACTTTTAATATTTTTACACACATTCTGAAGATTCACTTTAAGAGTAGTTTCTATGCATTGGGAAAGAAAAATTCCCAGTATGTTAAACCTGAAATAGACCATGTAAATGGAAAATTAGGTAAAGAGGGAAGACCGCCATCTAACCAAGAGGTAGTGCCATTGATTTATCAAGTTTATTTATAGCCAGATAGTGATGAAAATAACTTAATAGTTGCCATGAGCTCTGGATAGATTTCTCTGGATCAGAGATAAATCAAATCAATCAATTTTATTATATAACGCCAAATCACAACAAACAGTTGCCCCAAGGCACTTTATATTGTAAGGCAAAGCCTACAATAATTACAGAAAAACCCCAACGGTCAAAACAACCCCCTGTGAGCAAGCACTTGGCGACAGTGGGAAGGAAAAACTCCCTTTTAACAGGAAGAAACCTCCAGCAGAACCAGGCTCAGGGGAGGGGCAGTCTTCTGCTGGGACTGGTTGGGGCTGAGGGGGAGAGAATCAGGAAAAAGACATGCAGTGGAAGAGAGCAGAGATCAATCACCAATGATTAAAAGCAGAGTGGTGCATACAGAGCAAAAAGAGGTGAATAAAAAGAAAAGAGGGGAGGAGGCCTGAAAGCTGAGGCTCTGCCTCCCGTTCTACTCTTACAAACCCTAGGAACTACAAGTAAGCCTGCAGTCTGAGAGCGAAGCGCTGTATTGGGGTGATATGGTACTATGAGGTCCCTAAGATAAGATGGGACTGATTATTCAAAACCTTATAAGTAAGAAGAAGCATTTTAAATTCTATTCCAGAATTAACAGGAAGCCAATGAAGAGAGGCCAATATGGGTGAGATATGCTCTCTCCTTCTAGTCCCTGTCAGTACTCTAGCTGCAGAATTTTGAATTAACTGAAGGCTTTCAGGAAGTTTTAGGACAACCTGATAATAATGAATTACAATAGTCCAGCCTAGAGGAAATAAATGCATGAATTAGTTTTTTCAGCATCACCCTGAAACAAGACCTTTCTAATTTTAGAGATATTGCGCAAATGCAAAAAAGCAGTCCTACATATTTGTTTAATATGCGTATTGAATGACATATCCTGATCAAAAATGACTCCAAGATTTCTCACAGTATTACTAGAGGTCAGGTAATGCCATCCAGAATAAGATCTGGTTAGACACCACATTTCTAAGATTTGTGGGGCCAAGTACAATACTTCAGGTTTATCTGAGTTTAAAAGCAGGAAATTAGAGGTCATCCATGTCTTTATGTCTGTAAAACAATCCTGCAGTTTAGCTAATTGGTGTGTGTCCTCTGGCTTCATGGATAGATAAAGCTGGGTATCATCTGCGTAACAGTGAAAATTTAAGCAATGCTGTCTACTAATACTGCCTAAGGGAAGCATGTATAAAGTGAATAAATTGGTCCTAGCACAGAACCTTGTGGAACTCCATAATTAACTTAGTCTGTGAAGAAGATTCCCCATTTACATGAACAAATTGTAATCTATTAGATAAATATGATTCAAACCACCGCAGCGCAGTGCCTTTAATACCTATGGCATGCTCTAATCTCTGTAATACAATTTTATGGTCAACAGTATCAAAAGCAGCACTGAGGTCTAACAGAACAAGCACAGAGATGAGTTCACTGTCTGAGGCCATAAGAAGATCATTTGTAACCTTCACTAATGCTGTTTCTGTACTATAATGAATTCTGAAACCTGACTGAAACTCTTCAAATAGACCATCCTCTGCAGATGATCAGTTAGCTGTTTTACAACTACCCTTTCAAGAATTTTTGAGAGAAAAGGAAGGTTGGAGATTGGCCTGTAATTAGCTAAGATAGCTGGGTCAAGTGATGGCTTTTAAGTAATGGTTTAATACTGCCACCTTAAAAGCCTTGGTACATAGCCAACTAATAAAGATAGATTGATCATATTTAAGATGGAAGCATTAATTAATGGTAGGGCTTCCTGAGCAGCCTGGTAGGAATGGGGTCTAATAGACATGTTGATGGTTTGGAGGAAGTAACTAATGAAAATAACCTCAGACAGAACAATCGGAGAGAAACAGTCCAACCAATACTGGTGTAATGAGGGTTTTTGTAAAATATTATGATTTTTGACAAATGGATTTAAAACACCGAGTGGCCAATTTAACTGATTATTACCAATAAGAGCTGAAGTGACCAAACAAGGCAAACCATAAATTAATAATTTATTACTATCTTGTAAACACTAAAAAAAGAAAAAAATTAAAATACAAATCTCAACTCTAACTAAAATACAAAACCTCCAGCACAAAAACCATGCAGTCAATAGGCGGGAACAGCCAGTCCAGGTCCAACCAAGCGTCCGCCAATCCGCAAACGTCTTCCCAACTATCAGCTTAGGGGGCGTGTCCTCTTTTCCTCCGACGTGGCACAACGTAGTCTTTCATGCGAAGCAGGGTTCCTCCCCGGCTACTGCATGCAACGCCCTCCGCGTCACTCGTCCCTCCTCCTGGCGTTCCTCTCCGTCACTTCTCCTCCCGTGCACCTAACATACACACACACACCCAGGCCAACGAGCGCACGACCACTGTCCTCCCCCGAGGAAACTCCACTTTTTGTTGGAAACACCACTTCACAAACACATAAAGAGTACTTACAGACACGGCAGGGTTCTCCCCTGCCGCCACATATAATCCGTGTTGTGGTGTTTTCTCCGGTACGAGCATTCAGCTGGAACTCGTGACGTCAATGTCAATACAACTCCTATTGTCCAGTCACTACTTATACCGGCTGCTCTTTACACCTCCCACCGCCGGATCCTTTTCTCTCCATAGAGTGCTTCTCCTTACCTCACACTACAGAGCCCCTCTTATCCACCACCTCACACACCCACTCCAGGTAAACTGATTGCAATTATCCAAGAGAGGTCACGTGCGCCTGAGGTTACCATAACAACCACTAAGGAGCCAAACTCCAAAATCCAACCAACAAAAGAAATTCCCCCCAAGGCTGGATTACGTCCCCCCACACTTTATCGTTGCCAGTCCCTGCAACACACACAAGAGACTAATCAGGATAACGGGCTGGCGGTCGGCCAAAATTTACACGAGTGGAGCAACGAGGCACATCCTGGGGGGCATCCAACGGCTGCTGCTCAGGTACAGCTGGGAAGAACCCATACCAAAACAGGAATTTCATATCCCGAAACCTGGGGGGTCCATCCTCTAGCCGGTGACCCAGGCTCAACCTGGGGTGCGATGCACACTTTTAAAGCATTCCTGTGCACAGTCTGCTCGCGCCCCCCTTTCTCTGGACACACTCTATATACAACCCCAGTATTCCCTACACAGTCCAAAATTACATAGGGTTCAGGGTCCTACCAGGTACTTAACTTACCCCTCCCCTCACGACGTCTATTCCGTATCCACACACGCTACCCAGGTACCAGAGGCAAGGCTTTAGCATTTTTATCAAATTGACATTTACGCTGAGAGGCCACAGTAGCTGCTTTCTGATGTGCAATATTGTAGGCCAATGCAGTTTGCAGTGATGATCTTTCACCCACCCTGTCAAATCAAACGATAACTGCTCAGAACTTAACCCAAGACCCACATCCACAGGAAGTCGTAAATGTCTGCCAAACATCAAAACGAAGGGGCATAACCCGTCGCACTATGCACTGTATTATTATAAGCATGAACCAACTCTGGAATGTAATTTTGCCAACTACGCTGTCTCTCCTCTTCCAATGAACGGAGCATATTCAACAACGTTTGATTGAAACGCTCTACACCACCATTACCCGCGGGGTGATACGATGTTGTCCTGCTTTTACCTATCCCATACAACTCACAGAGTTGCTGCATTAAAGACGACTCAAAATTCGGACCACCAAAGCATTTTAAACCGTCATTTGTGCAGACTGATCTAAAGTGGGAACTGCCCATGCAAAACGGGTAAATTGATCAGGTGCAACCAAAAAATTTTGATATGTATCTGTTGGTCGGCCAAGGGTTAAAAAATCCAACCCAATAACCTCCAATGGGTAGGTGGCTCCAATTGAATTGAGTGGGGCTCTGGACTCAACACGGCTCTTTTGGAGACTACACACAACACACTTCTCATGAAATGCCCGTACCTCCCTTTCCATATCAGGCCAATAAAACTTTTGGCGAAGCTGAACAAGGATCTTATCCACGCCGAGGTGAGCCCCAGCCTCGTGAATCTTCTGCCAAACTTCCTCACAACGGCAACCCGGACATACAATCTGACGATACTCCTCATGGCAAACTCCTACTAGCATACGCTGCAACACGTTCCTGGCCATCCTGAACCTGAGACAAAACAGCACCAAGTCCCTGGTTACTAGCATCAGTATACAAGATAAAAGGCTTATCATAATGAGCATATGCCAGAACAGGAGCCTGCGTTAAAGCCTTTTTAAGGACATCAAACGAGGCTTGACACGCCGTAGTCCAATTTACCTTCTTGGACTGTGACTTCTTATCCACAGGAATACCTGTCAAAAGCCTATTCAGGGGCCGAGCTAATTTAGCAAACCCCGCAACAAATCACCTATAGTATCCAGCTAACCCTAAAAATGCCCTGACCTACTTAATAGTAGTCGGAACAGGCCAATCCAGAACAGCACGAACTTTTCCGGATCAGGTCTCACCCCATATCGATCCACCACATGTCCCAGGAATGTTACCTCTCGCTGCAACAGCCTACACTTGTCTGGGCGCAATTTCAAACCATAACGCCACAACCGCTCAACACCCGATCCAGGTGCTGAAGATGGGAGGAAAAATTAGAGAATATATAATGATGTCATCCAAATACACCATAACGATTCCACCATCTGTCCATTTAAACACTGCTGCATCAACCGTTGAAAGTTGCAGCGCATTACACAGTCCAAAAGGCATTCGCTCAAACTCATATAAGACCAGCGGAGTGGTAAAAGCAGTCTTTTCCCGATCATCGGGATGCATTTCAACCTGCCAGTAGCCACTGGCAAGGTCCAAGGTCGAGAACCATTCTGACTGACTAAGGCCAGTCAATGTCTCTTCGATACGAGGCAAGGGGAATGCGTCCTTGTGCGTAACTGCATTCAACTTCCTATAATCTACACAAAACGCCAACTACCATCCTTTTACGCACAAGAACTATAGGGGCAGCCCAAGGACTGCTGCTCTCCCTTATCACTCCCCTATCGAGCATACCTGAGAGGAGAGTCTTCACCTCTTTATATAACATAGGTGGAATCGGACGGTATCTCTCCCGAATAGGAGCAGCATCCCCCGTAGGGATTCTATGCTGCACCACATTTGTCCGCCCGAAATCCTCTTCATGATGGGCAACACCTTCTCCCATTTTTGCAGCAGAACCTGCAATTCTCCTTGCTGTTGCTCAGACAAATCTGAACAATTCTCGACCATACCACCCGCTGCAAGCAATTCTAGACTAACCCCAGTAACTGCAGCATCCACTAACGAGACCTGAACAACACCATCCTCCCCAAGTGACAGAGTCACATCATTAGAGCCACACACATCAGAATCCTCAATACAATAAAGCCGACCTAGTTTGTAAAAACGGCCTATAGAAACACTATACGGATGTGGGTTACACACACGGACCGGGACTCTTCCCCTCTTAACTTCCACCAGGGCCCTTGCCACACCCACAACCCCAGAACCAGGCATAGCCTCCATCAAAGCACCATAATCCGCCCCCCTCGGTCCCATTTTAGTACGACCCCACACCATCAACTCACTCCTTGGTGGGACAGAAATACTGTGTTTACAGGCTAACCTCACATACCCCACCAGGCCATCCTCTACTGAAGAACCCCACACCACGACAGACAGCAAACGCATCCCTCCAGGCCTTCTGTTTTTTAAAGGCCTGTGGGAAAGCAGATTCCCTAGAACATTTAAACAAAGTATCCCAACAGGCTCCAATAACATTCATTCCGACAATCAAGGGATTCAGGCACTTCTCATCTTTGACAATTACCACTCCCCGACCCGGGATCGTGATACCCTCAACCTCTAAATCTAATACAGCATAACCAACATAGGTTATTTCTAACCCGTTAACAGCACTTAATCGAAACCACGTAGGAGCCTGCCCAAGCTTAGTTTGTACAAAATATGTATTAAACAGGCTCTCTGCCATTAATGTAACTTGTGAACCTGTATCCAAAAGACCACTCAAACGAACTCCCTCAATAGTCAACTCTATGATAGGACATTGGCCAACAAGAGTATCAGAGGCCCTGGTCAGTGGTGGTGTAGCAGCAAACCCCGCAGCTCGGACCTCAGCAGCAGGGTCTACTAGTTTAAAGCTGGCTCAACTGTAGCTACACAATACCGAGCGATGTCCTGCTTTCCTACAACGATAACAAATAGGCCTACCCCGTTCATCCCAATCATGGGATCGCCTAAATGAATATCGCCGATTCCGCATTGAACTAAAAAAACCTAGGTTGAGGCGAAACTGATTGTACTCGTGGTTTAAATTCCGCCACAATATCCTGTGTCAACCCCCTAACCTGCTCCTTAACCTCTGCCATAATCTCACCCTTTAACTGCTCCTTCCAGTCGGAACCCTGATGGGGTCCAGCCGAACCATGCAGTTTACCAATCAAAGAACAGGTTACATCTGGTTGGACACCCCCATATTCTAAATCAAGCTGAAGGGCCTCCTGATGCAACTCAGCAAAATCCAGCTCAGGGTTCCGACGAGCATAGACCTTCAAGGCCCGGGCCAAAGGCCCTTCATGGAGTCCTAACAACAACTGATCTCGCAAAATACTTTCAGAGGGGGCGCTATCAGAATCTAGATGTTGCAACTTACTGTATAATTCACGCAACCTCAACATAAACGATTGTATGGACTCATCTACTCTCTGTGTACAACTAAAAAAACTAGACCTCAAAATAGGGACGGGAACCTGTTCATCATACAATGAATCTAAATGAGCAAAAATTCTCGTGATTTTACCTTTTTCATCTTCATCTAAAACTGCAATTTGACGTTTATCCTCCCCAGTCAGTGCTCCTAAAACAATACTTACTTTCCTTGCCTCTGTCAAATCCTGAAACCCCAAAAACCCCTTAATCTGTTCTTTCCAATCACAATACTTTAATTCATCACCTGGCCCCTTAAATTTAGGTAGCCAAGGTACACCTGGATACACTGGCATCATCATATTTGCTCTTGTTTAGAAACACCAGCTCTCAGAAAATGATATCCTGTTCGTGACGCCAAAATATGTAATGAGGGTTTTTGTAAAATATTATGATTTTTGACAAACACTAAAAAAACACTAAACACTAAAAAAAGAAAAAAAATTAAAATACAAAATCTCAAACTGTAATTAAAATACAAAACCTCCAGCGCAAAAACCATGCAGTCAATAGGCGGGAACAGCCAGTCCAGGTCCAACCAAGCGACCGCCAATCCGCAAACGTCTTCCCAACTATCAGCTTAGGGGGCGTGTCCTCCTTTCCTCCGACGTGGCACAACGTAGTCTTTCATGCGAAGCAGGGTTCCTCCCTGGCTACTGCATGCAACGCCTCCGCGTCACTCGTCCCTCCTCCTGGCATTCCTCTCCGTCACTTCTCCTCCCGTGCACCTAACACACACACACACCCAGGCCAACGAGCGCACGACCACTGTCCTCCCCCAAGGAAACTCCACTTTTTGTTGGAAACACCACTTCACAAACACATAAAGTGTACTTACAGACACGGCAGGGTTCTCCCCTGCCGCCACATATAATCCGCGTTGTGGTGTTTTCTCCGGTACGAGCATTCAGCTGGAACTCGTGACGTCAATGTCAATACGACTCCTATTGTCCAGTCACTCCTTATACCGGCTGCTCTTTACACCTCCCGCCGCCGGATCCTTTTCTCTCCATGGAGTGCTTCTCCTTACCTCACACTACAGAGCCCCTCTTATCCACCACCTCACACACCTACTCCAGGTAAACTGATTGCAATTATCCAAGAGAGGTCAGGCGCGCCTGAGGTTACCATAACAACCACTAAGGAGCCAAACTCCAAAATCCAACCAACAAAAGAAATTCCCCCCAAGGCTGGATTACACCGGCATCACTGAAAGCAGCCAAAGAGAACGATATGTCTTTGGGATGGTTATGAGTAATTTTTTCTCTAATAGTTAAAATTTTATTAGCAAAGAAAGTCATGAAGTCATTACTAGTTAAAGTTAAAGGAATACTCGGCTCAATAGAGCTCTGACTCTTTGTCAGCCTGGCTACAGTGCTGAAAAGAAACCTGGGGTTGTTCTTATTTTCTTCAATTAGTGATGAGTAGTAAGATGTCCTAGCTTTACGGAGGGCTTTTTTATAGAGCAACAGACTCTTTTTCCAGGCTAAGTGAAGATCTTCTAAATTAGTGAGACGCCATTTCCTCTCCAACTTACGGGTTATCTGCTTTAAGCTACGAGTTTGTGAGTTATACCACGGAGTCAGGCACTTCTGATTTAAGGCTCTCTTTTTCAGAGGAGCTACAGCATCCAAGGCTGTGCTCAATGAGGATGTAAAACTATTGACGAGATAATCTATCTCACTCAGAGTTTAGGTAGCTACTCTGCACTGTGTTGGTATATGGCATTGGAGAACATAACAAAGAAGGAATCATATCCTTAAACCTAGTTACAGCGCTTTCCGAAAGACTTATACTGTAATGAAACTTATTCCCCACTGCTGGGTAGCCCATTAAAGTAAATGTAAATGTTATTAAGAAATGATCAGACAGAAGGGGGTTTTCAGGGAATACTGTTAAGTCTTCAATTTCCATACCATAAGTCAGAACAAGATCTAAGGTAGGATTAAAGTGGTGGGTGGACTCATTTACATTTTGAGCAAAGCCAGTCGAGTCTAGCAATAGATTAAATGCAGTGTTGAGGCTGTCATTCTCAGCATCTGTGTGGATGTTAAAATCGCCCACTATAATTATCTTATCTGAGCTAAGCACTAAGTCAGACAAAAGGTCCGAAAATTCACAGAGAAACTCACAGTAACGACCAGGTGGACGATAGATAACAACAAATAAAACTGGTTTTTGGGGCTTCCAATTTGGATGGACAGGACTAAGAGTCAAGCTTTCAAATGAATTAAAGCTCTGTCTGGGTTTTTGATTAATTAATAAGCTGGAGTGGAAGATTGCTGCTAATCCTCCACCTCGGCCCGTGCTATGAGCGTTCTGGCAGTTAGTGTGACTCGGGGGTGTTGACTCATTTAAACTAACATATTCATCCTGCTGTAACCAGGTTTCTGTAAGGCAGAATAAATCGATATGTTGATCAATTATTATATCATTTACTAACAGGGACTTAGAAGAGAGAGATCTAATGTTTAATAGACCACATTTAACTGTTTTAGTCTGTGGTGCAGTTGAAGGTGCTATATTATTTTTTCTTTTGAATTTTTATGCTTAAATAGATTTTTACTGGTTGTTGGTGGTCTGGGAGCAGGCACCGTCTCTACGGGGATGGGGTATTGGGCGGATGGCAGGGGGAGAGAAGCTGCAGAGAGGTCTGTAAGACTACAATTCTGCTTCCTGGTCCAACCCTGGGTAGTCACGGTTTGGAGGGTTTAATAAAATTGGCCAGATTTCTAGAAATGAGAGCTGCTCCATCCAAAGTGGGATGAATGCCGTCTCTCCTAACAAGACCAGGTTTTCCCCAGAAGCTTTGCCAGTTATCTATGAAGCCCACCTCATTTTTTGGACACCACTCAGACAGCCAGCAATTCAGGGAGAACATGCGGCTAAACATGTCACTCCCAGTCCGATTGGGGAGGGGCCCAGAGAAAACTACAGAGTCCGACATTGTTTTTGCAAAGTTACACACCGATTCAATATTAATTTTAGTGACCTCTGATTGGCGTAACCGGGTGTCATTACTGCCGACGTGAATTACAGTCTTACCAAATTTATGCTTAGCCTTAGCCAGCAGTTTCAAATTTCCTTCAGTGTCGCCTGCTCTGGCCCCCGGAAGACAATTGACTATGGTTGCTGGTGTCGCTAACTTCACATTTCTCAAAACAGAGTCGCCAATAACCAGAGTTTATTCCTCGGCGGGTGTGTCACCGAGTGGGGAAAAACGGTTAGAGATGTGAACGGGTTGGTGGTGTACACAGGGCTTCTGTTTAGGACTACGCTTCCTCCTCACAGTCACCCAGCCGGCCTGTTTTCCCGGCTGCTCGGGATCTGCTGGAGGGGAACTAACGGCGGCTAAGCTACCTTGGTCCGCACTGACTACAGGGGCCTGGCTAGCTGTAGGATTTTCCAAGGTGCGGAGCCGAGTCTCCAATTCGCCCAGCCTGGCCTCCAAAGCTACGAATAAGCTACACTTATTACAAGTACCATTACTGCTAAAGGAGGCCGAGGAATAACTAAACATTTCACACCCAGAGCAGAGAAGTGCGGGAGAAACAGGAGAAGCCGCCATGCTAAACCGGCTAAGAGCTAGTAGCTGTGCTAAGCTAGCGGATTCCTAAAAACACACAAAGTGAATGTTTAAATAATTTAGAGGTGATTCAGCAGAGAGAGTGCTTTAGTTAAGGCACGTGAAGATTACACTGTGAAACAGATCGTTATCTAGTTAACTAGATCAATCTAACTACGCAGATTAAACAGCTAACAGATACAGCAAAACACCGCTGTGCTCCGGAACAGGAAGTGATACAATACCGCAGTGAGAGCCAACCACCAGTAGAGCACACAACAGCACATCATCAGCATAAAGTACAATTTTATATATTTTATTGTTCATCTTAAATCCAGAAATATTTTCATGACATCTAATGGCCTGAGCCAGAGGCTCTATTGCCAGAGCGAATATTAATGGTGAAATTGGATCACCCTGACGAGTAGATCTACCCAATTGAAAGGGTGAAGATTTAACTCCATTAACCAATACACAAGCCTTTTTTTTTTCTTTCTTTTTCTTTTTTTTGTTCTCACATTCAGTTGTCTGCACGGGAGTTCAGGAACAGCTGCTGTAAGCAGGCTGCTGGTCTTGATCAACTTTCAGAACTTGAAAACTGGAAAGTCTGTTGTACTGTTTCTGTAGTGAAGACATGGGCCTGATTAACTTAGAATATCATGTTTCACTTTCTTCTAACAAGCGAATGCTGACTGCTGCTGACGAATCTTTCAGCGTCACCCTTGTTGCACCTTTCTTTGATTTTATGCATTCTTTTTTACATTGTTTTTATCCTGCTCCCCTCATTCTCTTTCTCACACACACACACACACACACACACGCACTCGTTTTCATCCTTTGATGTATTTATCTGCAGTTCAGTAAGCACAGCTTCAAGGTTTTGTAACATCTTTTGATCACAGCAAGGTCATGTTTGTAGACACTCTCTCATCTCCCTACACATGCGTGTTTTTTTTTTTAATTGCTGCTTTAAGTGTTTAAGTTTTATAGAAGAGGGTCTTGATTTGGCACCAAGGCTTTAAAAAGTAAGAACTATATACATATATATATATATATATATATATATATATATATTATAATAGTAAAGTGGCCTCTGTATATGTGCGTATGTGACTGTGTGTGGCTTCAGTCACTCAAACTGGGGAGAGCTGACATTTGGCGTTTGTTATGCTTATGTATTTTGGGTCAAGGATGAACAAAACGGAAAGTTGATAGGACTAATAGAAATTAGCCATTTTAGCTAAACAGTAAACAATGGACATTGTGCTACAATGCACCATGGGAGTTTGGGGTTTTAAATGTTATTGTGATTCATGTTAGTTTAAGTGTTGTTAGTGTTATTGATTTATTGTGTTTTTGTAGTTGAATTGGTTTAGTCAGTTTACTTAAGTGTCATGTTGTCATTACCATGAGTGAAAAGAGTATTGCTTATGATGTCTTCCGTCACCGTCTCTGTTTGTGGGTGTGGAAAAAATGAAATGCATCTGCTTGCAGCAGAATGCAGAAAAAAAAACAAAAAGCGTGTGTGCATGTGAACAACTGGGATAGTCGAAGTTTGCCATTTTGTGTGGTTATGTATTTTGGGTCATGGAAGAATGGCACCAAAATGGAACATTGATAGGACTAATATTTTTTGAGAAACTAAGGATATTAGCTAACATTGCTAATTACATTCTGGATGAACATGCCATTCCAGCAGGTGGCAGTAAATCATCTTTATATTAAAAGCGTGCGTGCGTGAGAGAGAGAGAGAGATTTTGTTTACTAAGTTCAATGTAAGTACATAATATAATTGTAAATATGTTAAAAATACATGGCTGACACAAGAAAAAAAACCACTTATTTTTGTTGTGGTCCATTTAACAATCAAATGACAAAATAGAAGTAAAAATCAAATATAATCATAATACTGGCAGTAATAATGATAATAATAGTGGGAATATTATAACAAGAAACGGTAAATTAACATTAAAAATTACATAATTAACAGGAAATGGGAAACAGGAATTTCTACGGCCTTGGTGATCCATTTGGCTGCTTTCTTATCTTCTGCAACTCCAGATATTATGCAAACACTGACAGTAACTGATACAAACTCATCTGACTGAACTCATCTCATCTGCAAACAACGACGCATGCCCCTCCCCCCCCCCCCCCCCCCCCCCCCCCCCCCTGCCACTCACCCCAAGCTCACAGCTGCGTGGGACACTGCTGCGCTCTCGCCCAACATTCATATTGCCTCAATTTGGATGATGGACTGTCTTAAAGGTTAGCATACATAAACGATCAAATGTATATGTATGGGTGTTCTAATTCTGACGTTTGCCATTATTACATTCAACTTGTAATAATTGTGGATTAATTGTGTTTTTGTCTGAGGTGATTGGTTGGGAGAAATTACATTGCACTTGTTGTAATGACAATAAAATTATCTAAACATCTAAATTAAAGTTGACTTCCTCTTCTAAAAGTTGTTGAGGTCTAAGGTTCTAAAAACATTCTGGACTTGCAAGCCATTCTGACTATTTATACAAGCTTTACTTAATTTATTACCACCCTTGAAAAATGTCAGATACCTATTTTATAAACACTACTCAAGCTAGACCCTGTGGATCCTGACGGGCAACATGTTAGAGTGAGTGTGTGTGTGTATGTGTATATATGTATATATATATACACTCAACAAAAATATAAACACAACACTTTTGGTTTTTCTCCCATTTTGTATGAGATGAACTCAAAGATCTAAAACTTTTTCCACATACACAATATCACCATTTCCCTCAAATATTGTTCACAAACCAGTCTAAATCTGTGATAGTGAGCACTTCTCCTTTGCTGAGATAATCCATCCCACCTCACAGGTGTGCCATATCAAGATGCTGATTAGACACCATGATTAGTGCACAGGTGTGCCTTAGACTGCCCACAATAAAAGGCCACTCTGAAAGGTGCAGTTTTGTTTTATTGGGGGGGGGATACCAGTCAGGATCTGGTGTGACCACCATTTGCCTCATGCAGTGCAACACATCTCCTTTGCATAGAGTTGATCAGGTTGTCAATTGTGGCCTGTGGAATGTTGGTCCACTCCTCTTCAATGGCTGTGCGAAGTTGCTGGATATTGGCAGGAACTGGTACACGCTGTCGTATACGCCGGTCCAGAGCATCCCAAACATGCTATGTGGGTGACATGTCCGGTGAGTATGCCGGCCATGCAAGAACTGGGACATTTTCAGCTTCCAAGAATTGTGTACAGATCCTTGCAACATGGGGCCGTGCATTATCCTGCTGCAACATGGGGTGATGTTCTTGGATGTATGGCACAACAATGGGCCTCAGGATCTCGTCACAGTATCTCTGTGCATTCAAAATGCCATCAATAAAATGCACCTGTGTTCTTCGTCCATAACAGACGCCTGCCCATACCGTAACCCCACCGCCACCATGGGCCACTCGATCCACAACACTGACATCAGAAAACCGCTCACCCACACGACACCACACACGCTGTCTGCCATCTGCCCTGAACAGTGTGAACTGGGATTCATCCGTGAAGAGAACACCTCTCCAACGTGCCAAACGCCAGCGAATGTGAACATTTGCCCACTCAAGTCGGTTACGACGACCAACTGGAGTCAGGTCGAGACCCCGATGAGGACGACGAACATGCAGATGAGCTTCCCTGAGACGGTTTCTGACAGTTTGTGCAGAAATTCTTTGGTTATGCAAACCGATTGTTTCAGCTGCTGAAACAATCGGTGAACATGCTGGATGTGGTGGTTCCTGGGCTGGTGTGGTTACACGTGGTCTGCGGTTGTGAGGCTGGTTGGATGTACTGCCAAATTCTCTGAAACGCCTTTGGAGACGGCTTATGGTAGAGAAATGAACATTCAATACACATGCAACAGCTCTGGTTGACATTCGTGCTGTCAGCATGCCAATTGCACGCTCCCTCAAATCTTGCGACATCTGTGGCATTGTGCTGTGTGATAAAACTGCACCTTTCAGAGTGGCCTTTTATTGTGGGCAGTCTAAGGCACACCTGTGCACTAATCATGGTGTCTAATCAGCATCTTGATATGGCATATTGTGTATGTGGAAAAAGATCTTTGAGTTCATCTCATACAAAATGGGAGCAAAACCAAAAGTGTTGCATTTATATTTTTGTTCAGTGTATGTATGTATGTGTGTGTGTGTGTGTGTGTGTGTGTGTGTGTGTGTGTGTGTGTGTGTGTGTGTGTGTGTGTGTGTGTGTCAAATACTAGCTGCATGGTTTGTGGATTTTGAATGTACGTGTGGTGTCAGGCCCACAAAAGAAATTTGAGTTTTCATAAGTGAAGGGACTTTTAACGGCTCATGCCGCACTTGTTTCATGTTGTGAAAACCTTTCACAGTGTGTTAGAGCTGCTTTAATACACTTTGGCTCCATCCAGCTACTACTTGTGGTTTCTTCAGCTAATCCAAAAATGTACTTAAAGGGCTGCCAACAAGCTCCAAGGTACTAATGTGTACAGATCAACTATATTTAGTGTCGAGTCGCGATGTCAGGAAATTAGTTTGTTCCATTGCGTTATAGCAGAAAGTTGGATAAAACGCCTGTCTATGACCATGTACCGTATTTGTCGGACTATACGTTGCACTTAGGTATTAGCTGGATTTGTCCAAAAATGAATCATGAAAAGGAAAGAAACATAGGTTTCTTCTGCCGATAACTTGCATTTATTTTTGAAATGTGGTGCTACTGCTTCATGCAACAAGAAACAAAAAGATTTTAATGGATACATTATTTATAACTCAAACACCACATTAGCAAGCAGAAGGTAATGGCCTAATTATTGTTACTCTATGAGGCACAAAGAACTCAAACTGCTTCTTGTCACCACTGAACAGACAAAAATATCAAAGCTGAGCTGAATGTATTATGATTAGCTCACAAAATGTAAATAAACTTTTGAATTGATTTATACATTTTTAAAACATTACAGTTAACCTTACATTAGCCAAGCCATCCTCCTCCTTGCTTTTCTGGCCCTCCCATATAGTGCGAACAAAGTTATTCCCTCTTTTTACTCAAGAGCATATGAACATTCCCTCTCTTTATGAGTGAGCTCTTTCAGTTTGAGCATTCCTTCACTTTCTAGACCTGCTTATTCCAATCAGGGGTGGGGGGGGGGCTAGGATGTGAGACAGGGTACTAGCCAGGTAATTATTTGTAATATTTTTTAAATGCAGTTGTAAATTAACAATTAAGAAATTTAATTGTACCATCTTTTTGTTTACATGCCATTATTACATTTAGTACTTAAATGAAATGCTAAAAATTTTACAGAGGTATATCAAATATGTGTATAATTTTTAAACAAAATGTTGGAGGTAGGGGGAATTACAAGTAGAATATGAATATTTTATATGTTATATGTACGAGGTCTATTAGAAAAGAAACCGTCCTTTTTATTTTTTCAAAAACTATATGGATTTGAATCACATGCGATTACATCAGACAAGCTTGAACCCTTGTGCGCATGCGTGAGTTTTTTCACGCCTGTCGGTTGCGTCATTCACCTGTGGGCAGGCTTTGAGTGAGCACTGGTCCACCCCTCCCGTCGAAATTCCTTTGTCTGAGAACTTCCTGAGAGACTGGCGCTTTGCTTGATCAAAATTTTTTCAGAAACTGTAAGGCACATCCAAGTGGACACCATTTGAGAAATTCAGATGGTTTTCGGTGAAAATTTTAAGGGCTGATGAGAGATTATGGAGTGTTACTGTTGCTTTAAGGACTGCCCACGGAGCCGGACAGTGCACCGTGCCCCGAGCCGCCATCGTCTGCCTGTTTCAAGCTGAAAACTTCCAAATTTAAGCCTCTGTTGACCCAGGACGCCACAGCAAAACACCTCCGTTGGACGTCTCACAGGAGTTTGAACATGCCCAGCTGTTAAACAATTTCTCGGATACTCACTCGACTGAAAGCCATCGAAGACCGCCTGAATCTTACGAATGGTTATCAACACGGAGGTGTTTTGCTGTGGCGCCGTGCGATGAGCGGCTGTGTGCCAACGCGTGAATCCGTCCGCACGTCTTTCATTACAATATCTCCTTTAACTGTGGAATGTCCGGATAAACTGCTGATCCCGACCTCTTCTGAAACTTCTCTGCTCTCTCACGACGTCCTGGGTCAACAGAGGCTTAAATTTGGAAGTTTTCAGCTTGAAACAGGCTGACGACGGCGGCTCGGGCACGGCGCACCATCCGGCTCCGTGGGCAGTCCTTAAAGCAACAGTAACACTCCATAATCTCTCATCAGCCCTTAAAATTTTCACCGAAAACCGTCTGAATTTCTCGAATGGCGTCCACTTGGATGTGCCTTACAGTTTCTGAAAAAATTTTGATCAAGCAAAGCGCCAGTCTCTCAGGAAGTTCTCAGACAAAGGAATTTCGAAGTGAGGGGTGGACCAGTGCTCACTCAAAGCCTGCCCACAGGCGAATGACGCAACCGACAGGCGTGAAAAAAACTCATGCATGCGCACAAGGGTTCAAGCTTGTCTGATGTAATCGCACGTGATTCAAATCCATATAGTTTTTGAAAAAATAAAAAGGTCTGTTTCTTTTCTAATAGACCTCGTGTGTGTGTGTATATATATATATATATATATATATATATATATATATATATATATATATATATATATATATATATATATATATATATATATTGTGTGTGTGTGTGTGTGTGTGTGAGAGAGAAATAAAGGTCCTTACCAGTTTTTTAGCCTATAAAAATATCAGGCTCAAATCCAGGAGGCCAATATTTTGACTTTTTTTTAAGTTAAAAGTGTAAAGTAACTCTGTAAAGTGAAATTCTGAGAAGGTAAGTGCAGCCACTTTTCTTAATTGTTGTCTATTTGCCATGGAATGACTCAGGATTGTTTTTAACTGCGTATCCACACTTCGATTAAAAACCCACAGTATGAGTAAATCTTAATCACGTCTGTTTTGCTGAAACAAGCAGGACTTGATGTCCCTTAACCCTTCTCTTGCCATTGTCCTTTGTTTTACACTGTGCATTTGTCTTTGTTTGGCAGAGTGCAGCCAGAAACTGGCCGTTTGCTTGTTTATGGTTAAACACATCGTGAATTTAGTTTAATGAAGCGTAAAAAAAAGTCTTAAATGTGGCTCTGTGAAAGGCGGACACAGTCAGAGGAGGCATTCCTCAGCCCATCCTCAGACAGCATTCCTTGGCATGAACCCGACAGACATGAAGGGCGCTTTGTTCAAGCAGCCTCTCTCTTTCTCTCATATGTGGGAGTCCACACACATTCTCTTCAAAGCAGCGAGCCCTCACACTTACACGGCTCGTGAACACTTGTGAAGACTGATGGTGTTCTGGGCAGCACAGTTTAGTAGATGGAAGAGGACAGTTGGTCGTACGCTTTAGTGCATGAGACCCTGCTTAAGCGGCTGTCCATGTGACAATTACAGGCCTTAATGCTCAGTGTTTTGGAAGCCGCAACACATCTAGAAAGAAAAAGAAAAAAAAAAGCATGCCATTGTAGTCAACACTGAAAATGAGAATGTGATAGTCTAATGAGCGGAAATGACAAAACTAGACAATATAAAGCTGCAGAGGCGAAATGACTGTTCAGATTTAAGAGCTGCATTTATTAGCTAAATTGCTGGATAATGATTCTTTAAAAGTCTTATCCTTTAAAACTTTTTGTAATTCTGTGCCTTTTTTTTTTTAAATCTTCTTTATCCAGCCTCATCCACGTCTGCATGTGATTACCTGAAAAGCTTCATAAACGTCTGCCTTTATTTTGTTTTAAATGTGAAGGCTGTCTCTCATTACAATTTTTTTTGATACCCAATAGGAGCCAGAAATCAGGTGTAATTGATGGTAAAAGTAGTTTTGTTGTAACACATTGTAAGCAATTGAAAAACAATTAAACATTGTTGAAATTAATTTGGGACGTTGTCATAAATTTTGTCATAAATTCAAAACAGTGAATCAATTTAATTGGTACAGATCGGAGGTAATGCTGTGTAAAAGTAGATGAAAGTGGACAATCACATATAATATGCAGTAATCAGGACCTCCCCAGTTTTTAAATCGGGGTGAAGACATAGTAGGCATGGAGGATCATCTTCTGCACATGAAACCCACAAAAAGCATGTTACGCTCTTCAACAGAAGACATGTTTAGAATTTTAACAGAAAATTTATAACTTCTGTGAAAGGTGTTGCACAAAAGACAGCAACAGGAAATCATATATTGAATTGAATTCAATTCAGTTCAATTCAGTTGGTGGTGTAATCTGCAATGATCTGTTACAATTGCATGTAATCTGATATAAAACAGTAGGTACTGTAACAGAAAGAACTGTGGTTACATATGTAGTTTGACTACAGTTTTGAAAAATAGAGTCCAATTTCCTCAATTTTGAAATTAGTGACAGGAATCTGTGCCTAAAATTGGTAGTGGGAGGTGCCCCTTAGAAGGTGCCAACAGGAATGTCCTAAAGTTCAGTTATACTGGTCTTCGGTTCACACTGCCGTGGAGAAAGTTGTTGGTCGGGGCATTCCCTTTACTAACAGGCTTTGCGTACTAGGAGATCCTTCTGTTTTGAGTTATTTGTCCTCTTCACTTGCACAGTGGGTACAAACAGCCAATAATTTGTTTATCAATGTTGCAGGTCAGTGACTTAAATTTTTTTTGCGAAGAGGGAGTGAAGCGTAAATATGGGGAAGCCAAATCCTTTTGAATATTATCTAGGAAGGCTTTGTTTGTTCTTTGTTTTGACCGTAATGATTGTATACTGTATATAGCTATATATATTAGCATGGCTATAAAAGTAAATATAACGCAATGCTAAAATACCCTCGGTTGTATGAGCATTGTCTTCTTTATAAGTTGCAGTTGTTTAATTGGTATCCCAGTGCAAAGTGTGTGTGTGTGTGTGTGTGTGTGTGTGTGTTTATTTATTTATTTATTTCCGTTAATAAGATCCTATTGTCTTACATACAGTTTGTACTTGTTCAATAAAGCCTCTCTATCAATCAATCAATATTTAGTTTTAATGGCATCTGCAGGAGGGCGTGCATGTGCGCATGCACGCGCTTTAGACAAGCGCAGGAGTTAGCTTTGAGTTAGCGGAAGTTTGCATGCACGCTAACATCTGTGAAATGTCTTGTAAATCACTTCATTGGTGTTGTCAGGTTCCAAAAACAGCATTTTCAGTTTTAGAAGTGTTTATATCTCACTAGCTTTTACATAATATATGACAAAGAGCTTATATTTACACACAAACGAAACAGCGTTTTCAGCTAGCTAGACCAGCCACTGATGTCATTGTGCTGCTCTTCCCTGATTGGCTGTGTGACCCCTGCCCCTCAAAAAAAAAAGAACAAAAAAAGGAACATAATGTGAGTTTCTAACCTCATAAAAATTAAAATAGGTCAAGTTTAGCCATCTTTGAACTTGTCCAAGGTCTGTGTCCCAAGAATGTTCCCTGTGAATTTGAAGACTGACAGTAATAGGACTGGAATTATGCTGAGCACGGACGGACGGATGGACGCAAAGTCTTCTCAATACCTGATGTCCATATTTGATGGGCACGGGTAAAAATGAAAAACAAATGCTCACGTATCCTAAAGTTTCAGTGAATGTCTATAAGAGTCTTAAATACATCAAGACGGAGTTAGTTGAAATCTGTTGTGGACACTGTGAAATGTGTGTTTGTGCGCAGCGTCTCACCAGCCCTGCAGATCCGTGGAGTTCATGTGCAGCAGTGGGATGTGTATAAACGCCGGCTGGAGGTGTGACGGCGAGTTTGACTGTGACGACCAGTCAGACGAGAAGAACTGCAGTGAGTAGTTCCTGCCCGACCTTCACCGTGCTCTGGAAATCCCTCTGTTTTGATATGTCTCATTTGGAATTATTTTATTAGTTTTATTGTTTCTTTGTTTTTCGGCTTTATGTTCTTCATTTATTGTTGTGTTGTGCGTGCGTGTGTGCGCGTGTGTGTGTGCACGTGTCCCCCACAGCCACGTCCATGTGCACGGCTGACCAGTTTCGTTGTGGAACCGGACGATGTGTTCGGTTGTCATGGAGATGCGATGGCGAGGATGACTGCTCAGATCGGAGCGATGAAGAGGGCTGTGAGAAAACGGGTGAGACCGTGGTTCTTATCGTCCTTTCAGAAGCTAAATATAACTCGAGCTTCAAGGATCACCATGACAACCGCTCAGCACAGCCCTGCTGTGGACTGAAAAACTTTTCTTCTTTGTTTTTGGTTTGTGAATCAGAGCTGCTTTCAAAGTGGCGGCTGATCAATTTGACAGGTTCTTTACTGTTTAAAACTAAAAAATTCAACCTCGGCCTGTGTGTTGAGATCTAAATGAATAAAGTAGAGAAGGTGACTGTAGAAAGAAGTCCAGGAAATTTTTTACTCTCTTTTTGGTGACATGGTGACTAGAGTTGGATATCGATTCAGATTCGAATTTCAAGAATCGATTAGTAAGAATCAGAATCAATTATTTCGAATGGATCTGATCCAATCTCGATTTGGGTTAGTGTTATTAAAACCGTTTTTAGCTGTTAAGTGGTTATCTGCTTATGCAACATATTAATACTACTTCTCAAAATTTGGCCCTCAAAATGTAGGCAACAGTGTTTTAGAGAGTTATAAATTTAAAAATTTCCTGGGGGATAACGGTCCCAGTCTCCCCTACAAAACTCGCGCCTGCAGGACTCGCTGTACGGCACGCTACTGCAGGACAGTACGGCTATTAGGAAAGTTATCCTGTAGTGGGGAAAGTTCTCCTAAATTCTCCTGCAGCAGTAGAACGCGGATGTTAGAAAAGTTATACTGCAGTGGGGGGAATTCTCCTAAATTCTCCTGCAGCAGGAGAACGCGAATATTAGAAATGTTATCCTGCAGCAGGAGGAAGTTCTCCTAAATTCTCCTGCAGCAGGAGAACGCGGCTCCCATAGTCCACACTGGAGAATCTTTGTGCGCTGTTACATGGAAATGGCACGTTATGAGGAATGGGGAAAAAACGACTGTGTGAATTAAACAGCGGACGTTTTTCTTTTCTTGCTCGCAACAACAGTCCCAGTAGTCATGATTAGCATCTTTAAATGGCTAATATGCACCCTCGGAAACAAAGCAATGGCCCAACTACAGTGTAATTTTTTTCAGACACACTGTTATAACACTGGCAAGATCTTTGGATGTATGAATTGATCTACAGGAATTAAAATGAGAAGCAATTTCAAATCGGCGAATCGATCTTTTCAACCCAGTACTATTGGTGACAGATAATAGACTTTTCCACAATCACCTCTGCGATTTAAATTTTTGATAGAAAAAATGATTTTTGCATCACACATTTTAAATCAAGTAATTAAAATTCAGCTGGAACTCAGACATGTTGCACTGCCACCAAGCCCCTAAACAGCCAATTACATAAATAAAATGTATTGCTGTGCCTTTAGACTGAATCCATCTCAGAGTTGAATATTTTCTATTTCATAAATTAGTCTCATCTTGTTTAGTCAAATAAACTCACTTAAGATGGGTTTACACTGTGCGAGTTTTGTCCCTTTTTGAACCGATTTTTCACTTGTGCAAGAATTTTTTGGATTGTGCCAAGTTTCAGCTTAATTGTACGTCCTACATCATGCAGTATATATGGATTAACGAGCTGCGTTTAACCGCTCACGACCACCTCCCCATCGGCAATTGTATGGTCGGATGAAAATGAGACCCTTTTGATATTCTGGCTGGACCTCATGAGGGTATCTCACGCTGCACATGTGCAAACACCGATGCAGAATTGGAGAGAGCATAAACAGTGATCATCTCTTTGGGAGAGAGCAGCTTCTGTTTACGTTTTGCTTCCGGAAACATGAGTCCGATGTGTGGTTTTTCAACGTACAGTGTGAGTAGTCAGAGCGCATCAGAGCATTGGGTCGTATAGTGAGAGAACACAAATCGTGCGCTCTGAACTTTTACACCCTGCGGTTTTGTCGTACAGTTTGAGCTGGAGCCAAGTACAATGATTGAAAATATCGTACAGTGTCTGCCCAGCTTTAGTTGACTAATTTTTTTTTAACTTTAGCTGTTGCACAAAGCGCTTAGTCGGCTAAAGTTTCTTGTTACCTGACTAAAGTTTTTAGCCTGGTACAAAGGAAGCTAATTTTAGTTTAGTCAAAAAAACGTCAGTGTCTTACCTCAAAAATAGCAGCTATCATGTACCACCACTTGATGGAACACTCTAGAGCACGCTATGTCAGTCGTATTTCTCCCAAAGGAGAGCTTCCTCCGCTTCGGGCCATGGTTGTAGCAGACGACGACTACGGCCGTGATGTGTTTGTGACAGTTCTCTCATTAGCCACCGGGCGTTACCGTTACTCTGAGCAGTGGTGTGTGCACAAAAAGGCTTGACGGAAGTGTAGAAGAAGAACTACTAGGCTCAGGGCTAAGCACATCATTCTGCAGTTTGTATGTGTCCGTAAATGTTGATAAAGCTAGTTAACGAATCCTGCTTTTAGGATGCATTAATTGTGATCTGTGTCTATGACGGGTTTTAGAAGCCTGGTGAGCCACTAGCTTGTTGATAAGGTGTATATGGTGAGCCCTTTGGGTGAGGGGCAAAGTTGGAATGTCTGCATGCTGTTATTGTACAGTATTTCTATGAAACAACTATAAACAGCAGTTTGATGACTTTCACGCCAGCATATGCAAACTGTTGTTGGAGTAGCTGTTTATTGTTGTGATGGTGTAATCATAGCTACAATGTGATGTCCCTCAGAGACCCCGCCCTGCGCTCCGGACCAGTTCCAGTGTGGTAATGGGAGATGTATCGGCCAGAGGAAGGTGTGTAATGAGGTGAACGACTGCGGCGATGGCACTGATGAAAATCCACACCATGACTGCCGTGAGTTTACAAACATTTTTAAATAAAAAAAATGTTTTGCTACTCAAGTTTAAGACTGTACAAAGACCTGCCATAATAATGTCAGGTGATTATTTTCATTTAGTATCGAATCAGTACCGTTCAGAGCAGTCATTCAAAGAGACTATGCCTCATTATTTGTATAGTTATGGGTTAAAATAGCTTAAACTTATCGTTCATATAAAAATACACCCCCAGTGCTGGAAAGTGCCACTTACAAAACACCAGAAGATGACGGAGGAGTCTAACAAACTGAACCGTGTTTCACTGCTGACTGACTTTTTTCTAGACTAAACAAAACTTATATTGAAACAAATGCTTGGCAGATTATTAGATTAATTGATAATGAATGTATTTGCACCCCTTAAGTCAGTAAATTGAAAAATATGCATCTATATTGAGCAAAACATCCAACACAGCAGTAAAAATATACTAATAATTTTGGGTAAGACATAAGATGTATGTGTTGAGAACTCAAGAAAGTGGTGTTTTTGGCAGAGCAGGGAGTGAAAAATGAAAAATGTGAACCACTTCTGTAGTTCATACTCGTCACATCAGTCTGTGGGTCAGCTGATTCCCCTGTAATGTGAGTTTTTGTTGGGGGTTTTGTGTGCGTGTGTGTGATGAAAATATGCTTATGCCACTGCTTAATGATGGGTAGCGACATTGTGAAATTAAACTAAACTGAAATCTGAAAGGAGCTACGACTGGAATCTGTGTGTAATCTGTTTTATCAACGTTCAGCCCGACTCTTGTGACTGTCCACACAGTCATACATTGGCTCTCTGCTCAAAAAATGGATTTAACACAGATGTGTTTAAAAAATGGGTTTAGTGTGGATTAAGATAGGAAATGGTGTCACCTTGATGACAGCAGACTTTTATCCACCACCTCAGTGACAGATGACTACGATATTAAAGCTCCACTCTTGACTCTGTGTTTTGAAGTTACCATTTAGTGTGTCAAAGACACTGCAAGGGAGCCATAAACCTTTTCTGGAAGTGGTCTGACAGTCAGTTCTTCACTTCAAAATATAAAGAATCATGTCATTAGTACGACACATATTGGAAAGGCTCGGCTGAGCCAGATGGATCGTTTAATCCAGATCATTTCCGGCATTGTGCAAGGAGAATATATACCGGGCATCACTAGAGGCATTAATGATTCATCTGATCAGGCTCATCGTGGAGTGATGCCTAGTGTGAAATTTTAAGGTCAACTACAGCAATAATTTCAGGGTTTTCAGTGCCTAGATTCAGACAACAGGAAGGAACACGAGTTCAGCCTTCTTCCTGCCCTTTGTCAGATGAGGATTTTAAAAAAAAACAAACAAAACAAGACACTGTAACCTTCATGGGGCTCGTTACGCTCTGGCCTGAAGTTGAGATTTGTCTGTCTGGATCAGACCAGTTCACATATCCATCGTCATGCCCTGCTGCCTTTTGGACAGAAATATGTTGGCCCTCAGATCAGTCGGATGCTTTTCACAGTGTGTGGTTGTATTTGTGCTGAAGCAGCATGCTGTATTCGTATATGTGGTCTTTAATGTTTCCATGTGGCGTGCAGGTCCGCGCTCCAGCGAGGGCAGCTGTAACCAGAATAACGGCGGCTGTGCCCAGAAGTGTCAGATGGCTAGAGGCCTGGTCCAGTGCACCTGTCACACTGGATACAGACTCATGGAGGACGGCAGGGCCTGCCAGGGTAACGCTGATCGCGCTCGTGTGTGTGTGTGTTTGTGTGCATTACATGTTGGCATTCTACACTGGGTGTCAAGGTGGAGGCTGTGGGTGTGGGCAGTTTTAATTGCCATTTCATTAACGTGTAATTTACTCTAGGGATTAGGACTGCTTACTTTTCGAATCCACTTTTGTTGCATGGATTTGATGAATGATTTTATACACTCGTCTCTGGCTATATTCAAAATAATTCAGTTACAGTTTAACAACATGGGCCAAAATTGCAAGAATGGCTCTGTGAGCTTTACTTTGTCCACAACATATCTTTGAACCTTCACATTAGTAGCGTAACTTCACTACCACCAAAACACCTTTGTTGTTAAATAAACAGAAAGCCTGGAGAATATTCATGAGCAGTGTCTCTTCTAGAATGGGTAGATATGTAAAAGTTATAGGAAACAAAATATCAAGAGTTGAAATACAACATTGCCGGCTTTAAATGTTCAATTCCGAACATGGGAGGTTTCGCACAACCTATGAGCAAAGGTCCAACAGTTGGCTTAAACACTGCTCTACTGAAGTGAAGTGCCAGTGCTAATCTCTGTACATGTCAGTACCGCTGTCCGCGCTTTATGGACTCGCTGCACGAAACTCCGATGCCATAATGCTCAGAATATTGACAATCTGATGATATTCTAACATGAAACATGCTTTGCTTAGTCTTCATGGCTCTGAGTACTTCAAAAACTCCAGGAACTGAAGGGTTACTAAAAAGGGCACCAGAACATTTTTACTCTTTGGAACAGTCTAAATTTTGGCTTATTGCCATCTGTCTGTGACTGCTGCAGCATACATCACATGGCAGCCTGTTTGGATTATTGAAAATAGTTCAAAGCCCTTTATCTAAAAGTTTACAGCAGCGAGACTTCTTGGTCTTCAAGATGTTGCGCCACTCATCCAAGTGGTTTCTTCAGTCCAAAGCTCTTGTTTGATAAGAACAGGGTCGGGGCCAGCATAAGCAAATTCTGTAACTTTCCAACTCCAGCATGTTGGCAACCAACTGCTTCCTTATTTTCATGCCTGTCTTTGATGTTGAGGAACCCCAGCTCTATGGCGTCTACACTTCAGAAACCTTAGCTTCAGTGTTTTAGTTGCACAATTAGTCTGTCTTATTTGCAAAGTAAAGAATAGCTGCACAATACATTGAGATGTAGTTTGTTGATTTTTTTTTTTTTTTTTTTCCTCTCGTAGTAGTGTTAATAGAATATTTTCCAAAATTATCATCATATTTTCATGGAGCTTGATGAAAACATTGCTGGGCTGACAGAGAACGTAATGTAGAGTGTATTTGCAGGGCTTTGTTTAGTTGTGTCAATGCATTAAACTTGTAGTTTTGACTCCAGCATCTGTCTCTCTGTTCTGTTCACCCATTCTTTGCCTATGGATTTGTGGTCTGTTACAGATGTGGATGAGTGTGCTGAAGAAGGCTACTGCAGCCAGGGCTGTACCAACACAGAGGGGGGGTTCCAGTGTTGGTGTGTCCAAGGCTATGAACTCCGGCCTGACAAGCGCAGCTGCAAGGCTTTGGGTAAAACCACTGTTCTATAATTCAGTCTTGACACGTAACCACAGAAAGTCACCAGTTTGGGGTTTGACCCTCCAATAAAATCATGGTACTTGCCTGTTTAAACTGTAACTGTATCTGAGCTGGTCTTGGACGGGGAGCTATGGTAACTCATTGAGGGTCTGGCCAACATTTACATTTGCAGCAGCAGTAGAGTACAGGCCCGGTACAGCAGCTCATCAATTTGCTGCAGACGGCTATAAAACCCAGATCAAGACCGTCTGTCATGCAGCTTTGATGAGATTGATGTTGGGCATTATTAAAAGTGGTGAAACTAGCTCAACCATGACCTCAGTCCTTCTTATTTTTTTTTTTTATTCCACCTTCTTTCTTTCTAGCCTCTGTTTTACTTTCCTAATTTAATTTGTCTCATCTTCATCTCTGGTTGTCTTTGGTTCTTTCCTGCAGGTCCAGAGCCAGTTCTGCTGTTCGCCAACCGTATTGACATCCGTCAGGTTTTACCGCACCGCTCTGAGTACACACTGCTCCTGAACAACTTGGAGAATGCCATCGCTCTGGACTTTCACCACAGTCTGGAGCTGGTTTTCTGGTCAGACGTCACACTGGACCGCATCATGAAAGCCAACCTCAATGGCTCCAATGTGGAGGAGGTAGTCTCCACTGGACTGGAGAGCCCAGGTTGGTAGCGAGGGCAACCAAAAGGACGTAGGTTTATATATGGAATACCAGCCTCTTTCATCATTACTCCAATTAATCCAGCACTCGTGCTTTTTGTTCAGTTGGACTCTGCTCTCTCTCTCTCACTTCATCCATCACTTGAAAGACAATGAAAATTAAGTATTAGATGTTAAATTTTGGCAAGAAGGAGATTTGGGAGATATTAATTTATTTTTAATTACATTTGTCAACAACTTAAAATCATGTTCAAATACTGATTATGAAATAATATACAAATAATGACTGTTTATTAGTTCAATGGTACACATATTTCTTGAGGTGAAATATGGAATGTTCCATTCAACGAGGTGAAGCCGAGTAGTCTGTGATATTGCCAAAAAAAACATACAGCATGACTCCAGCTTATGGAGTCTTGCTGTATTGTTGTGAAACTTAGATGCTAACCAGTGACCTAAGGCAACAACTGGATGTCTTTGGTACTATGATCCGAAGAATGGAATGGAATGACTTTGTGTCAGACAACTGGTTACGTAAGAAGACTAAGATGAGGAGTATGACTTGCATTGTGAGGGAGCATCAACTCTGAAATTTTGGCCATGTCGCGCATTACTCTATACATGATGCAGCACACAGCTGCCTGAGTGTTGAGGACCCCAGAAGCTGGAGAAGGCCAAAGGGACACTCATGTTTCACGTGGCTGGAGCAGAGAGATGTGGGAATGGTCCAGTTGTCTACTTGGGTGGTTGCCTTGACGTCATACAAAGTGCAAGACTAGCGCATGCTCCCAGACTTTATTTGTCTTATGAGATTATAAAGGTCTTCAATCGCACATCCTTTTTAGTTGATGCTGAGGTAGACTTCATTTACCAGAGGTTCATAGTCAGTGGAGTTACGCCACATGTAATTTGTTACAAGAGTTCCACTATGTTGTATTTTGGAGTTTACAGTGAATTTACAATAATTTCCTTGATAAGTGTATACAGACTTAATGGGTGGGGTAGGATTATAATTGCGAGCCTTTCTTTGTAGGTTGGAAGTAGTACTATTGATGGCGGTCATTGTTATTACTTTTTGGTCACAGGGTGTTGGGACGTGGGTTTCGATGTAACCTCTTTTGTTACTGTTGTAGCTTTATAGCTTCTTTTGGATTACATTCTATTATAACTTGTGTTGGCTTGTTTGTGTAAGCAATCAGACCTCTGCAGGTCTGATTGCTTAGAAACACTATTTTGGCTGCAGGAATGTTCTGAACTAGGTTTGCTGTCTGTAATTTACACAGAAAGATTTAAGTTTCTTTGGGGAGCAGGTAGTGTCTCAACTATAATTTAGCAAATACATAGTTTAATCTGCACCTGTCTGTTGGGGCACTTCAAAATCAAGAAACTGAAGTGTGTTAACCTGTTGTTCACTTCTTTCCAAAATATATGGCACATTCTCCCTTCAAACAAAGCACATCTGCCCACTTCAGAGACTTTTTTTTGTAGTGTCCTTTCAGTATGCCGTAGAAAGTGTATATGGTGTCTCTGAGTTCTATAATTACAATTTTATACTATGGGCAAACCAACAAAGCCATCTAGTTGTCACCTTAGGTCCTCAGGTTCGTGTCCATGTTGGGAAGCACAAGGACCCTTACCTGGACTTTCACTGTCCTGCAAAAGCACCAGCATTGCCAAACACCTCTGTCCAGCTCTTCTCAGTTGTCTCCCAATCTCAGACGTCGAAAACCCAGACACATAAATGTCACTGCTTAGATACGTGAATGTCTCTCAGTTCAACACCTACAGATCCGCTGCTGGTGACCAAGTCCAGCAAGTTATTAAAATCTAGCATCTAGAAAAATTCCAAACCTAGACACTCCAAATTCTTCCCTCAGCTGTCAGGGTATCAAATTCCACTAAGATCATAGCATCTTCCGCAAAATCAGGGTCAGTAAAGCTTTCCTTGCCAACAAAGACAGCTAAGCCACTGTTCTCCATAAGCATGCCAAATGCCCAGTTTATGCAGACATTGAGTGGAGTAAGAGCCAGACTATGTTCATGAAGAATTCTAGGTTTCACTGGAAAAATGTCAGTTTCTGTCCCCACTCTGTCCAGAACTCACAGTACACATTGGCTATGATGTTCACCAACTTCTTGGGGATCACATGAATTCTCAGAATGTTCTAGAGCACAGCCCAGTCAACCAAATTAAATGCTTTGCGAAAAGCAACATAGGCTGCAAAGAACTGCTGACATTCACGCTAGCTTTCAATTAATATGTGCATCCCAGAGCTGGGATGCAATACCCCGATAGTCGTTGCACTCCATGCGATTCCCCTTTCCTTTCCAGAATGGGACAAGAAGTCCTGTCTTCCAGTCCACAGGGATGATATCAGTCTGCCAGATTTAAAACTGATTGTTTGCAATGCCAGCAGCATCTCCACCTGCCTGGAGATCAGCTCTTGTGCCACAGATTCCTGGAGCTTTCCCTGCCTTCATCTTTTCCACCGTCTTTGTCACCAGTGTTTGGTCAGTCACAGTTGACTGGAAAATCAAGCACAAAAACCCTGAGAAGCAGTGACCCAATGATAAGTATCACCTGCATGGTGAGGGAACCCCAGCTGCGACATTTTGACCATGTGGCGTGTTGTTCTGTACATGATCAAGCAAAAAGATGCCTCAGTGTTGATGATCACAGTGGCTGGAGAAGGCCATGGGGACAATCGCATTTCAAATGACTGTGGCAGACAGATAGCTTTGAGAAGTGAAGATGGATCAGTTGTCTTTCTGGGTGGTTGCCATGCAGGACCTACAGTGGTTGCGTAATGTGGTGGATGCGACAACATGGAGCTCTCTGACCTGACCTGGCAAACCACCCCAGAGAGGACATTGTATGATGCTTACGCTTGTATCTAATGCACCATTGCATAACCAACCATTTGAAGGCTGTGGCTTAGTTATTAAGAGAAATGTTTAAATAAATAAAAAAATGTTTTAATTGAAGTTTGACTTTGAATATGACCTCAATAAAATTACAGTAAGTCAATAAGAAGGCAGAGGACATACTGCTGGACATTTTGGATTTAGTTTGAGTGCTTTAAGAGTGTAAATCATTCAGGTGCAGAGTTAGGAACAACAAAAGAACACAGCTTTTGTACTTGTGTAATCAGCATGAAAAGTCAGTTGTTGTACTTGCATTTCAGGGATCCAAGCCACCATATGGTTTTGCTTCCATGTTGATAGTCTTTTTATGATTTTGAATATTGGGTGGTAAAAATGGCAGAAAAAACTGTTAAGTATAATATAATGTCATTAAAAGCAAACTGTGATATTGTGACATGTTGTAATGTGCAGTCATAATTGAGGTAGTAGAGTGGGTCATACTTTTTACGGTGAGTTGGTGGAAGACGCAAGGCCCCAGTGTCCAGAAGAACACCTTGCATGGAGCGGCCTGTCATCGTGTCATGTGTTGCTTTGGATAAAATTTTCCTTTTTTTGTAATTTTCTCATCACTTAGGGGGACTGGCCATAGACTGGATTCATGACAAGTTGTACTGGACAGATTCGGGGACATCCCGTATTGAGGTGGCCAACCTGGATGGGACACACCGCAAGGTGCTGCTTTGGCAGAACATGGAGAAGCCCCGAGCCATTGCACTGCACCCCATAGAGGGGTACGAGCACGAATACAAGCACACTCTCTAACTACATAATTCAAAACAGATTGTTTCAGATCTGCACACTGTATTGTATACGCCTCTTCTCTGGACGTGTCCCAGTTGTACTGTAGTAGCAAAGCAGGGATTTAAGGTTTGGCAGCATGACTGTGCCCACAGGCAAGCATCTGTGTGTAACAACTGTTTTATAAAAGGGGCAGTAGCTAACTGCGTTTTCATCTGCAACTTCATATGCTGCGGTGGCAGGAGAGTTTTGAATGAAACCCCAGAGAAATGTAAAGCTATAAATGCATTCAGCTTATTAAGCAGCTCATTTACATGGGATAATTGAAAAATATGCATGAAAAAATGTTCCCTCTGAGGCTAGTAAGGACAGGCTAGTAGTTATGAGGAGATCAAAACCAGGACAGAAGAGCCCCCAAGAAATTAACATCTGCTGCAGTTTCGTATCTGGGAAACTGTTTACCTCTTAACTTATTTAAAACTTCACAGACTGGTTTATTCTTACAGTCGCACAGGTGTGCATGAGCTCACCATGACTGTCCTTTTGTCCCCTGCAGTAAGATCTACTGGACAGACTGGGGCAACACACCTCGCATCGAGTACGCCAACATGGATGGTTCCAACCGACGTGTCATCGCAGATACACATTTGTTCTGGCCCAACGGTCTCACCATCGACTACGCCGGCCGCCGCATGTACTGGGTGGATGCTAAGCACCATGTGATAGAGAGAGCTGATCTGGATGGCTGCAACCGCAAGGCCGTCATCAGCCAGGGTAAACACTAATTTGCTGGTATGACATCAGCTGGTCTTTCATTCAACCCAGGTCAGAATTTAATGTCAAGCAGTGGCAATGAATTGGCATTGTTATAATGTTCACTTTTGTAAAAAAAAAAAAAAATAATAATAATCTAATTAGAAACTATTTGTCATTTTTACTTTATTTCAAATAAATGCCATGGGTCCAGGGGTCAGGCTCTTATAGAGGACATGGTCAAAGGAGAGATAAGTACTGTATGAAGGTGGAACCCGAGGTTTGTGTGTATGCAAATAACTTTAACTTAGAGGGACATTATGGAGTGAAATATCAAATCTCTTTACTTGAGGAGCTTCACCCAGAGGAATCAATGAATTACTCACTAAGGAATTGAAATGTCGGATACTTGAGTGTCATCCATCCATCCATCCATGTACTGTACCCGCTTACTCCAGTTAAGGGTCATGGGGGCTGCAGCCTATCCCTGCAGTCATAGGGCATGTCTATCACAGGGCCAAAGTTAGTTTCCAATTTACCTAACCTGCGTGTCTTTGGATGTGGGAGGACGCCGGCACACCCAGAAAAACACTGGGAGAACATGCAAACTCCACACAGAAAGGCACCAGGCGGGAAGCAATCCCACAACCTTCTTGCTGTGAGGCAGTAGTGCTAACCACTAAGCCACTGTGCTGCCCAAGACTCAAGTGAAATTTCACAAAGCAAAAAAGGCAGCTGACAAAACACAGAATGCAGCTTTAAGTGTTAACTACCTGCGTTGCTTAAGGCAGTGCAAGTCTAGGATCTGCTGAACTACGTGTGTGTGTCTGTGTGGTCGATGACTACGTAATAGCTTGACAAAGATGATGGTGATGCTTGGTAAACAAGGTCATCTAAGACCTCAGACAAGTTCAACATTGGGTATGTTTCCACTCTATTTAAACTTCCAACTGCTACTTTAATTCAGTGCATTATACCAAACACAAAGGCAGTCAGTGTGTCTGTGGCTGAAGAGGCTCATCTGGTTGCTGATGATGGTGTGCAGAGGGTGACTGGCATCATCCATAATGTCCAGCAGTTTGTCCAGTGTTCTCTGCCACCATCATCAGAGTCCAGCTTCATGCCAACCACAGAGCCAGCCCGCCTGATCAGTTTATCCAACCTGGATGTGTCCTTCACCAGACACCAAAGTCCTTCACTAGGCTTATCTACTTCTCATCTCTGTTGTCCCTGGTTTATCCAACAATGGCTGTGTCATAAATGGACTGCATTTATATATTTTTTCCATCTGCATCAGACGCTCAATGCACTTTACAAATAATGCCTCACATTCACACCAGTGTGAGCGTGCTGCCATACAAGGTACTCATGACACACCGGGAGCAACTAGGGGATTAAGGACCTTGCTCAAGGGTCAGGCTGGGATTTGAACCGAGGATTCTCTGGTCTCAAGCCCAACGCTTAACCACTAGACCATCACGTCCCCATCATCTGGGAACTGTGACATAGCTCAGAGTTGTAACAGAACTCTGAAGTATTCAAGGTGAAGAGAAGAGGGGCCAGCACCATGCCCTGTGGTGCTCCGGTGCTGCTAAAAACAGTGTCAGACGTGGTGTCTGTCAGCCTGACATACTGCAGCATGTCGGTGAGGTAGCTGGAGATCCAAGTGACCAGGTAGGGGTCCATTCACATCCTGTTCAGTTTGTCCTGGAGCACAAGGGGCTGGATGGTGTTGAAGGCACTGTCTGTCAAACCTATCTGTCAAACATTCACCACTTAACTGTGATACTATCTCATGTTCCAACAAGTACTTCAGTGTATGCGGTATCCAATCACTTTAGCTTCTCTGTCTTAGATGTAACTAATCAGATTATTATAATTATCACGTTCACTTCTAAAATGAGAACTGCGCACACCTGCATTTTTCATGGCAGACACATGCAGGTATCACTAAGCTTCTAGTCCCGGCTGTTTTTCCGCGTGTGACTTTGCAGTTCATGTGGTCAGGGTCTCTCTCCTCCTCCTCCACCCAATTAAATGAAGAGACAGAGAAAGACAGGGCCAGTGTGCAGTGAATGTGTGAGCTTCTTAATGTGTGCTCGGAGGATAAAAAGCCGTAATCAGCCCGTCCTTCCTCTGTTAGCTCAGACAACACACAGGACAAATGGTGTGTGTGTGCGCATTTTGACCTGCCCAGGAGTGTGTGCGCGCGCGCGTGCGTGCATGCTTGCTGGCTGGAAGTGTGCCAGATCTCCTGTCACTGGAGCTGATCGGTAGCAGGCGGGTGTTGAGAAAATGCCACTATCCACTGTGTACACCTGTGCACACTGCGGTGAGGGACAGATAAAGGACGAGGTGGGGGAGCAGAACGTCTGTGCTGTTTTGTGTATGTGTGTGTTTGAAGACTGTTTCTTCATATTTAGAAGCTGAATAGCGTGTGTGTGTGAGAGAGAGAGAGAGAAGCAGAGAATCCTCACATATTAGTCAGGATGAAGGAATTTATCTTAAACGTAAACTCCAACTTTTGCTGGCTTCTGTTATTCTTCTCTACAAGAGTCAAGACAGAAGTCAGACTACCAGAGCAAGAAATTTAGCTGAGGAAGCTTCTGTGATTAGAAGCGAAACATCCTCACATCAAGCAACCCAGTCCAAGTCAAAGATTCAAGCTTTTCTACTACTGTGATGTTTAAAGCTAATTTTTTGGAATGTGAGTGATATTATTTGAAAGTTGGGTGAGTTATTGTTTATTTATTTTAGTTAAACAGTTAAATATCTGGGACAGACTATGACAGGTCACTGGGTAGAGTAGGTTGTAGTACAACCAAACTGTTGGTAGACAGTATCCCCGTTAATGCTGTGTAGGCGGCTGACATTAATGTACTGTGAGTCTATATTCCCCGGGCGCCTAATGGCGACTTCTGCTCCTACTGGCAATTAGGATGGGTTAAATGCAGTAGACAAATTTCATTGTGCAGGGAACATGTTCTTCTGTGCATATGACAATAAAATTCCTTTGAATCCTTTGAATATCACAGAGTCAAACATACTGTAACAACAGCAAAAAGAGCAGGCACAACAGAAATCCAGAATGATAGCAACAGGGCACGACAGAGCAAACCGCAGCATTTCTAAAGTAGGTGAGAGCAGTTAAACCTTCAAACGTGCAAACGTGGAGGTCAGCAACCTGGAAGTCAAACTAATGCGGGAGAAACAGAAATAACAGGAGACAAAAAGAGAGACAGAAGCAGAGCCCATATGTGACCTATGACAGACGGTATATGAAAGTGTTTGCTGTAGCTGTGAGCTGTCATCTTCATGCAAACATCAAACTGACTTAAGGGATATTTGATTGTGAACAAAGCTTGAAGGAAATGTTTTCACTCCGTGCTGAGGAAATGCTTTTACAGAAAATCTATTTATGATGCTTTCAAGTGTAACACTGTAGAGTCAAACTGACAGCGTAAAGTGCGTGTCTGATAGCGGATTTAGAGTAGCAGGACATGCCACGTGTAGGTGAAAGGGGATGCAACTGTGATGGCTGGGTGAGACTTTGATATCCTGTTGATCTGCAGCTGCTCCTCCAGCTGTCCCTGAAAGAAGAACGGTGGGAGGGTGACGACCCGATCGAACCCAGGCACCTTGGTAGCTGTGGGTGACTCAGAGGAGGGAGGGGGTCATCTTGCAGGCACTGAGCTGGTATCTAAACTCACACCCTCTGGAACCTGAGTGAGAGGTATATAGACAAATAGTCTTCTGGTCAGCTGTTTCTGTTACAAATTTTTTTTTTTTTTAAATTCTCCTCAAACATTTGAAATTAAAACAGCTAAAAAATAAATAAAGGACATTTGAAGCTGCAAGATGATTTGAGAAAAATCAGGGTGTGCATTATGTTATGGAATATCAAGGGAGAAAAACAATGCAGAACACAACTGTAATACAACTGTAAAGCTTGGTGCACCTATCTTTGGGCAGTTTGGCCCATTCCTCTTTGCTGCACCTCTCAAGCTACATCATGTTGGATGGGGAGTGTCTGTGCACAGCCATTTTCAGATCTCTACAGAAATGTTCAATCAGATTCAGGTCTGGGCTCTGGCTGGGCCACTCAAGGACATTCACAGAGTTGTTCTGAAGCCACTCCTTTGATATCTTGGCTGTGTGTTTAGGGTCATTGTCCTGCTGAAAGATGACCTGTCACCCCAGTCTGAGGTCAAGAGCACTCTGGAGCAGGTTTTCACCCAGGATGTCTCTGTACATTGCTGCATTCATCTTTCCCTCAATCCTGACTAGTCTCCCAGTTCCTGCTGCTGAAAAACATCCCCACAGCATGATGCTGCCACCACCATGCTTCACTGTAGGGATGGTGCCTGGTTTCCTCCAAACATGAGACCTGGCATTCACGCCAAAGACTTCAATCTTCATCTCATCAGACCAGAGAATTGTATTTCTCATGGTCTGAGAGACCTTCAGGTGCCTTTTGGCAAACTCCAGGTGGGGTTCCATGTGCTTTTTACTAAGGAGTGGCTTCCATCTGGCCGCTCTATCATACAGGCCTGATTGGTGGATTGCTGCAGAGATGGTTGTCCTTCTGGAAGGTTTTACTTTTTCCACAGCTCTGGAGCTCTGACAGAGTGACTATTGGGTTCTTGGTCACCTCCCTAACTAAGGCTCTTCTCTCCCGATTACTCAGTTTAGACGGACTCATTGGGACCTTCAAAGCAGCAGAAATGTTTCTGTATCCTTTCCTAGATTTGTACCTTGAGACAATCCTGTTTCGGAGTTCTACTGACAATTCCTTTGACTTCATGCTTGGTTTGTGCTCTGACATGCACTGTCAACTGTGGGACCTTATATGTAGACAGGTATGTGCCTTTCCAAGTCATGTCCAAGCAACTGAATTTACCCCAGGTGGACTCCAGTTAAGCTGTTGAAACATCTCAAGGATGATCAGTGGAAACAGGATGCACCTTGGCTGAATTATGAGCTTCATGGCAAAGGCTGTGAATACTTATGTACATGTGAGTTCTTCGTTTTTTATTTTTTAAAAATTTGCAAAAACATAAAAAAAAAAAAAAAACTTGTTTCACATTGTCATTATGGGGTATTGTGTATAGACTTTTGCAGAGAAAAAAATATGAATTTCATCCATTTTGGAATAAGGCTGTAACATAAAAAATGTGGAAAAGGTGCAGCACTGTATGACCACGCTTTCATGGTCTGATGCTTTCACATCAGTTTTCATTTGTGTAGGATTTATGAGCTTTTGTTCTGAATTGCTTCCATCCAGTGCAGTATTGTTGAGATCCTGCCTGTCTGCCTGTTTGTATACACGTTATCTCAAAAAGTACACAACAGGCGTCATTTAGTTTGAGGCAAATCTGAATTTGACTGAAAATCTTTCCTTATCATCCTTTTCCTCTTTTATTTTGATCTTTCTGCTGGTATTTCAATAACTGGCCTTGAAAAAAGTTCATGCATTTGCTGCACAATGACTCGCATTTAGCAGACCCAATTTAAAACCTCTGTGGGTTAGAAAAGGCAACAACTAGTTGACAGTTGTGAAGTAAAATAAAATTAAAGAGACAATTTTTTTTTATCTTGACCTTCAACTTGACTTATTTATTTATTTTGGAGTTGATATCTGAGCTGTACTCTGAGTGCTCCACACTCCAAATAAATAAAACCCACACTGTAAGTGTGACGGTGACTTGGTGTTAACCAAGGCGTATGTAAACCCATGTCTGCAACTGTACTTGTATATTCTTTAACTTAATGAGGAAATACATAAGCAGTGGGTCACCCCTTTGAGTCTGGTTTGCTTAAGGTTTCTTCCTCAATATCATCACAGGGAGTTTTTCCTTACCAGTCGCCTGTGTGCTTGCTCTAGGGTTTGGTAAGGTTAGACTTGTGTGAAGCGGTGCCTTGAGACAACTTTGTTGTGATTTGGCCCTATATAAACTAAATAAATTGAAATGAATAAGACAAGAGGATACAGACCTGTCCAAAGCGTTTAACCCTATAGGAAGGACTTTACAATTAAAAGATTGGTAATTCATGAAATAATACTGTAATCTTGTAGGATCAAGTGAGGATTAACTAAATTAGTTAAATAGTTACTGCTTGTAAAGCATATTATCTAACTCCAAAAATAAAAGTTGATTTTTGGCCTCATTAAGGTCTCACAATCAATCACAGTGCTTATCAACATTCTGGTCTCAGCCGTTTGCCATTTGACATTTAAAAACAGCGCTGCAAAACACTTAAAAAAAGAAAAGAAAAGCTGCTCAGTATTTTGTTGTTTAATTCTTTGCCAGCGCACTCACCAGCACCACCACTCTGTGTGACAGTAACACAATAAATACAGCGGAAATCACTTTTTTCCATGCGTTCGGCACTCCTCCACCTGGCATGTAGGATGATTAAATTGGATTAGATGGTTATTTTGGCAAAGTGTGAACCCTTCACACATTTTCCTTGTTAACCACTTGAGGCAGGTCTGCCAGCCACTTTCCTTAAAAATGCTGACATTTAGGGTTCGGATCCCACCGATACAGGCTGTAAAAACCTATTCCTAAACCATTCCTATAAATCTGTTCAGAAACAGGCAGAAGAAACACAGTTAGGACCTTATGTGTTCAGAAATTTGAAGAGATGTTTTCTGTCATCAGCACATTACAGTTTGAGGATAATTACATCTGGTGTATAGTGTAAGAATTACAACACTTTTTGTTGATAGTCACCTATTTTTAAGACACAAAAGTAAATGGACAATTGTCTGCTGGTCTGTGTCACAGCCAGATGTTATTCCCTCATTATTTAGCTGTCAGATAAAAGGTGCAGGGTTGATTTCAAATGTTGTATCTCTCTTGGAGTGCAGTTAAATTCATCAGTAAGCGATGGGATTATTGTGCAGTGAGATAAATCTTCCTTGAGCACAAATAGGATGAAGTCCAATCTGGTCTAAGGGACAGACTTGTTCATTTATCTCTTCCCTCCCTGGATTTTAGTGGGTACATGCCAAGGCTTTTATAAACCCTTGGAAAATTAAGCTATTTTCAGAAAGATTTATAGTTTCTTCTCATAGTTTTCTTGGCATTGTTGTAGCTGGCTTTCTGGACAGCGTGATATCAGACCATAGGTCTTCCTGGGTGGTTACCAGTCGGCACCCAAAGCAGTTCTGTGAGCAGCAGCACCAGTATATGCTGTCATACCTGACCTGACGCTGCTGCTGCTGCTTTTGTGCTCCCATGTTTTTTGGAAGACACCCAGAGATTGTCTGCCACATGCGCACTTATTCTTGTATATACTGTCAGTGGAAGTATGTTTATAATCGTAAAAAGTGAAGGCTACCGCTCCATTGCCAAATGTTCACAAGTGACAGAGACATAGCTGTTTTTGTCGTTGTTCTTTGTTTTTTTTATGTGTTGTTCTTAATAGACACATGTTGCAACCAACAGATATTAGCCGCTAGTGATCTCGACTACTCTAGTTGGTATGTCTTTGGTGTCTGTCCCTTATAGCCTATAAACCACAATCATACATCGGTATGATTGTGGTTTATGGGCTGTTGTTAATTTTAGGTTTGGATTGTGGATGGAAAAGGCACTTTATTAACTTGAGGGAAACTGATGGAGTGTCTTGGCTTTTAGATGTGGAGCCACAGCTGAAGCAGTGACCAGCTGATGAGAAGCACTGTAATTGAATGCAGCGTTGAACTGGATTGAATGAGGACAAAGTGACATCAGCCAAACCCACAGCTCAATATGAATGTTTGGAGTTCTGGTAAAACAAGCCAAATGGAGTATTTGTTCCTTCCATTTTTGTATATGGGAAGAGCCCCTAAATCTCCAGCTGAACCATACTTAATAATTACTTTTTGTCAACTAAATTATACTTAAAAGACAATGAAATAGCAACTCCTACAGAGGTTAGTGTTAACATTTATAAACTTTGCATAACTTTATATATATATACACTCAACAAAAATATAAACGCAACACTTTTGGTTTTGCTCCCATTTTGTATGAGATGAACTCAAAGATCTAAAACTTTTTCCACATACACAATATCACCATTTCCCTCAAATATTGTTCACAAACCAGTCTAAATCTGTGATAGTGAGCACTTCTCCTTTGCTGAGATAATCCATCCCACCTCACAGGTGTGCCATATAAAGATGCTGATTAGACACCATGATTAGTGCACAGGTGTGCCTTAGACTGCCCACAATAAAAGGCCACTCTGAAAGGTGCAGTTTTGTTTCATGGGGGGGGGATACCAGTCAGTATCTGGTGTGACCACCATTTGCCTCATGCAGTGCAACACATCTCCTTTGCATCATCCGTGAAGAGAACACCTCTCCAACGTGCCATACGCCAGCAAATGTGAGCATTTGCCCACTCAAGCCGGTTACGACGACGAACTGGAGTCAGGTCGAGACCCCGATGAGGACGACGAGCATGCAGATGAGCTTCCCTGAGATGGTTTCTGACAGTTTGTGCAGAAATTCTTTGGTTATGCAAACCAATTGTTTCAGCAGCTGTCCGAGTGGCTGGTCTCAGACGATCTTGGAGGTGAACATGCTGGATGTGGAGGTCCTGGGTTGGTGTGGTTACACGTGGTCTGCGGTTTTGAGGCTGGTTGGATGTACTGCCAAATTCTCTGTAATGCCTTTGGAGACGGCTTATGGTAGAGACATAAACATTCAATACACGAGCAACAGCTCTGGTTGACATTCCTGCTGTCAGCATGTCAATTGCACGCTCCCTCAAATCTTGCAACATCTGTGGCATTGTGCTGTGTAATAAAACTGCACCTTTCAGAGTGGCCTTTTATTGTGGGCAGTCTAAGGCACACCTGTGCACTAATCATGGTGTCTAATCAGCATCTTGATATGGCACACCTGTGAGGTGGGATGGATTATCTCAGCAAAGGAGAAGTGCTCACTATCACAGATTTAGACTGGTTTGTGAACAATATTTGAGGGAAATGGTGATATTGTGTATGTGGAAAAAGTTTTAGATCTTTGAGTTCATCTCATACAAAATGGGAGCAAAACCAAAAGTGTTGCGTTTATATTTTTGTTGATATATATATATATATATATATGACTCCATAAGGTCCTCCCAGGTGTGTCTACGTCTCAAAGGCTGAGGACCCAGAGACATGAATGTCACTGCTGAGATAAGTGAATGTCTCCAAGTTCAACAATTTCACCTCATACAGATACACTTCTGATTGCCTAGTCCATGAAGTTGTTAAAAGCCTGGATCTTCATCTTGATCCACAATAATTGCAAACTCAGACACTCTGATTCCTGTCTTTGCTTCTCAAGCACTGTATTTAGAGTATCCATTGATTCTGCAAAGATAGCATCAGTGTCCATGAAGACAAGGTCAGTAAACTTTTCCTCACCAACACAAGCACCCAAGTCACTGATTTCTACACCCTTACCCAGTTTTCTTCTTGGTTGACCCACAAACATTTTACCAAGTGTGGTCCAAATCGGTTAAAACCCTTTGCACATTGGTCCCCCTCCCCAGCCCCCCAGATAAAACTGCTTCTGTTAGTTTGGGTTAAAACTGAGTCAGTGTTTGAATTATTACCACTCCAGCAAAAAACAAAGTCAGACTTACATCTGCAGCTTCTTCCTGCCTTTAGGTTCACCTCATCGTGATGTGTGTGCACACTGGCTTTGCTGCACTCATGCACTTTGTATTTGTGTCAGAATAAATACAACAGGAACATGCATTGTGATAATGGTGAAACTTTGTTGCATTGCTGATTTGCTGACACTCTGAACTGCAGAAAACACGGCATGCAACATCTGTTCTCACCTTGTGCACATGTATTTTCCTTTTAATTGCACTTTGGGTTTAGTGAGATGTGGAAACATGTGTGTGCCACCACAATGCACCACCAAGAGCATGTTAAAATGAAAATATTGGTGGAGATTTTAGGTGATCAGCTATTATTGTCAGTAAATAATCCATTCAGATTTGTTCATTGCCATTTATGAAACAGCAGAATGAGTCTGCTTTCAGCTGAGCTGTCAGCTGAACCTGTAATGTGCTGACAGAGCATGAGGATAAAATCAGAGATTTTCTTTAGCAGTGCAAGCAAGTGTTCAGTCACATACCTGTTTTGTTTCAACCAGAAACAGGTGGGGTTTTTTTTCTTTATGCACATAGCACAGGACCTGCAGCTGCTCTACTTTTATATGTCACTGTAATCCAACTAGTCATTTGACATCTATTCTGGTAGTATTCCAAAATTTTGGCTCATTTCCTGGATATAGGCTTAACATGCAAAAAGTGAATGGTTGCCTATAAATGTAGCTGCACAGCATCTCAGACAAACTGATCTTCCTTCCATCTGACTCATTCTGGTTTTAAGTATTTAGGAGTGAATGTAACTGGTTCACTTCAGGCTCTGCGGGCCACAAAGTTTACTCCTTTATAAGTATAGGTCCAGTATAAGGTCAGCTTTTCAAAGATGGGCTAATTTACCAGTATCACTTTTAAGTAGGATTATTATTGTGAAAATGAATGTTTTGCCCAAGTTTTTATACCTATTTCAGTGTATTCCTTTGTTTTTACCCAAAAGCTTTTTTAAATCTATCGATCAAATGATTTCCTCATTTATATGGGGAAGTAAAACTCCAAGAATACCTAAATCATTATTACAAAAAAGGTTGCGCAATGTTCACAACTATTTCACAAAATTAGTGCGTGCCAGAAAGTTTGAACATTTCAAAGTTTTCTTTGCACACTGGCAGGCAGCTGTGCATAGTTCACGCACAGTTTACAACATTTACAGTGAGTTTAGGGAGGTGATGGTCTAGTGGTTAAAGTGTTGAGCTTGTGACAAGAGGATCCTTGGTTCAAATCCCAGCCTCACTGGAAATTCACTAAGGGCCCTTGGGCAAGGTCCTTAATCCCCTAGTTGCTCCCGGTGTGTACTGAGAACCTTGTATGACAGCAGCCTCACATCGGGGTGAATGTGAGGCATGATTTGTAAAGCGCTTTGAGCATCTGAAGGAGATGGAAAAGTGCAATATAAATGCAGTCCATTTACCATTTTTCCATTTACCTTACACACCAGATTGCGTGCCAGTGCAGGGATCAAATTTGTGCAAGTGTCAAGATGTCTTAACATGTCACAAAAGTCTTCTGTGTGAGAGTAGCTTTTGCTCTGTGGATGATTTGCTTCACTTTGACAGTTACAAATGGCTAACAGCAGACCAACACACTTGTCAACAACAGTTTTATTTAATGATTGAGTAATGTTGAAATGAATTTGTCATCATCTGTTATGCTAACTTGTGAGCACTTGACTGCTCGCTTGTAGCCTGTTACTCAAGTTTGTGATTCAAATGTGATGTACTTGAAAAAAGCTCTCAGAAAAAGCCGTAATTGTCATCTGTAATGAGCTACTACTGTCGCAAAATGTGTAAAACACAGCAGCATTTCTTTTAGTTTAGTTTGTATTCAACTGGAGTGACTGAAATGAGAGGCAACAGAGAAGGAGGCTGTCTATCAGTACTAAAGAGACTTAGTATGGAAGTGGTTTCAGATATTCAGAGTTGATATGGAGCAACAAAAAACATCCATATTTTTTAACAGTAGTTCATAATGCTAGTCAGTTGTGACACACATTGATATTAATTCCACAGGTTATTGTCCTACAGCGAATTTATAAGTTCACTTTTGGATGCTCAATGCACTCAGGCATCTGTCATGATGGTGGTTTTATTGGTCACATCAGAGAAACTCAATCTTTCGTCTCTGTCTTTGTTTAGGTCTGCCCCATCCGTTTGCCATCACAGTGTTTGAAGACAGTCTTTACTGGACTGACTGGCACACCAAGAGCATCAACAGTGCCAATAAATTCACCGGCAAGAACCAAGAGATTATAAGGAACAAATTGCATTTCCCCATGGACATCCACACCTTACATCCACAGAGACAGCCTGCAGGTTGGTGCCTGATTCTGGTGATTGATCTTTTCTTCTTCTTCTTCTTCTTCTTCTGGACCTGTGTTAAACTTTTTCATGTTTAATTTTTTCACACAGATGCACATAAGACATTAAAAGTGATAAATGAATCACAGTGACAAACATTCCAAACTTGTCCATTGGCACAGTCAAGCAGTGTAACCTTTTCTGTGAGAACAGGCTTTTCCCACTCCAGTGTGCAGTCATTAAACAGTATACCTATGAGCATTTTTAATTGTCTTTAAAGGTCAAATTCTTATTTCAATTTTTAAAAAAGGAGAAAAAAAACTTTGCCTGTTATTTGCTTTGTTGGCTGGCTTTGGTGTGGTATTATTATTATTCCCTACAGGCTGAAATCAGTCAGTCAATCAACATTTATTTGTATAGCTCTTTACAGCAGTCAGATGGTATCCAAAGTGCTTTACAGTAAAATCAAAGATCAAGAATTCGCAAAACATACAATAAAGTTAAATAGGCACATAAAAACAAAACATGTGGCACCACAATGAGGTATTAAAAGCCAGTTTAAACAAACAAGTCTTGAGGATTGGTCTAAAAAGTGCTAGGTCAGAAATGGTACATCAGTCTGGAGCCTGAGGCCAACTACCACAAAAGTATGATCATGCCAGTGTTTGTATTCTGACCTCGGAACATCTAAGTAAAGTTGACCGTAATGTCCTACTATAAGTGTGGAGAGTTAAAATTTCAGACAAGTAGGTTGGTGCAAGACCATTAATAGCTTTAAAAACAAATATTACAATCAATTCGAAAACAAACTGGAAGCCAGTGGAGTGAGTAAAGTACAGGCAGAGACACATCCTGAAGTGTTTGTTAAAAGACAAACAGCAGGATTTTGCATGAGTTGGAGGGGTGCAAGAGAAGACTGGTGAACACTAGCATAAAGTGCATTAGCGTAATAAAGTCTAGAGCTGATGAAAGCATGAATAGCTGTCTCAAGATCATGTCCACTGAGAAAGGGATTTACTTTAGCCAGAACATGGAGCTGATTTTAAAAAAACTTGACTTTGATAATGGAGTTTATCTGTTGATCAAACCTCAAACAGCTGTCAAATATCACTCTCAAATTCTTAACAGCTGGTTTTAAATAATTATCCAGAACACCAAAGTTTGATGGTACAACATTCGATATGTCAGAATGTCCAAACGCAATGGTCTCTGTTTTATCATCATTCAGGTAAAGGAAATTTTGAGACAGCCACTGCTTTACATCATGAATACAGCTAAATATTGAAATCAAAGCATCGCTTCCATTACTCTTCATAGGCAAATAGATATGCGGAGCATCTGCATAACAATGAAAGGACAGGTTGTGCTCAACTATTATTGACCCCAACAGCAACATTTCTCACACACACTCATCGTCAACCGCTCATCCAAGACTAGGTAGCGGGTGGCTGGAGCCTATTCCAGCAGTCATAGGGCGTGAGGTGGGGTACACCCTGAACGAGGTGCCAGTCTGCCCAACAGCAACATGTACAATGAAAATAAAATGGGGCCAAGAATGGACCCCTGTGGCACTCCACAACAAAGAGGAGCAGTTGATGAGGAAAGGACACCAATCATAATGGAAAATCTCCTCTCAGCCAAATCCGATTTAAACTACGTATATACAGTACCTTGAATACCAGCAAGATGTTCTAACCGGGAAACAAGTACTGTGTAATCCAGTGTCAAAGGCCGCCGTGAGATCCAACAGAAAAACCACAGCAAGATTCCCTGCATCATAATGATGAGTGCTGTCTTTATGTACTTTTAAAAGTGCTGACAGTGCTATGTCGTGATCTAAATCCTGATTCGAATTGTAAGACCAGAAGGGCATTTAGAAATGGCTTCCATCACTGCATGTTTGCATCCATGCTTGCGTCAGTCACACTTTCTTCTGCCTGTGATAACTTCAACAGAACTTGTGGAGTTTCACCAAATTTGAATTTCTCATCTCCAAGTGAGTGTATCTTAGACAAGATCAAATTTAAGCATGATTGGGTTTCACCCAGACCTTCAATCTCTCACTTTACTGAACAGAGTATTGATTCTTGTGCCTGTGATAGCTCAAACAAAATATATTACATTTTTACTAAATTTGAACTGTAGATTCCAAGTGAGTGTACAGTTTGTTGAACAAGTTCAAATTTAAGCATAATTGGGTTTCACCAAGGTCCTCAAAGAAGTGCTACTTTGCTGAAAGGCGTATTGATTATTGTAATGTAGAGTATATTTTAATTTTATTTACTTATATTTATCAGTATCAACTGTCTCTTTTTATATCCCTACCCTGACCACAGAAAACAGAACTGCCACTATCGAGTCCCAACATAGTAGCAGAGTTAGTTGGGCCATCAACAGTGCTAATTGCTTTTATTTACAAATCCATTGCCAGAATACAAAAGGCATGTTTTAATGAGTATCTCCTAATTAATCTACTAAAGTGATCAAGCCAACAGTAAGTCAGCTAACTGAAGACCATGGCACAAATTGCTTGTTGGCTTCTGGTTTGAGTTTAGGCTCTTTAGCTCATGAGTTTCCTACTGACTGGAGGTTACTCTAACAAAGGTCATCGTGAGGGTGTTTTGGTATTGCAAGCATCACATTTTCTTAGATAATGCCATCTTCCATTGTATTTATTGTGCAGTATAGTCTTTAAAATTACCGCTTCAAAAACACTATGTAACAAATTTTTATTTTTGTTTTGTTCCTGGGTACACAGTGTGTTTTCCTAACCTGTTATGCCTTAAATAAATAGAAAATAGCTGTTATTCCACAGAAACTTTGCTTCTGTGATCAGGACAATGATATTTTGAAATATCTGTTTTCAAGAATATTCTCGATTCGCCTTCACTACTACTGAGTAGTCTTCTAGAATATTCTTGAACTGCTAGAACTGTCCAGAATTTTCTAGAAGTTTCCAGAATTATCTAGAAATTTCAAGAAACTTTTAGAACTTTCTAGAATGTTAAAAAAAAAAAAAAAAAATCAAAGTTTGTGCTGAAGGTAGTCATTTTTCCATAGACTTTAGACATAAGCAGTTGAAATACAACACTTAGAAGCCAGGAACAAAAATTGTGCTACATAGTGAAATGTATTGCCACTGATCTTTGAGGGGGGTTTTTTCCCCTCCCTGCAGGAGGCAGGAACCGCTGTGGTACCAGCAATGGAGGCTGCAGCCACCTGTGTCTCCCCAGCAACAAGACCTACACCTGTGCCTGTCCCACTGGCTTCAAGAAGATGGACCAATACACCTGTGCCAAGAGTGAGTCCCTCCACACCTGTAGTCCAGATGTCTCCTCATTACACAGAATGCTAGAATTATTTATTGTAATACCATTTCTTTTTTTTAATAAACCACTTTCAAAACCAGGTGAGGAACTGTATAAAAACACATCTGTTAATTGCTTAATGTTATGCAAATGCTCAAGGATTAAGTCAGCTTGTGCAGCAGACAGTCATTCCAGTTAAATGCCCTTCAGAAATGATGCAGAGATGTGTATAATATTAGTATTTAGTTTACAGCTGACATGAAGAGTAGATTCACTGATTGATTTATCTGATAGAAATTAGCAGTAATCTGCTCTTTTTTAAAAAACACTCCCCGATCCAAATGTAAAACACAAAACTGTCAGTGCGCTGCTGGAATACGAAACAAGGTTTCTGAGCCTGTTAACCCTCTAAAGAAGAAGAACAATGAGGCCCCTTACCAAAAAAAGTACTGCTAAGTATATAAAAAGTAAACTGGAAGTATACTTGAAACATACTTGCATGTACTACTTTTTGGTAAGGGGCGTTTTATTGTCGTTGTACATACGTGGATACGAACAATGAAATTTGGCCTCTACATTAACCCATTAAAATTACAGTTAGACACAATCTAAGTATTCCAAAGTTCAAATAATGAAATTTAATGTATTGTGATAAATATTGATCACTAGTGTTGCCTGTAGAATTTTTTTTTTTTTCCCTTGTCGCCCCAGCACGGTCTGTTTGCTTTTTGTTTGTTTTTGTTGTCGGAACACTCCTTCAAATTGTAATCTTTAGCTGCATGGCAATGGTTTGTTTTGAAATGGTAAATGTTTTCTCAGCACAGTTTGAAAAGAAAACATTGCCGTGTGCTTGAAAACTGATTTCAGGACAAGTTTTGTGTTTGATTTTGGAGGAGTGTCCCTTTAAAGCTGTTGGAATGCTGTGTTGTTATAATGTATTCACTGCTGACCTCACTGTTAAAACCTAGAAGACTGACAGAAGACCTTTGGTCTTTAATCAGGTCTTGACAAGTTCCTGCTTTTTGCCCGAAGGACGGACATCCGACGAATCAGCTTCGACACAGAGGACATGTCCGATGATGTCATCCCTCTGGCTGATGTGCGCAATGCCGTGGCGTTGGACTGGGATGCCAGAGACGGCTACATCTACTGGACGGATGTCACCACTGACTCCATCAACAGAGCGCTGTGGAACAGCAGCAGGCAGGAGGTTAGTTACCGACTGAACACAGACTCCGATCGTTCATACCGAGCAGGGCTGCAGCACAACCACTTAAACAACCAACAATACAATAGTGCCACCTGCTGGAGCCAGTGTCTAAGTGCGATCTCAGTTTATTTTCTGGTTAAACTGCACTGTATTCGTTTCCTCAACCTGTTTCAGCAGGTTTAGTAATAAGGATCTGAACTTATTTCAGTGAACCTGGTTGGAAATGTTGTTTTTTTAGAATAGGATGAGGTTGTTTATTTTTTTTATTTATTTATTTTTTGATGACCCTGACACAGAACCTCATGTTGACAGACAGTTGTTTGAATAAATTTGCTAGTAACTTTAATACTGATATTTTTTATTTAAAAATAATACAAAATAAATAACTGAATGATGATCTGCACATTTATTTTGGGATGAATTTAAGCAGCAACTAAGATCAACCAGAGGTTCTCTAAAGGAGCAACTATTCATAAGAGGCATGCAGTAGACTATTAGTCATACTTTTATTATGTCACATGTTATCAGTTTGGTTGCATTTCCAGTAAAGTGTCTGAAGTGTTTTTTGGAAATGCACTGTTTGGACACGTACAAGATTATGTGGTCACACACAAAAAAGATCTTTTATTAATCCCAAGTGTGAATTTTTTTTTTTTTTTTACAGCAGCCAAAGGTGTTAAACACATTCACAAGTGGCATCAGTGATAATACAAGACATTATTGCACTTTAAATGGACTGCATTTATACAGCGCTTTTTCATCTGCATCAGACGCTCAAAGCGCTTTACAATAATCCCCCACATTCACCCCGATGTCAGGGTGCTGCCATACAAGACGCTCACTACACAGTTGGAGCAAGTGTGTAGTGTCCAAATCCAGTCAATCTTGGATTTGAACCTAGGATCTGGTGTCAAGCCCAACACCTTAACCACTAGACCATCACCTCCACTTTAAAATATTTGTTGCACAGTTTAGTGCAAATGGGAGCAGCACATAAACTCTGGTGACTGAAGATGCTGACAGATGTCACACAGACCCCCTCAGCCTCACAGATTCTATGACCCCAGTGAATTATTACATCCTGTCTGATTATTATTAGTAGTAGTATTATATGTTACAAAATGTCTTTAAAATGGCTACAAAAGTGGACCTTTAAGGGGTTTGTCTGTTCTTATCGACTCTGTGCTCTCAGACAGAGAGCCATCCATCCATCCATCCATTTTCTATACCCGCTTACTCCAATTAAGGGTCACAGGGGTGTTGGAGCGGCGCTGTGTGTCGACCCCCTGGAGCGATAGGACGCACACTTTTTTAAGTGAATCAACTCAATAATCAAAAAACACCTTTAGCTTATGGATTCTTATTGGATTTGATCAGAGCTTTCATTTGTTCATGAATAGGATGGATTTATCAATGCAGCCTTTGCAGAAAAACGGTGCTCCACAGCCCCACATAAGGCTCTTTTTTACATGCATGCACGCACTGCCAGGAAAGTTCTGAAACTCACAACGACACACACACAAAAAAAAAAAATGATTGGACCACTTTGGAAAGAAAAATCGGACTTGTCTGATTTGGGCAACGTTATTAAGGATCTGTGCAGTACAACCGCATTGTTTTACTTGTCGGGGACAAACAGACAAGCGTAAATATTCATTTATTTATTTTGAGGGCTTCCAGCGGGTGCTGCCCTTGGTGACCATTTATATATGGCCTATGCCATATATGCCAACAGCCGGCTCTGGTGACCACTATTTAATTAGTCAGAAGTCACTCCAGTTTGACTTGTGCAGCATTACCCATACCCATTGGGACAGGTATCTGTCACATGAACCAGATATGTTTTATTTTTAAAGCTTTCTTCCCCTGTGATTCATGCTTGCGGTCCCATGTAAAGCTTTGCTTCTTTATTTGGCCCAGACCTGAACAAATCTATGTTGTATTGTCATTACAGTTTTAATTAAAAGTCTGTTTTCTCTGAATGTTTCAGTAGTTAAAAATCACATAATACCATCTATAATAATAGTTTATAACTCTCAAACCAGCTGCTCAGCATAATGAAACTTTTGCTTTCTAATGTTTAAGTATAGGATCATTCTTTTGTACTGTCATTGAAGTAAAAATTTTGAATGTATGGAGCCAAAAGCTCAAAATGTACCTTCACCAGAGTGAGATAAATCACATTGTTGTGGTGTCCGTTTGTCCAGGTGGTGGTGGACACCAGTCTGGAGAGCCCAGCAGGACTGGCCATCGACTGGGTGACACACAAACTCTACTGGACTGATGCTGGTAATTGCCAAAATCTGAGATATTAAATCTTAAAGTCCAGCTACAGTGTGTGACTGTCATCAGAGTTCCTGGATTTCTAAACGTTTAATATCCTACCTGTATGTCACAGGTACAGATCGCATTGAAGTTTCTAATGCAGATGGCAGCATGCGCACTGTGCTGATTTGGGAGAACCTGGACCGACCCCGGGACATTGTCGTCGACCCAGTTGGAGGGTGAGATTTGAATCTGAAATGTGGAGCTAAAAAGAAATAGAAGATGAAAGATTTTTGCTGAGTAAAAAGTGAATGTTGTCTGTTTTCATGCTTTCGAAATCACTTTATAAATCTTTAATTGGTGAATATATTAGGTTTGTGTATTTATGTATTTTTATGCAGTAAAAAAGTATAATTGCTGTTGATTTTTCAAATTCTATTTGGAATGAATCTTTGCTTTGTAAATGTCATTCGTTTATTTGGAATCTTCCGCTTTGTACATTTTACACATTCATTTAGTCTGTTTAATGCAGAGCTATTTTTGCTCCGTTTTTTTTTTGTTTTTTTTTTTACAATTCTTATAGGCGTTTTTTCCTCCTCAGTTTAGTGTGTGTGTGTGTGTGGTATATTAATGATTTATGTGAATATAGTTTGATTTAAAGATAGCAATAGGTTTTTTTATTATTATTTTTAAGTTAGGAAGTGGTTATTCTTCCATGACTGGAAGAGGACTTACTTTGGCTATTTGTCCAGAACACTTTGTGATGGGACCATGAGAGAGTGATGCGGGGTGGGTGGGGGAGGGGAAGTGGTTGGGGTTATGGTTAGGGGAAGGGGTAGGGTTAAAAATAGCAAAATAAAAAACTGTCAGGAAAATATTAAAAACCCAGTGACCCGGACAAATAGCCAAAGTAAGTCCTCTTCCAGTCACAAAAGAATAACCACTGCCTTAAACCTCTAATTTCCTGCTTTTAAACTCAGATAAAACTGAAGTTATTGTACTTGGCCCCACAAATCTTAGAAACATGGTGTCTAACCAGATCCTTACTCTGGATGGCATTGCCCTGGCCTCTAGTAATACTGTGAGAAATCTTGGAGTCATTTTTGATCAGGATATGTCATTCAAAGCGCATATTAAACAAATATGTAGGACTGCTTTTTTGCATTTACGCAATATCTCTAAAATCAGAAAGGTCTTGTCTCAGAGTGATGCTGAAAAACTAATTCATGCATTTATTTCCTCTAGGCTGGACTATTGTAATTCATTATTATCAGGTTGTCCTAAAAGTTCCCTAAAAAGCCTTCAGTTAATTCAAAATGCTGCAGCTAGAGTACTGACGGGGACTAGAAGGAGAGAGCATATCTCACCCATATTGGCCTCTCTTCATTGGCTTCCTGTTAATTCTAGAATAGAATTTAAAATTCTTCTTCTTACTTATAAGGTTTTGAATAATCAGGTCCCATCTTATCTTAGGGACCTCGTAGTACCATATCACCCCAATAGAGCGCTTCGCTCTCAGACTGCAGGCTTACTTGTAGTTCCTAGGGTTTGTAAGAGTAGATTGGGAGGCAGAGCCTTCAGCTTTCAGGCTCCTCTCCTGTGGAACCAGCTCCCAATTCAGATCAGGGAGACAGACACCCTCTCTACTTTTAAGATTAGGCTTAAAACTTTCCTTTTTGCTAAAGCTTATAGTTAGGGCTGGATCGGGTGACCCTGAACCATCCCTTAGTTATGCTGCTATAGACGTAGACTGCTGGGGGGTTCCCATGATGCACTGTTTCTTTCTCTTTTTGGCTCTGTATGCACCACTCTGCATTTAATCATTAGTGATCGATCTCTGCTCCCCTCCACAGCATGTGTTTTTCCTGGTTCTCTCCCTCAGCCCCAACCAGTCCCAGCAGAAGACTGCCCCTCCCTGAGCCTGGTTCTGCTGGAGGTTTCTTCCTGTTAAAAGGGAGTTTTTCCTTCCCACTGTAGCCAAGTGCTTGCTCACAGGGGGTCGTTTTGACCGTTGGGGTTTTACATAATTATTGTATGGCCTTGCCTTACAATACAAAGCACCTTGGGGCAACTGTTTGTTGTGATTTGGCGCTATATAAAAAAAATTGATTGAATTGATTGATTAAACTTAATTAAAATGTTCAGTTTCTTTGCTCTTTGCCCTCTTCTGTTCTAGGTTCATGTACTGGACTGACTGGGGTGCCAACCCCAAGATTGAGCGTGCAGGAATGGATGCTTCTAGTCGAATCGTCATTATCTCTTCCAACTTGACGTGGCCCAACGGGCTCGCTATTGACTATGACACCAAACGCTTATACTGGGCTGACGCAGGCATGAAGACAGTAGAATATGGCAACTTTGATGGGTCTGACAGACAGGTAAAATGTCACTCTCCCTCTCGGGGGGGGGGGGGGGGGGGGGGGGGGGGGTTATTTTAGACATGGGTGTTTGTGCTGCTGTCTGACACTTACTGACTTCACTCAAACACTAAGGAACATGTTTTTGATGAAACGTGGTACAAATGGCCATAGGCTGGCTGTGAGAGTTTAACAGTCCAAATGTAACCCTAACCCTAACCCTAAGTACCATGGTGCACCGCATTGCACAGTGTACACCTTTGTGAACACATTGTGTCTTTCCCACAATTGAAATATACCGGTAGCCCTTTGGCCATGAGCAGTGGATTGTAGCTGCATGAGACTCACTGACTGAATCATGCAGGATGACCTCAGATTGGCTTTTGAAGCTCATTCTTTGAGAGGAAATCTTACCCATTTTGGAAATGTCATTTCTGAACTGCTATATACTGTGATCATTTGGCCATACCAAAATCTTTGCATTTTACTAGTAATGCACATTACTTTAATGCACGTGGTGGTGGGGTTGGAGGTCATAAATGTTATTGATTGATTAGTAAATTCAAGTCAGATCTTGATCCAGGTAGCGATACAGGCTGGTTGCTTGTTTTTTGTTACCTTGAATGCTTTTATTAGTCTTTGGTAGTTTTCTGTCAGAGACAAAAGAAATTAAATTGTGGTGTTTAGATTTTTAAAGCACTTTAATATCAGCCATTTAAAACGCTGTTGAAACTTGCATTTATTACAGAGCCAATAATTAATTTTAGCACTTAAAAGGAGTTAAAGGTCCTTTCTGTAACAGCCACTTCAGGGTTTTACTCGGCATCCATTGAGGGTTGTCTTACATCTTCTGTAAATGATTCCAACAAAACTTGGTTTCTTGATAGGTATTGATTGGCAGCCAGCTGCCCCACCCCTTTGGCCTGACTGTGCATGAGGACAAGCTGTATTGGACGGACTGGCAGTCCAAGAGCATCCAAAGTGCTGACAAGCTCACTGGCCTGGGACGACACACACTGGCTGAAAACCTGGAGAACCTTATGGACATTCACATGTTCCACCGTCACCGGGAGACAGGTCCGTGTGTCTACACGTCAGACTGAGAGTAATGTGAATGTGTGCACCACAGTCAGAAGAATTTGCGACAGTAGTGGGTTTCTTTTTCTTTTTTTATTGAATGTATTCTCACATTGAAAATCTATTACAGCAAAGTTACAATGCTCAGGTCAGACGGTCAACTATTCTTCCCTGTGACAGAGTGAAAAAGGACGCAAATGTAATAGGTTGGTTTCATACTTACATTCCTTCATTTGTTTTTCTATGTGTCCACAGTTTGGCGTACAGCATAAACTCCTGAACAGCAATTAATGAACTTTGTCGGGTTCCCGATTGTGCACTGGTCTTCAAATGAGTTCAGACAAAATCTTTATGCTGTATGTTTCGGAGCTATGGTCAGTGTTTCCCCTTGTATAGGCTCAGCAGGGCTGATAACTCGTGTTCTCCTAAACAAGCTTCACAGTCAACACATTTTAACATCACACCATGGTAGCTGTACTTGGAATGCAGTGGACAGCTTCATAATGAAATGCCAGTGCTCATGCTGATGTTAGAATGCTAACTGTGGACAAACAGAGATGAGATAACACTACCAAAGACCTCAGAGACAGGATTGTCTCGAGGTATAAATCTTGGGATGGGTACAGAATCATTTCTGCTCCTTTGAATGTCCCAATGAGCACAGTGGCATCCGTCATCTGTAAATGGAAGAAGTTCAGATCAACCATTCCCAGCTCTGGCCACCCGTTTAAACTGAGCAATCAGGGGAGAAGGACCTTAATCAGGGAGGTGACCAAAAACCTGATGGTCACTCTCAGAGCTCCAGCATTCCTCTGTGTAGAGAGGAGATCCTTCTCTGCAGCAATCCACCAATCAGGCTTGTATGGTAGAGTGGCCAGATGGAAGCCACTCCTTAGTAAAAGGCACATGGCAGCCCACCTGGAGTTTGCCAAAAAGCACCTGAAGGACTCTCAGACCACGAGAAACAAAATTCTCTGGTCTGATGAGACAAAGATTGAACTCTTTGGCGTGAATGCCAGGCATCATGTTTGGAGGAAACCAGGAACCATCTCTACAGTGAAGCATGGTGGTGGCAGCATCATGCAGTGGGGATGTTATTCAGCAACAGGAACTGGGAGACTAGTCAGGATTGAGGGAAAGATGAATGCAGCAGTGTACAGAGACATCCTGGATGAAAACCTGGTCCAGAGCGCTCTTGATCTCAGACTGGGGCAACGGTTCATCTTTCAGCAGGACAATGACCCTAAGAACACAGCCAAGATATCAAAGGAGTGGCTTCAGGACAACTCTGTGAATGTCCTTGAGTGGCCCAGCCAGAGACCAGACCTGAATCTGATTGAACATCTCTGGAGAAATCTGAAAATGACTGACACTCCACATTCAACCTGATGGAGCTTGAGAGGTACTGCAAAGAGGAATGGACAAAACTGCCCAAAGATAGGTGCACCAAGCTTGTTGCATTATATTCAAGAATATTTGAGGCTGTAATTGCTGCCAAAGGGAGCAAAGGGTGTGAATACTTGTGAAAAACAAACAAAAAACAACTGTATTCATGTTGTCATTATGGGGTGCTATGAGTAGAATTTTGAGAAGAAAAAAAAAATGAAAACTTTCCAGATGCACTGTATATTGCCTAAATACTGTAAAAACCTGTGAAGGATCAAACTTATATTCTTTAACTTCATAGCCAATTGTTTCATGTTGAATCCAACACTCTGCACTACCAGACAGAAAGTCTGGTAGCTCTAACAACGTTTGAAATCCTCCTCATGTCACTTCATGCTTCTCACATTTTTATCATATTTTCTGAAGGCTCAGATCCAGTGTCTTTGCTGACACCGGGAGGATTAGGGGCCCAGTAAACTGATCCCAGATCACTGCCTTAGAAAACAGAAAGCCTCAGGAGGTTCATTCCAAACTGATAACCTACTGATCTCACTGATGTGTAGTACGTTCTGTTGTAGAAAAGAAGCTCCCATCCCTCAAAGATGAGTTTAAAAAGCATTTTATCTTCAGATGGCCTGATTCAGAGTTTGAACTGTTATTTGCTGTTTTTTTTTCTTCTGAAATGCATCTATACACAAACACTAATCTTACAAAATACATCAACAGTTATTTGAACATGTACCACTATAGCAGTATTTTATACTGTAATTTGAGAAAGGTTTGTGTTTGTTGTTTGCAATGTTTAGTCATTGGAGTCAAAGATCAAGATTCTGCTTTTTTATTAACTCTGATGTCCACCAAACTTGGCACACACATGTAGGTGGGTTCTGGAATTGTCCAGGCAAAGTCAAATTATCAAAGATCAGTTATTGGGGCCAAAGGTCAAAATTGAAGTTTTTCACTCTGATTTGCACCAAACACACATGGAGATGGGTTCCAGGGTTCCGCTGATGAGGTCAAACTTGCCAAAGGTCATTCGGGTCAAAAGTCAGAATTTTAATTTTTCATTTATTTCCATTTTGTTGAAATTGACATACGAGGTCTGTCCGTAAAGTATCGGACCACTGGCTTACCTGGAGGGTTGGAAACCTAATCACCCTCGAAGTACTCTCCTTGGGACTCCACACACTTCTCCCAGCGGTGTCGCCACTGTTGGAAGCATTCCAAAAACGCCTTTTTCGGGATGGCGCGCAGCTCCGCCGTCGTCACAGCCATAATGTCCTCTCTTGTCTCAAATCGGGTTCCTTTTAATGGTATTTTAAGTTTTGGGAAGAGCCAAAAGTCACAAGGGGCCATGTCAGGGGAGTAAGGCACCTGTTGAACCACCGGAGTCTGGTTTTTGGTCAAATAAGTCTGAATTAAATGAGAGGAATGAGCTGGCGCGTTGTCGTGGTGGAGGCGCCAGTTTCCTCCAGCCCATAACTCTGGTCTCTTGCGCCGCACACTATCACGTAGATGACGGAGGACATCCCTGTAATACTCCTTTGTTATTGTTTGACCCTGTGGTGCATACACCACGGGAGTAAAAAAAAAACAGTCAGCATTACCTTGATGTTGTGCACTTGGCGCACCTTCTTCGGTCTTGGCGACGTGGAATGCTTCCACTGTGACGACTGAAATTTGGTTTCCAGGTTGTACCTGTACACCCAGGACTCATCTCCGGTGATTATGGTGTCCATAAAGCTGGGATCAGTGTCAATGGAGTCCAGCATGTCCTGTGAGACTTCCACACGGAGGTGCTTTTGCTCCGCCGTCAGCAACCTCGGCACGAACTTCGCCACCACTCGTTTCATGCCCAAATCGTCCATTATGATGGAATATGCCGAAGTCTTTCTAATGTCCACTTCCTCAGCAATTTCTCGGACAGTCGAGCGACGATCCTGCATAACCACAGCGTGCACTTTGGAAACGATCTCGTCATTTCGGCTCGTTGATGGCCGACCAGAGCACGGCTCGCTCTCCACCGTTACGCGCCCGTCTTTAAACTGGTTGTACCACTCCTTAATCCGTGTGCTGCTCATGGCTTCATCTCCGAAAGCCGTTTGGATTTTTCGAATCATTTCTGCCTGGCTGTCGCCAAGTTTCTGGCAGAATTTAATGCAGTAATGCTGCTCCAAGCGTTCGGCCATTTTCTCACAAGGAAAAATCCGACGAGGGGGGTGGAGCGCTCCTCCCACAAGCCGTGCCCACAGGCGAATGACGTCACCGACAGGCGTGGGGAAACTCACGCATGCGCACGAGGGTTCAACCTTGGCTGATGCAATCGTACGTGATTCAAATCCATTTAATTTAAAAAAATAAAAATAAAAAGGACCTATACTTTACGGACAGATCTCGTACATATGAGGATGGGCCTGCCCAGCAATGTCAGATTTGCCAGAGGTCATTTATTGAGGTCAAGCTCATGTCTGTCTTGAGGCGTGCTCTTAGCAAGTCATTTTTCTGATTTCTACAAAACTTGGTATGTCAGTGAATGTTGGTCCTGAAATTGCCATTTAAAAAAAAAAAATTTTGGTCAAGGTCATTGGAATGTGGTTTTCAAATAGATTTGGACCATTTGTGGCACACACCTAAGTGGGTTCAAGAATTGCCCTCTCAAGGTCAGCCGGAGGTCAGTAGTTTTGGTGAGGGTCAAGGACATTGGGGTCAATTGTCAGATTTTGCTTCTACTGTCTTCATGTACACAGATACTATGATGTCATGTAGTATATGCAGTATGCATATATACAATAACAGCACAGTAATTTGAACACTGGATCATCACATTTTGTCATGCCCCTTAAATATTATGTGCAGTATATTTTGTAGTCCAGTTTACATGGAGGCAGTGTGTTTGTGTGGATCAAATTACTACATTTTAAATGCAGTTTTCAACTACTTCTGTATTTTACAGGTATCATATCTGACCAATGTGACTAAAACAGAATACAAAAGTGCAACAGCTTGTTGTTTTAACAGTGTTGAAGAAGGTGGAACATCCAGAGAAATTGGTTCTATAATGTGCCAACATTATCAAACTAATGTTACAAAATACCTTAAATAGTCAAATGCAGATACTCTGCACATACTACAGCTTTATGTACTTGAGTCTAAACTGAGCAAGAACAGAGGATAACTGTGTTTGTATGCGTGTGTGTGTGCGTGCAGTGCACAACGCATGTGCTGTGAATAACGGTGGCTGTAGTCACCTGTGTCTGCTGGCTCCTGCTCCCAAAGCTTCCAGCTGTGCCTGTCCCACCGGAATCAACCTGCAGGCGAATGGAAGGACCTGCACACCTGGTAGGAACCCACCACTGTGCGCTTTCAAAAAATGTTACAAGTTGATTTCTGTAATAATGCAGTATATTTCAGGCTGCTGTCATTTCTGTGAAATGCTATTTAAAATAGTAGTTTTTGGCACATCAACATAAAAATAAAGGACATTATTATTTTTGTAAATTTGACCTGAGGCAGCATATGTATGAAGTTTGACCTAACAAATAACTGGACAGCGCCTTCTTGTTTGAGGGCGGGCGCTAAAGGGGTAAAATATGACGCATATGATGCAATTTCTCTACTTCTGGGTGGAAAAAAAACAGGGCATTTTCTGAGTTTTTAGGCAAATTACATGCAAACAAAGTGAAAATGCAAAGAAAAAGTGATGATGCGGTGGGAAAGTAGACATGTATTGCGGTTTGTTTACAACCCCTGGCAAAAATTATGGAATCACCGGCTTTGGAGGATGTTCATTCAGTTGTTTAATTTTGTAGAAAAAAACAGATCACAGACATGACACAAAACTGAAGTCATTTCAAATGGAAACTTTCTGGCTTTAAGAAACACTATAAGAAATCAAGAAAAAAAATTGTGGCAGTCAGTAACGGTTACTTTTTTAGACCAAGCAGAGGGAAAAAAATATGGACTCACTCAATTCTGAGGAATAAATTATGGAATCACCCTGTAAATTTTCATCTCCAAAACTAATACCTGCATCAAATCAGATCTGCTCGTTAGTCTGCATCTAAAAAGGAGTGATCACACCTTGGAGAGCTGTTGCACCAAGTGGACTGACATGAATCATGGCTTCAACACGAGAGATGTCAATTGAAACAAAGGAGAGGATTATCAAACTCTTAAAAGAGGGTAAATCACGCAATGTTGCAAAAGATGTTGGTTGTTCACATTCAGCAGTGTCTAAACTCTGGACCAAATACAAACAACATGGGAAGGTTGTTAAAGGCAAACATACTGGTAGACCAAGGAAGACATCAAGGTGTCAAGACAGAAAACTTAAAGCAATATGTCTCAAAAATTGAAAATGCATAACAAAACAAATGAGGAACGAATGGGAGGAAACTGGAGTCAACGTCTGTGACCGAACTGTAAGAAGCCGCCTAAAGGAAATGGGATTTACATACAGAAAAGCTAAACGAAAGCCATCATTAACACCTAAACAGAAAAAAACAAAGTTACAGTGGGCTAAGGATAAGCAATCGTGGACTGTGGATGACTGGATGAAAGTCATATTCAGTGATGAATCTCGAATCTGCATTGGGCAAGGTGATGATGCTGGAACTTTTGTTTGGTGCCATTCCAATGAGATTTATAAAGATGACTGCCTGAAGAGAACATGTAAATTTCCACAGTCATTGATGATATGGGGCTGCATGTCAGGTAAAGGCACTGGGGAGATGGCTGTCATTACATCATCAATAAATGCACAAGTTTATGTTGATATTTTGGACAGTTTTTTTATTCCATCAATTGAAAGGATGTTTGAGGATGATGAAATCATTTTTCAAGATGATAATGCATCTTGCCATAGAGCAAAAACTGTGAAAACATTCCTTGCAAAAAGACACATAGGGTCAATGTCATGGCCTAATAGTCCGGATCTTAATCCAATTGAAAATCTTTGGTGGAAGTTGAAGAAAATGGTCCATGACAAGGCTCCAACCTGCAAAGCTGATCTGGCAACAGCAATCGGAGAAAGTTGAAGCCAGATTGATGAAGAGTACTGTTTGTCACTCATTAAGTCCATGCCTCAGAGACTTCAAGCTGTTATAAAAGCCAGAGGTGGTGCAACAAAATACTAGTGATGTGTTGGAGCATTCTTTTGTTTTTCATGATTCCATAATTTTTTCCTCAGAATTGAGTGATTCCATATTTTTTTCCCTCTGCTTGGTCTAAAAAAAAAAGCAACCGTTACTGACTGCCACAATTTTTTTTCTTGATTTCTTATAGTGTTTCTTAAAGCCAGAAAGTTGCCATTTGAAATTACTTTAGTTTTGTGTCATGTCTGTGATCTGCCTTTTTTCTACAAAATTAAACAACTGAATGAACATCCTCCGAGGCCGGTGATTCCATAATTTTTGCCAGGGGTTGTTATGACCCAAAGCATAAACACATCGAGGCGGTTTTGCAGGCAAGAGAACAGAGGTAGTCTGGTTAGCTGTGTAGGGTAACACTTACCAACAGGACGTCTCCCATTCGCCTTGTCTTCCCTTCTCCGCTGGGAACCAAAAAAAACAAAAAAAACTTTTCGCGATTGCTTCGCTGATTGCAGCCAAAACAAAAGGTACACCATTTTTCCATGTGAAGTTATGCTGTGTATATATTGCACAACGGGAGCGGAGGTCCCCATAAGTGGTCAAATCGCACAATATGACACATTGTCCAAATGAAACTGTGGTGCCCTATTGAGGGGCACTTTTTTTTACATTTGATTAATAAAAACATATAAAATTTATGATTATCAGCTCATGGTTGCGGTTGGGTATCACATTTCGCACTACTTGTCCAACATTCCAGAGATATTTAACTTAGTTCTTACTTTGTGTGTGCGTGTGCAGGGATGAGCAGCTTCCTGATCTTTGCTCGAAGAACAGATATCAGGATGGTTTCTTTGGACATCCCCTATTTTGCCGATGTGGTTCTGGCCGTCAACAGCTCCATGAAAAACACCATCGCTATTGGAGTGGATCCCACAGAAGGTGAGTCTCCATGGGGTTTGTTTTACCTCCTCCTTTTTCTTCTTCTTTTGTCTATTATAAGAATGTATGTATCCTTTAAGAAGACCAGTGATGGGGTAGAATAAAGTCTGACCAAAATCCAATTTTGTGTGCATGTGACTCCCCCTGCAGGAAAGGTGTATTGGTCTGACAGTACGCTGAAGAAAATCAGCAGAGCAAACATCAATGGAACAGCGCATGAAGACATTATTTCTACTGGTGAGAAGAGCAGCTAACAGCTATGTGAACTGCAGCTGGTCTCTGTGCCAGCACAGTCTTTTACTGTGTCTTTCTGTCCAGGTTTGATGACTACCGATGGCCTGGCAGTGGACGCAGTGGGCAGGAAAATCTACTGGACAGACACAGGAACTAACCGCATTGAGGTTGCCAACCTGGACGGTTCCATGAGGAAAGTTCTTGTCTGGCAGAACCTGGACAGTCCTCGAGCGATTGCCCTCTACCATGACATGGGGTGAGTATTTACAGATTTTACATCAGCCCTGGAGGATGAAATTTTTTTTAAGTTGGGCTGTGCAGCATTTATCAGACTTCAGTAAATATTCATTCAAACATTCATTCATTTTCTGCTGCTTATCTGGGTACGGGTTGTGGTGGCAGCAGACCAAGCAACTCATCCCACAATTCCTTATCCTTGGCCAAGTCCTCTAGCGCTTCCTGGGAAATCCTAAGGCATTCCCAGGTCAGCTGTGATGTAATTCCTCAGTCATGTCCTGGGTCTTTCCCAGGGTCTCCACCCAACATGCCCATGCAAGGACAGCGTCGCTAGGGAGATGACCAGGGGGCATCCTCACTAGATGCCTGAACAACCTCAGGTGGCTCATTTCTACGCACACAAGCAGCGGCTGTACTCAGAGTCCCACCCAGGCAGTAGAGCTTCTCACCCAGTCCCAGAGTATTATCCCAGATACCTGGCAGAGGAATCCAATTTCTGCTACTTGTTTCTGCGTTCTTGCTCTTTCAGTCATTACCCAATGTTTATGACAATAGTTGGATAGGAGCGTAAATCACCTTCTGGATCAGCTCTTTCTTCACCCCTACGGATCATTACAGCACCCACAGGACTTCAGATTGGAGTCCCAGTCTGTCTGGCAGTCTCACACTTCATCATACCCCAACTCATGAACAAGACCCTGAGATGCTTGAACTCCTCCACATGGAGTAATGACGTCCGCCTGATCCAGAGGAGGACAAGCCAGCCTTCTCAGACAGAGGACCAGGGTCTTTTGATATTTGTCTTTTTTTTGATCCAGCACGCCTTTTTTACATGTCTTGGATGTGCATGTCTTTTCTGATTTATGAGTTTAAATGTAAGAAATTGCTGGACATCCAGCTTTTCACTAACGCAAGGTAATCTTCTAAAGACTTTATGCATATGACGTTATCAGCAGTTAGTGGCATGTACCGAGTGTCATCAGTGTATCAATGAAAATTCCATAACACCGCAGTATTTGCCCAAGGGTTACTTAACGAGAGTTACGTATGTAACCACGGTTGTATGAATTCCAGATAAGATGACTGCACCTTCCCCAGTAGGGTGGAGGCCATTCGTCATCACCAAGCCACGACAAACCCAAAAAGAGGACCAGTTATCAATAAAACTATAGCCTTGCTGTCTACAAAACTGCACCAGGCACCTATTCAATGACATCAGCCTGCTAAATGCTTCATCATTACCCCGAGAGGAGAGGGGACCAGAGACTATTAATTGATGCCGGCAGCTTTTTGGCAAGGTCTCTATGTCCATTTATGTAACTTCCAATTATCTCATCCTAATATCACTGGTGCTGACTTGAATAACTACAGTTGTACTCAAATGTTTACATTACTCTGGCAGAATTTTTGTTTTGGCCATTTTTCAGAGAATATGAATGATGGCACAAAAACTTTTTTCACTCATGGTTAGTGGGTGTAAAGCCATTTATTGTCAAACAACTGTTTGCTCTTTTTAAATCATAGTGACAACAGAAACTGCCCAAATGACCCTGATCAAAAGTTTACATACCCCCGTTTTTATTACCGTGTGTTGCCCCCTTTAACATCAGTGACAGCTTGGAGTCTTTTGTGGTAGTTGTGGAAGCGACTCTCTGGTAAAGCTGCCACTGATTGTCTTGGACTTTATTTACATCAATTACGAAGAAATACCAACAATATGGCACTCTATGGTAAATCAGTTCTCAAAAACTGAGTGACTGTGCAAGACGGAGAAGAGTGAGGATAGCCACCAAGACACCCAGACAACCCAGAAGAAGCTATAGGCTTATGTGGCTGCGATTGGAGAAATTGTGCACAGTGCAAAGTTTGCATTTTGCGTCACCACTCTTAGGTTCATAGTGGAGCGGAGAAGGATTTTCTTTCACCAGAATAGATCAAATCTAGGCTTGCATCTCAGATGTACCTTCTGGCAATTTGTCGCTAAACTTTCAGGTCTTTTTAAGAAAATCCTCCTCTATACCACTTCATCATCAAGCCGTATAACGGGTGATGAATACAGTGAGTTTACAGTGGTGTGTTTATGTGAGCACCAATGGTATATCATAATAATATCAGCAGATTGTTTGCCTGATCTGCTGTCTGTCCTCTAGTTACATGTACTGGACAGACTGGGGTGAACATGCTAAGCTGGAGCGGTCAGCGATGGATGGATCAGACAGAGTGGTCCTCATCAGTAACAACCTTGGCTGGCCCAACGGACTGGCTATCGACACGGCCGGCTCACAGTTGATGTGGGCCGACGCTCACACTGAGGTCAGTAAGTGAGACCCGACACCTCTGAAACCAACTTCTTGATTAAAGTTAATATCAAATAGACATTTCAATATAAATATTGAGGTTTTTTTATTTGGAGACCCATATAGTCATTTCCACTGTTCCTCTCATCTCTCCTCATCCAGCGTATAGAGACATCTGATTTGAATGGGCTCAACCGTCGGACACTGGTGACTCCAGTGCAGCACCCCTATGGTCTAACCCTGCTAGGGTCCCACATTTACTGGACAGACTGGCAGAGCCGCAGTATCCAGAGGGCCGACAAGAACACTGGGGCCAACACCATTACAGTACGCCCCAACCTTCCAGGCCTCATGGACATCCAGGCTGTGGACAGGGAGAGGCCGCTGGGTGAGTCCTCCTTCAGCTGCGATTGTTCTTACCACTGAGCAAAATGATGAATGCATGTGATCGCTGATCCACAAATGCTGAATCACAGCAAATGCCTTTTTTTTTTTCCTTTTTTAAATTTATTTATTTATTTTATTTTTTGCAAATTAAAAAAAATGATAGATTTCCATCCATCCATTTTCTTCCGCTTTATCCGGAGTCGGGTCGTGGGAGCAACAGCTCAAGCAAAGCCGCCCAGACCTCCCGATCCACGCACATCTCCCCCAGCTCCTCCGGGGGAACCCCAAGGTGTTCCCAAGCCAGCCGAAAGATGGAGTCCCTCCAGCGTGTCCTGGGTCTTCCCCGGGGCCTCCTCCCAATGGGACGTGCCCGGAACACCTCTCCAGCGGGGCATCCGGAAAAGATGCCCGAGCCACCTCAACTGACTCCTTTCGATGTGGAGGAGCAGCGGCTCGACTCCGAGCTCCTCCCGAGTGACCGAGCTCCTCACCCTATCTCTAAGGGAGCACCCAGCCACCCTGCGGAGGAAACTCATCTCGTCCGCTTGTACTCGCGATCTCGTTCTTTCGGTCATGAGCCAAATCTCATGACCATAGGTGAGGATCGGAACGTAGATCGATCGGTAAATCGAGAGCTTTGCCCCCCTACTCAGCTTTCTCTTCACCACAATGGTCCAATACAGCGACCGCATCACTGCAGATGCTGCACCGATCCGTCTATCGATCTCACGCTCCATCTGTCCCTCACTTGTGAACAAGACCCCGAGATACTTAAACTCCTCCACTTGAGGCAAGGACACTCCACCGACCTGAAGAGGGCGAAGCACCTTTTTCCAGTCGAGAACCATGGCCTCGGATTTGGAGGTGCTGATTTTCATCCCGGACGCTTCACACTCGGCTGCAAACCACCCCAGTGCACGCTGAAGGTCCTGATTTGACGAAGCCAACAGAACCACATTGTCCGCAAACAGCAGAGACGAGATTCTGTGGTTCCCAAACCAGACCCCCTCTACACCCTGGCTGCGCCTAGAAATTCTGTCCATAAAAATAATGAACAGAACCGGTGACAAAGGGCAGCCCTGGCGGAGGCCAACGTGCACTGGAAACAGGTTTGACTTACTACCGGCAATGCGAACCAAGCTCCTGCTGCGGTCGTACAGGGACCGGATAGCCCTTAGCAAAGGACCCCGTACTCCCGGAGCACTCCCCACAGGGTGCCCCGAGGGACACGGTCGAACGCCTTCTCCAGATCCACAAAACACATGTGGACTGGTTGGGCGAACTCCCATGAACCCTCGAGCACCCGATGGAGCATGTAGAGCTGGTCCAGTGTGCCACGACCAGGACGAAAACCACACTGCTCCTCCTGAATCCGAGGTTCGACCATCGGTCGAATTCTCCTTTCCAGTACTCTGGAATAGACCTTACCGGGGAGGCTGAGGAGTGTGATCCCCCTATAGTTGGAACACACCCTCCGGTCCTCCTTCTTAAACAGAGGGAACACCACCCCGTTCTGCCAATCTAGAGGCACTGTCCCCGATCACCACGCGATGTTGCAGAGGCCAGCCTGCCAAGAAAGTCCCAAAACATCCATAGACTTAAGGTACTCAGGACGGATTTCATCCACCCCAGGAGCCTTGCCACCTCGGTGACTTCGGCCTGGGTAATGGATGAGTCCACCTCTGAGTCCCCAGTCTCTGCTTCCTCTTCGGAAGACGTGACGATGGGACGGTCAGAACCTCCATGACCAGTAAAAAATCAAGGACCGAGATGTCGCCCGGTATGGCAGAGCCGGGGCCCCACCCTTGAACCAGGTCTGGGGTTGGGGCTCGCGCGCGTGTGCAGAGGGGGCCATGGGGGTCGGGTGCAGAGAGGATTGGGTGGCAGTCGAGGGCGGGTGGCCCGGCGGCCCAGTCCATGCTCACAGCCCCTGGCTGTTGAGATGATATATTTACAAATATACACTTATTTAGAGTTTGTAGGACTCAACACAAGCTACAAATCGGAAATTTGTGTTTGTGGATCACAAAACGCGTGCAAATCAAGGAATATTTGTAGATCACCCTCTGTGCATTTGCAGGTATTAATGAGACAAATTTAACTGTCTATACTGTAAAAATACACCAAATACACTGGTGTGTGTGTCTAATAAATTCTGGGTAAGTTTTGTATATGTTAAGAGCACGTTAAATCATGCAGATATACTTTGTAGTACGGCAAGTTTGAGCATGCACAATATTTTTGACGCATGCCAGTGTAGGGCTCATACGACCCGCATACATGGGTTGATTGTTGATATACGTTACAAGTCAAAATACACCCATTGATGCTGTGCATTGATTGTCTCAGCAGCAAAAGCGAAAGCTGCAGTTCTCATGCGAACAGCTCAGACTGGGCAACGGTAAATGGTAGAATGGACTGCATTTATATAGCCCTTTTCTACCTGCATCAGATGCTCAGAGCACTTTACAGTAATGCCTCACATTCACCATGATGTCAGGGTGCTGCCATACAAGGCGCTCACTACCAGTGATGCCGTTAACACGTTACTTAGTAACGCGTTACTCTAATCTGACCACTTTTTTTAGTAACGAGTAATCTAACGCGTTAATCTTTCCAAATCAGTAATCAGATTAAAGTTACTTCTCCATGTCACTGTGCGTTACTATTATTTTTCATTGTGGGTCGATAGCAGCATTAAACTTGGTCAGTGGGCAGGGGGTCGGGGTTCGACTGAACTGCCCACTTTAAGTGAGCTGTGAGCTTTTCATCCACGGTTTTTTGCAGCTGCTCGACTCGTCCTCACCTCTTAAAGCGCGGTGATCAGCACACCTGCACTGAGCTTTACAAAGACATTTTTATACTTTTTTTCCTCCTTTATTTAGAGCTGAGCTGAGCCGCTTCATATCTGCACGTTAAAACAGCTGATCCTCCGCGACGCGTCAACAACTAACACTATTTTCCACTCAAATGCACCTAAACTCTCTTTCTGAGGACCACATGATGTGAAAACACAATAAAACTTTCTTACCTGTAAATCTGGTCACGTTTTCTGCATAAATAAATGTTATCCATTCTTTGTGCTCAAACGCCAAAGTAGGGGCGAATCCAGATGGAATGGGGGCGTGGGGGAGGGATGTGCCCCCCTCACAACACCCCTAGATTAAAGGTCCAGTTTTGAAGCCTTTTTTTACTACAACTACTAATACTACTTAAAATAATATTAATTTCGACAAGTAAAATATTTAGAGAATTTAAATGTTAGAAAAATGCTAGAATGAATTTAATAGTTACATTTATAAACAATGTAGGTTCGAAATTGCAAGTTTTACTGTTACAGTGCTGTCAACAGTTAAATATGAGGTCAAGAAAGAGGTCTTTATTTTACTTTTTATAAAACAAGTATTTATTTTCATTGAAGTCAAGAAAGGGTGACTATAAAGTAAGTTTTGGCAAAACAGGTATCATTGTTACCTGTTGTTACCTGAAAGGCGGCTGCCTTTCTCTGGCGTTCAGCTGAGAGGCGCCTGTTTAGGCCTCTACTGGTGGTTGGCTCTCACTGCGGTATTGTATCACTTCCTGTTCCGGAGCACAGCGGTGTTTTTCTGTATCTGTTAGCTGTTTACTCTGCGCAGTTAGATTGATCTAGTTATCTAGATTACGATTTGTTTCCCAGTGTAATCTTTACGTGCCTTAACTAAAGCACTCCTTCTGCTGAATCACCTATAAATTATTTACACATTATTCACTTTGCGTGTTTTTAGGAATCCGCTAGCTTAGCGTAGCTACTAGCTCTTAGCCGATTTAGCATGGCGGCTTCTCCTGTCTCTCCCGCACTTTTCTGCTCTGGGTGTGAAATGTTTAGTTATTCCTCGGCCTCCTTTAGCAGTAACGGTACTTGTAATAAGTGTAGCTTATTCGTAGCTTTGGAGGCCAGGCTGGGCGAATTGGAGACTCGGCTCCGCACCGTGGAAAATTCTACAGTTAGCCAGGCCCCTGTAGTCGGTGCAGACCAAGGTAGCTTAACCGCCGTTAGTTCCCCCCTGGCAGATCCCGAGCAGCCGGGAAAGCAGGCTGACTGGGTGACTGTGAGGAGGAAGCGTAGCCCTAAACAGAAGCCCCGTGTACACCGCCAACCCGTTCACATCTCTAACCGTTTTTCCCCACTCGGCGACACACCCGCCGAGGATCAAACTCTGGTTATTGGCGACTCTGTTTTGAGAAATGTGAAGTTAGCGACACCAGCAACCATAGTCAATTGTCTTCCGGGGGCCAGAGCAGGCGACATTGAAGGAAATTTGAAACTGCTGGCTAAGGCTAAGCGTAAATTTGGTAAGATTGTAATTCACGTCGGCAGTAATGACACCCGGTTACGCCAATCGGAGGTCACTAAAATTAACATTAAATCGGTGTGTAACTTTGCAAAAACAATGTCGGACTCTGTAGTTTTCTCTGGGCCCCTCCCCAATCGGACCGGGAGTGACATGTTTAGCCGCATGTTCTCCTTGAATTGCTGGCTGTCTGAGTGGTGTCCAAAAAATGAGGTGGGCTTCATAGATAATTGGCAAAGCTTCTGGGGAAAACCTGGTCTTGTTAGGAGAGACGGCATCCATCCCACTTTGGATGGAGCAGCTCTCATTTCTAGAAATCTGGCCAATTTTCTTAAATCCTCCAAACCGTGACTATCCAGGGTTGGGACCAGGAAGCAGAGTTGTAGTCTTACACACCTCTCTGCAGCTTCTCTCCCCCTGCCATCCCCTCATTACCCCATCCCCGTAGAGACGGTGCTTGCTCCCAGACTACCAATAACCAGCAAAAATCTATTTAATCATAAAAATTCAAAAACAAAAAATAATATAGCACCTTCAACTGCACCACAGACTAAAACAGTTAAATGTGGTCTATTAAACATTAGGTCTCTCTCTTCTAAGTCCCTGTTGGTAAATGATATAATAATTGATCAACATATTGATTTATTCTGCCTAACAGAAACCTGGTTACAGCAGGATGAATATGTTAGTTTAAATGAGTCAACACCCCCGAGTCACACTAACTGTCAGAATGCTCGTAGCACGGGCCGGGGCGGAGGATTAGCAGCAATCTTCCATTCCAGCTTATTAATTAATCAAAAACCCAGACAGAGCTTTAATTCATTTGAAAGCTTGTCTCTTAGTCTTGTCCATCCAAATTGGAAGTCCCAAAAACCAGTTTTATTTGTTATTATCTATCGTCCACCTGGTCGTTACTGTGAGTTTCTCTGTGAATTTTCAGACCTTTTGTCTGACTTAGTGCTTAGCTCAGATAAGATAATTATAGTGGGCGATTTTAACATCCACACAGATGCTGAGAATGACAGCCTCAACACTGCATTTAATCTATTATTAGACTCTATTGGCTTTGCTCAAAAGTAAATGAGTCCACCCACCACTTTAATCATATCTTAGATCTTGTTCTGACTTATGGTATGGAAATAGAAGACTTAACAGTATTCCCTGAAAACTCCCTTCTGTCTGATCATTTCTTAATAACATTTACATTTACTCTGATGGACTACCCAGCAGTAGGGAATAAGATTCATTACACTAGAAGTCTTTCAGAAAGCGCTGTAACTAGGTTTAAGGATATGATTCCTTCTTTATGTTCTCTAATGCCATATAACAACACAGTGCAGAGTAGCTACCTAAACTCTGTAAGGGAGATAGAGTATCTCGTCAATAGTTTTACATCCTCATTGAAGACAACTTTGGATGCTGTAGCTCCTCTGAAAAAGAGAGCTTTAAATCAGAAGTGTCTGACTCCGTGGTATAACTCACAAACTCGTAGCTTAAAGCAGATAACCCATAAGTTGGAGAGGAAATGGCGTCTCACTAATTTAGAAGATCTTCACTTAGCCTGGAAAAAGAGTCTGTTGCTCTATAAAAAAGCCCTCCGTAAAGCTAGGACATCTTTCTACTCATCACTAATTGAAGAAAATAAGAACAACCCCAGGTTTCTTTTCAGCACTGTAGCCAGGCTGACAAAGAGTCAGAGCTCTATTGAGCTGAGTATTCCATTAACTTTAACTAGTAATGACTTCATGACTTTCTTTGCTAACAAAATTTTAACTATTAGAGAAAAAATTACTCATAACCATCCCAAAGACGTATCGTTATCTTTGGCTGCTTTCAGTGATGCCGGTATTTGGTTAGACTCTTTCTCTCCGATTGTTCTGTCTGAGTTATTTTCATTAGTTACTTCATCCAAACCATCAACATGTTTATTAGACCCCATTCCTACCAGGCTGCTCAAGGAAGCCCTACCATTATTTAATGCTTCGATCTTAAATATGATCAATCTATCTTTGTTAGTTGGCTATGTACCACAGGCTTTTAAGGTGGCAGTAATTAAACCATTACTTAAAAAGCCATCACTTGACCCAGCTATCTTAGCTAATTATAGGCCAATCTCCAACCTTCCTTTTCTCTCAAAAATTCTTGAAAGGGTAGTTGTAAAACAGCTAACTGATCATCTGCAGAGGAATGGTCTATTTGAAGAGTTTCAGTCAGGTTTTAGAATTCATCATAGTACAGAAACAGCATTAGTGAAGGTTACAAATGATCTTCTTATGGCCTTGGACAGTGGACTCATCTCTGTGCTTGTTCTGTTAGACCTCAGTGCTGCTTTTGATACTGTTGACCATAAAATTTTATTACAGAGATTAGAGCATGCCATAGGTATTAAAGGCACTGCGCTGCGGTGGTTTGAATCATATTTGTCTAATAGATTACAATTTGTTCATGTAAATGGGGAATCTTCTTCACAGACTAAAGTTAATTATGGAGTTCCACAAGGTTCTGTGCTAGGACCAATTTTATTCACTTTATATATGCTTCCCTTAGGCAGTATTATTAGACGGTATTGCTTAAATTTTCATTGTTACGCAGATGATACCCAGCTTTATCTATCCATGAAGCCAGAGGACACACACCAATTAGCTAAACTGCAGGATTGTCTTACAGACATAAAGACATGGATGACCTCTAATTTCTTGCTTTTAAACTCAGATAAAACTGAAGTTATTGTACTTGGCCCCACAAATCTTAGAAACATGGTGTCTAACCAGATCCTTACTCTGGATGGCATTACCCTGACCTCTAGTAATACTGTGAGAAATCTTGGAGTCATTTTTGATCAGGATATGTCATTCAAAGCGCATATTAAACAAATATGTAGGACTGCTTTTTTGCATTTACGCAATATCTCTAAAATCAGAAAGGTCTTGTCTCAGAGTGATGCTGAAAAACTAATTCATGCATTTATTTCCTCTAGGCTGGACTATTGTAATTCATTATTATCAGGTTGTCCTAAAGTTCCCTAAAAAGCCTTCAGTTAATTCAAAATGCTGCAGCTAGAGTACTGACGGGGACTAGAAGGAGAGAGCATATCTCACCTATATTGGCCTCTCTTCATTGGCTTCCTGTTAATTCTAGAATAGAATTTAAAATTCTTCTTCTTACTTATAAGGTTTTGAATAATCAGGTCCCATCTTATCTTAGGGACCTCGTAGTACCATATCACCCCAATAGAGCGCTTCGCTCTCAGACTGCAGGCTTACTTGTAGTTCCTAGGGTTTGTAAGAGTAGAATGGGAGGCAGAGCCTTCAGCTTTCAGGCTCCTCTCCTGTGGAACCAGCTCCCAATTCAGATCAGGGAGACAGACACCCTCTCTACTTTTAAGATTAGGCTTAAAACTTTCCTTTTTGCTAAAGCTTATAGTTAGGGCTGGATCAGGTGACCCTGAACCATCCCTTAGTTATGCTGCTATAGACGTAGACTGCTGGGGGGTTCCCATGATGCGCTGTTTCTTTCTCTTTTTGCTCTGTATGCACCACTCTGCATTTAATCATTAGTGATCGATCTCTGCTCCCCTCCACAGCATGTCTTTTTCCTGGTTCTCTCCCTCAGCCCCAACCAGTCCCAGCAGAAGACTGCCCCTCCCTGAGCCTGGTTCTGCTGGAGGTTTCTTCCTGTTAAAAGGGAGTTTTTCCTTCCCACTGTAGCCAAGTGCTTGCTCACAGGGGGTCGTTTTGACCGTTGGGGTTTTACATAATTATTGTATGGCCTTGCCTTACAATATAAAGCGCCTTGGGGCAACTGTTTGTTGTGATTTGGCGCTATATAAAAAAAATTGATTGATTGATTGATTGTCATGTTGAGGTGGCAGAGGGTTGTTGTCGGCAGCTGGGAAAAGTAACTAAAAAAGTAACTAGTAATCTAACTTAGTTACTTTTACAATTGAGTAATCAGTAAAGTAACTAAGTTACTTTTTCAAGGAGTAATCAGTAATTGGATTACTTTTTCAAAGTAACTGTGGCAACACTGCTCACTACACACTGGGAGCACCCAGCTCCCGGTGTGTAGTGTGTAGCACCCAGCTCTTGTTTTGGAAACAAGAGCCAAGCCAGACTTAACCAATCTGATCGGTACCATGTCACACTGAAATGGGCCGCTCAGAGGAAACGGGCCTGTCGGCGTACACTGGCTAAATCGTCAAGGTGTGACAGGCCCATGAGTGAAAAGAGTCGGTCAAAATAATTTGCACTCGAAGCAGATGACCAAGGAGTAATTGATTAGCAAAAGGTATTTATGAACATGCATTTCAGACCAAACAGCACCTCAAATTTACAGAAGTGCAGAAAAAGCGAGGATCCAGATCTGTGAGATGAGTTTCAGTTCATGTTAATGGTGTGTTATCTTTGCCTTACTCTAAGGCTAATGTAATGTAAGCAGAGTTTGTAGGACCATCCTGACCATTCTTTGTCCTGTAATCAAAATATACTCTGCATTTTAAATTAATATTTGCAGTCTGCACTTGCACATCAAATTTCACCAAATCTTGCAGCCCTGCAATGATCAAAAATGCTGTAAAGTTTTGCATGTGCTAAACCCAAGTATGTTATGAACCAGCATTCTGTAATGCCGCGTTCACACCGGATGCCATGCGAGTGACGGCGGCGACAGGTTGCCATGTAATCCCTATGGAAGGATGCATTGTGGCGCCACAAAAGTTCAAGCCACGTAATGCAACACGATGCACGCAAATAAAGCGATTTTGAGCGATTGGCGTGTTTGTGGCGCCATATCGCGTTGCATGGCGTCGCCCTCTTCCCCAAGTTATAAAATCTGAACTTTTTCGTCTTGTAATGACCAATCAGGGACTGGATATGTAGTGATGTGAAGATGTCTGGAGTTTATACTTGATGTGGACATGTCCTGTCTCTGACAGCCAGCCTGTGAGCAGGACTTATGTCCCTTTTGTCCTTTATTTCACAAATTGACAGAGTTTGAGGGGAGAGCGAGCAGCAGCACTGCAGCAGCAGCCAGTTTTTTTTTTTCACGTGCGCGTGCGAACGAATCGTCCGTGAAGATAATTTTATTAATTACACAGATTTATAATAAAACAAATGGTGACTGGTTTATAATACAATTATGACAGAGTTTGAGGGGAGAGTGAGGAACTGCAGCAGCAGCCATTTTTTTTTTTTTTTTTTAATTGTTCACATGTGCACCTGGAGAGGTGGAAGTACTGCTGAAAGTGGCCGTCATCCGGATGCAGCTGCTGCAGCAAATAATGAAACTCCCCAAATTGGGAACGTCTCATGAGGATGTTGTGAACCCAGGGACGGCGCCGCTGGTGATGTTTGTCAGCTTTCCACAACAAATAGAGCACAGCAACTCGCTCTGTGTGATCAAGGTCCAATGATGACACACTGGGGTGAATTTTCACAGCGAAAGCAGAGCGACACACCTGGCGCTGATTTGTGGCATCACGTGGCGTCCAGTGTGAATGCGGCATAACACTTCGCCAGCACATAGGGTGGAGTGTGCTGCAGCATGACGTTATCGTTGGCAATAAAAATGAAAGCTGGCCAAAGGTAAAATAGTCACGCAGCAGTATTCAGTATGACAAGATGAAACTGTACCTCATATACGTGTTGTGTGGTGTCAAAACTGCGACTCCCTAAAAGGAGTCACTAAAAACTTCATTACTTGAACACATCTGACATCTCCTTAAATGTGATTTAGCATTTTGGGCTTTGGTGCAAGTGTGTTTGTCTGTTCCAGGTTTTAATAAATGTGGGTGGCGAAACGGTGGCTGTACCCACTTGTGCCTGCCTCGCCCCAATGGCACATCCTGCGCCTGTCCCACTGGCATCTTGCTAAAGGGGGACGGTAGGTCATGTGACGATTCCCCAGAAACGTACCTACTCTTCTCCAACCGTGTCAGTGTGAGGAGAATCTCTTTGGACACCAATGACCACACTGATGTTCATGTGCCAGTCCCGGAGCTGCACAATGTCATTTCACTCGACTATGACAGCATGGACGGAAAACTTTACTACACAGATGTCACCCTGGATGTTATTAGGTACGATCACCTGAAACCAAGTTTGAAAAGCGTGTTTGTGTTTGAGCATTCTGCTGATTGCCAGCTACTAGAGGTGGTATTGGTGCTTTGAGTTGTAGCTTAACTATGAAACCTTGTGGTATCATCATCTCTTACTTTGCTTATCAGGCGTGCCAACTTGGATGGAAGTGGCATGGAGACTGTGATCAGCCAGGGCCTGAAGACCACCGATGGGCTGGCTGTGGACTGGGTGGCGAGGAACATGTACTGGACAGACACCGGACGAAACACCATTGAGGTGGCACGTTTGGACGGGACAAGCCGCAAAGTCCTGGTCAACAATAGTTTGGATGAACCGCGAGCGATCGCAGTGTTCCCAAGTAAAGGGTGAGACAAGTGACATTGGAAGAACTTCACCTCTGCCTAAAACTGCCTAACCCATCTATCAGGGATACCATGTAGAAGAAATAAACAGGTGAATACTATACCCCTGGTGCAACATGCGCACTTCAGCCAAGTGATGCCGCTGCACCAGCTTGCAACAAAAAAATTTTATGAGTTGGTTCCTCTTCTATAGAGTAGGAAAATATAACTAGAAGTGGCACTCGGGGCACAAATTCATGCACATTAATTATTTGTTATTCTGATTCTGCATTATCCTCAACTAAGACACAACCCTTCCATTTATTTCATATGGGCTCCAAGTCTTTGTGTTTAAAGTGTTAAAGCCTCAAGGTCATGTGACCAACCTGGAAAGGTGATATATCACTTCATATTGGTGTTTCTTAAGCCTGGTTCACACGACAGGATTTTAAAATTATCTTTAGGTTTCCAAAACCTGAGACCACACACGAAGATAAAAAATCATAAATCTAACAGGTTTGGTCATACAGTGTGTGGTGTTTAGCCACACGGTAAGGACAGCAACACCACACACGAACAGATTTCACACACGAACATTTACAGTTCAGACAGGAAATCTCGCAAAATTTCTCGAGATTAAACGTGACTTCAGAGTAAACAAACGGAGGTACTTTGTGGACTATTTAAAACAGGGAAAAAACAATACAAAAAGAAAAAGGTGTTCTTTAAAGAAGTGATGACAGCGCGACCACCGGACTTTCTGATAAGTCAGAACAGCTGTTTTGATTTTATTTTCCGCTCCGTGCGTCTGTCACCTCGCTTTCTGATTAGCTGCACGTCACATTCAGCAGGCTGTGAGCTTGTTTTGGTCAGAGGACACCACACACGCTGCGATATCGGACCAAAAAAATCCAACATGCTGAATATCCCCGATTTGCGGTCGGAGCGCTCCTGACGGCCTTCCAAGCAGATCAGAGCGCTCTGAACACACCACACACGGGCGGAATATCTGATAAGATTATCTTTAGCATCATCATGATTGTCAGGGTGTCCTTAAGATTGTCGGAAGGGGAAGATCGGGTCTGATATCGGCCTAATTATCCTGCTGTGTGAACCTGGCCTTAGCTAACTCATAACCATAACAAATTTCTTGAAATAACCATTTTAAATATCCCCTGTATATAAAACCACCAGGCCAAGATATTAGCCATAGCCCACGACTTTGCCTTTTAATTGACATTTGTCAAACTCACTATATCTCTGGCCAATCTTCAATCGTTCCACCACATCTTGTCCCAGTTGGATCAAATATCTGTATATAATATAATCTATCTGTCACTAAGGATGAGTGTAATAAGAATATGAAAACACTCAACCTTGACAAGTTGACCAGCTGATGAAACAAATTCAATAGAAGCTGTCTGAGTTACACGTGCTGCTTCATAGTGGGTAAAATTTTATGACACAAAAATCAATCTGCTCTTTGTTAATATGATGGGAATGCAATCCTGAATGTTTGTTAATGTTTAGTTTATCAATAAACTTGCCATTTTTCTTTCCCTTCACGTCAGGTAAGTTTTACATCTTCATTGAAGACAAGTTTGGATGCTGTAGCTCCTCTGAAAAAGAGAGCTTTAAATCAGAAGTGCCTGACTCCGTGGTATAACTCACAAACTCGTAGCTTAAAGCAGATAACCCGTAAGTTGGAGAGGAAATGGCGTCTCACTAATTTAGAAGATCTTCACTTAGCCTGGAAAAAGAGTCTGTTGCTCTATAAAAAAAAGCCCTCCGTAAAGCTAGGACATCTTTCTACTCATCACTAATTGAAGAAAATAAGAACAACCCCAGGTTTCTTTTCAGCACTGTAGCCAGGCTGACAAAGAGTCAGAGCTCTATTGAGCTGAGTATTCCATTAACTTTAACTAGTAATGACTTCATGACTTTCTTTGCTAACAAAATTTTAACTATTAGAGAAAAAATTACTCATAACCATCCCAAAGACGTTTCGTTATCTTTGGCTGCTTTCAGTGATGCCGGTATTTGGTTAGACTCTTTCTCTCCGATTGTTCTGTCTGAGTTATTTTCATTAATTACTTCATCCAAACCATCATGTTTATTACACCCCATTCCTACCAGGCTGCTCAAGGAAGCCCTACCATTATTTAATGCTTCGATCTTAAATATGATCAATCTATCTTTGTTAGTTGGCTATGTACCACAGGCTTTTAAGGTGGCAGTAATTAAACCATTACTTAAAAAGCCATCACTTGACCCAGCTATCTTAGCTAATTATAGGCCAATCTCCAACCTTCCTTTTCTCTCAAAAATTCTTGAAAGGGTAGTTGTAAAACAGCTAACTGATCATCTGCAGAGGAATGGTCTATTTGAAGAGTTTCAGTCAGGTTTTAGAAATCATCATAGTACAGAAACAGCATTAGTGAAGGTTACAAATGATCTTCTTATGGCCTCGGACAGTGGACTCATCTCTGTGCTTGTTCTGTTAGACCTCAGTGCTGCTTTTGATACTGTTGACCATAAAATTTTATTACAGAGATTAGAGCATGCCATAGGTATTAAAGGCACTGCGCTGCGGTGGTTTGAATCATATTTGTCTAATAGATTACAATTTGTTCATGTAAATGGGGAATCTTCTTCACAGACTAAAGTTAATTATGGAGTTCCACAAGGTTCTGTGCTAGGACCAATTTTATTCACTTTATACATGCTTCCCTTAGGCAGTATTATTAGACGGTATTGCTTAAATTTTCATTGTTACGCAGATGATACCCAGTTTTATCTATCCATGAAGCCAGAGGACACACACCAATTAGCTAAACTGCAGGATTGTCTTACAGACATAAAGACATGGATGACCTCTAATTTCCTGCTTTTAAACTCAGATAAAACTGAAGTTATTGTACTTGGCCCCACAAATCTTAGAAACATGGTGTCTAACCAGATCCTTACTCTGGATGGCATTACCCTGAGCTCTAGTAATACTGTGAGAAATCTTGGAGTCATTTTTGATCAGGATATGTCATTCAAAGCGCATATTAAACAAATATGTAGGACTGCTTTTTTGCATTTACGCAATATCTCTAAAATCAGAAAGGTCTTGTCTCAGAGTGATGCTGAAAAACTAATTCATGCATTTATTTCCTCTAGGCTGGACTATTGTAATTCATTATTATCAGGTTGTCCTAAAAGTTCCATAAAAAGCCTTCAGTTAATTCAAAATGCTGCAGCTAGAGTACTGACGGGGACTAAAAGGAGAGAGCATATCTCACCCATATTGGCCTCTCTTCATTGGCTTCCTGTTAATTCTAGAATAGAATTTAAAATTCGCCTTCTTACTTATAAGGTTTTGAATAATCAGGTCCCATCTTATCTTAGGGACCTCGTAGTACCATATCACCCCAATAGAGCGCTTCGCTCTCAGACTGCAGGCTTACTTGTAGTTCCTTGGGTTTGTAAGAGTAGAATGGGAGGCAGAGCCTTCAGCTTTCAGGCTCCTCTCCTGTGGAACCAGCTCCCAATTCAGATCAGGGAGACAGACACCCTCTCTACTTTTAAGATTAGGCTTAAAACTTTCCTTTTTGCTAAAGCTTATAGTTAGGGCTGGATCAGGTGACCCTGAACCATCCCTTAGTTATGCTGCTATAGACGTAGACTGCTGGGGGGTTCCCATGATGCACTGTTTCTTTCTCTTTTTGCTCTGTATGCACCACTCTGCATTTAATCATTAGTGATCGATCTCTGCTCCCCTCCACAGCATGTCTTTTTCCTGGTTCTCTCCCTCAGCCCCAACCAGTCCCAGCAGAAGACTGCCCCTCCCTGAGCCTGGTTCTGCTGGAGGTTTCTTCCTGTTAAAAGGGAGTTTTTCCTTCCCACTGTAGCCAAGTGCTTGCTCACAGGGGGTCGTTTTGACCGTTGGGGTTTTACATAATTATTGTATGGCCTTGCCTTATAATATAAAGCGCCTTGGGGCAACTGTTTGTTGTGATTTGGCGCTATATAAAAAAATTGATTGATTGATTGATTGATTGATAAGTCTTTTCACCTGTTTGGAGCTGCCGGTTTCTCAACATTCTCGAGAAATGTCAGTTTCTCAGAATGTGAAAGATGGAGAACCACGCTCTACTTTTTCTGGGCAAACATAAATTTTTTTTGTTGTTTTTTATTTGGAATTTAGAATTAAATGCCACAAAAAGTGTTGGTTTCTAAAAAAAAATATGTTAAACTGAAAAGTTGTGCTGTAACATTGTTTATTCACACAGTTTTAAGTATTGTGAGGGTTTTTCACGTTTTTTTTTTTCCCCTCACCCGTTTCACCTGGTTTCTACAGGTTCCTGTTCTGGACTGACTGGGGTCACATTGCAAAAATTGAGCGTTCCCATCTGGATGGCTCGGACCGGAAAGTTCTTATAAACACTGACCTGGGTTGGCCCAACGGTCTGACGCTAGACTACGACACACGAAGGTCAGTAGGAGAAGCTGTGTGCCTAGAAAAATCTGATCCTCATTGGAGTAGAGAAATCCTCACGAGACCAAAAACCTCCAGCAAAGTTAAACACACAAATCCTTCAGGCCTTTAAATGACAGCACCGGTCATTTTGATATTTTGAGCAAAATTATATGCATGTTATATTGTATACATAACTGTACACAGTGTAAAATATTTTGTAGTATCATGGATGCTTATTCGCCGTCTTTGGACGGATTTCCATCTTTTTGCAAAATCTTGCCGTCTAAAAGAACTAGCAAAAGATTCATTTTTATTTCCTCGAATCCATACATGTCAGCCTATACGGATTGTCCGTAAATTATCCGGATTTTTCTAAGTTTCAGAGTCATACGGACGTACGAATAAAGTCTTACGGATATTCAGGGTTTGGTCTGCAGCGACTCTGTAATCAACTGTTTCTGCAGCGCGACTCCACTTTGATGCGTGAGCCATTGAAGCAATGCTTCGAACCACTGGCTCGTGGTTCTTTGATTCGCTGCTCTTCAGAAGCGGTAAGTCCGCTTCTTAACTCCTCTCAAAGCCATTAAAATATCGTGAGTCGCTTTTGTGTGGATTAAAGTCACTAACTGGGACTCTTGTTATGTTGTAGTCAAGAAATGAGAATCGTCCTCCGATCCGTTGACACAAAATTGCCGCTTCAAATAAAATGACACCTCTTTCCAAATGCTGTAAAATGCTTCCCAAAATGAGGCGTCCTGTGTTCTTTATTAATTAAACTGATGCTGACATACAGCACAGCCAGCTGTAAGAGCTCAGCTCAGATATATGGAAAGACATTCATGCCAAAATGTCTGAAAGGAAATGCTTTTGACAAAAACTACAGATTTTGTTTATTTCTATTTATGTCCAGAGATCAAGGATCCACCATATAGAGTTTATTATGTCCAAAGTTTAAGGATCCAGTGACCAATTTCATATTTATTTACTTTAAGACTCAATAAAATGTTGTTCAATTTCAATTTAATCGGCTTATAAAGCGCCAAATCACAACAAAAGCCGTCTCAAGGCACCTCATACAGAACAGTTCAACATAAAAAAATTAAAATAAATAGTAAATAAAAATTTTAAAAATTCAAATACATAATTAAAAACAGAAGTAAAAGAATAAAACATATAAAAAATAAAAACTATTCATAAGAAAGAGAATAAAAATAGGCTTTAAGACTTGACGTGAATAGTTGCTGTCTTTTAATTTACCAAGACTTTGGATTGCTGTCTCTCTTTTTTCATCCTAAGCATCCATGTAGTATGTACAGTAGTCATATTTGTAGTCTTTAAAATATTTTCACACAAAATAATAATAATAATAATGTGAGTTCCTGCTTTGTTGTGTAGGATCTTCTGGGTGGACGCCCATCTAGACCGGATCGAGAGTTCAGACCTGAATGGGAAACTGCGTCAAGTCCTGGTCAGCCCGGTGTCCCACCCCTTCGCCCTCACACAGGTAGCCCCGCCCTCAGCTGCCTCCTCCTCCTGGCTGCCTCCTCCACTCGTCTGCTGTCTCTCACTCATTGGCGCACACCGTTCGGCTTGTCCTTCTGTCCTCATGCTGAACTCATTCAACTTAACCTTCCACATTCATCTTCCCTTCCACTGTGAGCCTCATTTTTCTTCCTCCTCTCTTCCTTCCCTTCCCTCTCTTCCTCCCATCCCCTGCTCCTTGTCTGTGTTTTTCCTCTTTTCTTCTCCCTCCTTTCCCCAGTTGAAGCCGGTGTCCTCCCCTCTAACTGCTTTCTCCCGACTCTCGCAGCAAGACCGCTGGATCTATTGGACGGACTGGCAGACTAAGTCCATCCAGCGGGTGGACAAACACAACGGCCGTAACAAGGAAACCGTGCTGGCCAACATGGAGGGCCTCATGGACATTATAGTGGTATCGCCTCACAGACAAACAGGTAAGACACATCAGACCTCAGTCAACCTTCAAACCACTTTCTGCAGAAGCTCAAGTGGACACTGGTGTCCTTAACCCTTGAGGTAACATGTAGTTCACTCAACCTGACAGAAGGTGGCACAATAACTTATGAAAAGTGGACATTTAACCTGCCGTCATGTGTTCATGACAGAAACAGTCAACTTTCAGTAATTATATCACACGTTAAGAAATTATTTATTGATAATTAAAGGCATGTTTAGAACAAACATTATTTTAAAAAGTATCCTTTTAATACTTAATATAATACTGTATTCACACGTCTGAGCACCCTGGGAGTTCCATGGCAAATTCTGCTTGAAGTGGGGGTGGGCATTTGCACAAACGCAGCCAAATATTACGTGTCGGACCGCCCATTTCAATCAAATGTCTGAGTTCCTCACAAATAAATAATAATTAATCACCTGTCTCTGTCTGGATATTTTTCTTTATCCTTAATAATATTAAATGTTTCTTTCCAGCTGGTGTCTGGTGGAGAGAAAAAAAAAGATGACGTAACTGCACGGTTGTTTTTCCACTACTAACCACAAAGACAATAATTTGCTTCACTGAAACATTTTGCACAGTGTTTATATTCATTCACTCACACACACACTCATCTTCAACCACTTAGTCCAATCAAGGGTCGCGGGGGGCTGGAGCCTATCCCAGCAGTCATAGAGCATGAGGCGGGGTACACCCAGGACAGGACGCCAGTCTGCCACAGGGCCACAAACAGACAAACAAACACAGTCACACCTACTCGCACACCTACGGACAATTTAAAGATTCCATGCCACCTAACCCACATCTTTGGATGTGTGAGGAAACAGGAGCACCCGGAGGAAACCCACGCAAACACGGGGAGAACAGGCAAAGTCCACACAGAAAGGCCACAGGCGGGAATTGAACCCATGACCTTCTCACTGTAAGACAACAGCGCTAACCACTAATCCACCGTGCTGCTGTAGAAAACTCTGGTATGACATAATTGTGAAAACTCAGTTTTTTGCTTTTTACAATATGCTGAGGGTCACGGAATTAAGTTAATTGAGGTGAGCATTTAAAAAAAAAAAATTACGTCAGGTGGGCTGTTAAACATTCTGTCTGGCACTTTTTCCATCGCTGCAGCACAAATGAATAAAAGGTGATATGATGTGCATGGTTAGTTTCAGCGTTAACCACACAGATAGTAATTTAGTTCACTGAAACATTTTGCACAGTGTTTATATTAAAACAGAAAATTCTGGCACTTGTCTTAAAAAAAAACAACAAAAAAAACTCCTACCTGCTTAAATCCAGGCCGCTCTGCAGGTAAATAATCCATTTGTTGCTGTCTGTGATTTCTGCTTGTTAAGATAAAACAAGCCATAATTTTCCCATCAGCCTCTCATTGAAAACAGTGGAGCATCCAGTCTGTTGCTGAGTGTCGACAAGCCAAGTCAGTTTTCTCCATGTTCAGTCCAGAAATGCTGTGTGTTGCTATCTGTGTCCCACTCTCTCACACTCCAAACAGCAACAGGAAAGATCTCCATCTGAACTCTCGTCAAAGTTCTGAACACGCACAAAACTATGACAAACTTTGCAGACATCAGCTGACAAGGAAATCATTTTGGTGGATGGAAAAAGGATTTTTGTCAGACAAAAAGGAACACAAACTGATATACCTCCACTGTGTGACTTGTACAAAGCTAGCCACATTGTCAGAGAACACTTCCTGTTTCTTGCACAAGAGTCTTTCATAATAAGAGCACAGGACAAATGGTGATGTCATCACAACTCCGACACAAAAGGGGTGAAAAACATAATGAAAAATCATTGTTTTTGGGTTTTTTACAATATGTGGGGGTCATGGAATTAATTTTATTTTAGGTGGGCGTTTAATAAACTTTCATTTTAAAAAAATTATATTTTAAATTTGGGTGGCCATTTAACCAACTTTCTTCAGAAAAGGGGGTGTGCGGATGCTCGGTCCTGAGCCCTCAGATGTGCAAATACGGTAAAAAGAAAAATACAGTGTTATGCAAATATTTTCTGGGATTTATTGTACCTACCAGCTTTTTTAAAAAGTCAGAATGCACATTCGGCCAAAGAGCATCCCCTCACTTGCAGTTCTGACCATAGCGTTCAGTTAATTAGTGTTAGCTTCATCTCTTTGGCAGATAGTCATTAATTTCTTAAGCTGCTGTATTCTGTACCACCTGGAGTCATCGTATTTTTTTTGTGGTAAACCAGAAATGAGGCATTCTGCTGACATTTTGAGGTTAATGTCACTTACAACCTGATGGCCATGTGGTGCTTTCCCCCAGCCATGATCCACCACGTGAGATCGACAGACGGATCGGTGCAGCATCTGCAGTGATGCGGTCGCTGTATCGGACCGTCCTGGTGAAGAGAGAGCTGAGCAGGGGGGCAAAGCTCTCGATTTAACGATCGATCTATGTTCCAACCCTCACCTATGGTCATGAGATTTGGCTCATGACCGAAAGAACAAGATCGCGAGTACAAGCAGCCGAGATGAGTTTCCTCTGCAGGGTGGCTGGGTGCTCCCTTAGAGATAGTGAGGAGGTGAGTCACTTGTGAGGAGCTCGGAGTCGAGCCGCTGCTCCTCTGTCGAAAGGAGCCAGCTGAGGTGGCTTGGGCATCTTTTCCGGATGCCCCCTGGATGCCTCGCTGGAGAGGTGTTCCGGGCACGTCCCATCAGGAGGAGGCCCCGGGGAAGACCCAGGACATGCTGGAGGGACTACGTCTCTCAGCTGGCTTGAGAATGCCTTGGGGTTCCCCTGGAGGAGCTGGGGGAGGTGTGTGCAGATCTGGAGGTCTGAGTAGCTTTGCTTGAGCTGCTGCCTCCGTGACCCGACCTCGGATAAGTGGAAGAAAATGGATGGATGATCCACCATGAGGTTCCTCAGTGCTGAGAACCCTATAAACTGGAAAAGATTGAAGGAATGCCTGGTTGCGTTAGACAGCCGGCTACGTTTGAGCTACTTTTGAGAGTTGAGGATGGATTGGTTGTCTGACTGGGTGTTTGCCCATCAGGACCCAGGCAGTTCCATAGTGTGGTGTAATGTGGCATTCACTTGTGCTGGCACATGCTTCCACGCCTGATGTTGTGTTACATATCACCTACTGTGTCTTATGGGTTATTTACGGTTACAAATTTAGTCTATTTATAAGACAACTGGTCACTGATACCATTGCTGAAAGGAATGACATCTTTAAATCAGGACAGCCACAGTTGTGCCGTAGCCTCCTGTAATGGCATCAAATTACCTTTTGGTCTTTTTATTCACATTTGTTGCTCGGTATAAATAAGCCCTCTGCTTCTGTCAGGTACCAACCTATGTGGTGTGAACAACGGTGGCTGCACTCACCTCTGTTTCGCCAAACCCAACAGTTTCACTTGTTCCTGTCCTGATGAGCCAGATGGACGACCGTGCTCCACCAGTAAGTGACCTCAAATATTTTCCTTATGTGTCTGTTAAAAGGTATTCTACAGTCAGTGAAACTGTATTAATTGTTCCCAGTGGCCATAAGGGGACAATGAGGACACAGAATTGGATTCTTGCAATAGTCACACTTTTGTATGTCTGTAATAACTTTGAACTGAGCTTCTCAAATGATTATATCTGAAATGAGTCTGAATTTGAGTGATTGAGTTTCACCAGACAATTCTAGGGACTTCCCACTTTACTAGGCAAGGTACTATTTCCCACCAGCCATAAGGCCAGAGGGGGAGTTACAAATACACTTCCTCGGTGAATGCATGCGTCAGTCACGTTGTTTTTCTCCCCATGATAACATTAACAAATGTATTGGATTTTTGGCCAATTTAAACTGAACATCCTAAACATCGGTATCCTGGACAAGTTTGAATTTGAACATGAACCCATTTCACCACCCTCTAAGGACCGCCCACTTTCCTGAAGACAAAATTGATATTGTCCACAAAACTTGTCTTTTTTCACCAATTTTGAAGTGGACATTCTGAACAGGACTGAATTTCAGTATAATTAGTATTCATTAAAACCCTATAAGGATCCCTGATTTACTGAACAGAATATTAGTTGACTAGTTGACCGCGACCCAACTCCGGATAAAGCGGAAGAAAATGGATGAATGGATAGTTGATGCCAACAAATTTTCATGTCACAATTAAGTAACTCCCTTGTCACGGTTATTTATAAGTAAACCCTTTATCGTTAAGCAGAAATTGCTAAAATACACACAGTTACAGGCATGGAGCAAGAGTTCTCTCTTTTTCTTCTTACACACACAGACCATACAGTTTTTGGGGTCCAACGTTTAATGCCTGTTTTACAACAATTGATAACTCGTGTTAGCATGCTGAAAATGTGGACAGTATGTCTACTTTTGTATTTCTTGCTGAGGAATAGCATTCTTCATAACTATGCTACTTCATAACCCTATTGTGTAAGCAAAAGTTGGATGTTTCTCGGCTAATGAGACAAACTAGTGGTAACACACACACACACACACACACACACACACAGTACAATACTGCCAAAGTACAAGTAATGACATCCTTCAGAATAATAAATATGTGATTTGAATATTTCAGTATAATCTAGAGACACATTTTATCTCACCATAAATCGGGTGTATGATGTCATTATTTAGGCTATTAATGTACAGTTGTTGTATGCAGAGTTGTGTTGTTGACCTACAACAGATTCTGTACCTCTGTGGGGTGATGCAAATCGCTGTCATGGGATTCAATAAGTAGATTTGTGAACTATGAATAAATGTGGACTGCTGAACAATGTGTTTATTAGTTTCAGGATATGTGCCCACCCTGCCTACCAGAGGAGCCGGCAGCACCCCCATCCCCAACAAGATTCCCAAAGCTGCCACAGAGGACACGCTACACAGTGGACCTGCACTGATCAAGTACGTATGCTTCTCCCTTTGACTCACGTCAGGAAAGTTTGATTTGGAAATGATCAGGTGTTATTTGTTATGATGAGAGAACCACTGGTTCACTAGTGTCATCTGGCAAGTCGCATTGAAGGATTTATCCTGGTTTTCATGATGCGCTGAGACAGGACAGACATTTTCAATGTTTAAGTCTGCAATTAGTCTTAGTTAGGTTGTGTGTTCAGTTAAGGGTCCCTTACACAGGACAGCATCCTTTGTGTGTCCAAGATAATTGCCAGGATGCACAACAGGTTCAAAAGTAGCTTTCTGTTTAAGTGATCCAATGTCCCTTGTGCATTGTTTCAGCATTGTAAAGACCAAATTTCTTGGCAATATGTGCATTCACTGAGTGTCCTCTGTGCCTCTGCTGTGTGACCACCTGTGACCACGGACTCTTGTGCGTTGACTGAGTTTCATTTGTGCTTCCTCTGTGCCACAGTTAGGCAACCAATAGCGTTCTTTGAGCGGCACAGGAAAAACACCTCCATTGGAAGCCTTAAGGACAAGTTGGAACATGTCCTGCTGTTAAACAATTTCTCATATACTCACTCCACTGAAAGCCATCAAAAGCCACCTGGATTTTACAAATGGTTATCAACACGGAGGTGTTTTTCCTGTGCCGCCGCACCGCGTCGGCTGCGTCCCGACGCGCGGACCCGTCCGCACGTCTTTCATTAAAAAAAATCTCCTTTAACAGTGGAATATCCGGATAAAATGCTGAAACTGACTTCTTCTGAAACTTCTCTGTTCTCTCACAACGTCCTGGATCAATAGAGCCTGAAATGTGGAGGTTTTCAGCTTGAACAGGCTGACGACGGCGGCTGAGAGCGCTGAGCGACGTCTCGCACCGTGAAAAGTCCTTAAAGCGACAGAATCACCTCAAAATCTCTCATCAGCCGTTAAAATTTTCACTGAAAACCAGCTTAATTTTTCGAACCGTGTCCACTTCGATGTGTCTCACAGGTTTAGAAAAATTTTGATCAAACAACGCGCCAGTCTCTCAGCAACTTCTCAGACAAAGGAATTCCGACGAGGGGCTGGACGACTCCTCCCACAAGGAGTGCTCACAGACGAATGACGTCACCGACAGGCATGGAAAAACTCACCCATGCGCACGAGGGTTCAAGCATGTCTGACGTAAAAACATATGAATGAAATCCATATAGTTTTTGAAAAAAATAAAAAGGACCGTTACTTTGACAGCCCTCGTATTCATAAAAATCACTGCTGAATTTTGGCATTTATTTATTTATTTTGAAATTTACAGTTGAAGTTGTTTATTAATTATTCAGAAATATCATGACATAATTTTTTATTAAAATGATAATAGTTACAGCCCTAATCTGCAGTCAGTTTATAGAAGCTTAAAAAAAAAAGCCCCACAGAATTTTGAGTTTTGTGTGCAAGAAAAGCTGTGCTGTCCCAACATGTTACACGTCACATTTCCTCAGTGTGCTTTTGTCTCATTTTTACAGCTGCACTGACAAGAACTTGGATGCAGAAGGCTGCTTACAGAGCAACGTGATGACGGCACCGCATGGTCAGTATATCAGCTCTCTCATCGTTAGGGCTGGAACTCAAAAATGTGCAAACATGAAGGGTGAGGGTGAAACATGATTCAAACTCAGGTCGACATATTGGCAAACCAGCTCCCTGTCCACTGAGCTACTTGCTCTACAGACAGTTGAATTAGTGTATTGTCCCAAATTCAGTTACAAATACAATATTGTTGTTCAGTTACATGTTTTACAATATATAAGTAACATAGTGGTGATGTGATACTTTCTTTAGAGAATGAGATTAAGAGCGCTTTATAAAAATCCCATTAGATTTTACAAAATGTGCTATATTGGTATTGTGCTTGTTCTGAATCAGTAGCAAAGATCTTTATGTAATTTGTGGTTTGGATTTTCGTATCCTTTACCACACCAGTGTAAAAATGGCTTTAATAGGTTTTGTTAAATTCTTTGAATTAAAACTAACATATTGTACCACCGCCAGCCCATCTCATTTCATTTCAGCTGAATTGTGTTGGTGTCCAGAAGCAAAATTACAAAACCTGCTGTCGTGCAGAATTTTAGGACAAAGTCCCTACTCACCAGACAGGAGTTAAATTTTTTCATTTTCTTAAAGGTGTCCACAAAAATCAGAGAACAAAATCCCAAAGCAACAATTTTTATTTTTTGCCAGCAAAAGGAAGCAAAATCCAGTCATCAGGAACAGCAAGGACAGTTTCAAAGACACAATAACTGACGATGCATTTTTATACACTTCAAGGGTCAGCGACTCCTCCCAAATGGGCTCACCTTTCTAAACTTAGCACTTCTTACACCAATAAAATCAGTTATTAATGGCATCATTATACAAATGCAAATTATATCAGTTCTTGGTTATATCATAATTATATCAGTCTCGATCATTGGGTGGTGTTAAAAAACCCTTTGTCATCGAAAATCACCAGGTTAGTCGGTTCATCTCTGGGTCAACAGGCCCTGAGCCATGAAAATTTACTCCTCTGGTAAATTCCATGTTTTTAATCCAATATTCATTTTCTCCACAGATTGAGTTTCACTCAATTATACCTTTAACTCCAAATTCTGGTCTTATAGTTTTCCCTTGAAAGAAAATATACATTTTGCACAAAACATATTTTGTGTTAAACATCTGTTCAGTGTCATCAGAAATACACAACAAAACCCTGTTCTGGCATTTCATATAAATTCTTCATTAACGCATCTTTCTTTAACAAAAAATCACACTACACTGCCTCTGTCCAAATACTTCTGACTGTAGTTACTATGTAAATAGTAGAGCACACGTTGAACATGTATTATAGACAAACACCACTGAAGACACAAACTGTATAGAAACGAGTTAATATGTGAAAATGTTCCTTCTATGAAGACAGGTGGAAAATCCAGCTGTAGATTTAGAGGTGGAACTGATTAGTTTTAAATAGCTGTTGTTAAAGTTACATATGTATTTTCCAAAAGATTACCATCATTATAAGGAACACTTTAGTAAACACACAACCTCCTTAATGTCTAATCTTTCTCGTAGGGGAAGGACTTCATATCAGCTACGTGATTGGTGGAGTTCTGACCATTCTTGCTATTCTCATTCTCATTGCTACCTTGATCATTTACAGGTAAGTCTACGCTTGACTGCATTCCATCAACCAGATACTGAGCGTATACAATCAGCAGTTTAATAAAGTCCACAAAACAGAACCCAGGTACATGGAACTACAAACTGGAGCATGTTCATGAGACGCAAACTGAAACTCTCAGAGAGGTCACTTACACTGGGACGCTTACTGTGAAGTGAAATCACCTACATCAGACGCAATTACTGCAATTAGTGGAATCGCCCATAAATCAACCAGCGTTTTGATGTTGAAAATATGTGGTACTAACATATCGTTTGACTTTCGTGAATGATATGTTCACAAATTCATGTGGTCTTATGAATTTGTTCCAACATCCAATCACAAGATGTCCAGTCTGCTGCAGTTATCACATTACCATTTTGGTGCTTATATCAATCAGGTTATAACTGACTTAGGTTATAATTATGCCACAAAGATGTCAACATTTAAACACTGGTTGTTGAGATAACTAACGTTATCTCAACAACCAGTGGGTTGAGATAGGTGATTCATTATTGTGCAGTAGAAGTAGAGTAATGACTCCTAAATTTGCTACAGGCCACATTGAGCAACACTCAGTTTGATTTTCACTATTTAATACATTTTTATGACTTGGTTTTATAGCTTGCCATCCTAAGATTCATTTATCCTGTTGATAATCACTGCCGCTTATCTATGTTCGGCTCATGGTGGCAGCATACTTAGAATTTTAATTTCTATAATTTAATGTCAGTAATGTGTTTTATGTGATCTGCTTTCCGTATTTCATATTTTCTGGAGTCCACGTCACACCAAAGTATAATTTGCACCTTTTTTCTGTATTATCAGCTATTTAATTTGGTATTTTGTGCATTGTTTTTGAGGAATTTTGGACCAATGATGATTGTCAGATTCATCAAAGTTGAATTGGAGGAAGTTAGATTGCATCCAGGATTTAATTTCAATGCAGCAGTCTGTCAGATTGGAGAAGGTTGTTGTGGTAATTGTTGGTTTGTGGAGATGTACATCTGGACATCATCAGGGTAACAACGGAAAAGGAGGCCGTGTTTGCATATGATGTTACGTAGCGGGAGGATATAGAAGATGAACAGGAGAGGCCCAAGTGCTGAACCTTGGGGGATGCCTTGAGACAAAGGAGCAACGGAGGAGGTGCAGTTATTAATACTGATGAATTATCTGAACCAGGAGAAAACACTGGTGCCAGTGATGATGTGATGAGATTCTGGGCAGGAGTCGAGAATGTAGTGGTTGATGGTGTCAAAAGCTGCAGTGAGAACTAACATGATGAGAATGTTAAGGTGGCCAGAGTGTGAGGAGAGGAGGAGGTTGTTGCAATTAAATGCAAGTGTTGCATTTACTATAATGAAGGATGTGGAGGTGTTTTCAGTAGGTTTGAGAAGTATATTTATTGTGTAGAAGAGAGTCTTGGGGTTGTTGGAGCCAGAGTGCCTAGGGTCAGAGTAACAGGTGGACTGAGATGTGCTGGGAGTTTTCTTGTAAAGTTGCACGTTGTCCATACAACCTTTCAATAGTCTTTCTAGTCGATGTTTACAGGATTTCATTTGTTGGAGTTGAGGAGTGTACCAGAGGGATGAGTGTGTGTGAAGGAGACAGTTTTTGTTTGAAGTGGGATCACTTGATCGATACAGGAAGAGTGGGCGTTGTATTTGAAGCCGGCAAGATTAGTGGGATCGGAGATCTTACTTTTGAGACAAGCTCTGAGTGGTGGACTTGAGATTTCTGAATGTAATTTGCATCACAAGACCTCCTAGAATAGTTAAAAAAAAAAAAAAAAAAACAAGTAGCAGTCCAGAAAATGTGTTTATTGTGCAGGTCCACTGAATTTGATTAAAAGTTGAGAGGTTATGGATAGTTCACAGGTTTCAAGGTTGAATGTTTGAAGACTTGCAGTAACTTGAAGACTTGCAGTAGTGTGCTGTAAGTCAGGTGCTGTTCTATCTTCATTTTGACAGGCATAAAAAGTCAAAGTTTGCAGACCCGGGTGTTAGTAACCTGACCTACAGTAACCCGTCGTACCGGACATCTACGCAGGAGGTGAAGATCGAAGCGTCACAGAAGCCTCCCATATACAACCAGCTTCGATATAAGAAAGAGGTATGTGAAGGGGGCGGAGTGTTGAAGATTTCTTAGTGTGGTCATAGCGTACGTGGCCGTCGGGGTGCCACAGATAAATGTCTTTCTGATTATCACCTCGCCACTCTTATTTTTCTTTGTCCTTTTGGTCACTGCAGAACTCTCATCCTTACAACTCCCTCTCTCCCTTTATCTTTTGACCTGCTTTGTCCCACGGAGAGGTAGCGACGCTGCACCCAAGGAGACGTGCTGACTTGTTTTTTTACTTTTCGTTTTGTTTTTCACTGCATGCAGCCTGCTTTTGAATATTGATTGCTGCCATTTTGAAGCTCTGCGTTTGGTGGCATGCCAGTGTCTGTTACTTTAAGACTCATTTTTCTAAAACTAACCTAAAAATCCAACAAGGTGTCTAAATGCTAAACTCAGGCATCGATTATATTGTAATTTAAGAGCAAGTGACAACATAGAGCTGTCACGATTAATTTTACTGAATCATTTTGTCAAAAATAAGGCCAGACGTCTGTCTGGTTGTAACGAGACACGCTGTTCACGGTCACGCACACATGATGGTTTTAATTATAACTCTCATCAGTGCACAGGCAGTTATTTTTCACCTCAGCAATATTTCTAAAATGTCCCAACTGGCAGTGACAGTGTTTGAGCTTCCAGAGCTTACTGATATTTTTCACCAAGGTTTGTGAAAATCTGTTCATTAGTTGAGTTTCTAAGGATGGATCCCAATCAATAAAGCTAATAACACTTAACCTGGCTTAGTTTTAACCTTACTTTGCCCAGCAACATTAAAAGTCAAATAAAATAAGCCCTGTTTATATATGCACTTACTTATTTTGTTTCCAAAGCAGGGCTTGACAGAAATATTATCTGCAGTAAAAGGATTTCAAATTACTTAATTGTACAGTAACATAGATTACTCAGTTATCTATGGATGGTCTGAAGCTTTGCACCTCACATTTCTTTTTGTTCTTGACCTTCAAATTAACCTTGATTTGGGTCATTGAGAAATGTCATTTTGAGGAAACTGTGTGATATATTGTTAATGAAATTCCTTTAAGGCAGGGGTGTTAAACAAATTCCAAAAAGGGACGAGAGGATGCAGGTTTTCTTTGCAACCACCAACTCCAGCAGGTGGTTTCACCGATTAGCATCACTTTGAGCAGAGAAAAGCTGCACCCTTTCTGGTCCTTTCTGGAATCTGTTTGACATCTGTGATCTAGGGCATGCAAAAATGACATGAGTACCAAAGAAGAGGAGGTCTATAGCGTTATATCTGATCTTTTATTTCGGCATTGACCTTAAAATGGCCATCATCAAAATCACTGCTTATAACTCAGAAATACTTTGAAATCCAAAACTAAAATCATCACCATGGAGAGGCAGAGTTTTGGAATATTTTCATAATGGCAGCCGTCTTGGTGGCCGTTTTGGATTTATTATATCGCGTATACATTCATAAACCTCTCGCCCTGGTTGTTGTCTTTTTCATCCTTGACTTTCAGGTCTCCGTATGTCCCAGGATGTGACTGTTTGATAGTGATGTACTAACAAGATCTGATCTGAAAATGGAAAACTAACAACCCAATGACAAATGGTTTGGCGCATTTGAACAGGACAGCTTGTGGAGTGCGGTGCTGCTGTTTGATTAATCCTTCATGATAATGTCCACCATGAATACAATAACCTTGCTCATGTTTCATACATTTCTGTTTTCTTTTTTTGTCATTGCTATATTTGGAGCCACTTCCTGTTTGAGATGGATTTTTGACCTTATCTGGACTTCATCTTCCTTCTCCGGATAGTTTCGGTGGAGGATGAGGTAGACGGGCTGTCCTTCTAAACCGCTGTAACTGACTTTGTCCCATCGTGCAGGGAGGAGGGGACGGAGGCTACACCAAGGAGAAAATCCGCATCGTGGAGGGGGTGTGTCTCCTGTCCAGTGACGAGCTGTACTGGGATGACCTCAAGCAGATCAAACCTTCCCGAGGCGGCCTGCACACCTGCATGCGCACGGACACCGTGTCTCTGCAGGCCAGCAGCGCCTCGCTCGATGATGGCGAGACGGAGCAGCTCCTCCAGGAGGAGGCCTCCGAGTGCTCCTCCATCGCCACCCTGACTCCTTCTGCCATCACGCCGCAGCGCCACCCCCAGCACAACCTGCCTGACACCGGCTGGGCCTCCACACGCAAATCCTCCACGGAGAGTGAGGTGTGAGCAATGACCTCTGACCCCTCTGTATTTATAGCTGTACACACACACACACACACACACATGCATGCACACACACACACACACACACACACACACACACACACACACACACACACACACATAGAACCTGTTTAGGAAACACGGCTTTCGTCTCTGATGCTCCATCCTGCTGTGCTGAGCAGTGACCTCACTGCCGTTAGGCAGAAAGACATCTGACGAAGGACTCTGGGAGGACACAAGCGCAGACACGAGCGTGAGCAGGATTCTGTTTACAGGACCTCCTTGTTTCATTGTCCTCCTTGTCTCTTGTTTCATTAAGTTTGTTTTTTTTTTTTGTTTTTTTTTGGTTTCCAGATGAAGCTAAAACCAGTTTGCTGGAATCTGTAGCCTGCCGCAGCCCGCTGCACTGAATGCCGCTTCTCGTCTTTCTGAACTCTATTTATGAACATTTTGTACGTCACCGTGGGTTTATTGGACGTTTTGTTTTAGAACATGTGCCGAGCTTCGTGCAGCAGATATTCTACACAAGTATTTATGACCGTGCCAAAGGGCGGAGACTCCCACAGCTCCCCCCCCAAAGGGCGGAGACTGCCACAGCCTCCAATGCTTCTTTCTTCACTTCCAGATGAAACATATTAATTACATGATTTTGTTTGCATTTGATGAGTTGATTTTTTCCTCAGTAGTGGAAGAAAGACCTCAGTCAGTCGTCTTTTTTTTTTTTTTTTATAATTTTATAACCTCCAGCTTGCCACTGAAGAACCCAGCACGACGTGTCACAGTGGTGGGGGGTGCAAATCAGAGATTTCAAGACTAAAGTCGTCCACTTTTGGGAAAATAGTGTGACAGATTTTCTTGGTGTACATCAAATACTATCAGAATTTTCCCTTTTTTTCCTGCAAAATGCTGCACTATGAAAAATTTGCTCTTAAAATGAAGAAGTGTCTGCTTTCTCCGGGGGGTTTAAAAAAAAAAAAAAAAAAAAGCAAAAATGAGTTTCTAGTAATAACAGTAATAATATCCAATAATAAAATGATTTTATTTATTATTGAGCAGTCATTGGCTTGGTGTTGTCGTGTCTGTCAGACAGCACAGCTATCAGAAAAACCCCCAAATATATATATACACACAACAAAAATATAAACGCAACACTTTTGGTTTTGCTCCCATTTTGTATGAGATGAACTCAAAGATCTAAAACTTTTTCCACATACACAATATCACCATTTCTCTCAAATATTGTTCACAAACCAGTCTAAATCTGTGATAGCACTTCTCCTTTGCTGAGATAATCCATCCCACCTCACAGGTGTGCCATATCAAGATGCTGATTAGACACCATGATTAGTGCACAGGTGTGCCTTAGACTGCCCACAATAAAAGGCCACTCTGAAAGGTGCAGTTTTATCACACAGCACAATGCCACAGATGTCGCAAGATTTGAAGCAGCGTGCAGTTGGCATGCTGACAGCAGGAATGTCAACCAGAACTGTTGCTCGTGTATTGAATGTTCATTCCTCTACCATAAGCCGTCTCCAAAGGCGTTTCAGAGAATTTGGCAGTACATCCAACCAGCCTCACAACCGCAGACCATGTGTAACCACACCAGCCCAGGACCTCCACATCCAGCATGTTCACCTCCAAGATCGTCTGAGACCAGCCACTCGGACAGCTGCTGGAACAATCGGTTTGCATAACCAAAGAATTTCTGCACAAACTGTCAGAAACTGTCTCAGGGAAGCTCATCTGCATGCTCGTCGTCCTCATCGGGGTCTCGACCTGACTCCAGTTCGTTGTCGTAACCGATTTGAGTGGGCAAATGCTCACATTCGCTGCCGTTTGGCACGTTGGAGAGGTGTTCTCTTCACGGATGATGCGAAGGAGATGTGTTGCACTGCATGAGGCAAATGGTGGTCACACCAGATACTGACTGGTATCCCCCCCCCAATAAAACAAAACTGCACCTTTCAGAGTGGCCTTTTATTGTGGGCAGTCTAAGGCACACCTGTGCACTAATCATGGTGTCTAATCAGCATCTTGATATGGCACACCTGTGAGGTGGGATGGATTATCTCAGCAAAGGAGAAGTGCTCACTATCACAGATTTAGACTGGTTTGTGAACAATATTTGAGAGAAATGGTGATATTGTGTATGTGGAAAAAGTTTTAGATCTTTGAGTTCATCTCATACAAAATGGGAGCAAAACCAAAAGTGTTGCGTTTATATTTTTGTTGAGTGTGTGGGTATATATATATATATTTTTTTTTTTATTAACTTAACTTCACATTAAATTTCTTAAATACAACCAAAATGTTTTTTGACATTTCAAAACGAATTGTTTCCTTAGTGAGGGGGAGGAATCAAACTAAATTTCATCAAAATGCTAAAACGTGTACAGAATTTCTGTATATGTGCAACTTTCCCATGTTTATCAATGTAATATTTTCCAATCAGATTAGGATTTTAATCTGCTAAATGTTTTCCCTGAGCATTATTTTTTCCCTTATATTTAGATTTTATTCCTGTGACTGTATGAATTCAGTCATGAACTGAAAAGATCTGTTTCTACGGCGACCATCTGTCTTTAAAGTTTTGTGTTTTTAACAGAACTGGGTCTTTATTCTCCAAACAGCAATGTGTAGCATTTTGTCAAACTAACTTTACTATTGAAATCTCTGACTTATTTATTTTTAATTAAATGTATTCTTAACACTTTATTGTTTTAGTTCAAGTTGATAGCTGAAGTTTTTTTTCTTCATATAATTTCAGGTCTATTAAATTTTCTGTGAGGTTCCAAA